>NW_028255539.1:0-721188 GCF_964263255.1 Lissotriton vulgaris
TGAGACCCCCTCTTCCTCAGTGTTGTAGCTGTTGTTGGTCTGCACAGTGAGACCCCCTCTTCCTCAGTGTTGTAGCTGTTGCTCCTCTGCACAGTGAGACCCCCCCTTCCTCAGTGTTGTAGCTGTTGTTGGTCTGCACAGTGAGACCCCCTCTTCCTCAGTGTTGTAGCTGCTGTTGGTCTGCACAGTGAGACCCCCTCTTCCTCAGTGTTGTAGCTGTTGTTGGTCTGCACAGTGAGACCCCCTCTTCCTCAGTGTTGTAGCTGTTGCTCCTCTGCACAGTGAGACCCCCTCTTCCTCAGTGTTGTAGCTGTTGCTCCTCTGCACAGTGAGACCCCCCTTCCTCAGTGTTGTAGCTGTTGCTCCTCTGCACAGTGAGACCCCCTCTTCCTCAGTGTTGTAGCTGTTGTTGGTCTGCACAGTGAGACCCCCTCTTCCTCAGTGTTGTATCTGTTGCTCCCCTGCACAGTGAGACCCCCTCTTCCTCAGTGTTGTAGCTGTTGCTCCTCTGCACAGTGAGACCCCCTCTTCCTCAGTGTTGTAGCTGTTGTTGGTCTGCACAGTGAGACCCCCTCTTCCTCAGTGTTGTAGCTGTTGCTCCTCTGCACAGTGAGACCCCCCCTTCCTCAGTGTTGTAGCTGTTGTTGGTCTGCACAGTGAGACCCCCTCTTCCTCAGTGTTGTAGCTGTTGTTCCTCTGCACAGTGAGACCCCCTCTTCCTCAGTGTTGTAGCTGTTGCTCCTCTGCACAGTGAGACCCCCTCTTCCTCAGTGTTGTAGCTGTTGCTCCTCTGCACAGTGAGACCCCCTCTTCCTCAGTGTTGTAGCTGTTGCTCCTCTGCACAGTGAGACCCCCTCTTCCTCAGTGTTGTAGCTGTTGCTCCTCTGCACAGTGAGACCCCCTCTTCCTCAGTGTTGTAGCTGTTGCTGGTCTGCACAGTGAGACCCCCTCTTCCTCAGTGTTGTAGCTGTTGCTCTCTGCACAGTGAGACCCCCTCTTCCTCAGTGTTGTAGCTGTTGCTCCTCTGCACAGTGAGACCCCCTCTTCCTCAGTGTTGTAGCTGCTGTTGGTCTGCACAGTGAGACCCCCTCTTCCTCAGTGTTGTAGCTGTTGCTCCTCTGCACAGTGAGACCCCCTCTTCCTCAGTGTTGTAGCTGTTGCTCCTCTGCACAGTGAGACCCCCTCTTCCTCAGTGTTGTAGCTGTTGCTCCTCTGCACAGTGAGACCCCCCTTCCTCAGTGTTGTAGCTGTTGTTGGTCTGCACAGTGAGACCCCTCTTCCTCCATGTTGTAGCTGTTGCTCCTCTGCACAGTGAGACCCCCCTTCCTCAGTGTTGTAGCTGTTGCTCCTCTGCACAGTGAGACCCCCTCTTCCTCAGTGTTGTAGCTGTTGCTCCTCTGCACAGTGAGACCCCTCTTCCTCAGTGTTGTAGCTGTTGCTCCCTCTGCACAGTGAGACCCCCTCTTCCTCAGTGTTGTAGCTGTTGTTGGTCTGCACAGTGAGACCCCCCTTCCTCAGTGTTGTAGCTGTTGCTCCTCTGCACAGTGAGACCCCCTCTTCCTCAGTGTTGTAGCTGTTGCTCCTCTGCACAGTGAGACCCCCCCTTCTCAGTGTTGTAGCTGTTGCTCCTCTGCACAGTGAGACCCCCCCTTCCTCAGTGTTGTAGCTGTTGCTCCTCTGCACAGTGAGCCCCCTCTTCCTCAGTGTTGTAGCTGTTGTTGGTCTGCACAGTGAGACCCCCTCTTCCTCCGTGTTGTAGCTGTTGCTCCTCTGCACAGTGAGACCCCCTCTTCCTCCGTGTTGTAGCTGTTGCTCCTCTGCACAGTGAGACCCCCTCTTCCTCAGTGTTGTAGCTGTTGTTGGTCTGCACAGTGAGACCCCCTCTTCCTCAGTGTTGTAGCTGTTGTTGGTCTGCACAGTGAGACCCCCTCTTCCTCCGTGTTGTAGCTGTTGCTCCTCTGCACAGTGAGACCCCCTCTTCCTCAGTGTTGTAGCTGTTGCTCCCCTGCACAGTGAGACCCCCTCTTCCTCAGTGTTGTAGCTGTTGTTGGTCTGCACAGTGAGACCCCCTCTTCCTCAGTGTTGTAGCTGTTGCTCCTCTGCACAGTGAGACCCCCTCTTCCTCAGTGTTGTAGCTGTTGTTGGTCTGCACAGTGAGACCCCCTCTTCCTCAGTGTTGTAGCTGTTGTTGGTCTGCACAGTGAGACCCCCTCTTCCTCCGTGTTGTAGCTGTTGCTCCTCTGCACAGTGAGACCCCCTCTTCCTCAGTGTTGTAGCTGTTGCTCCCCTGCACAGTGAGACCCCCTCTTCCTCAGTGTTGTAGCTGTTGTTGGTCTGCACAGTGAGACCCCCTCTTCCTCAGTGTTGTAGCTGTTGCTCCTCTGCACAGTGAGACCCCCTCTTCCTCAGTGTTGTAGCTGTTGCTCCCCTGCACAGTGAGACACCCTCTTCCTCAGTGTTGTAGCTGTTGCTCCTCTGCACAGTGAGACCCCCTCTTCCTCAGTGTTGTAGCTGTTGTTGGTCTGCACAGTGAGACCCCCTCTTCCTCAGTGTTGTAGCTGTTGCTCCTCTGCACAGTGAGACCCCCTCTTCCTCCGTGTTGTAGCTGTTGCTCCTCTGCACAGTGAGACCCCCTCTTCCTCAGTGTTGTAGCTGTTGCTCCCCTGCACAGTGAGACCCCCTCTTCCTCAGTGTTGTAGCTGTTGCTCCTCTGCACAGTGAGACCCCCTCTTCCTCAGTGTTGTAGCTGTTGTTGGTCTGCACAGTGAGACCCCCTCTTCCTCAGTGTTGTAGCTGTTGCTCCCCTGCACAGTGAGACCCCCTCTTCCTCAGTGTTGTAGCTGTTGCTCCTCTGCACAGTGAGACCCCCTCTTCCTCAGTGTTGTAGCTGTTGCTCCTCTGCACAGTGAGACCCCCCTTCCTCAGTGTTGTAGCTGTTGCTCCTCTGCACAGTGAGACCCCCTCTTCCTCAGTGTTGTAGCTGTTGTTGGTCTGCACAGTGAGACCCCCTCTTCCTCCGTGTTGTAGCTGTTGCTCCTCTGCACAGTGAGACCCCCTCTTCCTCAGTGTTGTAGCTGTTGCTCCCCTGCACAGTGAGTCCCCCTCTTCCTTGGTGTTGTAGCTGTTGCTCCTCTGCACAGTGAGACCCCCTCTTCCTCAGTGTTGTAGCTGTTGTTGGTCTGCACAGTGAGACCCCCTCTTCCTCAGTGTTGTAGCTGTTGCTCCTCTGCACAGTGAGACCCCCTCTTCCTCAGTGTTGTAGCTGTTGCTCCTCTGCACAGTGAGACCCCCTCTTCCTCAGTGTTGTAGCTGTTGCTCCTCTGCACAGTGAGACCCCCCCTTCCTCAGTGTTGTAGCTGTTGTTGGTCTGCACAGTGAGACCCCCTCTTCTTCAGTGTTGTAGCTGCTGTTGGTCTGCACAGTGAGACCCCCTCTTCCTCAGTGTTGTAGCTGTTGTTGGTCTGCACAGTGAGACCTCCTCTTCCTCAGTGTTGTAGCTGTTGCTCCTCTGCACAGTGAGACCCCCTCTTCCTCAGTGTTGTAGCTGTTGCTCCTCTGCACAGTGAGACCCCCCCTTCCTCAGTGTTGTAGCTGTTGCTCCTCTGCACAGTGAGACCCCCTCTTCCTCAGTGTTGTAGCTGTTGTTGGTCTGCACAGTGAGACCCCCTCTTCCTCAGTGTTGTATCTGTTGCTCCCCTGCACAGTGAGACCCCCTCTTCCTCAGTGTTGTAGCTGTTGCTCCTCTGCACAGTGAGACCCCCTCTTCCTCAGTGTTGTAGCTGTTGTTGGTCTGCACAGTGAGACCCCCTCTTCCTCAGTGTTGTAGCTGTTGTTGGTCTGCACAGTGAGACCCCCTCTTCCTCAGTGTTGTAGCTGTTGCTCCTCTGCACAGTGAGACCCCCTCTTCCTCAGTGTTGTAGCTGTTGCTCCTCTGCACAGTGAGACCCCCCCTTCCTCAGTGTTGTAGCTGTTGTTGGTCTGCACAGTGAGACCCCCTCTTCCTCAGTGTTGTAGCTGTTGTTCCTCTGCACAGTGAGACCCCCTCTTCCTCAGTGTTGTAGCTGTTGCTCCTCTGCAGTGAGACCCCCTCTTCCTCAGTGTTGTAGCTGTTGCTCCTCTGCACAGTGAGACCCCCTCTTCCTCAGTGTTGTAGCTGTTGCTCCTCTGCACAGTGAGACCCCCTCTTCCTCAGTGTTGTAGCTGTTGCTCCTCTGCACAGTGAGACCCCCTCTTCCTCAGTGTTGTAACTGTTGTTGGTCTGCACAGTGAGACCCCCCCTTCCTCAGTGTTGTAGCTGTTGCTCCTCTGCACAGTGAGACCCCCTCTTCCTCAGTGTTGTAGCTGTTGTTGGTCTGCACAGTGAGACCCCCTCTTCCTCCGTGTTGTAGCTGTTGCTCCTCTGCACAGTGAGACCCCCTCTTCCTCAGTGTTGTAGCTGTTGCTCCTCTGCACAGTGAGACCCCCTCTTCCTCAGTGTTGTAGCTGTTGCTCCTCTGCACAGTGAGACCCCCTCTTCCTCAGTGTTGTAGCTGTTGTTGATCTGCACAGTGAGACCCCCTCTTCCTCAGTGTTGTAGCTGTTGCTCCTCTGCACAGTGAGACCCCCTCTTCCTCAGTGTTGTAGCTGTTGCTCCTCTGCACAGTGAGACCCCCCCTTCCTCAGTGTTGTAGCTGTTGTTGGTCTGCACAGTGAGACCCCCTCTTCCTCCATGTTGTAGCTGTTGCTCCTCTGCACAGTGAGACCCCCCCTTCCTCAGTGTTGTAGCTGTTGCTCCTCTGCACAGTGAGACCCCCCCTTCCTCAGTGTTGTAGCTGTTGCTCCTCTGCACAGTGAGACCCCCTCTTCCTCAGTGTTGTAGATGTTGCCCCTCTGCACAGTGAGACCCCCTCTTCCTCAGTGTTGTAGCTGTTGTTGGTCTGCACAGTGAGACCCCCTCTTCCTCAGTGTTGTAGCTGTTGCTCCTCTGCACAGTGAGACCCCCTCTTCCTCAGTGTTGTAGCTGTTGCTCCTCTGCACAGTGAGACCCCCTCTTCCTCAGTGTTGTGGCTGTTGCTCCTCTGCACAGTGAGACCCCCTCTTCCTCAGTGTTGTAGCTGTTGTTGGTCTGCACAGTGAGACCCCCTCTTCCTCCGTGTTGTAGCTGTTGCTCCTCTGCACAGTGAGACCCCCTCTTCCTCAGTGTTGTAGCTGTTGCTCCCCTGCACAGTGAGACCCCCTCTTCCTCAGTGTTGTAGCTGTTGTTGGTCTGCACAGTGAGACCCCCTCTTCCTCAGTGTTGTAGCTGTTGCTCCTCTGCACAGTGAGACCCCCTCTTCCTCAGTGTTGTAGCTGTTGCTCCTCTGCACAGTGAGACCCCCCCTTCCTCAGTGTTGTAGCTGTTGCTCCTCTGCACAGTGAGACCCCCTCTTCCTCAGTGTTGTAGCTGTTGTTGGTCTGCACAGTGAGACCCCCTCTTCCTCCGTGTTGTAGCTGTTGCTCCTCTGCACAGTGAGACCCCCTCTTCCTCCGTGTTGTAGCTGTTGCTCCTCTGCACAGTGAGACCCCCTCTTCCTCAGTGTTGTAGCTGTTGTTGGTCTGCACAGTGAGACCCCCTCTTCCTCAGTGTTGTAGCTGTTGTTGGTCTGCACAGTGAGACCCCCTCTTCCTCCGTGTTGTAGCTGTTGCTCCTCTGCACAGTGAGACCCCCTCTTCCTCCGTGTTGTAGCTGTTGCTCCTCTGCACAGTGAGACCCCCTCTTCCTCAGTGTTGTAGCTGTTGTTGGTCTGCACAGTGAGACCCCCTCTTCCTCAGTGTTGTAGCTGTTGTTGGTCTGCACAGTGAGACCCCCTCTTCCTCCGTGTTGTAGCTGTTGCTCCTCTGCACAGTGAGACCCCCTCTTCCTCAGTGTTGTAGCTGTTGCTCCCCTGCACAGTGAGACCCCCTCTTCCTCAGTGTTGTAGCTGTTGTTGGTCTGCACAGTGAGACCCCCTCTTCCTCAGTGTTGTAGCTGTTGCTCCTCTGCACAGTGAGACCCCCTCTTCCTCAGTGTTGTAGCTGTTGTTGGTCTGCACAGTGAGACCCCCTCTTCCTCCGTGTTGTAGCTGTTGCTCCTCTGCACAGTGAGACCCCCTCTTCCTCAGTGTTGTAGCTGTTGCTCCCCTGCACAGTGAGACCCCCTCTTCCTCAGTGTTGTAGCTGTTGTTGGTCTGCACAGTGAGACCCCCTCTTCCTCAGTGTTGTAGCTGTTGCTCCTCTGCACAGTGAGACCCCCTCTTCCTCAGTGTTGTAGCTGTTGCTCCCCTGCACAGTGAGACCCCCTCTTCCTCAGTGTTGTAGCTGTTGCTCCTCTGCACAGTGAGACCCCCTCTTCCTCAGTGTTGTAGCTGTTGTTGGTCTGCACAGTGAGACCCCCTCTTCCTCAGTGTTGTAGCTGTTGCTCCTCTGCACAGTGAGACCCCCTCTTCCTCCGTGTTGTAGCTGTTGCTCCTCTGCACAGTGAGACCCCCTCTTCCTCAGTGTTGTAGCTGTTGCTCCCCTGCACAGTGAGACCCCCTCTTCCTCAGTGTTGTAGCTGTTGCTCCTCTGCACAGTGAGACCCCCTCTTCCTCAGTGTTGTAGCTGTTGTTGGTCTGCACAGTGAGACCCCCTCTTCCTCAGTGTTGTAGCTGTTGCTCCCCTGCACAGTGAGACCCCCTCTTCCTCAGTGTTGTAGCTGTTGCTCCTCTGCACAGTGAGACCCCCTCTTCCTCAGTGTTGTAGCTGTTGCTCCTCTGCACAGTGAGACCCCCCTTCCTCAGTGTTGTAGCTGTTGCTCCTCTGCACAGTGAGACCCCCTCTTCCTCAGTGTTGTAGCTGTTGTTGGTCTGCACAGTGAGACCCCCTCTTCCTCCGTGTTGTAGCTGTTGCTCCTCTGCACAGTGAGACCCCCTCTTCCTCAGTGTTGTAGCTGTTGCTCCCCTGCACAGTGAGACCCCCTCTTCCTTGGTGTTGTAGCTGTTGCTCCTCTGCACAGTGAGACCCCCTCTTCCTCAGTGTTGTAGCTGTTGTTGGTCTGCACAGTGAGACCCCCTCTTCCTCAGTGTTGTAGCTGTTGCTCCTCTGCACAGTGAGACCCCCTCTTCCTCAGTGTTGTAGCTGTTGCTCCTCTGCACAGTGAGACCCCCTCTTCCTCAGTGTTGTAGCTGTTGTTGGTCTGCACAGTGAGACCCCCTCTTCCTCAGTGTTGTAGCTGTTGCTCCTCTGCACAGTGAGACCCCCTCTTCCTCAGTGTTGTAGCTGTTGCTCCTCTGCACAGTGAGACCCCCTCTTCCTCAGTGTTGTAGCTGTTGCTCCTCCGCACAGTGAGACCCCCTCTTCCTCAGTGTTGTAGCTGTTGTTGGTCTGCACAGTGAGACCCCCTCTTCCTCAGTGTTGTAGCTGTTGCTCCTCTGCACAGTGAGACCCCCCCTTCCTCAGTGTTGTAGCTGTTGTTGGTCTGCACAGTGAGACCCCCTCTTCCTCAGTGTTGTAGCTGCTGTTGGTCTGCACAGTGAGACCCCCTCTTCCTCAGTGTTGTAGCTGTTGTTGGTCTGCACAGTGAGACCCCCTCTTCCTCAGTGTTGTAGCTGTTGCTCCTCTGCACAGTGAGACCCCCTCTTCCTCAGTGTTGTAGCTGTTGCTCCTCTGCACAGTGAGACCCCCCCTTCCTCAGTGTTGTAGCTGTTGCTCCTCTGCACAGTGAGACCCCCTCTTCCTCAGTGTTGTAGCTGTTGTTGGTCTGCACAGTGAGACCCCCTCTTCCTCAGTGTTGTATCGGTTGCTCCCCTGCACAGTGAGACCCCCTCTTCCTCAGTGTTGTAGCTGTTGCTCCTCTGCACAGTGAGACCCCCTCTTCCTCAGTGTTGTAGCTGTTGTTGGTCTGCACAGTGAGACCCTCTCTTCCTCAGTGTTGTAGCTGTTGCTCCTCTGCACAGTGAGACCCCCCCTTCCTCAGTGTTGTAGCTGTTGTTGGTCTGCACAGTGAGACCCCCTCTTCCTCAGTGTTGTAGCTGTTGTTCCTCTGCACAGTGAGACCCCCTCTTCCTCAGTGTTGTAGCTGTTGCTCCTCTGCAGTGAGACCCCCTCTTCCTCAGTGTTGTAGCTGTTGCTCCTCTGCACAGTGAGACCCCCTCTTCCTCAGTGTTGTAGCTGTTGCTCCTCTGCACAGTGAGACCCCCTCTTCCTCAGTGTTGTAGCTGTTGCTCCTCTGCACAGTGAGACCCCCTCTTCCTCAGTGTTGTAGCTGTTGTTGGTCTGCACAGTGAGACCCCCTCTTCCTCAGTGTTGTAGCTGTTGCTCCTCTGCACAGTGAGACCCCCTCTTCCTCAGTGTTGTAGCTGTTGCTCCTCTGCACAGTGAGACCCCCTCTTCCTCAGTGTTGTAGCTGCTGTTGGTCTGCACAGTGAGACCCCCTCTTCCTCAGTGTTGTAGCTGTTGCTCCTCTGCACAGTGAGACCCCCTCTTCCTCAGTGTTGTAGCTGTTGCTCCTCTGCACAGTGAGACCCCCTCTTCCTCAGTGTTGTAGCTGTTGCTCCTCTGCACAGTGAGACCCCCCCTTCCTCAGTGTTGTAGCTGTTGTTGGTCTGCACAGTGAGACCCCCTCTTCCTCCATGTTGTAGCTGTTGCTCCTCTGCACAGTGAGACCCCCCTTCCTCAGTGTTGTAGCTGTTGCTCCTCTGCACAGTGAGACCCCCTCTTCCTCAGTGTTGTAGCTGTTGCTCCTCTGCACAGTGAGACCCCCTCTTCCTCAGTGTTGTAGCTGTTGCCCCTCTGCACAGTGAGACCCCCTCTTCCTCAGTGTTGTAGCTGTTGTTGGTCTGCACAGTGAGACCCCCCTTCCTCAGTGTTGTAGCTGTTGCTCCTCTGCACAGTGAGACCCCCTCTTCCTCAGTGTTGTAGCTGTTGCTCCTCTGCACAGTGAGACCCCCCCTTCCTCAGTGTTGTAGCTGTTGCTCCTCTGCACAGTGAGACCCCCCCTTCCTCAGTGTTGTAGCTGTTGCTCCTCTGCACAGTGAGACCCCCTCTTCCTCAGTGTTGTAGCTGTTGTTGGTCTGCACAGTGAGACCCCCTCTTCCTCCGTGTTGTAGCTGTTGCTCCTCTGCACAGTGAGACCCCCTCTTCCTCCGTGTTGTAGCTGTTGCTCCTCTGCACAGTGAGACCCCCTCTTCCTCAGTGTTGTAGCTGTTGTTGGTCTGCACAGTGAGACCCCCTCTTCCTCAGTGTTGTAGCTGTTGTTGGTCTGCACAGTGAGACCCCCTCTTCCTCCGTGTTGTAGCTGTTGCTCCTCTGCACAGTGAGACCCCCTCTTCCTCAGTGTTGTAGCTGTTGCTCCCCTGCACAGTGAGACCCCCTCTTCCTCAGTGTTGTAGCTGTTGTTGGTCTGCACAGTGAGACCCCCTCTTCCTCAGTGTTGTAGCTGTTGCTCCTCTGCACAGTGAGACCCCCTCTTCCTCAGTGTTGTAGCTGTTGTTGGTCTGCACAGTGAGACCCCCTCTTCCTCAGTGTTGTAGCTGTTGTTGGTCTGCACAGTGAGACCCCCTCTTCCTCCGTGTTGTAGCTGTTGCTCCTCTGCACAGTGAGACCCCCTCTTCCTCAGTGTTGTAGCTGTTGCTCCCCTGCACAGTGAGACCCCCTCTTCCTCAGTGTTGTAGCTGTTGTTGGTCTGCACAGTGAGACCCCCTCTTCCTCAGTGTTGTAGCTGTTGCTCCTCTGCACAGTGAGACCCCCTCTTCCTCAGTGTTGTAGCTGTTGCTCCCCTGCACAGTGAGACCCCCTCTTCCTCAGTGTTGTAGCTGTTGCTCCTCTGCACAGTGAGACCCCCTCTTCCTCAGTGTTGTACCTGTTGTTGGTCTGCACAGTGAGACCCCCTCTTCCTCAGTGTTGTAGCTGTTGCTCCTCTGCACAGTGAGACCCCCTCTTCCTCCGTGTTGTAGCTGTTGCTCCTCTGCACAGTGAGACCCCCTCTTCCTCAGTGTTGTAGCTGTTGCTCCCCTGCACAGTGAGACCCCCTCTTCCTCAGTGTTGTAGCTGTTGCTCCTCTGCACAGTGAGACCCCCTCTTCCTCAGTGTTGTAGCTGTTGTTGGTCTGCACAGTGAGACCCCCTCTTCCTCAGTGTTGTAGCTGTTGCTCCCCTGCACAGTGAGACCCCCTCTTCCTCAGTGTTGTAGCTGTTGCTCCTCTGCACAGTGAGACCCCCTCTTCCTCAGTGTTGTAGCTGTTGCTCCTCTGCACAGTGAGACCCCCCTTCCTCAGTGTTGTAGCTGTTGCTCCTCTGCACAGTGAGACCCCCTCTTCCTCAGTGTTGTAGCTGTTGTTGGTCTGCACAGTGAGACCCCCTCTTCCTCCGTGTTGTAGCTGTTGCTCCTCTGCACAGTGAGACCCCCTCTTCCTCAGTGTTGTAGCTGTTGCTCCCCTGCACAGTGAGCCCCCCTCTTCCTTGGTGTTGTAGCTGTTGCTCCTCTGCACAGTGAGACCCCCTCTTCCTCAGTGTTGTAGCTGTTGTTGGTCTGCACAGTGAGACCCCCTCTTCCTCAGTGTTGTAGCTGTTGCTCCTCTGCACAGTGAGACCCCCTCTTCCTCAGTGTTGTAGCTGTTGCTCCTCTGCACAGTGAGACCCCCTCTTCCTCAGTGTTGTAGCTGTTGCTCCTCTGCACAGTGAGACCCCCCCTTCCTCAGTGTTGTAGCTGTTGTTGGTCTGCACAGTGAGACCCCCTCTTCTTCAGTGTTGTAGCTGCTGTTGGTCTGCACAGTGAGACCCCCTCTTCCTCAGTGTTGTAGCTGTTGTTGGTCTGCACAGTGAGACCTCCTCTTCCTCAGTGTTGTAGCTGTTGCTCCTCTGCACAGTGAGACCCCCTCTTCCTCAGTGTTGTAGCTGTTGCTCCTCTGCACAGTGAGACCCCCCCTTCCTCAGTGTTGTAGCTGTTGCTCCTCTGCACAGTGAGACCCCCTCTTCCTCAGTGTTGTAGCTGTTGTTGGTCTGCACAGTGAGACCCCCTCTTCCTCAGTGTTGTATCTGTTGCTCCCCTGCACAGTGAGACCCCCTCTTCCTCAGTGTTGTAGCTGTTGCTCCTCTGCACAGTGAGACCCCCTCTTCCTCAGTGTTGTAGCTGTTGTTGGTCTGCACAGTGAGACCCCCTCTTCCTCAGTGTTGTAGCTGTTGTTGGTCTGCACAGTGAGACCCCCTCTTCCTCAGTGTTGTAGCTGTTGCTCCTCTGCACAGTGAGACCCCCTCTTCCTCAGTGTTGTAGCTGTTGCTCCTCTGCACAGTGAGACCCCCCCTTCCTCAGTGTTGTAGCTGTTGTTGGTCTGCACAGTGAGACCCCCTCTTCCTCAGTGTTGTAGCTGTTGTTCCTCTGCACAGTGAGACCCCCTCTTCCTCAGTGTTGTAGCTGTTGCTCCTCTGCAGTGAGACCCCCTCTTCCTCAGTGTTGTAGCTGTTGCTCCTCTGCACAGTGAGACCCCCTCTTCCTCAGTGTTGTAGCTGTTGCTCCTCTGCACAGTGAGACCCCCTCTTCCTCAGTGTTGTAGCTGTTGCTCCTCTGCACAGTGAGACCCCCTCTTCCTCAGTGTTGTAACTGTTGTTGGTCTGCACAGTGAGACCCCCCCTTCCTCAGTGTTGTAGCTGTTGCTCCTCTGCACAGTGAGACCCCCTCTTCCTCAGTGTTGTAGCTGTTGTTGGTCTGCACAGTGAGACCCCCTCTTCCTCCGTGTTGTAGCTGTTGCTCCTCTGCACAGTGAGACCCCCTCTTCCTCAGTGTTGTAGCTGTTGCTCCTCTGCACAGTGAGACCCCCTCTTCCTCAGTGTTGTAGCTGTTGCTCCTCTGCACAGTGAGACCCCCTCTTCCTCAGTGTTGTAGCTGTTGTTGATCTGCACAGTGAGACCCCCTCTTCCTCAGTGTTGTAGCTGTTGCTCCTCTGCACAGTGAGACCCCCTCTTCCTCAGTGTTGTAGCTGTTGCTCCTCTGCACAGTGAGACCCCCTCTTCCTCAGTGTTGTAGCTGTTGTTGGTCTGCACAGTGAGACCCCCTCTTCCTCAGTATTGTAGCTGTTGCTCCTCTGCACAGTGAGACCCCCTCTTCCTCAGTGTTGTACCTGTTGCTCCTCTGCACAGTGAGACCCCCTCTTCCTCGGTGTTGTAGCTGTTGCTCCTCTGCACAGTGAGACCCCCTCTTCCTCCATGTTGTAGCTGTTGCTCCTCTGCACAGTGAGACCCCCTCTTCCTCAGTGTTGTAGCTGTTGCTCCTCTGCACAGTGAGACCCCCTCTTCCTCAGAGCTGTTGCTCCTCTGCACAGTGAGACCCCCTCTTCCTCAGTGTTGTAGCTGTTGTTGGTCTGCACAGTGAGACCCCCTCTTCTTCAGTGTTGTAGCTGCTGTTGGTCTGCACAGTGAGACCCCCTCTTCCTCAGTGTTGTAGCTGTTGTTGGTCTGCACAGTGAGACCCCCTCTTCCTCAGTGTTGTAGCTGTTGCTCCTCTGCACAGTGAGACCCCCTCTTCCTCAGTGTTGTAGCTGTTGCTCCTCTGCACAGTGAGACCCCCCCTTCCTCAGTGTTGTAGCTGTTGCTCCTCTGCACAGTGAGACCCCCTCTTCCTCAGTGTTGTAGCTGTTGTTGGTCTGCACAGTGAGACCCCCTCTTCCTCAGTGTTGTATCTGTTGCTCCCCTGCACAGTGAGACCCCCTCTTCCTCAGTGTTGTAGCTGTTGCTCCTCTGCACAGTGAGACCCCCTCTTCCTCAGTGTTGTAGCTGTTGTTGGTCTGCACAGTGAGACCCCCTCTTCCTCAGTGTTGTAGCTGTTGTTGGTCTGCACAGTGAGACCCCCTCTTCCTCAGTGTTGTAGCTGTTGCTCCTCTGCACAGTGAGACCCCCTCTTCCTCAGTGTTGTAGCTGTTGCTCCTCTGCACAGTGAGACCCCCCCTTCCTCAGTGTTGTAGCTGTTGTTGGTCTGCACAGTGAGACCCCCTCTTCCTCAGTGTTGTAGCTGTTGTTCCTCTGCACAGTGAGACCCCCTCTTCCTCAGTGTTGTAGCTGTTGCTCCTCTGCAGTGAGACCCCCTCTTCCTCAGTGTTGTAGCTGTTGCTCCTCTGCACAGTGAGACCCCCTCTTCCTCAGTGTTGTAGCTGTTGCTCCTCTGCACAGTGAGACCCCCTCTTCCTCAGTGTTGTAGCTGTTGCTCCTCTGCACAGTGAGACCCCCTCTTCCTCAGTGTTGTAGCTGTTGTTGGTCTGCACAGTGAGACCCCCTCTTCCTCAGTGTTGTAGCTGTTGCTCCTCTGCACAGTGAGACCCCCTCTTCCTCAGTGTTGTAGCTGTTGCTCCTCTGCACAGTGAGACCCCCTCTTCCTCAGTGTTGTAGCTGCTGTTGGTCTGCACAGTGAGACCCCCTCTTCCTCAGTGTTGTAGCTGTTGCTCCTCTGCACAGTGAGACCCCCTCTTCCTCAGTGTTGTAGCTGTTGCTCCTCTGCACAGTGAGACCCCCTCTTCCTCAGTGTTGTAGCTGTTGCTCCTCTGCACAGTGAGACCCCCCCTTCCTCAGTGTTGTAGCTGTTGTTGGTCTGCACAGTGAGACCCCCTCTTCCTCCATGTTGTAGCTGTTGCTCCTCTGCACAGTGAGACCCCCCTTCCTCAGTGTTGTAGCTGTTGCTCCTCTGCACAGTGAGACCCCCTCTTCCTCAGTGTTGTAGCTGTTGCCCCTCTGCACAGTGAGACCCCCTCTTCCTCAGTGTTGTAGCTGTTGTTGGTCTGCACAGTGAGACCCCCCTTCCTCAGTGTTGTAGCTGTTGCTCCTCTGCACAGTGAGACCCCCCTTCCTCCGTGTTGTAGCTGTTGCTCCTCTGCACAGTGAGACCCCCTCTTCCTCAGTGTTGTAGCTGTTGCCCCTCTGCACAGTGAGACCCCCTCTTCCTCAGTGTTGTAGCTGTTGTTGGTCTGCACAGTGAGACCCCCCTTCCTCAGTGTTGTAGCTGTTGCTCCTCTGCACAGTGAGACCCCCTCTTCCTCAGTGTTGTAGCTGTTGCTCCTCTGCACAGTGAGACCCCCCCTTCCTCAGTGTTGTAGCTGTTGCTCCTCTGCACAGTGAGACCCCCTCTTCCTCAGTATTGTAGCTGTTGCTCCTCTGCACAGTGAGACCCCCTCTTCCTCAGTGTTGTAGCTGTTGCTCCTCTGCACAGTGAGACCCCCTCTTCCTCAGTGTTGTAGCTGTTGTTGGTCTGCACAGTGAGACCCCCTCTTCCTCAGTATTGTAGCTGTTGCTCCTCTGCACAGTGAGACCCCCTCTTCCTCAGTGTTGTAGCTGTTGTTGGTCTGCACAGTGAGACCCCCTCTTCCTCAGTGTTGTAGCTGTTGTTGGTCTGCACAGTGAGACCCCCTCTTCCTCAGTGTTGTAGCTGTTGTTGGTCTGCACAGTGAGACCCCCTCTTCCTCAGTGTTGTAGCTGTTGCTCCTCTGCACAGTGAGACCCCCTCTTCCTCAGTGTTGTAGCTGTTGCCCCTCTGCACAGTGAGACCCCCTCTTCCTCAGTGTTGTAGCTGTTGCTCCTCTGCACAGTGAGACCCCCCCTTCCTCAGTGTTGTAGCTGTTGTTGGTCTGCACAGTGAGACCCCCTCTTCCTCCATGTTGTAGCTGTTGCTCCTCTGCACAGTGAGACCCCCCCTTCCTCAGTGTTGTAGCTGTTGCTCCTCTGCACAGTGAGACCCCCCCTTCCTCAGTGTTGTAGCTGTTGCTCCTCTGCACAGTGAGACCCCCTCTTCCTCAGTGTTGTAGATGTTGCCCCTCTGCACAGTGAGACCCCCTCTTCCTCAGTGTTGTAGCTGTTGTTGGTCTGTGTTGGACAGGCCACATGAAGGGCCGCTCTCCCCCGGCCCGACCAGGCCCGATCCCGGTCACGCAAGTACCACACACCACACGTCGCCCATCCGGGACGCCATCTTGGACACTCCACCACGAGGCCGCCTGGCCCCCGATCGACCTCAACCCTGGGCCTAGCCAGGCCTCAGACATCCCGGCACCACCATCCACCCAGGAGGTGAGCGGGCTACTTGGCAAGTCAATGGGAGAAAGAGGTGTCGATGGCTCTCCCCCGCCAAGTGCCGCCCGGCCATCGCCTCCCCGGGCGCTGGCTCCACCCCCCTGCTGGGTGTCGGGACACCCTCATCCCGGACCTCCCGACCTCCAGGTGCGAGGGTCCGGACATCAAAGAACATCAGCCCTATAACTGGGGCAGCTCCAGAGCAGGAGGGCAGTTGTATCTTGGAGTCGAGAGACGCAAAGAAGAACTCATCCTTGACGGACTACCGGCGCTGCCGTAGCTCTGCCTTGTGCACCTTTGTCTTGCCTGCTGGCGCTGCCACAACCTTCGTAACCTTCCGATCCTTCATCGTCGTCGGGACCTGCTGGCGTGGCCGTGGACCGTTTGCAACCATCATCTCATCGGGACCTGCTGGCTCCGCCGCGGACCGTCGTTTCCTTCGTCCATCTCGGGACCTGCTGGCTCCGCCGCGGCCCGATCATCTAGAACGCCGAGCTCGAGGATTGAGAGCTATTTCCACCTTTTTGGTAACAAGACTGTCCCGCTACCCTCTTTCCCAAACCAGAGACCAGAATCGAGGGGACCCCTGAGTCCAGACCTCCTTGTACCATTCCATTGTACTTAAAGAATTGCCTATAAAGTCTCGTTGAACTTTACCCTTGTGTGGTGTCCGTCTGTGGGGGGGAAGTTACTTGTCTGTACGATCGCTGGAGACGGCTCTCCCCGGAGACCTCTCCCCTTATCCTCGGCCGACCCTCCCGGTCCGTCTAACATTGGTGGCCAGCGGCGCGATCCGAATTACCGCATAATCGTACAGAGAGTAGCTTACCCCACGACGAAATCACGATGACGACTAAAGAAAGCGGAGCAACCGAGAAATTCCAGATGGAGAAATTGGACGAGTACAGCCATCGTGAACTAAAACAATTCTGCATCGAACTAGGTATCGCTACCACCGGACTAAGTACCAAAGACGATTTTAAGCATGCCCTGGAATCTTGGGCAGAAACCGGGGCTGCCGGAACCCCTGATCAAAGCATCGCAGCAAAAACCACCACGGCCCCTGAAGAGCGAAGAACGGGTCTCTCGCAAGACGAGATCCAGGAACGAGAAAAAACCAGACTACACGAGCTGGAAATGGCCCGGCTCAAAATGGACATTGAACTTAAGTTGGCCGAACAAAAAATCAACTTAGAGCACCTGCGTCTCCGAGAAGAAAGAGAGGAGAAACAGAGACAAAGGGAGCTCGAGGAAAAGAGACTGGCATATGAACACGAGCGAAAACTAGCTGAGATCGACCTACGCAAGCAGAATAAAGAAGTAGGGGTGTCCGAGCAACCCCACACCCCAGGGGCAACAGAGAAAAAGGTACACATCCCCAAGGATGTCGTTCGAGAATACTTCCGAGAGGACGACATCCAGCAATGGTTTAAGGCCTATGAAATCGCTATGACTGCACACCGGATCGATAGAAGCGATTGGGGAGCCGGTCTATGGGGGAGATTCCTCAATGAGGGCCGCGACGCCCTGCTACAGCTCCCGGACCACCAGATGACCTCCTATGACCATATGAAAGCTGCACTCCTCACTCGCTATGGCCTCACACCCGAGATGTACCGTCAGAGGTTCCGAGACTGCACCCGCATCCCGGGTACAACTTGGGTGGACTATGTAAACTATTTTAGCCGAGCCTTCGAGGGCTGGATCAAAGGAAGCAAGGTCACAACCTACGAACAACTGTTCAATCTTATGGTATGGGAGCACCTGTCGAACAATTGCTTCATTGAACTCCGCCAGCACCTCCTCGACAGCAAGTTAACGGATCCCCGGCAGCTCGCAGCCGAAGCTGACCGGTGGGAAATCACCAGAGTGGGCCGGAATGGGTCCTACGAACAGAACCGGAACAACAATGGTCAGCACCGTCCCCGAGGAGGAGGAGGGGGCCAAGGACGAGGAAGAGACAACGCCCCGGTCGCCCCCGCTACCAGCACCACCCCCCCGGCCAACCGGGGCAGCACCCCGGCGCGACCGGGATACCGAGCCAATGTTACGTGCCATCGATGCCAACGAGTCGGCCACTATGCAAACGACCCAAACTGCCCCCAGTACCAGAGCCCAAGACCCCGCCAAGTAGCCGCTGCTGCTCTGGGGGAGGAACAGATCTCAGAGGAACAAGAGGAATATGAACAGGAACATCAAGAATGGGAGCCAGCCGCCATGGCTCTAGCCTGCTTAGGGGGGAAAGACATGGTCCCGCGGGTCCCCCTACCCGCTAACACCCAGAAGTACAGCCAATGGGTGAGCATCAATGGACGCCGGGCCGAAGCCCTTCGTGACACCGGGGCCAGTGTAACAGCCGTCCGCTGTCACCTGGTGACCCCAGAACAGTATCTACCAAACATTCTCTGCCCTGTACGTTCCGCCGATAACTCGGAAAGTCTGTGCCGGATGGCCTGCGTCCCCTTCGAATGGGGAGGGGTCACCGGCATGTTGAAGGTAACGGTCCGAGACGATGCCCCCGTAGACTGCCTCCTGGGGAATGACCTTGAAAGCTCTCCGTGGGCAGCCGTAGAACGAAGAGAACACCTGGGGATGTTAGGCGTCCCGGACTGGGCGTGTGTCACCACCCGGTCCATGGCCGCCCGTGCCAACCCCCGCCCAGAGGAACCCGAATGGCCGGCGCCGCCGCCTCCGGTCGCCCCGGCCGAAACCACCGACCGTGACGTCCCCCCAGAACCAGCTCAACCTCCAAACCTCGCTAACCTCGACCAGTGGCCTCAAGAGGGGGGGCCCACGCAAGAACAATTTCGCCAAGAACAGAAGACCTGTCCCTCCCTCGAGGGACTCCGCCAGCAAGCGCTCGCCCAAAGCGCAGGGGATACCTCCGGAACACACTGGATCTACTGGGACAATGATCTGCTGTACAGTGAGCAAAGAATCGCGGAGCTGGGGGCCAGCCGAGTACTAGTGGTGCCCCTCCGTTTTAGAGACTTTCTGCTAAACCTGGCCCACGACGTCCCCCTGGCGGGACACCTGGGTCAAGATAAAACCTACAGTCGTCTGGTGACCCACTTCTTCTGGCCCAAAATGAGGAACGATGTACACCAGCATTGCCGATCTTGCCCTACGTGCCAAGCCAGTGGAAAGAGCGGCCGCAAACTAAAAGCCCCCCTGCAACCTTTTCCCGTGGTCACCACCCCGTTCGAGAGGGTCGGGATCGACATCGTGGGGCCCCTGGACCCGCGTACAAAACAAGGCCATCGATTCATCCTGGTGCTAGTGGACCACGCCACCCGCTACCCCGAGGCTGTTCCCCTGCGAACTGTGACAGCCCCGGTAGTCGGCCGGGCTCTAATGGGGATCTTCTCCCGTGTGGGCTTCCCCCGAGAAGTCGTCAGCGACAGAGGCACGAACTTTATTTCTAAATATATGAAGTCCCTCTGGCAACAGTGCGGGGTTACCTACCGATTCACGACCCCCTATCACCCTCAAGGAAACGGACTCGTTGAGCGGTTCAACCGCACGCTCAAAGGGATGATCGGGGGGTTGGAAGAGCCCCTCCGTCGCCAGTGGGATGTGCTGCTGCCGTGCCTCCTCTTCGCATATCGAGAGGTCCCCCAGAAGTCCCTGGGCTTCAGCCCGTTTGAACTGCTGTATGGACACCCAGTACGGGGGCCGCTCAGCCTAGTCAAGGAAGGCTGGGAGATGCCCCCTCTCAAGAACCCACCAGATGTCTTCCGGTACCTCCTAACCCTCCGCAACCAGACCCGGCGGTTCAGAGAGCTGGCAAAAGCCAACCTAGAGGCCAGTCAAGAGGACATGAAAAAGTGGTATGACCGGAATGCCTCCTCCATCGAATTTGAACCTGGGCAACAGGTATGGGTGATGTCCCCCACCGAACCCTGCGCCCTGCAAGACAAGTGGACGGGGCCCTTCAAAGTAGTCGAGCGCAAGGGTCCTGCCACCTATCTCATCGACATGGAATCTTCCCGGAACCCCCTCCGGGTCCTCCACGCTAACAGACTGAAGCCCCACTTTGTGCGTTCAGAACTCAGCCTCCTGATGGCCACAGACAATGGGGCTGAAGAAGACTCCGAGCCCCTCCCTGACCTCCTACGGACTCGGGAGAAAGACGGCTCCGTGGATGGGGTCCGACTCTCAGAGGCCCTCACCCGAGAGCAACGCCAGGAGTGTCGAGTCCTCCTATCACAGTTCGCCAGCCTGTTCTCCCTCACCCCAGGTGTCACTTCCTGGTGTGTGCACGATGTGGACACGGGGGACAGCCCCCCTATCCGCCACCGGGCCTACCGCGTGCCAGATCGGGTACGGGCCTGCGTCCAGGAAGAGGTAGCAAAAATGCTCACGCTCGGGGTCATCGAGCCCTCAGACAGCCCCTGGGCCAGCCCTGTAGTACTGGTCCCCAAAGCGGCCGCCCCAGGCACCACACCGGAACTCCGGTTCTGCGTTGACTACCGGGGCTTGAATGCGGTCACCCGAACAGACGCACATCCCATCCCCCGGGCAGATGAACTAATTGACCGCATGGGAGCTGCCCGCTACCTCAGTATTTTCGACCTGACGGCGGGCTACTGGCAAATCGGCCTCACACCCCGGGCCCAAGAACGTTCTGCCTTTTCCACCCCCGATGGCCATTACCATTTCAAGGTCATGCCCTTCGGCATGAAGAATGCTCCCGCAACATTTCAGCGGCTCGTCAATCAGGTCCTGGCGGGGCTCGAAGGGTTCAGCGCCGCCTACCTAGACGACATCGCTGTATACAGCCACCATTGGCCCGAGCACCTCCACCACCTCCAAGCAGTGCTACAAGCCCTTCAGCGAGCGGGCCTCACGATCAAGGCCAGCAAATGTCAAATTGGTCAAGGGTCTGTAACCTACCTCGGACACCAGGTGGGAAGCGGCCTGGTGGCCCCTCTGCAGCTCAAAATTGCCGCCATCCAGTCCTGGCAGCCCCCCATCACCCAGACCGAGGTACGAGCCTTCCTGGGCCTCACGGGCTATTACCGAAGGTTTGTGAAAGACTATGGTACTATAGTGGGGCCCCTCACAGAACTCACGTCCAAAAATCAACCCAAGAAAGTCAACTGGACCGCAGATTGTCAAACAGCAATCGAACAATTGAAAGCCGCCATGTGTTCCGCCCCTGTGCTCCAGGCCCCCGACTACAGCAGGGAGTTCGTCGTCCAGACGGATGCCTCCGACCATGGCATTGGGGCAGTCCTGTCTCAAGGGAACACCGAAGGCCTTGATCAGCCAGTGGCCTTCATCAGCAGACGACTCCTACCCCGAGAACAACGATGGAGCACCATAGAGAGGGAGGCCTTCGCTGTGGTATGGGCCCTCAAGAAGCTCCGGCCCTACCTCTTTGGCACACACTTTCGGGTGCAGACCCACCACCGACCCCTGCAGTGGCTGATGCAGATGCGGGGGGAAAACCCGAAGTTACTACGTTGGTCCATCTCCCTACAAGGGATGGACTTCACTGTTGAACACCGGCCTGGGCCAGATCACACCAACGCGGATGGCCTGTCCCGGTTTTTCCGCCTCGACGAGGAGAGTCCCCAAGAGGATGGGTAACTCTCCCCGCCTTCAGCTGGGGGGGACGCATGTTGGACAGGCCACATGAAGGGCCGCTCTCCCCCGGCCCGACCAGGCCCGAGCCCGGTCACGCAAGTACCACACACCACACGTCGCCCATCCGGGACGCCATCTTGGACACTCCACCACGAGGCCGCCTGGCCCCCGATCGACCTCAACCCTGGGCCTAGCCAGGCCTCAGACATCCCGGCACCACCATCCACCCAGGAGGTGAGCGGGCTACTTGGCAAGTCAATGGGAGAAAGAGGTGTCGATGGCTCTCCCCCGCCAAGTGCCGCCCGGCCATCGCCTCCCCGGGCGCTGGCTCCACCCCCCTGCTGGGTGTCGGGACACCCTCATCCCGGACCTCCCGACCTCCAGGTGCGAGGGTCCGGACATCAAAGAACATCAGCCCTATAACTGGGGCAGCTCCAGAGCAGGAGGGCAGTTGTATCTTGGAGTCGAGAGACGCAAAGAAGAACTCATCCTTGACGGACTACCGGCGCTGCCGTAGCTCTGCCTTGTGCACCTTTGTCTTGCCTGCTGGCGCTGCCACAACCTTCGTAACCTTCCGATCCTTCATCGTCGTCGGGACCTGCTGGCGTGGCCGCGGACCGTTTGCAACCATCATCTCATCGGGACCTGCTGGCTCCGCCGCGGACCGTCGTTTCCTTCGTCCATCTCGGGACCTGCTGGCTCCGCCGCGGCCCGATCATCTAGAACGCCGAGCTCGAGGATTGAGAGCTATTTCCACCTTTTTGGTAACAAGACTGTCCCGCTACCCTCTTTCCCAAACCAGAGACCAGAATCGAGGGGACCCCTGAGTCCAGACCTCCTTGTACCATTCCATCGTACTTAAAGAATTGCCTATAAAGTCTCGTTGAACTTTACCCTTGTGTGGTGTCCGTCTGTGGGGGGGAAGTTACTTGTCTGTACGATCGCTGGAGACGGCTCTCCCCGGAGACCTCTCCCCTTATCCTCGGCCGACCCTCCCGGTCCGTCTAACAGTCTGCACAGTGAGACCCCCTCTTCCTCAGTGTTGTAGCTGTTGCTCCTCTGCACAGTGAGACCCCCTCTTCCTCAGTGTTGTAGCTGTTGCTCCTCTGCACAGTGAGACCCCCTCTTCCTCAGTGTTGTAGCTGTTGCTCCTCTGCACAGTGAGACCCCCTCTTCCTCAGTGTTGTAGCTGTTGTTGGTCTGCACAGTGAGACCCCCTCTTCCTCAGTATTGTAGCTGTTGCTCCTCTGCACAGTGAGACCCCCCTTCCTCAGTGTTGTAGCTGTTGCTCCTCTGCACAGTGAGACCCCCTCTTCCTCAGTGTTGTAGCTGTTGCTCCTCTGCACAGTGAGACCCCCTCTTCCTCAGTGTTGTAGCTGTTGCTCCTCTGCACAGTGAGACCCCCTCTTCCTCAGTGTTGTAGCTGTTGTTGGTCTGCACAGTGAGACCCCCTCTTCCTCCGTGTTGTAGCTGTTGCTCCTCTGCACAGTGAGACCCCCTCTTCCTCAGTGTTGTAGCTGTTGCTCCCCTGCACAGTGAGACCCCCTCTTCCCCCTCTTCCTCAGTGTTGTAGCTGTTGTTGGTCTGCACAGTGAGACCCCCTCTTCCTCAGTGTTGTAGCTGTTGCTCCTCTGCACAGTGAGACCCCCCCTTCCTCAGTGTTGTAGCTGTTGCTCCTCTGCACAGTGAGACCCCCTCTTCCTCAGTGTTGTAGCTGTTGTTGGTCTGCACAGTGAGACCCCCTCTTCCTCCGTGTTGTAGCTGTTGCTCCTCTGCACAGTGAGACCCCCTCTTCCTCCGTGTTGTAGCTGTTGCTCCTCTGCACAGTGAGACCCCCTCTTCCTCAGTGTTGTAGCTGTTGTTGGTCTGCACAGTGAGACCCCCTCTTCCTCCGTGTTGTAGCTGTTGTTGGTCTGCACAGTGAGACCCCCTCTTCCTCAGTGTTGTAGCTGTTGTTGGTCTGCACAGTGAGACCCCCTCTTCCTCCGTGTTGTAGCTGTTGTTGGTCTGCACAGTGAGACCCCCTCTTCCTCAGTGTTGTAGCTGTTGCTCCCCTGCACAGTGAGACCCCCTCTTCCTCAGAGCTGTTGCTCCTCTGCACAGTGAGACCCCCTCTTCCTCAGTGTTGTAGCTGTTGCTCCTCTGCACAGTGAGACCCCCTCTTCCTCAGTGTTGTAGCTGTTGTTGGTCTGCACAGTGAGACCCCCTCTTCCTCCGTGTTGTAGCTGTTGCTCCTCTGCACAGTGAGACCCCCTCTTCCTCAGTGTTGTAGCTGTTGTTGGTCTGCACAGTGAGACCCCCTCTTCCTCAGTGTTGTAGCTGTTGTTGGTCTGCACAGTGAGACCCCCTCTTCCTCAGTGTTGTAGCTGTTGCTCCTCTGCACAGTGAGACCCCCTCTTCCTCAGTGTTGTAGCTGTTGCTCCTCTGCACAGTGAGACCCCCTCTTCCTCAGTGTTGTAGCTGTTGTTGGTCTGCACAGTGAGACCCCCTCTTCCTCAGTGTTGTAGCTGTTGCTCCTCTGCACAGTGAGACCCCCTCTTCCTCAGTGTTGTAGCTGTTGCTCCTCTGCACAGTGAGACCCCCTCTTCCTCAGTGTTGTAGCTGTTGTTGATCTGCACAGTGAGACCCCCTCTTCCTCAGTGTTGTAGCTGTTGCTCCTCTGCACAGTGAGACCCCTCTTCCTCAGTGTTGTAGCTGTTGCTCCTCTGCACAGTGAGACCCCCTCTTCCTCAGTGTTGTAGCTGTTGCTCCTCTGCACAGTGAGACCCCCCTCTTCCTCCGTGTTGTAGCTGCTGTTGGTCTGCACAGTGAGACCCCCTCTTCCTCAGTGTTGTAGCTGTTGTTGATCTGCACAGTGAGACCCCCTCTTCCTCAGTGTTGTAGCTGTTGCTCCTCTGCACAGTGAGACCCCCTCTTCCTCAGTGTTGTAGCTGTTGTTGGTCTGCACAGTGAGACCCCCTCTTCCTCAGTGTTGTAGCTGTTGCTCCTCTGCACAGTGAGACCCCCTCTTCCTCAGTGTTGTAGCTGTTGCTCCTCTGCACAGTGAGACCCCCTCTTCCTCAGTGTTGTAGCTGTTGCTCCTCTGCACAGTGAGACCCCCCTTCCTCAGTGTTGTAGCTGTTGCTCCTCTGCGCAGTGAGACCCCCTCTTCCTCAGTGTTGTAGCTGTTGCTCCCCTGCACAGTGAGACCCCCTCTTCCTCAGTGTTGTAGCTGTTGCTCCTCTGCACAGTGAGACCCCCTCTTCCTCAGTGTTGTAGCTGTTGCTCCTCTGCACAGTGAGACCCCCTCTTCCTCAGTGTTGTAGCTGTTGCTCCTCTGCACAGTGAGACCCCCTCTTCCTCCAGGGGGGCCCGGCCCTGCCCCCTCCCGGGGCACAGAAGGGATTCATTAAATCCATGTTCCTCGTTGGCAGCTGAAGCCGCCGCGGCACTCGGGCTGTTTCCATTCCTAACGAGCATGAGAAGTATTTGAGGTCAGGAAGTGGGGGGCGTCTGGACTGCACGTGTGCAGAGGGTTCCCCCGAGGCGCCCTTCTTGGCTGCACACAGCCTGCAGTGAGTGGGGGGGGCGTACATCACCCTCAGACATGGCAGCACACAGCGCTGCGAAGCCCACCTCGGAGCTGGTGGGTCTGTGCTGCTGAGAACTGATGACCCCAGGATGGGGGGGAGGGGGCGGGGGTTCTTACATCAACCCAGACAGGCAGCAGACCCTGGCAGCTCGGAGCTGTGAATCTGTGTTGCGAGGCCTGGCTGCTCAGGATGGGGGGGGGGGGGGGGGGGGGGGGGGGGGCAGGTATGCATGTACTGGGGGGGGCGCATACATCCGCACAGACAGGCAGCACACACCCTGGCAGCTCGGAGCTGTGCACATGCCGAGGCCTGGCTGCTCAGGATGGGGGTATGCAGGCACTGGGGGGTTGGGGGGGGGAGGGGGGGCATACATTACCCCAGACAGGAGCACACACCCTGGCGGCTCGGAGCTGCTGCTGCTGAGGCCTGGCTGCTCAGGATGGGGGGGGGGGGGGGGGGGGTTCATACTCACCCCAAACAGACAGCAACCCTGGCAGCTCGGAGCTGTGGGTCAGTGCTGCTGAGGCCTGGCTGCTCAGGATGGGAGGGACATACATCAGCCCAGACACCCTGGCAGCTCGGAGCTGTGAGTCTGTGCTGCTCAGGATGGGGGGTGGAGGGTGTTCATACATCAACCCAGACAGGCAGCAGACCCTGGCAGCTCGGAGCTGTGCACATGCCGAGGCCTGGCTGCTCCCCAGGAGGGGCTCCTGCCAGGAAGCGTGAGTCACGCTGATTTCTTACAAGTGGAAACCAGGACAGCTATTTTCAGCCCTGATTTATGGGAAGGTTCTGCGCGTGCGCCCCTTGGATGGCTGGCTCCGGGCGCTGGATCTGGGCCTGCCCACCCCACCCCCGTGCCAGGGGCGGGGGCAGCAGCGTGCCTCAGCAGCGCCCCTGCCACACAGGCCGGGGCATGCAGCGCCTGTGGAGGCGGCTGCAGGGGTGCGGGGGCTCCTGAGGCCAGGAAGGCATCAGCATGTGAAGCACCGAGTCCGTGCCACCCTGCCAGGCTCCTGACATGTGTCGGGTGCACACGACCACGCAGCGTGAACAGCAGACAGCGATATCCTGCCGGGTTCTCCCGAGAAGCCTCTATTTGTCAAGAGTGCACGGTGGACGAGGACGCGCTGTGCACGAGCGAACATTGAGCACGAGGGTGCACGGTGAATGGGGGTGCACTGAGGTCGAGGATGCACGGTTCATGAGGGAGGGTGCACTGCGCACGAGGGTGCACTGTGAATGAGTGTGCACAGTACACGTGAATGACGGCGCACAGTGCACGAGGGTGCACGCCGGCGAATGATGGTGCATTGTGCACGAGGGTGCACGGTGAATGAGGGTGCACTGTGCACGAGGGTGCACAGTGAATGAGTGTGCACAGATGGTGCACAGTACACGGTGATTGACGGCGCACAGTGCTTGAGGGTGCCCTGTGCACGAGGGAGCCTGTCCTCACAGGTAGCCAGCTCTGGGTCCCCGCAGGAGCATCAAGCGGCCTCTTCAGGCTGCCCAGACCCTCGTGCCCATGCCAGCACCTTCAAGAGTCCTCCCCAAATCCCACCTGTCCCCCCTTGAATCTGTTCTCCATTCAGCAGCTCGTTTCATTTATGGGGCGGGCCAAAAGAAGCGACCACATCACACCTGTGTTATCCTCCCTTCACTGGCTTCCAATCGAGGCAAGATCTATCTACAAGACTGCCTGCATTACCCACAAAGCCTTGCACTCCTCCTCTCCTCGCTACCTGGCGAATAAACTGAAACTCTCTGGAGGCTCTAGACCCTCACGCAATGCGGAGAATCTACTGCTTGAACCTCCCACTTTCAAGAAGGAAATATCGATGGCCCAATCCTTTTCAGGCAATGCGGTGAGAATCTGGAACTCACTTCCGCCTCAGCTCCGGACCACCTCCTCCTCCCAGGCCTTCAAAACGGACCTCAAAGTTCTCCTCCTTCAAAGACACTTCCAAATTTAATTCATGCTCTCTCTATTATCGGAAGGAAGACCTTTTAGTATAGAAAATCTCTAATCTCCATGACTATGGAAGTGGCTTTCCAGTGTGTGCTTGTGGTTGGAGTGTCTGCCATTTATTGCAGTATTATCCTTGTACTTGTGTTTGTACTCTTTTGTAACATGCACACACCACTATTCTCGTGTAACACACTGTTTGCTACCTCTTACATTTTGTTTGCTTTTGATACTTGCACAAGTGCCACCATTGCCTACGTAACGTTTTTTCTTGTGAATGAGTGTCTAGCATATATTGCAGTATTTTACCTCTACTTGTACTTTGTTTTTTCTTGTAACCTGGACACGTCACTTTTTAGGTCTCGTCCTCGAGACCTATTGCTGCCGAGTTGCCTGTCAACGGAGACAGAGCGGTGCACGAGCCTACCAGAGTCTGTGGACGCGCTTACGCAGGCCGGCCAAAGGCACACACACACACACGCGCAGACACACACACACGCAGACACACACACAAACACACCCAGAGCCGCACACACACACACCCAGAGCCACACACACACACACACACCCAGAGCCACACATACACACACACACCTAGAGCCACAGGGATTCCTCGTTAGACCGCTCCTGCAGACGTGTTACTCCTGGTAAACCAAACAGTGTCGCAATTCATACAGAGGACATATGCCCTATTAGCACTGATCAATTGAGGTAAGTGGCCAAAAAACCAATAGCCAACAGAAATAGGGTCAGAAAATCTGGGGCAAAACAACAAATCCCATATGCTATTCATGGTAAACCAAATATTGTCACAATTCACACAGGGCAGATGCACTATTAGCACTGATCAGTAGTGGTAAAGTGGCCAAAAACCTATAACCAACAGAAAAAAACGGGGTCAGACATATGGAGCGAACTAAAACAGGTAGACTATGTGTCCTCATACTGGAGATAGAGCAGTGACATCCCCTAGACACAGCGCCTGTTTACACTATGGCACCAATGTCACATGAGCAGCTCCGCAAAGCTATGCCCGCCATTGTTTCTCACCCCATTGGAGTGCCGCAGACTTTGCTGGTGTAGTGCATGGCTAATGCAGTGTGCCCCCACCTCAGACACTACCCACCTTCCCCCACAACCATGGCCAACACCCGCATGACTGCCACACCCCCGGCAACAATATTCCGAACACCATACCCCTACCGTACGGGCCACAGCCTCTGTGCAACACTCTTCTCCATCCCTGTGCCCCCGTGGGCAGGAAAACACCAGGCACATTTTCCTGGTGCTCCCAATTCATTAGTTGCCCATCACTTACCCACGACACCTCCTAAGCTCTACTGACCAAGAGACCCCCAGATTTCTTGGGCATCCAGGATCTCCCCCTCCCCTCCCCAATGAACCACAGTCCAGCTGCTGGGTGAAAATTTCAACTTGCATGAAGACTGCTGACTTAGACTCTTCTCCTGAGGTTCTCTCATTGACTTGCAACTGCCTAGAGGCAACGTGCCTGCTGCGCCCTGGTCTTTCCCCTCAGTCCCTGACTGCACCACCTGCCCCTGACCACTGCCAGGTCATTACCATGCCTGGTCCATGCACACATTTCCAAGAATTAATCACAATGAATAGCAAAGCATTTACCTTAAAGTGCAGGCAATTCGTCCGAAAAATTTAAGTCACCAGTATTCATATTGGAACCACTTTGCAAAGAAATTACTTGCACTTTAATTTTAAATATATGGAATTTCTGCACAGCAGCCCAGCCGAGCGCACGAGGAGACTCCTGAACCAAAATCAAGTCGGAGGGCCTTGCACCTTTTAATCCGCCGCCCGCCCCACACCTCGATTAAATCTATACTGTTTAGTTTGCATTAAAAACCAAAGAGTCCCTGGTCAACAGTTTGCCATACAAAACAATGTGGTGGACGTCACCCTGCTTCTTCACTGAAGTACAGTCGAAAAGAGGTGATGGAAATAGAAACTGGAGAAGCAAATGTGCAGAGCAAATAAGGATCCTCGCGTCCACAGTGATCACAAAACAACTGTTAGATAATGTGTGCAATAGCGTGCAGACTAAACAAACCCCCAAATAAGTTGGAGTTGACCGTACGCCAAGGTAAAATTTACCTTGGATGAACCCATTTCTTCTGTACTTGTGCTAAAAATATATCCAATGGTAATCGTCATAACCACGAAGTTAAGAAGCACACATACAGAGGGAGCTTTAGTACAGTAAAACAAATAAAATGTGCCTTTGCTGCAAAGAGACAACCCATCATTATAGTAATAGGCGCAAACTGTGCCCTTGACAGAATTCGCTTAAGTGATTACTAAGTGTCATTTTGAAACTACCCAACACCGATCGCTGCTCCAAGGCTTCTCTGTCTGATCTACTTTTATCTAAGTGTTAGCCATTTTTGTAAATCGCTGAAACCACTAGTTGATAAGAGCGCCAGGAAATGGGTAATAACAAAACAGAGACAAAGAACCGTGCGGTTTCATCCGAACTGTACAATGGGAGGGTTGAAGATGGAGAAGGCACAGAAGAGATGCCCAGCATACGTCACTATGTCTCCATTGGAGTGAAAGTCTTTAAAGGAGCGCCCCCCCTCTTTCCCCCCTCCCCTCCCCAGCCAATCTCCAGGACCTGACTAGCTAACAGGTATCTATAGGCATGGGGAAAGAGTCTTGGTGCCTTGCTCAGAAAAATCACCGCAGCGTTAACTCCCATCAATACAGTGCGGATATCCCCGTCCGAAACCCACAGAAACGGTCGCCTGAAGCTTAGGGTCAAACAGAGAAGTGCACGTCATGCAAGCTCAAAAGGGGCATCCCCGGCGTGAAGCAGGAATCGCAGATGACCAAACTCTTCAAAATTTTGCATATTTATATAGCGAGAACTCGAGCCAAAAGCACTGGAGCGCCGCACCGGAGCACCGCATCAACACATTCGGGCACGGGGCGACCAAGTAACCGCCACAGCATCACAACTCGACAGGCCAAGCTTGCATAGGGGGCCAAGCAAAAGAGGTGCGCGGGCTGAAAGCGCACCGGCAAGAATACCTCTCCTGACTCGCCAAATATGAAAGAAATTGGAATTCTACACACACACACACCAAACCCCCCCACACACAGCCGATCACACCAATCCTCAACAGACCTAGTTAGCAGAGGAGACCAAGGAAACAGGCACCTACGGGTACACGGACAGCGGGAGGGGGGGCGGGAATGGACAGTGGGAGGGGGGGCGGGGACGGGCACACGGACAGCGGGAGGGGGGAAGGAACGGGCACACGGACAGCGGGAGGGGGGGCGGGAAAGGACAGCGGAACCATCGCGCAAGCCACCCCTGAAAACGACACTTCCAAAATGGCGAAAACAAAGCTTTAAAAAATAAATAAATAAACCACCGCCCACCGCCGCATGACGATCGCAAACGGGCGGGATGAGTACAAATCGCGGGAACGCCCACGAATCTGCTCTGGCAATGACGGACAGATGTCTGTTCCAATGGCTAGCCTCCCTTTATGGAGCTAGCCAATGGAACAGAGAGGCGGAACAAAGCCACACAGTGTAAGACACATGGTTTAGCCTGCGCGAAAGGCTGCTTGCGCAGCTTTCGACAGGCGAAACCTAAAAAGGGGGTTTGGGGGGGCTCTAACCTGAAGTTGAGATGTGCAGCCAATCGGCGTCATATAAGAGGAAACAGAAAGAAACTTCTGCTTCCTCTTTACGACGTATGACGTCACCATGGAAGAATTCGTGGAGAAGGATAAGAGTGGAAATACCATTCCGTTGTAACGCAAGCATGGTAAAGGCATGCGTTACAACGGAGTTCGTTGTAAGAACATACAACCCCTTCAGATATGCACAATACAGACATCAGACATCCAGCCCCTACATACAGAACATACATAGGGGCAAGATTTTTTGCAGCACAGGAGCCAGTAAAGGCTTTCAACGCTGCTAGAGCTGGAGCAAGGGACCCCCATGGGGCTGCAGGACAATCCTGGATCTTTGTGGCACAAATGGCGGTAGAATGAGAAGTCGCACCCTGACTCAGGCCAAAGATCTGCCTGGCACCCTGTCAGCGCTTTCAATGCTGCCAGCGCAGTGGAGATCTTCCCTGGACTTTGGAATCCCATCCTGGGCCCTCTGTGACATCCCAGGGATGGCAAAGAGACCCAAACTAGGGGCACAGACCTCAGGCCAGACCAGAGCTCTGACTGTGACCTTTCAAACTCTTCAACCCCGCCAGAGCAGGGTGGCTGCCAAACACATACAGGGCCCTTTGTGAGACTCAGACTGGCTAATGGAGCCCCTCAGGCTAGACCAGAGCTCTGACTGGGACTCGTGAGAGCTTTCTGCCCTGTTGGAGCAAGGGGCCCCTCCCTGGGCCTGCAGAACCAATCCTGGGTACCTTGTGGCACCATGGGCTGGAGAATAGAGTCCAGGCTCTGGGGGGTTGCACCCTGAGCCACACTGGAGCACTGGGGGGGTCGCGCCCTGAGCCACACTGGAGCACTGGGGGGTCGCGCCCTGAGCCACACTGGAGCACTGGGGGGTCGCGCCCTGAGCCACACTGGAGCACTGGGGGGTTGCACCCTGAGCCACACTGGAGCACTGGGGGGTCGCGCCCTGAGCCACACTGGAGCACTGGGGGGTCGCGCCCTGAGCCACACTGGAGCACTGGGGGGTCGCGCCCTGGGTCACATTAGAGCCCTCAATCAAGCCGACTCCTAGTTTTCAACTATGCAGGAGATAGAAAGCCCTCCTTGTGCTTGTGTATTCCTGTGCACTTTGCGACACCACAGGCCAATAACTGGAGGTCAGGACCAGAGGCTCACACCCTGGGACAGCCAGAAGCTGCGAGGAGGACTAGGCCAGAGATTCCCATCCAGTCCGAGGAGGGAAAGCCTCCCAAGCCCGGAAGAAGTATACTCGATGTAAATTGAGACAACAGTGGTCAGCGTCTGAAGCCCAAGGCTCAGGGACCATGCCCTGAGTCTGCCATGCCCAGATGTGGGTCCTGTGCACCCTCTGTCACTGGAATCAAACTGTACCCAGCTGATGAGCTCTAACCAGGGTGAAACTGGTCCTGGTGGCTTGTGTTCCCTTCAGGGAGGGACTGGGCTAGCAAGTTGGGTGGATTATTTCCAATGAAGCAAGGTCAGGACTGAATTTTCAAATGGCTGTGTCCAAACTGAGGCAGCACGGTGTGCAAATAACAATGGGCTGGGAGGCAGCACCAAGCAATTACCAGAGGCCGAGATTCATTCAAGCATTCCATCGTCACTCGTGTGCATACTTTAGTGCGTCTCCCTAAGTGGGATGTGTATTCCAGACGTGGATCCTGTGCTCCCTGTGTCACTGGGACAAAGCTGCTCCTGGCTGATGAGGTCCAACTAGAGCAAAACCAGTCCTGGGTTGCTTGTCTTCCAGGTCAGAGAACATTGGCCCAGCCGCTCAGGCTGAACTGTTCCCGATTGAACAGGGTCAAGTCTGATTTGCATATGGCTGAGTTGGTTTGGTGAGCAAAGTATTGAGGGACTGTGATGTGGCCCAAGCAATTACCAGCAGCTGAGATTAATGCAATCATTCCATCCATCACTTTTTGGTGTACTTTACTGGATGAGACCTGTCGGAACTTTCAATCCAGCAGATGCTTCTTTGTGCCTCTCAGGGCCTGAGGGACCGCATCCAGAAAAGACTCATACAAGCTCACAACATAAACAACTTCACCTGCGCCAACGACACACACCTGAAAATGTCCATCTCAGACAAAACACCCCAAACCAGGAATAAGTTCCCCACATGCATGACAGAAGTGGCTACCTGGATGAAATCCAATTGCATCAAATTGAACTCAGACAAAACCGAGGTGATAGTGGTTGAAAAGAACACCATGGAACTCCACCTGGTGGAGCCCTGGACCCACCCCCAAACCATGCTTGCAAGCAACAAACCTCAGAATATTCACAACAAACTGGACATGATTGCCCAAGTCAACGCAATGGTTTGGTACTAAGGATGCTGATGAAAATCTTCAAGTGGCGACCAGACTACACAGGGAAAACAATCACCCAAGCATTCATCACCAGCAAACTATACTATGTAAAAAGTACCCTGTATGCAGGGATTACCAACTAGCTCGCAAGAAGACTACCGACCATACACAACGCAGCAGCCAGATTAGTACTTCACCTTCCACGGTGAGCCCACAACACACCTTAGGGAACTCCACTGTGTTCTGATACACAAATGTGCACACCTCAAACTCCCCACCCATATCGTCAAAGCACTGCACAACACGGGTCCTGCCTGGCTGGACAGCTGCAATCACTTCCACTAACCTTCCAGACACCTCTGCTCTGCCGGTCTTTCACACCCTACACATAAACAAAAGAAGAGGAGGGGGCCAAGCGTTCTGGTACCTGGACGCAAAGCCTGGAATGACCTCCCACAACACATCAGAGCCTCCTTGTCTCTTCCTGACTTTCACCAGAAGCTGAAGACCCGGCTTTTCGAGTATACCCCAGTGCTGGCCTCACTCACCTGCTAAGGGGCACCTGGATGCACTCAGGGGTGATTCGCGTGCTATAAAAACACCAACAACATCACAAAACACAACATCCCTCTGGTCAGGCGATGAGCCCAGGAGTCCACATGGAACCAAAGGCCAGTCTTGCCCTTCGCTCTTGAATGGAAGAGAGACCTGGTTGGCGCGGCATTCCCTCTCTGATCCAACAATAACAATCTGAAGGAAAGTGGCTGTGCTTTCTTACAATTAAGTCAACTAAGAGTGAGCAACCCAATATACCCTTGAGGGCTTGGGCGGTAGGTATGAAAGGGTAATTGTGCCGTCAAGGGTTTTTGTTAAACTATGGAATATTCAAAATTATATATTATTTTGTGGTCCTATACATTTGACACCACTGATGCACAATTTGTGTCAGACACAGTTTTTTGACAAATAGAGCTAATACCTGACGGTAATAAAAAGAGAGAGCAATAGCAGGGTGTATGGAAAAGTTCTGTTTGTTCTAATTATTCACAAAACAAGAATAAAATATACATGGGTATACCATTTGTTGCAAAAGCTACAATAGGGAAAATATCAATAAAACAGCCTATTTGCAGCAGTTGTTGTAGCTTATCCACCTATTTACAAATTATATCATTAAAAGCGGTGGAACCAGCGCAGTCGACGTTTCGGTCTCTAGACTTGCGTTATGGAGACCATCCTCAGGACAAACAAATCAAATCATGAATACCCTAAAAAACAGTAAAAACGATAATTAAAAAACTGTTTTATTCCCTTTCAAGGGATTTACATATATTATCCAAATTAAACCCTAAGCTCTCTACATGATTTTAATAATAAACTATATTGCTTTTTGTTTTTTTTATCATTCATGATATTTCATTAAATGATACCTTAACAATCAAAGAAGGGGGGAGATTGTCAACATAATTCAAGACATATTGCAACATCATTGTCTTTTGTACATATTTCATTATCATTTTTACATTCTAGAGAAACTTTTGATGGTATTGTCTATTAACCAACAACATTGTTTAATTATACTTTGTAACATTCGATTCATCATATAGTGGATATGGTCTGCATGGAAACACAAATCAATCCAATTGCAATTAAGAAATAAAATTATAATATAGAAAATCCGTTTAACCTGGTCACAATTAGCAGATTCGGCGGAAACTTTTTACCTTTCTTATAGATTAATGAAGGTCATGAAGTTTAAATAGGCCTCGAATTCGAGTAGATGGTAGCGCTGAGTGCAATCATCTGTTTTCAAAAAGCAAAAATAAACCAAACATGAATTGTTTATAGAGCATGTATTATGTGTAACCCTCGTTCATAGCAGAACAATTATCAGGGCAAACCTGTTGATGCAGTTATATCGATCTTTTAAATAAAAATTCAACTTGAATGCAATATTTAAAGGTTAGAGCCAGATTGTCGCTCATAAATAGTTATTTTTAAATGAATTCCCGAAAAATTCTTATTCTTAGCCTTATTTTCTGTAAATTGCACCAAGTGTATGACTACCACTCGACATTGTCGTGTGTGTTTTGTGGACCATATACTACATTCGGGCCCAAAGGGTCGTATGCTTCAGTATTTGTCACACCTGTGTGTTGTGGTGGACAAACTGATTATATATTTACATACATATTTTAAGAACGGTGTTGTTGTTATAAGAGATGCAGAGATTCTCAGCAGGCTGCTTAATGCATACTAAACACACGGCTCACATTATAGATTATCATGTCAGCTATTAACTATACCAGCCACAACATGGGAAAACAGAGGTCACATGTTAGACTTAAAGACAGGAATCGACTAATTTTATATCTACCTGTGTAACTTTGGAAGTGGCGCTGCTGATGAACACGCACATATAGTCTGTATTTCAGTTCTCTAATGAAGATAAATCAAAGAGAACTTATCAAACATCTTTTCAACTAAGACCTTTTATCTCATATGTTTTAAAATTGCCACATAGGGAATACTAGCCTAGTAGGATATCGATGTTCAAGGACTAACATACCTGTGTATTTAAGCGATTAGCAGGCCCTCGATCACTTTTAGATGAAGTTCACTTAAAGCGGCGGTCCTACAGAAAGTAATAAGGAAATCACCATAAATATTATGAGGTGCCCAGACTTAAACTGACTTAGAGGACACTGAACTAGTTTCTCAACCATAGAGCCTGATTTGTAAAGATATGTCATTTACCTGGCTAAACAAAGGTCGAAGGCGATCCTCACGGTTCAACAGGCAGCAGCAATCCGGCGGAGAACATGTTACTCTCTCGCCTCATGGTTTTTATACCTCGTTTGTTTGGTAGTAGAAATAGGACTAACGAAATGTTATTTGTCTCCTCTAAAGGAGAGCCGCGGCCATCTTGTAATGTGCATTTGGTCGACTTTAGTAGTCGTAAAAAAAGGGGGGGGAGTGGGGGAAGAATACAGAGTATATCATTACTCTGTTTCATTTGAAAGGGGAAAGGGGCGCCGCCAATTCAAATTGTGTATTTGACATAGTGAAAAAAGACTAGTTTTTTGATTTTTAAAGAAACGACTCGAATGGCGAATGTTGATCAATAAATGATTTACAAACGGGCGCTTGTGTTGTGTTTGTTCTAGAATTGTTTGGTATCCTACTATTTCCGTGGTCAAAGTATTTGTATACATTCAAGTCTGCTTATTCCTTGTAGTCTTTACTTATTCTAAGAAACACGTAAATGTGTAGGTTTACAAATGGAATTGCCTACGGTTTATGGAGTAATATCAGCATCCGATAAAAGCATTGATCATGAAATTACAACGTCAGAGAGAACAACTTGGTTGGTGATGGTACATGTTTGTCTATAGTTTGTTGAGCTCACTCATTTGAATGCCATATATCGACTGCGCTTGTTCCACCGCTTTTAATGATATAATTTGTAAATAGGTGGATAAGCTACAACAACTGCTGCAAATAGGCTGTTTTATTGATATTTTCCCTATTGTAGCTTTTGCAACAAATGGTATACCCTTGTATATTTTATTCTTGTTTTGTGAATAATTAAAACAAACAGAACTTTTCCATACACCCTGCTATTGCTCTCTCTTTTTATTACCGTCAGGTATTAGCTCTATTTGTCAAAAAACTTTGTCTAACACAAATTGTGCATCAGTGGTGTCAAATGTATAGGACCACAAAATAATATATAATTTTGAATATTCCATAGTTTAACAAAAACCCTTGACGGCACAATTACCCTTCTTACAATTAAAGCTCCCAGCTTTCCGTTTTTACAGATTTTTACAGATAAATACAGGAAATAAAATGTGTCTCCTATCTGTGTTTTTTTTATAAAAGCGGAAAAAAATGCAGAGAATGTTGCTTTAGATGAGTGACTTTCAATGCTGTCTGCTGTGAATTCCAAGTTAACAGATGAGCAGATAGACAGCATGGGGAGATAAAAAACTCAAGTTAAGATATCTTAAAATTCAAGCATAAGGTAAAATATACTTGTAGTAATTTGCTATTAGTTACCTGTGGTTGTGTGTTTAGCTATATTTGGCTGCTTAATTTGCCGCAACGCGACAGGCATCAAAGTATGAGTGCACGTTTATCAATTAAATAAATGTTGAAATTTACCAACTTTAAATCCACTTAATCACAAACCACAAAATAAATAAGGATAAACACTTATAGGATGGCCAAAAACTAAATGAGGAGAAATGCAGATGGAAATGTTAAAAAATAAATACCATAAAACCAGGAGCCCTACTTGTAGCCTAGGTACTTGGGCAACAGAGGGGGCTTCTGGGCAGAGGTGTGTGGCACTAACTTGGGGCCAGATTTGTTAAGCATTTTAAAGGTCGCAAAGGCCCCAATTTGGCATGTGTGACCATTAAAATGCTTTTTCGTATGTAGTAATAGTTTTTTAGAGCCAGAAACATTTTTCTGACTCCTGCAAGGGATTGCGAATAGATACTGATTTGGTGTCTGAAAGGGGCGTGTTGTAGCAAAACAGCACCTAATGTATCAATGTTTTGAGACCAAAACCTGGTCGAAAAACATTAATATTTTCCCAACTCCTCAAAGGAGGCGCTAATGGATGAGTAGGAGACAGAAAGACCCATAAGTGGACGGTGGCAAGAGCCATGACAGGGCAGCATCATGAACCTTGAGTGGACGGTGGCAAGGGACAAAAGTGGACGGTGGTAAGAGCCATAAGTGGACGGTGGTAAGAGCCAAAAGCGGACGGTGGTAAGAGCCATAAGTGGACAGTGGTAAGAGCCAAAAGTGGATGGTGGTAAGAACCAAAAGTGGACGGTGGTAAGAGCCATAAGTGGACGGTGGTAAGAGCCAAAAGTGGACGGTGGTAAGAGCCATAAGTGGACAGTGGTAAGAGCCATAATGGGACGGTGGTAAGAGCCATAACGGGACGGTGGTAAGAGCCATAAGTGGACGGTGGAAAGAGCCATAAGTGGACGGTGGTAAGAGCCATAAGTGGACGGTGGTAAGAGCCATAAGTGGACAGTGGTAAGAGCCATAAGTGGACGGTGGTAAGAGCCAAAAGCGGACGGTGGTAAGAGCCAAAAGTGGACGGTGGTAAGAGCCAAAAGCAGACGGTGGTAAGAGCCATAAGTGGACGGTGGTAAGAGCCAAAAGTGGACGTTGGTAAGAGCCATAACGGGACGGTGGTAAGAGCCAAGAGTGGACGGTGGTAAGAGCCAAAAGCGGACGGTGGTAAGAGCCATAAGTGGACGGTGGAAAGAGCCATAACGAGACGGTGGTAAGAGCCAAAAGTGGACGGTGGTAAGAGCCATAAGTGGACGGTGGTAAGAGCCATAACGGGACGGTGGTAAGAGCCAAAAGAGGACGGTGGTAAGAGCCAAAAGTGGACGGTGGTAAGAGCCAAAAGTGGACGGTGGTAAGAGCCATAATGGGACAGTGGTAAGAGCCAAAAGCGGACAGTGGTAAGAGCCAAAAGTGGACGGTGGTAAGAGCCAAAAGCAGACGGTGGTAAGAGCCATAACGGGGCGGTGGTAAGAGCCAAAAGCGGACGGTGGTAAGAGCCATAAGTGGACGGTGGTAAGAGCCAAAAGCGGACAGTGGTGGAGAAGACCTCGTCCTTAAAACTTTATCACTTGCCTGACAAGAAGAGCAATCTCTAACGGTGCGTTCCACCAACAAATCGATACCAGGCCACCAGAAGTCCATTCGTATGCGTTCTTTCGTCTTTGAAATACCTAAGTGTCCCTCATGAGACATGTCAACCAGAATACTTCTGAGATTAACTGGTGGAACCAACCTAGTACCTCTCATGAGTAAACCATCCACAACTGCCAACTCATCAGCATTCAAAGACCAAGGTTTCTTTAAAGAACGAGACCTACCACCTTCCAACAATACAATGACCTCCTTCAACTCCTCATCCTTACTCAGCTCTTCTCTCCAAGCATCTTCTTTCACCGCGCCCAAGGTAACGTCACACACCTTTAAATCACCCTCAAAATCGTCAGCCAAAACTTCCTCACCATTCTCTACCACATCCACCAACCTTGACAGACAATCAGCCGAGACATTAGTTTTACCTGGTATGTACTCAAACTTGAACACAAACTCCTGCAACGAAATTACCCATCTCCTTATTCTTGCTGAGATGGAGTCTAACCCTTTTTTTTCAAAGACCTCCTTTAGTGGTTTGTGATCAGACCTGACGGTGAAGGAGGAACCCCAAACAAACTTCCTGAATTTATTCACAGCCCAATATATTCCTAGTGCCTCTTTCTCTATGACAGAGTAATTCAACTCCGCCCCCTTCAAACACCTCGAAGCACAAGCTATCAGGACCTCCTTGTCTTTCCTCACCTGTAACAACAAAGCACCCAGACCCTTACTGCTAGCATCTGTTACAATAACCGTCGGAACCCCTGGAACAAACGCCTGCAAATTTGGTGCATTCCTCAGATCCATCTTCACCTGATCAAACTCTCTGCTACACTACTCAGTCCAATTAAACACAGCATTCTTACACATGATTTTCCTCAGATTAACAGTCTTATCTGCGAACTTTCTGACAAACTTATTGTAAAATTCCGCCATGCCCAAAAATGATGAAACCTCTTCTTTTGAACATGGTTCCTTCAACTTTTCAATTGTTTCCACAAAATCCTTTTTTGGAGATATGCCCTTCCTTGAGATGTGGTGGCCCAAATAATCTAGCTCATTGACACCAAACTTGCACTTGCTCTGACGCAGAGTTAAACCAACTTCCAACATTTTCTTCAACACAAGGCAAACCCTCTCATCATGTTCCTGTTCGTTCTTACCAGAAATGAGAACATCATCCTGATAACATCTTACCCCCGGTTTTCCTTTGAACAGATCTTCCATAATTCTCTGGAATACCGAGGCTGCTGAAGCCAGCCCAAAAGGCATTCTTAAGAACTTGAAAGCACCCATTGGTGTAATGAAACTAGTAAGCTCTTGACACTCTTCTTTTAGCGGGACTTGGTGATAGGCTGAAGCCATATCTAAGGTGGTAAAAAAGCATGCCCCATCTAAAGTAGAAACCAACTCCTCTATGTTTGGCAAAGGGTACTTGTCAACTATTACCTCTTTATTTAAAGCACGAAGGTCAACACACAGCCAAATCTCATTATTAGGCTTCCTCGCGACCACAATTGGTGTGAGCCACTCGGTTGCTTCCACTGGTTGTATAACCCCAGTCGACAACAACTTCTCAATCTCTTTTTCCACAGCATCGTTTACACAAATTGGAATGCACCTTACTTTAGCAGCAACAGGCACCGCTCCCCACTTCAGTTTGATGTTGTGATTGTAACCCTTTATGCATGCTAGTTTCTCACTGAACAACTCTTTAAAGTTCTTTATAAACTTGTTCTCCACATTGTCTACAGCCTAAACTTGAATAACTGGATGAGCATTTGGATTGAGACTCACACCCAACCTTGCTTGATGAGACCAACTCAACAAGTTGTCTCCCCTGTTCACCACATAAACTTTTGCTTCTGTAAACCTTCCCTTATATTCAATGCAGTCAAAAAAGTAACCCATTATTTTTATGGGATGTTCTTGATAACCTGTTGGTCTTATATCCGGTTTACACAAAGTATTTTTCTTTCCAAACACATTCTCAAACACCTTGTTTGAAATAAAAGTGACATGTGAGCATGAATCAAATTTCATCAACACACGTGTGTAGGAGAGTAGGGTCTGCAATCCTATGATCACCCAGATTTTTTTGCTTTTGTTTCACTGGTTTACGACTTTCTCTGGCTGTGGGCCTGCTAATCAGACCCACAGCCTGGCTGTTCTCTTTCTAAATTACGATATGTACCCTAGGTGCATTTACCAATTGGTACTGGGCCACCTTATCAGACCCCGTAACGCAGGGCATAGGTGTACCCAGGGCCGCCAGGGGCTGAAGCATGTATTATGCCACCCCTGGCTGGCCTCCTAAATTTGACACAACTGGCTGCACGACAGCTGGGGCGAAGACGTGTAACCACCCTTCGCTTTAGGTATAGTAGCTCTATATCTAACCATACAATGGACACCCGAGTTCCTATCAGTCACTCCTATGGCAGGCCTTAACAATCCTGAAGGCAGAGTGCGTGGGCTCGTGTGAGCTAGGTTCAGGCCCGAGCCGAGCCCGGTTGCAGCTTGCGGAATCAAGACCCAATAGCTGTTCCATGATAACGCGTACCATATCGGTAACTCCGGTGTCGCGTTATCAAGGCATGTCGAGTAAGGTGTCATACGAATCGGGATGCTGCCCTCTCACCAACCCTGGCGATGAGGTTAGCATTCCACCCTTCTAGAGGGACACGACATGTACGTAACTGTGAACCCCGGTTAAAGTTAACTGAAGCCTCAGCTCCACAAAATGGATGCTGCCACCACAGACACAAGTCTGACCTCCTGCTGCTGGGAGTCCTTCCAGCGAGGAGCACTTGGACAAAGGGTTTCCTGTCGAGGGCGCTGTTCGCACCGTCCCAGACAGGGTTTGTGTATTCTGGGTAGGTAGGGCTTTGGCGAGAAGGTGACTGCGGAGTGGCACCCCGGTGCTCACTACGCATCTGCCGGTTAGAACCAGTTCCAGGGGCGACAGCCCTGGCCTGGGGAAAGTCCGGCAGGGGAGAGGGGCGTAACTACCCCCCTTCCTGGTCCCACCCTTAGGGCAGGACCTAGTCATGTACCCACCCCTTTCTTTAGGATAAAGACCGGAGCGGGGACCCTTCCAAATTAGATCATCTTTGAATCAAGAACTACTTTCTACGAAAGGACACTCAAGACTCTTCTCAAGATTTCTCCCTTGTGGCTAAGGAGTAGTCACCCTGCATCAGCGGGCACCATCTAAGAACTCTGCGGTTTGCTGCAAGTCCTTCCTCAAGGATCCGACGGCCCAGCTCGACGAGAACCGGCTTCCCTGGCACCTCTGACCTCTACCCACGTCATCAGCTCAGCTGTGATCTGTGGGTGCGACGAGACCTCGAGGGACCGGCCATCATCAGAACCTGCACGCTCTTAAAAACCAGCACGACCATCGAGGTAACTCTCTGGTGAGTGCTCTGGGGTCCGAGAAGCCCCGACCCTGAGCCGCTCTAGCACCGAAGTGCAGTCTCCCAGCATCTCCACGATCTGCGTGGGGCCCTTCTGCTCGCTGCTCAGCACGTTGTCTGGTCACTCGCCGCTGGCTTGTGCCCTTCTGTGACGACATCCGAGAATCATCACTGCTGGTCTGGTTGCTCCAGACTGGCCCCTGCTTCCATCTTTGCGAGAAGCACCCCGGACCCTCCTGGTCCACTCGAGACGCCATCTTAGGCCCACCACGTGGCCCTGAGATCTGCCAAGGCTTGTTGCCCCATCCTGGGCCCAGCGACGCCGACAGCATCATCCTTCGTGGGACAGCTCGCACCTCCACCGTGGTCGCCGACAACGCCTCCTGGTCCGTGAGACTGCAGAGCCTAGCGCCGCCCACTCACCTGGTCGAGGTGACGGCCAACCGGTGCCTTCCTGGTACCCTCTGACTACTGGCTAGTAGTACGAACTTGGTCCCCTCTGCTTTCAGGTTTCATCAATCTCCGATCCAGGCTTGGATCTCTACGAACTATTCAGCACTGGTCGCCGGCCAGCAACTCCTTTCTTCCGGCTCCTGGCTCGTCAGCGAAGACCCCGACGCCTGTAAGACTTGTGCAGCCGCAGCCCTCGTGGCTAGGTAACTCGGCATTTCGGTGCCTGCATAGCCTCCTTACTCTAGGGTCCCGAGTCCCTCGCTTCCGACTTGCCTTATCGGGTCCGCCCGAGACCTTAACCTTTCCGTGTCCCCGGACACTTGTTTTTAATTGTGCACTTGAAGTATTTGCTAAAGAGATTTGGTTTGTGCTTAGTACCCTGTCCTCATAAAGAGTACAGGGCTGTTGTGATTCTTAATAAATATCCTGTTTATTTTCATAACACTTGTGTGGTGTCCTTTCACTTGGTGTTCAAGGGGTACATGTGTGGTAAACAGCTGGCTTAACACGCCCTCTCGAGTCTTTAGCCTTAGACTGCTCGTATCCACGCTACTAGGATAGCTGGTCTATAGGTTGACTTACAACCAAACACCATAAGGGTCGTTGGAACGATACATAGCGGTCGCTAGAATAGCGAACGTTGCATATCGGGCCAACTTCTCACATTGGTGGCAGCAGTGGGATTTGAGCTTGCTGTTGTTTTACCACACGTATCCTAAGAATATCTTGTTGAAAGATCGCACAAGTACTGTTAGTACATATAACTAAAGCTTAGAATACTCTGAGTTCTACTGAACCAGCTGTTGTAGCTCCTCAAGGCTTAGCACACCTTGGCTACAACTCTTAGCAAGGGTACAGTAGGTAAACACGTAGTGTAGGTAGGTGCATCACTTACACCACACTAGAAACAGTATGTCGGACAAAGGAGGAAACTCTGGGTCTCCCCTTGTGTCAGTTGACCCTCCACAGGTCATCCCTTCAGGATATACTGTGCTGAGCTTCAAGGAGTTAAGACGACTGTGTCACTCCAGGAAGATTCAGCAGGGGTCTAACCCCACAACGTCCTTTCTGATTGGTCTCTTGGAGACTTATGATGCCAGAAGAGCTGAGAAACTTCGTAGCTCTTCTAATCCAGAAGGAGACATGCCTCCCCTCGAGGGAACCCGGGACGATCCTGACCTCATCCACCTCGCAACTGAGAACGAAGATGTGGAGGAGGATGAGGATGAGGATCTCTCTGGGGATGAGGCAGATAAGGGACAGGTAGAAGTCGTCAGACTAAGCAGGTCCAACTTAAGCAAACATGATAGCGGTACTGGGGGACCCCTGGGGCCACTATCAGGTCAGCTTAACATTGGGAATGGACGAGCCAGATCTCTGTCAAGAGGCTCTGGCAGATCCCTTCAAACCAATGGCTCTCACAACTCGTCTCAGAGAGGGATGACGTCCCCTCAGAGGAGAGTGCACGAAGCTAAGGAAAGGGCAGCTAATCTGAGGATCGAAAGGGAAGAACTTGCCCTAGCCAAAGAAAGGCTTGCCTTTGCGAGAGAGCAACAGTTAAGTGGGGTAGTCCCCACTGGTGGCAGCAATGTACCTAGTAATAGGGAAAAGAGTTTCGATGCGAAACACCTTGGTAAGATAGTGCCCCCCTTTAAACAAGGGGACGACATCCACAAATGGATTACTGCTTTGGAGAGGGCCTGCACTGTGCAGGGTGTTCCCCAGAGTCAGTGGGCAGCTATCTTGTGGCTCTCCTTTGAAGGAAAAGGAAGAGACAAGCTCCTCACCACAAGGGTGGAGGATGCTAACAATTACCAAATCTTGAAAAATACACTCGTTGAAGGGTTCGGCCTAACCACTGAGCAGTACAGGGTGCTGTTCAGGGATACCCAGAAAACGCAGTCTCAAGATTGGTCTGATTTTGTCGATTGTGCCACTAAGGCTTTTGAGGGCTGGTTGCTGGGCAGTAAGGTTACTGATTATCAAGGATTGTATAATTTGATGATGAGAGAACAAATTTTAAACAATTGTCAGAACCAGTTGTTGCATCAGCATCTTGTCGACTCGGATCTGACCTCTCCCCAAGAATTGGGAAAGAAGGCAGACAGATGGGTTCGTACAAGAGTTAAACAGAACCAGGGCCAGAATCAAGGTGGTCAGAAGAAAGCAGACCAGAAGGGTAAAGATTCTAAAGGGGAACAAAGTGACCAGAAGTCTTCGACAGGTCCCCAACAACCCAAAGAGGGTGGGGGTCAGGCTCCCCAAAAGAAGAAAGAAGGCCAATCCAAAAGATGGTGCCAGTACTGTAAAAGTAAATCTCACTGGTTTAGTGAGTGCACCAAGAAAGGAGGAGGGCAGACTCCTGCCACTGCAGCCCCTAAGGCACCTGTGCCCCCTAGTACAGTCAGCAGTGGTAGTGCGCCTCCCAAGGGTTTAGTAGGGTTAACCCTGGGTTCTGAGGGGCGTGACAACTTAGTTGGCACACTCACTCAGGCTGTCCTTGTCAGTACAGGGGACGCGGACGTATCCCCTGACGTAAGCCCCAATACTTTGGGCAAATACCGACAGACGCCTTTCATAAATGGAAAGATGGCTCAGGCCTATAGGGACACTTGTGCCAGCGTCACCATGGTGACGCCTAACTTTGTGGACCCTGGACAGATCATGCCAGGTACAGAATTCCTGGTGACCAATGCAAGCAATGTCACTACCAATCACAGTATGGCAATTGTAGCTTTCTCCTGGGGAGGGGTAACTGGCCAAAAGAAGGTTGTAGTTAGTCCAGACCTCCCAGTGGATTGTTTGTTGGGCAATGATTTGGAGTCGTCACAATGGTCAGAAGTGGAGCACCGGACTCACATGGAAATGTTAGGTTTGCCAGCACATGTGTTCGCTGTGACTAGGTCACAGGTCAGGAAATGCCCCACTGAACAGGTGCTGGATCCTGGAACAACGGACCAGACACCTCCCAAGAAAAAGAGCAGTAGGGTTAAGGCTGCGCCTTCCCCCTTGCCCCAGGTCGAGGATCAAGTCTCAGAGGAGGCTGACCTACAGGAATTGCGGGAAACTGAGCCTAGGGAATTCGAACTTGATCAAGTTGAATTCTTGGGTTCAGGGGGACCCTCAAGGGAAGACCTGGGGAAGGACCAGTTAGACTGCCCTTCTCTTGAACCCCTCAGACAGCAGGCTGCTGCTGAGGCTGCTGGGAACGCCACAGGTACCCACAAGGTATACTGGGAAGATGGACTCCTGTACACTGAGTCAAGAGACCCCAAGCCTGGCATGACCAGGAGGCTGGTCGTACCCTTGTCTCAGCGTGGTTTCCTACTTACCTTGGCCCACGAGATTCCCTTAGCAGGTCACTTAGGCCAGACGAAAACGTGGGACAGGCTTGTCTCACACTTTCACTGGCCTCACATGAACGAAGATACCAAGGAGTTTTGCCGCTCCTGTGTCACTTGCCAAGCCAGTGGTAAGTCAGGTGGCACGACAAAGGCCCCCCTTATACCAATGCCTGTGGTGGGGGTGCCCTTTGAACGGGTGGGGATCGACATCGTCGGTCCCATGGAACCACCTACAGCATCAGGGCACAAGTTTATACTGGTGGTAGTGGATCATGCCACCAGGTATCCTGAAGCTATTCCCCTTAGGACCACTACAGCACCTGTTGTGGCAAGAGCCCTAGTTGGAGTATTCTCCAGAGTGGGCTTCCCTAAGGAGGTCGTCTCCGACAGAGGTGCAAACTTTATGTCGAGCTACTTAACTGCTATGTGGAAGGAATGTGGTGTTAACTACAAGTTCACTACACCCTATCACCCACAATGCAATGGGCTTGTTGAGAGATTCAACAGGACCCTAAAAGGGATGATTCATGGACTACCAGAAAAGCTTCGGCGTAGATGGGACGTCCTGATCCCCTGCCTCTTGTTCGCCTACAGAGAAGTCCCACAGAAGGGGGTTGGCTACAGCCCTTTTGAACTTTTGTACGGGCATCCTGTAAGGGGACCCCTGTGTTTGGTGAAGGAAGGATGGGAGAGACCTCTCAAAAAGCCTGCAGCCAACATAGTGGACTATGTGCTTGGCCTCCGCTCGCGGATGGCTGAATACATGGAAAAGGCATCTGAAAACCTTAAGGCCAGCCAAGAACTCCAAAAAGCTTGGCATGACCAAAAGGCTGTCTTGACTGTTTACCAGCCCGGACAGAAGGTGTGGGTGTTGGAGCCAGTGGCCCCAGCAGCACTCAAGGACAAATGGTCCGGGCCCTACACCATCCTGGAGAAAAAGGGAGAGGTCACCTACTTGGTCGACCTGGGAACTCCCCGGAGCCCCCACAGGGTGCTTCATGTCAACAGGCTCAAGGCATATGTCGACAGGAAGGACATGAGTTTGCTCATGGCCCTAGATGAGGGACAGGAGGAGGAGAGTGACCCTCTCCCCGACCTGCTCACTCAGAATCCTGACGATGGATCGGTAGATGGTGTTGTCTTTTGTGGCAGCCTCTCCGAACATCAACAGAGAGACTGTAAACAGGTTCTTCAGACTTTCAGACATATGTTTTCTCTAACACCCAGCCAGACCGATTGGTGCACCCATGAGGTTGACACTGGTGACAGCCTGCCCGTGAAGAGTAAAATCTACAGGCAGCCTGATCACGTTAGAGACTGCATCAAGAGTGAAGTGCAGAAAATGTTGGAGCTGGGAGTCATTGAACCCTCGGATAGCCCTTGGGCTAGTCCCGTAGTTCTAGTGCCGAAACCTCACACCCAGGGTGGTAAGAGAGAGATGAGGTTTTGCGTAGACTACAGGGGTCTCAATGCAGTCACTAAGACTGACGCCCACCCAATACCAAGGGCAGACGAGCTTATCAATAGATTGGCTTCGGCCAACTACCTAAGTACGTTTGACCTGACAGCTGGGTATTGGCAAATCAGGTTAGCTGAGGACGCCAAGCCTAAAACCGCATTTTCAACCCCTGGTGAGCATTATCAGTTCGTGGTGATGCCCTTCGGTCTGAAAAATGCACCTACCACCTTCCAACGGTTGGTGAATCAAGTCCTTACTGGGCTGGATGACTTCTGTGCGGCGTATCTTGACGATATCGCTGTCTTTAGCTCCACCTGGGAGGATCACCTGGTCCACCTGCGGAAGACATTAGAGGCACTGCAAGCAGCAGGTCTCACTATCAAGGCCACCAAGTGCCAGATAGGGCAGACACAGGTTGTATACCTGGGCCACCTTGTAGGTGGAGGCCAGGTTCAGCCACTGGAGAGCAAGATACAGTCAATCAGGGACTGGGCTCCTCCAACCACCCAGACTCAGGTTCGAGCTTTCTTGGGCCTGACTGGTTACTATAGGAAGTTTGTCAGGAACTATGGTTCCATTGTGACACCATTAAACGAACTGACAAGTAAGAAAATGCCAAAAAAGGTTCAGTGGACAGCGAGCTGTCAAAAAGCATTCGATGACCTAAAGCAGGCCATGTGCACGGCGCCTATCCTCAAGAGTCCGGACTACTCCAAACCATTCATTGTCCAAACAGATGCTTCTGAGTTGGGTGTGGGAGCTGTTCTTTCTCAACTGAATTCTGATGGTCAAGACCAGCCCATTGCTTTTATAAGCAGAAGGCTGACCCCTAGAGAGAAGAATTGGTCAGCTATTGAGAGGGAGGCCTTTGCTGTGGTTTGGGCCCTGAAAAAGCTGAGGCCATACTTGTTTGGCACTCACTTCAAGATTCAGACCGACCATAAGCCCCTCTTGTGGCTAAATCAGATGAAGGGTGAAAACCCCAAACTGCTTAGGTGGTCCATTTCCCTACAGGGGATGGACTTTACAGTGGAACATAGACCTGGTACTGATCATGGCAATGCCGATGGGCTCTCCAGATATTTCCACTTAGAACAAGAAGACTCACCTGGTCAAGGTTAGCTTATTGTTCCGACGTTTGGGGGGGGGTCATGTAGGAGAGTAGGGTCTGCAATCCTATGATCACCCAGATTTTTTTGCTTTTGTTTCACTGGTTTACGACTTTCTCTGGCTGTGGGCCTGCTAATCAGACCCACAGCCTGGCTGTTCTCTTTCTAAATTACGATATGTACCCTAGGTGCATTTACCAATTGGTACTGGGCCACCTTATCAGACCCCGTAACGCAGGGCATAGGTGTACCCAGGGCCGCCAGGGGCTGAAGCATGTATTATGCCACCCCTGGCTGGCCTCCTAAATTTGACACAACTGGCTGCACGACAGCTGGGGCGAAGACGTGTAACCACCCTTCGCTTTAGGTATAGTAGCTCTATATCTAACCATACAATGGACACCCGAGTTCCTATCAGTCACTCCTATGGCAGGCCTTAACAATCCTGAAGGCAGAGTGCGTGGGCTCGTGTGAGCTAGGTTCAGGCCCGAGCCGAGCCCGGTTGCAGCTTGCGGAATCAAGACCCAATAGCTGTTCCATGATAACGCGTACCATATCGGTAACTCCGGTGTCGCGTTATCAAGGCATGTCGAGTAAGGTGTCATACGAATCGGGATGCTGCCCTCTCACCAACCCTGGCGATGAGGTTAGCATTCCACCCTTCTAGAGGGACACGACATGTACGTAACTGTGAACCCCGGTTAAAGTTAACTGAAGCCTCAGCTCCACAAAATGGATGCTGCCACCACAGACACAAGTCTGACCTCCTGCTGCTGGGAGTCCTTCCAGCGAGGAGCACTTGGACAAAGGGTTTCCTGTCGAGGGCGCTGTTCGCACCGTCCCAGACAGGGTTTGTGTATTCTGGGTAGGTAGGGCTTTGGCGAGAAGGTGACTGCGGAGTGGCACCCCGGTGCTCACTACGCATCTGCCGGTTAGAACCAGTTCCAGGGGCGACAGCCCTGGCCTGGGGAAAGTCCGGCAGGGGAGAGGGGCGTAACTACCCCCCTTCCTGGTCCCACCCTTAGGGCAGGACCTAGTCATGTACCCACCCCTTTCTTTAGGATAAAGACCGGAGCGGGGACCCTTCCAAATTAGATCATCTTTGAATCAAGAACTACTTTCTACGAAAGGACACTCAAGACTCTTCTCAAGATTTCTCCCTTGTGGCTAAGGAGTAGTCACCCTGCATCAGCGGGCACCATCTAAGAACTCTGCGGTTTGCTGCAAGTCCTTCCTCAAGGATCCGACGGCCCAGCTCGACGAGAACCGGCTTCCCTGGCACCTCTGACCTCTACCCACGTCATCAGCTCAGCTGTGATCTGTGGGTGCGACGAGACCTCGAGGGACCGGCCATCATCAGAACCTGCACGCTCTTAAAAACCAGCACGACCATCGAGGTAACTCTCTGGTGAGTGCTCTGGGGTCCGAGAAGCCCCGACCCTGAGCCGCTCTAGCACCGAAGTGCAGTCTCCCAGCATCTCCACGATCTGCGTGGGGCCCTTCTGCTCGCTGCTCAGCACGTTGTCTGGTCACTCGCCGCTGGCTTGTGCCCTTCTGTGACGACATCCGAGAATCATCACTGCTGGTCTGGTTGCTCCAGACTGGCCCTTGCTTCCATCTTTGCGAGAAGCACCCCGGACCCTCCTGGTCCACTCGAGACGCCATCTTAGGCCCACCACGTGGCCCTGAGATCTGCCAAGGCTTGTTGCCCCATCCTGGGCCCAGCGACGCCGACAGCATCATCCTTCGTGGGACAGCTCGCACCTCCACCGTGGTCGCCGACAACGCCTCCTGGTCCGTGAGACTGCAGAGCCTAGCGCCGCCCACTCACCTGGTCGAGGTGACGGCCAACCGGTGCCTTCCTGGTACCCTCTGACTACTGGCTAGTAGTACGAACTTGGTCCCCTCTGCTTTCAGGTTTCATCAATCTCCGATCCAGGCTTGGATCTCTACGAACTATTCAGCACTGGTCGCCGGCCAGCAACTCCTTTCTTCCGGCTCCTGGCTCGTCAGCGAAGACCCCGACGCCTGTAAGACTTGTGCAGCCGCAGCCCTCGTGGCTAGGTAACTCGGCATTTCGGTGCCTGCATAGCCTCCTTACTCTAGGGTCCCGAGTCCCTCGCTTCCGACTTGCCTTATCGGGTCCGCCCGAGACCTTAACCTTTCCGTGTCCCCGGACACTTGTTTTTAATTGTGCACTTGAAGTATTTGCTAAAGAGATTTGGTTTGTGCTTAGTACCCTGTCCTCATAAAGAGTACAGGGCTGTTGTGATTCTTAATAAATATCCTGTTTATTTTCATAACACTTGTGTGGTGTCCTTTCACTTGGTGTTCAAGGGGTACATGTGTGGTAAACAGCTGGCTTAACACGCCCTCTCGAGTCTTTAGCCTTAGACTGCTCGTATCCACGCTACTAGGATAGCTGGTCTATAGGTTGACTTACAACCAAACACCATAAGGGTCGTTGGAACGATACATAGCGGTCGCTAGAATAGCGAACGTTGCATATCGGGCCAACTTCTCACAACGTGCTTCCCCAATCAACACATAATCAGAAGGATGTTCTACAACATCATCATTAATCTGAAAGCTAACTAACTTAGTCTCAGTCTTCGTTTCTCTCCCAACTCTTGTTCTGCAATTTCTACCAATGTGTCCCTTTCTTCCACACACGTTGCAATTGAATTTAAGAGCAGGACACTCTCTTGCATTTGCCATATGCCCATATCTCCCACATCTGTAACAAGTTCCTTGAAAAGAAGTTGTGAATTTCTTACTTGTCTGAGTTTTAGAAAAACCACCATCAGCCTCTTCTTTCAACCCTTCCTCCTCACACACTTCTTTTTTCTTCTTCTGATCCTCTCTCTTCACAGCCTGACACACCACTTCTTGTGTTGAAGAACTACTTGGCTTTTCATCCTTTTTCTCCTTGCTTAGTTCTCCAACGCATTTTAACATGTGTTCATCCCTTTTTGCAATACCTACAACTTCTTCAAGTGCAGGTTCATCCTTTAGCCACAACTCTTCCCTTATTTTATCACTCACACACCTCAGAACAAACTGATCCCTTATACGTTCTTCAACCAAAACCCCAAACTTACAACTTGATGCCAACTTTCTGAGCGCAGTAATGTAGTCCTCAACACACTTTTCCTTGCCTTGTTCTTGTAACCCGAAGTAGTACCTTTCCATGATGGTACTCACTTTAGGAAGATAGTGCAAATCCAACTGCCTAGCACATACCTCATACTCATTCAGGTATTGCAAAAAGGGTTGAACATATGTTAAAATGCGTTGGGGAACTAAGCAAGGAGAAAAAGGATGACAAACCAAGTAGTTCTTCAACACAAGAAGTGGTGTGTCAGGCTGTGAAGAGACAGGATGAGAAGAAAAAAAAAGAGGTGTGTGAGGAGGAAAGGTTGAAAGGGGAGGTTGATGGTGGAATTTCTAAAATACAGTCGAGTAAGAAATTCACAACTCCTTTTCAAGGAACCTGTTATAGATGTGGGAAATATGGGCATCTGGCAAATGCGAGAGAGTGTCCTGCTCTTAAGTTCAATTGCAATGTGTGTGGCAGAAAGGGACACATTGGTAGAAATTGTAGAACAAGAGTTGGGAGAGATATGAAGACTGAGACTAAGTTGGTCAGCTTTCAGATTAATGATGATATTGTAGAACATCCTTCTGATTATGTGTTGATTGGGGAAGCAAGTGTGTTGATGAAATTTGATTCATGCTCACATGTTACTTTTATTTCAAATGAGGTGTTTGAAAATGTGTTTGGGAAGGAAAAAACTTTGTGTAAACCGGATATAAGACCAACAGGTTATCAAGAACATCCCATAAAAATAATGGGTTACTTTTTTGACTGCATTGAATATAAAGGTAGGTATACAGAAGCAAAAGTTTATGTGGTAAACAGGGGTGACAACTTGCTGAGTTGGTCTCATCAGGCAAGGTTGGGTGTGAGTCTCAATCCAAATGCTCATCCAGTTATTCAGGTACAAGCTGTAGACAATGTTGAGAACAAGTTCATTAAGAACTATAAAGAGTTGTTCAGTGAGAAACTAGGATGTATAAAAGGTTACAATCACAACATCAAACTGAAGTTGGGTGCGGTGCCTGTTGCTGGTAAAGTAAGATGCATTCCAATTTGTGTAAAGGATGCTGTGGGTAAAGAGATTGAGAAGTTGTTGTCGACTGGGGTTATACAACCAGTAGAAGCAACTGAGTGGCTCGCACCAATTGTGGTCGCGAGGAAGCCTAATAATGAGATTCGGCTGTGTGTTGACCTTCGTGCTTTAAACAAAGAGGTAATAGTTGACAAGTACCCTTTGCCAAATATAGAGGAGTTGGTTTCTACGTTAGATGGGGCTTGCTATTTCACCACCTTAGATATGGCTTCGGCTTATCACCAAGTTCCGCTAAAAGAAGAGTGTCAAGAGCTTACTAGTTTTATTACACCATAGGGTGCATTCAAGTTCTTAAGAATGCCTTTTGGGCTGGTTTCGGCAGCCTCGGTATTCCAGAGAATTATGGAAGATCTGTTCAAAGGAATACCGGGGGTAAGATGTTATCAGGATGATGTTCTCATTTCTGGTAAGAACGAACAGGAACATGATGAGAGGGTTTGCCTGGTGTTGAAGAAAATGTTGGAAGTTGGTTTGACTCTGCGTCAGAGCAAGTGCAAGTTTGGTGTCAAAGAACTAGATTATTTGGGCCACCATATCTCTAGGAAGGGCATTTTGTCCAAAAAAGGATCTTGTTGAAACAATTGAGAAATTGAAGGAACCATGTTCAAAAGAAGAGGTTTCATCATTTTTGGGCATGGCAGAATTTTACAATAAGTTTGTCAGAAACTTTGCAGATAAGACTATTATTCTGAGGAAGATCATGTGTAAAAATGCTGTGTTTAATTGGACTGAGGAGTGTAGCAGAGAGTTGGATCAGGTGAAGATGGATCTGAGGAATGCACCAAATTTGCAGGTGTTTGTTCCAGGCGATCCAACGTTTATTGTAACAGATGCTAGCAGTAAGGGTCTGGGTGCCTTGTTGTTACAGCTGAGGAAAGGCAAGGAGGTCCTTATAGCTTGTGCTTCGAGATGTTTGAAGGGTGCAGAGTTGAATTACTCTGTCATAGAGAAAGAGGCGCTTGGTATATATTGGGCTGTGAATAAATTCAGGAAGTTTGTTTGGGGTTCCTCCTTTACCGTCAGGTCTGATCACAAACCGCTAAAGGAAGTGTTTGAAAAGAAGGGATTAGACTCCATCTCGGGAAGAATAAGGAGATGGGTAATTTCTTTGCAGGAGTTTATGTTCAAGTTTGAATATATCCCAGGAAAAACTAATGTCTCGGCAGATTGTCTGTCTAGGTTGGTGGATGTTGTAGAAACTGTTGAGGAGGTTTTGGCTGACGATTTTGAGGCTGAATTAAAGGTGTGTGATGTTACCTTGGGGGCGGTGAAAGAAGATGCTTGGAGAGAGGAGCTGAGTAAGGATGAGGAATTGTTGGAGGTCATTAAATTGTTGGAAGATGGTAGGTCTCGTTCTTTAAAGAAGCTGTGGTCTTTGATTGCTGATGAGTTGGCAGTGGTAGATGGTTTACTCATGAGAGGTACTAGGTTAGTTCCACCAGTTAATCTCAGAAGTGTTCTGATGGACATGTCTCATGAGGGTCACTTGGGTATTTCCAAGACGAAAGAACGCATACGAATGGACTTCTTGTGGCGAGGTATCGATTTGTTGGTGGAACGCGCTGTTAGGGATTGCTCTTCTTGTCAGGCAAGTGATAAAGTTTTGAGGACGAGGTCCTCTCCTATGGTTTGCAGGAGATTGCCCAGGTCCCCCTGGGATGAAGTTGCAGTTGATATTGTGGGGCCCTTACATGGCGAGCATCAAACTCCATTTATGTTGGTTTTATTGGATTTGTATTCTAGATGGGTTGAGGTCAGTTTGGTAAGGGAGATTACAAGTGAGTCTGTTATCTCCTTTTTGGAGTCTATCTTTAAACGTGAGAGTTTTCCTTACTCAATTCTTTCTGACAATGGGCCTCAATTTTGTTCTGGGAAAGTCGAGGAGTATCTCAGTAAGTGTGGCATAGTTCACAAGAAGATTTCTTTGTATCACCCAGAAGCAAATGGTGCTTTGGAGAGACTCAGCAAAACTTTGAAGGAAAGCATTCAGTTGGCGAGGGTTAACAATTTGGACTGGAGAAAAGAGTTACAGAACAGAATTTCAGCTTATCGATTCTCTCCTCACTCTACCACAGGAAAGACCCCGTTTGAAATTTTCAAGGGTAGAGCACCGAATACTTGTTTGTGTCCTGCCTGGATGGCTGCAGACAAGGGTGTTAAAAATAATGGGGTGGGTGCATGGAGAGAAAGGGAATTGGAACTTCAGAGAAAAAGGAAAATTTATGTGGATAGGAGAAATTCTGCTAAGGATTCCAAGTTCAAGGTGGGTGAGGTGGTAAAAATCAGGGCTCCTGTGGGCTGTCAAAACTGGCCGAAGTTTTCTGTTCCTAGAACCATTGTGAAAATTTTCAAAAATGCTGTAAAGACGGAGGATGGTCGTATCTGGAACAATAGTCGTGTTTCTCATTTTGATGGAAAGGGGAAATGTGATGATGCTGTTGCTGTTCCTGATCTGCGTTCTAATTATTCTCGCAAGAGTGTGAGAGTATGTAGGCCTCCTGTTCACTTGCGTGATTATGTCTAGATAGTTTCTTCTTTGCTTTACCTTTTCTTTCCGTTGCCTACTTCATTTCTGGACATGTAAACCTGTTTAGTGTTTAAGAGGGAGAAGTGTGATGACCTGTCATCCTGGGTTTTCTGGTTCCATGTTGGAACCTAGAGTTTGGAACCACATGATACCAAGGTTCCCATATCTTATAATTCCATGTTTGTCAGTTGTTAGCTGACTGTTGGTTGGGGCTGATTAAATATAACCTACTGAACTTAATCCAGTGTGAATCTCACTTTATTACAGTAAGAGCCATAAGTGGACGGTGGTAAGAGCCAAAAGTGGATGGTGGTAAGAGCCAAAAGCGGACAGTGGTAAGAGCCATAACGGGACGGTGGTAAGAGCCAAAAGTGGACGGTGGTAAGAGCCATAAGTGGACGGTGGTAAGAGCCATAAGTGGACGGTGGTAAGAGCCATAAGTGGACGGTGGTAAGAGCCATAACGGGAAGGCCTAAAGAACTATAAGTGGCCGGTGGCAAGAGCCATAAGTGGACGGTGGCAAGAGCCATAAGTGGGACGAAGCCTCGATATGGTGATGTTTCACTGGTAGGAACGAGAGCCGCAAACCTCCCTGCCCTCTGTCCTTCCTCTGCAAGAGCTGTAGCCAACATGCCAAGATCACACATTTTGAGTCTGTAACTGAATCAGCTTCCGGAGGGTCTTCAAACCATGGAGGGAGCGCACAGGGCGGCTCTGGCGAGGCTCTGGCTGACCTGGTCACCAGCTCATACCTGACAGTCTCGGACACTGAGGTCTGATAGTCCCTCCAAAGTCTGCAGGTAAAAAGCAGCCTTAATGTGTCCACAATCTGAAATACCAACCTGTAGCCAAGTAGGAACATGAGCCTGTTACTAAAATATTTAGTTTAAAATACAGCGCTTCAAAAGTATCAGCTACCAAAATACAGCCAAAACATTATATTTTTGCTGTGATATTCTTCTAGCTCAATAATGTCTGTCACTGACCAATACTGTTTTAGTCCATACTCTGACATAAAACCCTTGCATGGCACTTCCGCCGTATTTACTTGGAGCACACTCTCCCTCTGTGACCTTTGACCTCTCTCCTAATGACTTCCGCCTCCAGGTGACGCAGACGGCAGGATGGAAAGCGCTGACTCCTTCTTTTGATTGCTTTACTGTCGCACCTTGCCCTGGACTCTGCTCTCGCGTCCCGGTGTTTATCTCCCTCACCCTTGTCCCTTCCGGCCCGCGTGCCAGGAGGGCTCAGGGCAGTGCGTGGGGCGCGCGCCGCCACGTGCACGTGCCACGTGACACAGTGATGGCGGACAAGGGTATGTATGTTCAAAAGTATCCAGTCCACAGAGAGGTTTTAAGACTTTATTCCAGCAGCACAGCAACGCGTCCGCAGCCAGGACAGCTCCAGGTGCACCTGAAGAACCTCAAGCACTCTACACCGACACTCTAAGGAACCTGGGAGATGGTGCGAAAATAAACACAGCGCATGCATGGAATACAAACCAAGGAAAGCGACACATCTCCCTCATTAAACAAAAAAGAGGGAAGTAGGATAAAAAAAACTATGTACACAGCAAAACAAGCACAATAAAATAATGTAGAGCAACAGCTGTGGCAGTCACAGTATGCAAATTATCTAATGAAGATGAGTAATTTTCCAGGAAGTTGTCTGAAACGACTTGAACCTTTACCTCTGGAGGCCACCGTACCACGTGCCTGGCGATCCAGGGCCAATCTCACAAGCACCATTTTGATCAGACCTTCAATCAATCAATCAGTCAATCAAAGCATTTATATAGCGCACTACTCACCCGGAGGGTCTCAAGGCGCTGGGGGAGGGGGGTCCGCTACTGCTCGAACAGCCAGGTCTTGAGTTGCTTCCTGAAGGCGAGGTGGGTGGGGAGGGAGTTCAATGTCTTGGCGGCAAGGTAGGAGAAGGACCGTCCCCCTGTGGTGGCTCTTCGGATGCGGGGGACGGCGGCGAGGGCGTGGCCGGTCGATCGAAGCTGGCGTGTGGGAGTGTAGAAGTTGAGGCGGCTGTTCAGGTATCCTGGGCCTTGGTTGTGTAGGGCTTTGTGTGCGTGGGTGAGGAGACGGAAGGTGATTCTCTTGTTGACCGGGAGCCAGTGCAGGTCTCTCCGGTGTCCGGAGATGTGGCTGCGACGAGGGATGTCCAGGATGAGACGTGGTGAGGCGTTCTGGATTCGCTGGAGTCTCTTCTGGAGTTTGGCGGTGGTTCCGGCGTAGAGGGAGTTGCCGTAGTCCAGACGGCAGGTGACGAGGGCCTGGGTGACCGTCTTCCTGGTCTCGGTGGTGATCCACCGGAAGATCTTGCGTAGCATGCGCAGGATGTTGAAGCACGACGAGGAGACGGCGTTGACTTGTCTGGTCATGGAGAGGGAGGAGTCCAGGATGAAGCCCAGGTTGCGTGCGTGGTCTGTTTGTTTGGGTGCACTGCCATCACCATTTTAATCAGACCTTTGGACATGGTTGTCAAAACTTACAAGGAAATCCTCTTCCGTGTCCTCCACTCCACATGGGTTGCACCCATCAGGGCACATGGCTGCTCTCCTGACATTCCAAACTCTACCATCCTGGGTAATTTCACTATTAGTGAAAACCTCCAGTATTTTCATGGCTTCCCAAACTTGGCTGCCCCTTTACTGATGAACCCCGGTCTTAAGATCCTCTTCCAATCCCCCGCTTTGAACTCACGTGCCCCAGCCTTCCACCTGCTATCATTCCAGTCTCTGACTTTACTTTGCTTTCTCCTCACTCGCAACGCAGTTTCTTTGACACCACAACCTTCTCCTTCTCTTCTCCGCTTTTCCTTCATCCACCAGGAGCACAAAGAAGATGCCAAATCCCTTCCTTTTGACCATTTAAAAGGGTTGACTTCGGTGATAGTGTGCGGAGTTATAAGGAACAGACACAACCTTTCTCTAAGGGACTCCTCCAGCCACCTCCATGCTTTTATGCTTCCACTACATACCCCTTTGATACTCTGTTGAATCTCCCAGCCTGGCCGTTTTCATGCGGTTCCTACAGTGAAGTAGTCACATGTTTAATACTACAAGGCCTAAGAAAAGCTTTGATTTTCACCAATGTGAGCTGCACATGATTGTCAGAGAATAATGTGAAAGGACACCCATCTTGTGCAAACACTTCCTTGGTGAATTCTATGACTGTGCCAGTGGTGGCTTGAGGGACAAATTTCACCTCTGGCCATTTTGATTGATAGCAAACACAAGGAGACAATGGACGGCAAACTGAGGCCTTTCAGACACTCACCCCCAGTCACAGATCTGGTTTGAATCTATCATCTTTCTTTAGCTCCCTTCCCCACCTCAGTTCAGACCCAGATATATGCAGATCAGTCTTGACCCTGTGCCTCATGGGAACAGTCCAGCCCGAACTGCCAAGCCAGGTCTTCCATGGACCGGAAACAAGCACCCTGGGACCGGTTTCTGGCTAATCAGCCACCATCAGTCAGGCTAGCTTGAATCCAGTGGCAAAGTGAGCAAGGGTCCCACGTCTGGGCAACTTATTGCGAACAAAACAAACACAAGGAGATGATGAACGGAACGCTGACACTTTTTAGACACTCACCCTCACTCACAGATCTGCTTTCAATCCATCATCGTTCTTAAGCTCACTTCGCCACCCCGGTTCAATCCCAGATATATGCAAATCATTCTTGACCCTGTGCCTCATGGGAACAGTCCATCTTGAACTGCCGAGTCAGGTCTACCCTGGACCAGAAACAAGCAGCCTGGGATCGGTTTTGGGGTAATACCCCTCATCAGCCAGGCTAGCTTGAATCCAGTGGCAGAGTGAGCAAGGGGCCCACATCTGGGCATACCCTTCCAACTTAGGGCGAACAAAGCAAACACAAGGAGATGATGTACGGAGCACTGAAACTTTTCAGACACTCACCCCCAGTCACAGATCTGGGTTGAATCCATCATCTTTCTTTAGCTCACTCCGCCACCCCAGTTCAGTGTCTACTTGTCTCTAGCTCATCGCTCTGTCTAGACCTCTCTTTCTATGTGTCTCTAGCTCACTGCTTCCTTTCTACCTCTCTGCTTCTGTGTATCTCCAGCTCACCACTCTCTTTCTACCTCTCTCATTCGACGTGTCTCTATCTCATTGCTCGCTTCGATATCTCTTTCTACGTGTCTCTAGCTCACTGCTCTGTCTCGTCCTCTCTCTATCTTGCTCTCTCACTAATTCCATATCAACCTCACCTCCCTTTATGTAACCCACCTATTTTCTCCCTTCTGCACATCTCTCAAAACTTTACTTTTCTCTCTGCCTCAATACTTTCTATCCCTCACCTGTTTTTCAATAGTACTTGTCATTTCTTAATACGTTTCTCATTACCTCACACCACTACATGTTTACCTCTACCTCTCTCACACTCTATTTCTAACACCTCTCCTCCTACCTCTGCTCCGTCTCTCCTTCACCCCAATGTATCCACCCCAACCCTCTCTCTACATTTCCTTCTCCTTCCTGTAGCTCTTGTCATTCCACTCTTGCCGCCTCATCTCTCTCTCTCTACTTTAGTTCTCTACTTCACTGCTCTCACTGTGCTGTTCTCTGTACCTATCTTATGTACATACCATTTCTACTACTCAGTCTAGTCGGAAGTCACTTACTAGGCAGATAACTTTACACAGTGAGAACAGAGAGGAGGGACTTACTAGGCAGAGAAATGTACACTGACAACAGAGAGGAGGGACTTACTAGGCAGAGAAGTACACAGAGAACAGAGAAGAGGGACAGAGAAGTGTATACTGAGAACAGAGAGGAGGGACTTCACAAGCAGAGGAGTGTACACTGAGAACAGAAAGGAGGGACTTACTAGGCAGAAAAGTGTACACTGTGAACAGAGAGGAGGGACTTACTAGGGAGAGAAGTGCACACTGAGAACACAGAGAAAGGACTTACTAGGCAGAGAAGTGTACACTGAGAAAAGAGAGGAGGGACTTACTAGGGAGAGAAGTGCACACTGAGAACACAGAGAAAGTACTTACTAGGCAGAGAAGTGTACACTGAGAACAGAAAGGAGGGACTTCACAAGCAGAGGAGTGTGCAGTGAGAATAGAGAGGAGGGACTTCACAAGCAGAGAAGTGTACACAGAGAGAACAGAGCGGGTGGACTTACCAGGAAGAGAATTGTACACTGAGAACATAGAAGAGAAACTTTCCAGGCAGAGAAGTTTACACACTTAGAACAGAGTGGAGTGATGTGTTTTATCTAGGAACCCGATTCAATATTGTGACCCTATGCCCCTATACGGCTATACTTATTAATATCCCTATAATGGCATAATAATCAGATCCATATTTCAGTAAATCGCCCCTGCAGCCCAAGGCATGGCAGAAGCTACTTCCTTAGATTCCTAGAGAGCACACCGAGTTCTTTTGACACACCAAACCTCCAGCAACCTGGGAAAGCCCCGCTTGCTTTGTTTTGATTTGTAATAGAACTCCTGCGAGCACTGTAAGAACGGCCAGTTCTTAGTGACATCTTTATTGACGTCTTATGTCCAAACCCTACGTCAAACACGGCACCTTTCAGGTATAAATATACCAACGTTGCCTTAAGCAAATACACGGTGGAGATTCTGGAGCAGAGCAGCTAATATACTTTCCGCAAGCCCAGCAGAAGCGAGAAGCCCACGGACGCTGCCCCTCCTCTTTGACGCGCTGAGAAAGACGCTGTCTTCTCTCCTGCCGAGAAAATCCAGCTCTGGCGTTTCCAGCCTACCCTTGCGGGTGACTGGGATATCGGGTCCTGAGAGGGAGATACCAGACCTCCTACATTCTATTCCCAAGGTACAGTGCTGACTAAACCCATAGAGAGAATTCTTGAACAGATCCTTGGCAACAAACCTACTTAAACTTAAACTGCTACTTACTTACTCCTTCCCACGTATTACGCTTAGGTCAGGTACACCGGGGTAGGCGTATTTTAGAAGCACCAGTTGAGCACGTTAGCCTATGTTTTATCCATTTTAAAGTATCTTATGGCTAAGAAACCATATCAATGCTTTTACAGTATTATTGCATAATACTCCTTTTACTGTACGTATTTTACTTTATAATAAGTATTGCAATTGTGGCAATTCATTTCTCTTGCATGAGAAGGAAGACTGCTCAATAAATAATATCATTTATTGAAAACGCCCGTCTCTCTATTCTCTGCACCCTGGTGAAATTAAGTCTGCACAACTGACTGAGTGAAATAGCTGTCTATTGTTTCACACGACTCTAGAGATTGACTCTTATTCTGAGGGAGCAAAGTTGTCTTGTTTATGTGGTTGTCGGAAGCTGAATTCCTTCTTGTCTGAGCCAGGGAAGCTGATCACTTCCTATTCAGTCAAGAAAGTTTCCAGTGACCTCTGAGCTAGCTGGCGCAAACCTAAATTAAGTCTAACATAGTCAGTAGAGACCTAGAAGACCTCAGTCCTACCTCTACACTGCTGGTTATGTTATTCCAATGCGCAGGGCCTATAGGGAAAATAGGAACTACACTACAGAAGGAACTCATGAGGCAGAGAAGTGTGCACTGAGAACAGAGAGGAGGGACTCGCCAGGCAGAGAAGTGTAGACACTGAGAAGAACTGAGAGGAGGCACTTAATAGGCAGAGAAGTGTACACTGAGAACAGAGTGGAGGGACCTATTAGGCAGATATGTGTGCACTAGGAACAGAGAGGAGGGACTCACCAGGCATATAGGGGTACACAGGGAGAACAGAGAGTAGTACTAGGTGGAGAAGTGTATACTGGGAACAGAGAGGAGGGACTTACTAGGCAGTAAAGTACACACTGAGAACAAAGAGGAGGGGCAAGTCGGGGAAAATAATTAAAGAAGTTACCAGGTTTCATCATTTGGAATGGTGAAAATCTTTGTAAATGCTTTGATTTTCACTGTTGCAGTGAAGAGGCCTGTTTCTGATTAGGGTTAGCCACAAGTTAAAGCAATAATTTCAAGTACTATTTTATGAAGGCATATTTTAATATTTTAATATTATGCACTAGTCACCAAATACATCACCTCACCCTGCGCGTCCTTTGATGGGAGAAACTGTGTAGACACTGAATTGTAAAATGTTGTTTGTGCAAGACCAAAAGCAAACATTGGCAAAGCCTATAGGACTCACCTTTATTAGGGGACTATTAGGTTTTGGCAATGCTTGTTGATACACTCGCCTCTGCCACTGCATTGCTATGTCAGTCAATGATACTGCTAGCTCCGTCTACCCTCCCCCCCGCACACAAACCCACACTTGAACATTTTGCTGAGGGCGGAGCAGCCCCTTCTTCACCTGCTGGACAGTGAAATGTGGACACCGGGCAGGCATCAGACTGTGTACCCGTGGCTATTTCAATCTCCTGCTCCTATTCTATAATCATGTTTTCAGATTACTCTGACAACAAAATACATGCGTGTGCTGAGACCATAAACTCCTTCAAACTTACAAACACAAGGTTCCTTTAACTAAGACCTTGCGGGTCATGCGTTCTATTTTCCAGTGAACTCTTCACCTCTTCTTGCATCAGCTTGAGATTTGGGCCTACACTGCTCTTTCACCACACATAATTTTATATAGCTTCCTACTGCTGTCTTCTGTAGTTTATTTCTTCACATTTAATTTCCCCTCCAACATTCCCTCCTCTAGTTGATATTTCATCTATTGGTTCCAAACCTTGGTCTGCACTTGGCACTAGGTGATATATCTTGCCCTGAGCATCTACTTCTGCTGTTGGTGTCCTTACTGGAAACATTCCTCCAGCCTCTGTACTGATCCTTCTACAACATGCTAAAATTAATTGAATACCTCAGTATATCAAGACCAGGGTCACAAGAGCAGGCAACAAGGCTCCCACCAATCCCAACATCCAGGATGGTAGAAATAAAAAACACCCACTAAGCCAATTATCTACCATTTTCATCTGTAGATTATACAAAGTTTGTATAGCCTCTGACGAAGTTTAATTGTCCTCTTCGTTCTCTGGGACATAAGTACAGCAAGCAGTTCCCATTTTAACACATACCTCACCTTCCTGTCATGGTTAGGCGGAGATAGATACACAGAAGTAGGAACACATCACACTGTATGAATGCATAGGCGGAAACTACATCTCCCACATTCCTGAGAGTGAGATGATTAGGGCTTTTGACCTGTCTATTTAAGCCCCGTCCTTGCTGTGCTCGAGGCTTGTCACTTGCAAAAATTCCCTATGGAGTAGAGATGTGAGTAAGCCAATGCAACCGGCATTCTATGCCCTCCTGAATTTCCTTGAATCATAGCCTCCCCTGAAGGAAGATATCTGGATTCTCAGCGTAACATCCCGAGCAGGAGCTGTCTGCTTCTGCCTTTAGATGCTGTGGGCGTTAACTAGTATCGAAACAGAGTTGGCGCCAACAGCTGGGTTGGATATCTGCTGCGGCATGCAAAGCTGTGTGCGGCCGCTCCAAGAAATTGACATTGCTACACGCTCGATCTGTGTTACGTAAGGCGTACTGCCCGGTAAGCCGTGGCAGTTGACAGGAAGCGCAGTGCTACAGCGTGTTTACGCTCGAGCTGTACAGTGACAGCCATCACCGCCTATTGCCACCGGATTGAACGCTTGGGAGTGTTCAATTTCATCGTGTCTGAAACCTGGGCATACGCACTTCGGAAGCGCTGCTAAGAACGGAACAAACATTTGTCTTACCAGCTTTTCGCCTTCACTGGAAGCCGAGGTACCGGAAAGTGGTATCTTGATGTGTATTGCTCTTGAGAACTAAAGGGCATATGTGCTAGATGGGGCTCCAAGCTTATTGATGAAGTTCATTGCTTCCCATGCTCCAGTGAGAAAAAGACATACAGAAAGGAAATAGTGGAGACTCCGTTGAGGAGTTATACTACCAGAAGGATTACTAAATGATTATCTGCAGTAAGATAATTACCTCATATTTTGAGTGAAACAAGACTGTTAGTTTCTATTTTTCTTTATTTTTTCTCTATTGTGTTGTTTTACTTTGGGAGATGTACAGTTGCATAATATGTAAGTACAAACACACATAGGGGCACATTTGGGTGTGGTCATTAGAAACATATATCTTATGTGTGTATTGTGTTTCATTTACAGTGCATACTGGGTGGATTGTAGAAGAGTGAGGTTCACCATATCAGATGACATCCCTTATCTGAGCCTAGCAGCTGCAACTTTATTGTTTCTTTTGTCCCTTTTTTCCCTTTCCCCGCAGTGGTGTTATCCGTGCAGTATTATACCTCTATCCTCATGGGTATCACCATGTAGGGGAAAGGATTAACTAGCTTCTCATTGTTCCCGCTGTATCCGGCTATAAGGTTAGTGTTAATCTACCTCTGCACAACACTTCCATGGCCATCATAAGGTCAAGTACATAACGGTGCAGCATTATCATCATTCTTACTTTATGGCATCATATCCATCTTTCATATTATTTATGGATCTCCTGAGTTCCCATCGAGTTATCTGTAGCCATCGAGCAGTTGCCTTTGCCTGAACAAATGGCAAAATATATCCTAAGAACAATTGTGCATCATTAAACAACCAGTATTCTTGGGGAACGTCATTCCAAGTGGTAGTGCCATAATAGTCTTCAGTTCTCCTTCGGTGATGATGTAACAAAGTCATTGGATGGCTCATGGAGTGTTCATGAAGTATTGTCAAATCCACTCCAGGAAATTCCAAAACAGAGGTGTGCAAGGTGACCATGTTACAGACGTCATTCCATTTTGGTAGTACCTGAATGTGCAGTAGTTCTCCATACTGCCAATAATAATAATCCATGAGGCTGGAGGTGCCCCCTGCATGTCATTGTTATCTATTGTGGCACTGCAGTTGAAACCTAAAGAAACAGACATTAATCGCATGACTGTCTGAGGGCTTAATATATCATCTCTCTCAATATATCCTCAACTCTTTGACTCATCTCAAACGTCTTTCTACTACTCTTTCCAGTGCACTACCCTATTTTTCACCCTATACCTCTATCAATATATCCTGTATCTCCACTCCTCATTCATCCCAAACCCCACCCCGCTACTATGAACCCCAAAATAACCCTTCCTAGACTCTTCCCTACTCTACCACTCCTTGCATCACCTCATACCTCTTTTACTATTTCGATCCCCTGAAACAAGCCTTTCTAAATCCTTCACTCTGACTCTTCCCCTCCACATCCTTTTTACTTACCCCACGCCTCCTCCTACAGCTATCAGCACCAACACAAACAAGAAAAATATTTATAAATCCTTCTCTCTTCTATCCCTCCACTATCCTTCTGAATCCAAAAACTGACTAACATGTCCCACACTCAAATTACTTTTATATTTCACTGTACTAATTAATCACTAATCCTTTATGGGTTCCGGAGAGGCATGCTACTCGCCCAAAAAGTGCTTTGATGCCTCGTCAGGGGTAGTAAGCATTATATAAATGCAATTACAAATGTAAAATGTAAATGTAAAATGTAAATTGATACTTGTATAGCGCACTACTCACCCGCAAGGGTCTCAAGGCGCTTGTACAAATACCGCTGTGGAACCCATCCTGGCTTTCCCTGTGAGCCGTCCACTCCTGGGCACCCCCAGGGTGGAGGCCAGGCATACTTAGCGTTGTGGGGGCCGGTGTGGAGATTAAGCAAGCTATTGCCCAGAGTTGCAGAGTGGGACTCTATGATTAGAATAGGCACCTAGGTGAGAATTATCAGGTCCATGGAATTTTGAACCCACGACCCGCCGAGGCAGGGAATTGAACCCTGATCCCGGGCTAGATCTCTGCATCAGGGTCTGCCGCTCTAACCATTGAGCCACACTTCAATACAATACAATGTGAGCCGAGGAGGACGAGGCTCTTAAAAAGAGACTGGAACGCAATCGTTCTGGATGGATTACCTGCTCCTGTATCTAACCAGGTGGAATTGAGACAAGGTGGGCGGGGACAATAAGGAGACCAACGTTTGTTCAGGCCAGATATCTTGACAAGTGTGAAGCTAAGCAGGGCTAAACGTGCACATGTGCTATCGACTTGGCCACGATCATCGAGCTCAAAGTTCTGCTTGACTTATTTTCCATTAATTACTTATCACAACATTATAACTTTAATTGGCTTTAATTGCAGGAAGAAGAAAAGACACTACAGTCTTGGCGCGCCTGCACACTGAAAGCAACCTACTCACATCACCCACTCCACTGGACTCCACAAAGTTTAGCAGGGTGGGGAAGGACCAGACCCGAGAAGAACCCCTTAAACTGGTTGTGTGTTAAAGCAATGGGGAGACCTGATTTGGCATTGAGACACAGACGTTCTAATGCTTGTAGACCACTTGATCAAACTGCGTGATCCTCAGTACATATTTTTATATCTTTGATAGGCTTAGAAACTGGCAGGCGACAGTACTAAGAGGTGTATGATATCTAAGGGTCCGATTCACAGAATTAACTTAAGACAAAATCCTAAACTTACTACCATTTTGGTATTCACAGAAGGCACTTACTCATTTCGGTATTCACAGAAGTTAGGAGTCCTAACTTTAGGACTCCTACATGCCTTCTGTGAATACCGAAAGTCTTAAAGTTAGGATTTTTCTCATTTTAGGAGTAATAAAATTAGGACTCCTAACTTTAGGACTCCTAAATGCCTTCTGTGAATACCGAAAGTCTTAAAGTTTGGATTTTTCTCAGTTTAGAGTAGTAAAGTTAGGACTCCTAACTTCTGTGGATACCGAAATGAGGAAGTGCCTTCTGTGAATACCAAAATTGAAGTAAGTTCAGGATTTTTTCTTAAGTTAGTTCTGTGAATCGCACCCTAAGTGCTTACATTTACGTCCTTCCTCCTGTTGATCCCACCCGATCAGAGGGTTACTGCCCGTACCTTATTAAATTTTGCACCCTACTGAACCCACAAGGGAGAAATGGTGCCTTAACCAAGAGCTTTTTGTGCAGCACTCATCTTAGGGCGTGGGGGTAGTATCCAACTGGTTACATGTCTTAACTTACCCTTTCAAGAGCGGGGCTAACAGTATTAAAAGGCAGGCCCAATAGGGAAGCTGGCAGTAAGAGGACAAGGGTGGCCATATCTACTCATCCTGCTTCACAAGATCTCCTCTGTATCTGAAGAACCCCTCATCAAAGGCACCCCAATGCTGTAGGGTGCATGTATCTGTGTGAGAGGCAGCTGGTCATTTCAGAAGGAAAGATAGAAGTAGGTGTCGGGCTTAGACACATCTAGTTCTAGACCTGGAATGTTTAGGATTAAGGATAACTAGTCAGATGATGAGTATCAAACCCTCACTTCCAGGGTTCGGGCCACCAAGCACTCTTTACAGGTAAGCTAGCAGAATGTCTTGTGAGAGGGGTGTGTGCTTCATTGTCCAGCACTGGGGTCAGCGTTTCAAGGGACACTTGAGCCAACCATGGAATACAATTCAGTCCAATGGCGGGCTCCAGGAGAGGTTGAGGCAGACCATGGGTGCTGTTGTCGCTGTTGTCAAAGTGATTTCTGACGTGACAAATCTCATCAACAACAAGGAAAGCCAATGCATGAAACCCAGTGAGCACCTCGCACACGGAGGTCTGTGGGAAGGAAGGTTCAAGTTGCTGCAACGAAAAGTGGCACGTGGCCAAATAACTACCCCATTAATATTCACAAATATAAGTAAAATACATAGAGTTAGCATCTGCAGTTTACTAACATTTACACTGAATTTGTGCCAAAAACATATTTCTAAATATCCCGGATGGCTGATTCACAAAGGTGCAAAGAAAAAGGGATCTACATATATCAACTGGGATGCCGAGACTGAAATTGTGGACTCCTGCGCTCACCTGTAGGTAACACAGCCAGAGAATTGGAAATTACATGGGGGATCTGGAAGACAAAACCGAGGACTTCAATTTTCTTGAAGGAGGCGGTTCCTCACATCGCTTAGAACCATCTGGTATAGACTGGCACAGGAGGAAACTCGGAATGACTGATTTTGGCACTAATGAGGAGCATTGACTCTTGGAATATTATGCAGGAAGAAATACAAATGACTCTTTCATTCTCCTTTTCCTATCTTTGAATGGCATTTAGTTTTTGGTAGTGCCGGTGTTTTTTCAGTGTTTTTATGTTTACACTAGTGAGGGCTATTTCCCTTTCAGTGGGGTTTTATCAGTTATTATAGGTTGAAATCTAAAACAAGATATATGATCCACTGCTTTCCTCACCAGAAAACCCACTTCTGTTTCCTTCATATCTTGGCACCGGCTGAGGCTTTGCATCATGAAGTTCCGACCGCACGGACAACATGTGGTGCCAGCATGTCAGAGTTCTGTGCCAGTCCCTTCGTGCCCCCACTCACGCCTCAGAACGACCTTCTGTGGCCTGGGAAAGGGAAGTGCCCCTGCATCTAGGAGCCCAAACCCTCCAATGGCTTCTAGTAAGGCCAGCGGGTGTCTCTGCGTATGGAAGCAGCTCTTGAAACATCAGTGAGACAACAAGGCACGAGCTGCTCCCTTTCACAGCCTTTAACACATTTTGCAGTGAAATTAATATTCTACCTCAACATTTCAGAATCAAGCTCTTCATCTGCCTCGCAATGTGAGGGCGAGTGGCAGCGTGCTTTTAGAGGACTTCTACAGTGGACAATCTGATGGTAGGGTGCCTGCTGGGCACCTTTCCGGCAAGCCCTCACTGCCACTGTACCAAACAGCTTCACATGGCTGATATTCTTTATTGGAAGCTGGTCCTCCGGCAGTCCAGTCAGTGCCTCCCAGAACCACGCTAAAAGCTCTGGTCCCACGGCAGCAGCGTACACCCACTTCTTTGCCGCAGCAAGGACCCTCTACAGAGATAGGTCTCTAGAACATGAAGTCAGGTCACGTGCCCTTACACGCCATGAGAAGTGGGAGCTGGGCCTACTGGTGGATCAACTTCATGGCCAATCTCTGTTGACCAACGAGTGCTTGTAATGGCTCCTGCGTGACTTCCTGCTTAAGAGCAGTCGCTGGTGAACTCCGTGGATGCCGTGTACTTGCATCAATGTTAACCCTGGGCCGATAACTCCGCTCCGCCAGTGGAGTTTATGGAGTTTTGCTTACTCCGCGCTCCGTTGCGAATGCGGAGTTTAGGCAAAACTGCGACTCCGTGATGGAGCGGAGTTAGCCGGCCCCACCCCCTCTCTAATTAATTATAATTCGAAAAAAAGTCACTTACCTGCTGTGGTTGCCTCCTCCTCACCATGATTGCTCTCCTTCCTCGTCCTTGCCATCTGTTTCTATTCAAAACCCATATGTTGTACGTCTTGCGCGTGCGCATGCGCAAGATGTACAACATAGGGGTCTCCAATAGGGGAGTGGGGAGAGATCGGAGCGGAGTCCCACTGAGTTTTCTTCCAACTCCGTGGAACGTCTCGTAGAGGCACTATGCCAGTTCCACCCGGGGTTAATCAATGTCTTAGCCTATTCATCTATGTACAAATGCCAAGGATATGGCAGGAACTTTGTGGTTAACTGGTGCCAAAGAACCTTCCAGCCTGTCTGCCATCTCATTCATGAAACAAACATCAATCGGAGAGGTGATGTGCTATGTCTGGACTCCACCCTCTTTTGTACTAAGACACTCCAAGAAGGTCATGAAACTCTCAAACACTTCAAGAAGCATCACATCCCATCCCTGGGCAAGCACCCGTAAAAATAACATGGACCCTGCATGCCAAACCCAAGTATGTGGTAACTATCTGGGTCAAAAAGCAGTACCCTAAAGGCACATTTTGTACAGCACTCCGTCCTCTTTTCTGTCTCAATAGCCTCCATCTCCTGGAAGGATACTCAGGCTCCTGTACAATCTCCCCACCCCAAAGTCTGCCCCACTGAATTCCCTTCTGAGTAAGGAGGGGGGTCATATCATCCTGACCTCCCGCCTTTTTACCTGTGAAACTTTCTAGAAACTTTCTAATTAGTGGAACACAATTCCCAACAAGTTCTGCCTCACTTTCCAGACTCTTCCTGGGCGGATTTTAATTTTCACTACCCTCGGTGCCGGCCCCACAGATATGAGGTTCTCGTCGCTTAATGACTCAGGAAGCCAATTGTATGGGGCCTTCCACCATGCCATTCAAAAATATCAACCCCTCCTTGCCACAAACCCCCTCTGAATCCTTCTGCAAACAAACTATCTATCTATCTATCTATCTATCTATCTATCTATCTATCTATCTATCTATCTATCTATCTATCTATCTATCTATCTATCTATCTATCTATCTACCTACCTATCTATCTATCTATCTATCTATCCCCCTCACTCTATCTCTCTCTCTATCTCTATCTATCTATCTATCTATCTATCTATCTATCTATCTATCTATCTATCTATCTATCTATCTATCTATCTATCTATCTATCTATCTATCTATCTATCGCCCTCACTCTATCTCTCTCTCTATCTATCTATCTATCTATCTGTACGGGAAGGAGGTAAGATGATCGAAGAGCAGTAGTGTCTTGGCGCACTGCTCACACCCAGGGTTAGCAGCAAACCTACTCTTTGGGGCTTGTCCAAAAATTCATTCTCTCCTCTGAGTGATGTTCTTAGATAAATGGTTGCCCACACAATGGTGACTTAAAGTGCTAGAAATGGAGAGTTAGCCACAACAGGGTCAATAAATAGTGTGAGTGAAAGTGTGTTCTCAACCTGAAAGTGTGAGTAGGTATGAAAAGGCCTCAATCACAAGTATGTACTATATGAAGCCAGTGCTGTTGAATAAAGCACTAGAGGCGGCTGACCCGAGAGCAGAGGACGGCCCGGGACCAGGGTTCGATTCCCAGCGCGGCAGGTTTCTGGACCAGGGTCAGCGGACTCGATAATTCTCTCGCCTCGGTGCCCACTCTGATCAGCGATCACACTCGGCAACTCTGGGCATTAGCTTGCCTCATCTTCACTAACGGCCCCACCAGACCGCCGGGGATGCCTGGTCTCACCTTGGAGATACCCATTAAGGGACCATCTCTCAGGGAAGCCAGGAAGGGTTTCGCAGCGGTCGAAGCGCCTTGGGACCCTACGGGTAAGTAGTGCGCTATATAAATGCCTATACATTTACATTTACAACTAGGAACACTACACCCTATGTCATATAAGTCACACATCTAAAGGAAGTTGTTCAAATCTGATTACAGATTTGAGTATTTTTCAACAAATTATTGGAGAATATAATTCTGGACTTGGTTCTATTCATCTAACCTAACCCTAGATCCAACTTAGGGCCCAGTTCTGATGCGGGTTGGAAAGCTTCCCGACCGAATCGGTTTGGAAATGGTTTCCGACCCACTCGGATCGGGAGAGTCCGACCGACGGAGTATGATACATCAAGATGCTTCCCGATACGATTTAGTTGGACTCCCATTGACTTCTATGGGAGCATATGTTCCTACCCATATCATAATCTGGCCCTCGTCAGGAAGACACTCCATAAACTCCACGTTTGGAAGGAGAAATGCCGTTAGGAGGCCTGCCTAACCGCATCAGAATCAGACCCCTAATTGTAAAGTTGACGTTTACCGGCGGGTGTAGACCCACGGAGTCAGATGCTCTGTGCATCTTTAGAGCTGCTGATGAAGGAGAAACGTCATTGATGCTCAATCCTATTCCACAGTTTCACAACTGACCTCTCAGGAGCACAACAAGCCGCCACCCCTTGCACAACCATCTGACCTTTATAAGAGGTCAGGCTCTACTGAGGGTCTAATGCCCTCATAGGGTTGGGACAGGCTGCAATGCTAGGAGCTGTGCTGAGTGAACCCAGGCCTCTGCAGTTACAGAGTAGATGAAGCACATATCAGGGCTTGGCTGAAATCAGAATCCAGATTCCAGATTCAAAATACAAGGAGCACAAAAGAGGACAGGGTGGCCCTCGCTGGGATTGTCCTTTTGAGGTTGTGAGTCTAAACCCTCAAACAAGATGCCAATCTTGCATTTCCCAGGAGCAATCCAGCAACCTCACCAACATTCTAAATTAGAATTCCATGCAGGGGGGCGACGTTTGGCAGTATAAGTTACATGGGGCACATTATCAACGTACTGCAATAAATATCGCAGAGCACACTTAGCAAGATTTTGTTTAAAGCCGCATATCGTAGGATCTTATCGCCGAGATATCGCGTTATTTTCAACGCATACTCTGTGGCGATAATAAATCCTGCAATAGCAGCGAATCCGCGCACATCGCTGGAATCCAGCATAAAAACGGCAGCGATAAGCTAATCCTTGGTGACAGGAAGATGTGGACTCAGCCGTACAATCCACCGGCCATGATATGTATGGCTAGCTCAGAAAATTTGCAGACGCAATACCTGCGATAAAGGGGGCATAGCGTGATTTTTCTTGTCGCTTTGCGGGTCTTCTGCAGGCTTGTCAATACCACAAAGCTGTGTTAGCGACTATTTCCATGTTGTTTTGCTCGGAATGCCTACTTTGCATATCATTAGCGATGGCATGCAGGGCGATAAAAGACCGGCGGCTAACTAACGGAAACTAGCGGTAACACAGGTTAGAGCAAGCTTGTAAATAAGGCGAAAAAAAATTACAGAGTTAGTGGCAGAAAAGTGCCGCTAACGTGGTGATAACTCACTTGATAATATGCCCCCATGTGTTTTCTGGACTGACTGCACTGCGCTGCTATGACGCAGAGAGGAGACGTTTAGCAGTATGAATGCTATGCGTTTGCTCGCTGTGCCTCATTCACAGCTCAATGATGAGATATGTGTCACGTGGAACCTGGCAAATAATTGATTCCTTTAGCTGGCTCAAGGCATTGATGTATTATTGAGTACCAGTAGGAGTTATTATCACTCAGTGCCGCTTGCTCAGTACTTGTAACATGCAGTCTCCTGTATATGTCTACATTTACCCCTTAGGGTCTTGGTGTCACGTGCCAAGACTCCGAGCACAGGATGGCAGAGCGTGTTCAGATCATGGCGTAGACATACCGGCGAAGAAGTAAAACATATGAAGATAGAACAGATGTTTAAGGACTCAGGAAGGGGTTTTGATCTTTGTGATGCAGGGCTGATGAGACCAGATCCGATACAGAGCACAGACTATGAGGTCTTTTGGAGAATTCTGCTTAAGGTCCTTTTTAAAAGCAGACATTGACATATTGAAGAGATTGACACATTGAAGGTCTTACCGAATAAAAACGGGCCTGGCAGCAGCATCCATTCAGCACTGTGGCCCCTAAGGTGGTCCACAGGATCCGCCCGCCAGGGGTCGGTATTGACTTGCGCATCCTTGAGTTTCTGAAACACATGATAGTGGGGGCTTGAATTCCCCCTGGATCCTAGGTTTATTAGCACCAAGAGGCCGGCTGCTCGTCACCTTGAGCGTGCTCAAACAAAGATGGACATTTTCACTCTTTTGTTTATAAATATGAGCCCTACGTCTTAAAAGGTGCAGTAATTCACTGCTATGACGTAGCCCTTACCTGCATAAGTCCAAGGTGTGGATTGAGCCTGTCTGTCTCCTAGGAGATTTCTTAATAGAGGAGCAGTTTCCAACTCCCTGGCCAGCAAACCTTGCGTGAGGTAGCTGGGCCTTATATAGTCTGCTATTGTTTGGTACTCTGATTTGTGGTTGTATCTGGTGTTTCTATTGGATTAGGGTTAGTGTCCTCATTGGTTGGGTATTTTAGGGTTCTGATTGGTTTCTGGGTCTGTGATTCAATCAATGCAGGGTTGGGACTAGGGCTAGGGTTAGGTTTTTTATTGGAAGTAGCAATAAGGCTTCTGGTGGGATTGGTTGCTGGACTAGGTATGGGACTAGGTGTAGGGTTAGGCTTTCTATTGGAAGTAGAGACTAGAGCTTCCTGTACCATTGGTTGCTTGGACTAGGGTTGGGACTATTGGTAGGGCTAGGGCCTCTATTGGACCTAGAGATCAGGTTTTTTTAACTGATTGGGTGCTTGAACTAGGGCTAAGATTGGCTGTATGGTCCTGGTCTTCTATTGGTTCTAGATTTTAGGGCTAGTGTTGTGATAGGATAGTGTTAGGGCTAGGGTTCCCATTGGCTGAAGGGGTCACCTGAATACTAGGGCTATAAATGTCAAAGGCTTAGTGCGTCTCAGCCCGGGCATCAAGGCTAAGGGCGGATGGGAAAAGGGTGAGTGCCTGTTTGAGCCTGTTCGAGACCGGTCGTGACCAGGGCCAGAAATGCTGCCCATTTTCCCATTCATTAATACCCACCCTATTTATGTGTCCCTCTGTATATACAAATTTAATTTCACCATAGATTTGTACCTATCTTTGTGTATTACTTTGTATAAACATGTAGGATAATTATGTTATACATTTTTTTTATCATCTTTGGCCTACATGTACTTTTATCCATTTTGCATATATGTACCTTCCATGTACTTGGATCTGTGTGTCTGTTACTTTTCTCCTGAAAAAGCATATCCAATGCACTACCCTATTTCTCATCCTGCACCTCTATCAATATCTTTAATCTATATATACGTACCTCCTTCATGCATCTATAGACTTTCAAAGTACTTACAGATGTATATATATATATATATATATACCACTTTCTTCTAGTTTAGCATTTCCAATGCATTATCCCATTTCTCAGGCTATACTTCTCTCAATATATCTTCTAGCCCAACTTTCTGACTCATCTCAAACTTCTTTCTACTACTCTTTCCAATTCACTGCCCTATCTCTCACCCTATACATCTACCATTATATCCTCTACACCCACTCTTACATTTATCCAAACCCCATACCACTACTATGTTCCCCAAAATAACTCTTTCTAGACTCTCTCCTATTTTATCCCTCCTTGCATCATCTGACACCTCTTTTTACTATACTGATCCCCTAAAACAAACCTTTCTAAACTCTCCCTCTGACTTTTCCCCTCCAAAAACCCTCTTTACTCACACAAAAGCCTCCTCCTACTGCTAAGACCTAAAACCAAAACAAAAAAAAATCCTTCACTCTTTTATCCCTCCACTATCCTTTTCAATCAAAATAACAGACTAACATGGTCACTTCTCTAATTCCATATTCCACTATACTAATTCATCACTAATCCTTTATGGGTTCCAGAGTAGCGTGCTACTCTCCAACAAAGCATTTCAACACCTCATCAGGGTTACAAGCGTTATATTAATGCAAACCTTTCTCCCTTTTCTACCCCTCCCCAACGCTTCTCAATCCAACTAACTGACTAATATCCACCACCCAAATTACTTTCATATTTCACTATACTAATTCACCCCTATTCCTTTATGGGGTTCCAGAGTAGCGTGCTACTCGCCTAAAAAAGCGCTTCAACACCCCATCAGAGGTAACAAGCGCTATATAAATACAAACCTTTTTTCCTCTTCTATCCTTCAGAATCCAAATAACTAACTAACCTATCCACCACTTAAAATGTACTTGCATGTTTCACTATATTAATTCAACACTAATCCTCTAAGGGTCCCGGAGTAGCGTGCTACTCGCTGAAAAAGCACTTCGACGCCTCGTCAGGGGTAGGAAGCGCTATACAAATGCAATTACAATACAATGCAATACAATAGTGGGTGACGGAACTTGATACTAAGGGTGCATGAAACTTGCATAGTTTCCTTTTATGTAAATAATTAATTACACAAAATGGAAATCTCTCACCTCATTCTATATTTTTCCATAAAGTGCCTCCTTGCATCAATTTTAAAGAAAACACTTCAAACAACAACTACCCATGTTGTGTTGTTTCCATGCACTCGTCGTAATTTGCTGCCTTGAATGGTGCCAAAGTGACGTAATTGAGTCATTTAGAGAATTTTACGTAACAAACGTAAGGCAAAATTCCAGAAAATATGTGAATTATGGTAGTGTAATTCACATTTTGCCCAGACCTACTTTTTACCCACTGTGTATCAGTGTTGAAGGATGCCCGGGGTGCTCTGGCGGGGCTCTCTGGATCTGTCGAGTAGCGCTGGGGGCAGGGGGCGGGGGGGCACAGATCCCTTTTATTCACTTGACACTGGGATCTTAGCCAACCACTGGCCTTCAGCCCAGAAGACAAACACAGCGAAAGCACAGGGAGGCGACACACATGTTAAATCATGTGTGTGGCATCTGCCATAGCATGTTAGAACAGGTCGTAGCTTTGATTCATACTACACCTCGCACGCCTTCGAGCTCCTACTGGGTGTCGAGGCGCTACCAAGCTGCACCGCGCCGTTTCACACACTGTCAGTGCAATGAGCTGAAACCCCGGAGCCTACGCAGAAAAGCTCGAAAAAGAATATTTTGACACTTGCTTCCTCCACTGGCAGTTGCTGGCTGTGATTCATGCCCGCGTGACTCTCGTGTGCAATGAAACAGTTGTTTCTCGGATGAGCTGTGTTTAAGACACTCCGTGAAAGCCCCTAACATTAACGTCAACCTAGGCCCGTTTTCCTGAATTATTCTGCAAAGACAAGAATAAAAGCGCAGTTCTTGTCATTCCAGGTTGTAAACAAAGCACGCGTGGTGGCTTTGATTACATGTTATGTGACTCTTTACTTAAACGTTGTGACAATGCCTGGCGTGCTGTCGCCGCGGGATTAATGAAGGTGCCCGAAAGGGTGGCGCACGCCAAGGCGCGTAGATGATAAAGCGCTGCCTGCTCAGAATCAGCAGGTAGGCGCTGTGCACCATAGGCCTGTCAAGGCGCTGTTGAGCACCGCTCTTCAAACGAGGGGCGGCGGGAAAGAAACTGCACTGACGAACGGACCCCCAAGAAGGATATCCAGCAGTGAGTAAGGCATGGGGGTGCACAGAGTTCACATGAGCTTCCAATGTGCCATGTTTTACACACTGCGCCTTGAAACCTGGAGATCACCTCTACATGAAGGCTTGGCGCTCAAATCTGAGGTCTCCAAGGAGCCCCTACTCTGCTAGCTAGGAGACTTCAATCTCCACTGGGGCTCGTTGGAAGATTCCTCTGCCGCCGATAGGTTTGCCACCTTTCTCTCTGCAAACGATCTTATCCAACACTGCACGAAACCAACACACTTGAAGGGCTCAGTCCTGGACCTTGTTATATCCAAAGCAGACATGCTTACTATGGCTAGCCCTATTCATGTAGACTGGTCTGACAACTTCCTCATCCCCTTCTCTCTTCACCTATCACACTCTATTACTCTTTGCCAACCTAAAAGGACTACTACCTCGCCCCGTAACACCAGAAGCATTGACCTCGATACTCTCTGTGATTCTGCCATGCTTTCACTTCCAAGGCTTGACCCTAACTTGGATGTCAACGATCTCACCTCCATAGGCCTCTCAGTCCTTGCAGTCGAAATCGATAATGTCGCTCCACTCCAAAGCAAAAGGAAAAGGCCTATTCCTTCTGCTCCTTGGTTCAACATATCCCTTTATTTATTTATTTATTTATTTATTTGCATTTTTAAAGCGCACTGTTACCCGGAGGTGTCCTGGCGCTGGGTGATCACTAGTGAGTGTGTAGAGCGGAGTTAGTGAGTAAAGAGCCACGTCTTGAGGGCTCTCCTGAATGCCAGCAGGTCATGAAGCTGTTCGAGGCTCTGTGGCAGTGCATTCCAGGCTTTAGCTGCACCCACCGAAAAGCTCCTGCCCCCCCAAAGCGCTTTCCTGGCGCTTGGGACTGTCACCAGCCCTTGGTTGGCTGACCTTAGGGATCTTGCAGGCTTGTACCAATGGAAGAGCTGCTTCATACATTGGGGGCCTAGACCGTGCAGTGCCTTAAAGATCACGCAGAGTGCTTTGAAAACTATTCTTTTACGAACTGGTAACCAGTGTAGCTACACCAGATCCTGTGCTACCGAGGCAAACTTAGGGGTACCCGTGATCAGGCGAGCTGCTGCATTCTGCAGGATCTGGAGTTTGTTTAGTAGTCCCTGTTGGGCATTCAGCAGGAGGCTGTTGCAGTGGTCCAGTCGGGACATCACCAATCCTGTTACCACTGTCTTCCTGTGTTCATCCGCCAGAAATAGCAGAACTTTACGAATGGTTTTTAACACATAGTGGGTTGTTGAGGATAGAGCATTAATTTGTGGTTTGAAGGACAACGACTCGTTCATGAGTACGCCCAGGTTTTTAACCTTCGCCACCGTTGAAGGGGGGCTCCCCATTTCCTCTGGCCACCAACGTGGGGACCGAAAGTTGTCCTTGGACCCAACAAGAAGCACTTCCGTCTTTGCTGAATCGAGCTTGAGACAGTTTTGTGCCATCCAGTTGCTGACCTCTCGCATACAGCCTCTGAACCTGTCTGCTGTGCTTTCTGTTTCACCCGGGAGCAGCGACACCACAATGTGCGTACGATGTGAGATTAAAACCAAAGGATCGAATCACTGGCGCTAGGGTGGAGACATACACATTAAAAAGAGTCGGACTCAGGGAAGACCCTTGGGGAACTCCGCAGGGAAGCACAAATGGACGTGATTCAAAGTCCCCCAGGGCCACCGTCTGAGTCCTGTCGGAAAGGAAGGCCTGCAAGATCTTAAGTGCCTTTCCTTGAATTCCGCAGGCCCGTAATTGGTCCACCAATAACTTATGATGGACCGTGTCGAAGGCAAGCAAGTACCTGAAACTCCTGGAGAAACAATTGAGACAATCTCCATCCACCAGTAATCTTTCTATTCTACGTTCAGCAAGATCAATATACCATTAACACATCTTCCATGAAAAAGCATCACACTTCAGACCCAAGAAACTATTTGACCTCATCAAAAATCCAAACTGCTCTCCCTCAACCATCAAGCCTGACGGTTCTCCAAAGGAAGCAGCAGAATTCGCTATATTCTTTGATGATAAAGGGAAATCACTGGTGGATCAGGTCGCTCATCCTACCCCCTAGAGGAGCGTAAATCCTTAGTCATTTGGCAGAACTTTGCCGTCATCTCTGAAGATGTCCTCCTCAAATGCATCCTTGAAACAAAGCCCTTCAACCATTCTCTTGACCCCATCCCAAGTGACATTGACATTGATTTCTACACCCATACTCTTTCCTATTGGACCGATCTGGTCAACCTCTCCCTCTGCCAAGGCTCCCTCCCTGCTGCCCTTAAAACAGGACAGGTTGCCCCACTTCTTAAAAAATCTACAGCTGATGCGAATGACCTCAACAACTAAAAAAAATCTTCCTCTGATGCGAACTACCTCAACAACTTCCACCCCATTACTAACCTCCCTTTTCTTGTGAACATCACAGAAAGATGTGTAGCGAAACAACTCTCCCTACATATTAAGGATAATAATCTTGTTTTGCAATTTCCAGTCTGGCTTCATGCAAGACTGCAGCACTGAACCAGCCCTGCTGCAAGTGATCGACGACGCGCTGCGGATACTCGATTCAGTGGAGTCCTGTCTTCTGATTCTTCAAGACCTCTCTGCAGCCTTTGACACTGTTAATCACTACACCCTCCTGAACACACTTTAACAGAGAATGGGTTTGGAAGGCACAGTGCTTAAATGGATTGCCTCACTCCTCTCGGACAGATCTCAAATGTGCAAGATAGCGAATAGTCTTTCGTCTTCATTGGCGGTAGGTCAAGGCATCCCTCAAGGTTCTATCCTTGCACCCACTTTGTTCAATCTTTATTTGGAACCATTGGGAAATCTCCTAAGTAAATCTGGGATCCTCTATCATCTCTATGAGGATGAAATTCAAATCAACCTGAAGGTGTCTTCCGCACACGATCTCTCCATCATAAACTCTACTCTTGACTCCATTCAAAACTGGATGTTAACTCATCAACTCATTCTGAATCCCTCCAAAACTGAATTCCTCCTCCTCTCTACCTCACTCTCTCCTCCTCCTGTTCAATCTTGGATGGATCAGCTGAATTTACTCAACAATAAACCTATAGTTTTCGACAGCGCAAAACCCCTTGGTGTCTTACTTGACAAAAGGCTCAATCTACTCTCCCACATCAACTCCATTGCAAAGGACGCACAATACGAACTGCTCCTTCTTTGGGGGATTCACCGTTTCTCTCTGGAGCAAGACTTAAAAATCTTTGTCCAATCTCTGGTTCTCCCTAGATTGGACTACTGTAATTCTCTCCTTGTTGGCATCTCTTAATACCACCTTTCCCCTCTTAAATCCGTTCTCCAGTCCGCGGCTCGTTTTGTCTTTGGGGCCAAAAGAAGTGACCACATCACACCCATTTTGTCTACTGTTTGATGGCTTCCCATCGAGGCAAGATCAATCTACAAGACTGCCTGTATCACACACAAAGCCTTGCACACTTCCTCCCCTCAATACCTGGCGAATAAACTTAAAATCTATAGTCGCTCTAGACCTTCACGTAATGCAGAAAATCTACTGCTTGAGCCCACCCACCTTCAAAAGGGAAAGATCGATGGCCCAATCCTTCTCAGGCGATGCGTTCAGAATCTGGAACTCGCTTCCTCCACTGCTCTGTACCACCATCTCTACTCGGACCTTCAAAAGTGACCTCAAATCTCTTCTCTTCCAAAGAGTCTTCCAGAACTAACACACCCCTTTTCATGTCCCTCAAGGAAGTTCTTTCAAGATTGTAAATTTGTAATCTATGCCTCTACGATCCTCATCCTAATTTAACTGAACAGCCGCTGATTGATTTCAGGTTTAGGTACTTTGATTGCCCCTAAACAAGTCCTAACAGTGCTGAAAATTTACATAAACAAAACCCCTTGCTGGCCATTCTATATTACAATAATCTCTGCCCGAGCCCGCAAGGGTATATTGGGTTGCTCACCTTCTTATACACAAATGTGTAGTGGTCAGAGAAGAAGGAAGTGTGGTCGGTGCAACATGATTTATTGAGCAGTAAACGTGGGGAGAAAGCAAAAGACACACAACTGATGGAAGGAATTCAGAGCCAATCAAACATTCTCCCCTAGTCAATAGATCTGGGTTGAATCCATCATTCTTTAGCCCACTCTGCCACCCCAGTTTAGACCCAGCCACATGCAAATCAGTCTTGACCCTGTGTCTCATGGGAACAGTCCAGCCCGAACTGAAACAAGCATCCAGGGACCGGCTTCTGGGTAACACCCCTCTTTAGCCAGGCTAGTTTGAATCCAGTGGCAAAGTGAGCCAGGGACCCGCGTCTGGGCATACCCGGCCAATTTAAGACGAGCAAAGCAAACACAAGGAGATGATGGACGGAGCGTTGACAATACAAGCACTCGCCCCCAGTCACAGATCTGGTTGAATCCATAATCGTTCTTTAGCTCACTCAGCAACCCCAGTTCAGACATGGCCAGATGCAAATCAGTCTTGCCCCCGTGCCTCATGGGAACAGTCCAGCCCGAGCTGCCAAGCCAGGTTTTCCCTGGACCGGAAAGAAGCTTCCTGAGGATGTCACAACACCAGCTGTTGTCCACGTGTGGTGCTGGACTGACTTCAGCTCTGAACTGGGCCAGTCATTTTGGGTGCCTTTTTGCCTGTAGTTACTTTCGAAGTGTGTGAATAGGTGATTGTCCCTTCCTAGCTCTCCCCTTACCCTCCTTGAACCCCTTCCCGTTAGTCATAAGTAGTCCACGTTGTTCAGCCCCCGCCCCTCTGTCCCTCTCATATTTACTACTAAAACCTATTCCTACGTGTGAGGAGCCTGCAGCAGACAAACCCCTGCAGATAAGTTGGCAGGTACCATCTTTTATATGTTGTGTAGCACTAATGTCATACCACAAGGGGTTGTGCACAGTGCAGATTGTGAGCAGGCCTCCGCACTGCTAAGAACGGGATTATTATTATAAAGAGATAACACGATAGAAATCCAGATTGCCACCCTCCAATGGACGGGGTCAAAGGGTCATAAAGGTAAGCCCCTCAAATGTCACTGCCCAGGGCGGGTGCACATAGCGCCTTGAACAACTGCGGGCTGATGCGCGGTGCAGGCGCCCCATCCTCGGAAGTCACGTGACCCGCCGTTGCTATGGCAGTCTCTGCTTTCCATGGAATCAAATGTGCCGGAATTAAACCCTGTCACCGTGTCTGCCTCTCCTGTGTGACACGACTGCAATTACTGGTTTGTTTATTCCTGTTTTTAAAAGTCTTCCCTGTTTCGCTTCCTTCTCTGCTGGCAGCGCAGAAAGAACAGAGTCCGTGATATACATCGGGTCTCCTCGTCGTTGCATCACGTGTCTGTACCGGTACCTCGGGGCAGAGGGCGTGCACAGTACGTGCAGGGTGGCAAGGGTCTGTACCAATGCCTCGGTGCACGGTACATGCACAGTACATGCACAGTACGCGCAGGGCGGCAGAGGGTCTGTAGTACCAATGCCTCGGTGCACGGTACATGCACAGTACGTGCAGGGTGGCAAGGGTCTGTACCGTTGCCTCGGTGCACAGTGCGTGCACAGTACGTGCAGGGTGGCAAGGGTCTGTACCAATGCCTCAATGCACAGTACATGCACAGTACGTGCAGGGTAGCAAGGGTCTGTACCAATGCCTCAATGCACAGTACACGCACAGTACGTGCAGGGTGGCAAGGGTCTGTACCAATGCCTCAATGCACAGTACACGCACAGTACGTGCAGGGTGGCAAGGGTCTGTACCAATGCCTCAATGCACAGTACACGCACAGTACGTGCAGGGTGGCAAGGGTCTGTACCAATTCCTCAATGCACAGTACACGCACAGTACGTGCAGGGTGGCAAGGGTCTGCACCAATGCCTCAATGCACAGTACGTGCAGGGTGGCAAGGGTCTGCACCAATGCCTCAATGCACAGTACACGCACAGTACGTGCAGGGTGGCAAGGGTCTGCACCAATACCTCAATGCATAGTACATGCACAGTACGTGCAGGGTGGCAAGGGTCTGCACCAATGCCTCAATGCACAGTACATGCACTGTGCGTGCAGGGTGGCAAGGGTCTGTACCAATGCCTCGGTGCACAGTACATGCACAGTACGTGCAGGGTGGCAAGGGTCAGCACCAATGCCTCAATGCACAGTACATGCACAGTACGTGCAGGGTGGCAAGGGTCTGTAGTACCAATGCCTCGGTGCACGGTACATGCACAGTACGTGCAGGGTGGCAAGGGTCTGTACCGTTGCCTCGGTGCACAGTGCGTGCACAGTACGTGCAGGGTGGCAAGGGTCTGTACCAATGCCTCAATGCACAGTACATGCACAGTACGTGCAGGGTGGCAAGGGTCTGTACCAATGCCTCAATGCACAGTACACGCACAGTACGTGCAGGGTGGCAAGGGTCTGTACCAATGCCTCAATGCACAGTACACGCACAGTACGTGCAGGGTGGCAAGGGTCTGTACCAATGCCTCAATGCACAGTACACGCACAGTACGTGCAGGGTGGCAAGGGTCTGTACCAATTCCTCAATGCACAGTACACGCACAGTACGTGCAGGGTGGCAAGGGTCTGCACCAATGCCTCAATGCACAGTACGTGCAGGGTGGCAAGGGTCTGCACCAATGCCTCAATGCACAGTACACGCACAGTACGTGCAGGGTGGCAAGGGTCTGCACCAATACCTCAATGCATAGTACATGCACAGTACGTGCAGGGTGGCAAGGGTCTGCACCAATGCCTCAATGCACAGTACATGCACTGTGCGTGCAGGGTGGCAAGGGTCTGTACCAATGCCTCGGTGCACAGTACATGCACAGTACGTGCAGGGTGGCAAGGGTCAGCACCAATGCCTCAATGCACAGTACACGCACAGTACGTGCAGGGTGGCAAGGGTCTGTACCAATGCCTCAATGCACAGTACACGCACAGTACGTGCAGGGTGGCAAGGGTCTGTACCAATGCCTCAATGCACAGTACACGCACAGTACGTGCAGGGTGGCAAGGGTCTGTACCAATGTCTCAATGCACAGTACACGCACAGTACGTGCAGGGTGGCAAGGGTCTGCACCAATGCCTCAATGCACAGTACACGCACCGTACGTGCAGGGTGGCAAGGGTCTGTACCAATGCCTCAATGCACAGTACATGCACTGTACCTGCAGGGCGGCAGAGGGTCTGTACCAATGCCTCGGTGCACAGTACATGCACAGTACGTGCAGGGTGGCAAGGGTCTGTACCAATGCCTCAATGCACAGTACACGCACAGTACGTGCAGGGTGGCAAGGGTCTGCACCAATGCCTCAATGCACAGTACATGCACTGTACGTGCAGGGTGGCAAGGGTCTGTACCAATGCCTCAATGCACAGTACACGCACAGTACGTGCAGGGTGGCAAGGGTCTGTACCAATGTCTCAATGCACAGTACACGCACAGTACGTGCAGGGTGGCAAGGGTCTGCACCAATGCCTCAATGCACAGTACACGCACCGTACGTGCAGGGTGGCAAGGGTCTGTACCAATGCCTCAATGCACAGTACATGCACTGTACCTGCAGGGCGGCAGAGGGTCTGTACCAATGCCTCGGTGCACAGTACATGCACAGTACGTGCAGGGTGGCAAGGGTCTGTACCAATGCCTCAATGCACAGTACACGCACAGTACGTGCAGGGTGGCAAGGGTCTGCACCAATGCCTCAATGCACAGTACATGCACTGTACGTGCAGGGTGGCAAGGGTCTGTACCAATGCCTCGGTGCACAGTGCGTGCACAGTACGTGCAGGGTGGCAAGGGTCTGTACCAATGCCTCAATGCACAGTACACGCACAGTACGTGCAGGGTGGCAAGGGTCTGCACCAATGCCTCAATGCACAGTACACGCACCGTACGTGCAGGGTGGCAAGGGTCTGTACCAATGCCTCAATGCACAGTACATGCACTGTACCTGCAGGGCGGCAGAGGGTCTGTACCAATGCCTCGGTGCACAGTACATGCACAGTACGTGCAGGGTGGCAAGGGTCTGTACCAATGCCTCAATGCACAGTACACGCACAGTACGTGCAGGGTGGCAAGGGTCTGCACCAATGCCTCAATGCACAGTACATGCACTGTACGTGCAGGGTGGCAAGGGTCTGTACCAATGTCTCAATGCACAGTACACGCACAGTACGTGCAGGGTGGCAAGGGTCTGCACCAATGCCTCAATGCACAGTACACGCACCGTACGTGCAGGGTGGCAAGGGCCTGTACCAATGCCTCAATGCACAGTACATGCACTGTACCTGCAGGGCGGCAGAGGGTCTGTACCAATGCCTCGGTGCACAGTACATGCACAGTTCGTGCAGGGTGGCAAGGGTCTGTACCAATGCCTCAATGCACAGTACACGCACAGTACGTGCAGGGTGGCAAGGGTCTGCACCAATGCCTCAATGCACAGTACATGCACTGTACGTGCAGGGTGGCAAGGGTCTGTACCAATGCCTCAATGCACAGTACACGCACAGTACGTGCAGGGTGGCAAGGGTCTGTACCAATGTCTCAATGCACAGTACACGCACAGTACGTGCAGGGTGGCAAGGGTCTGCACCAATGCCTCAATGCACAGTACACGCACCGTACGTGCAGGGTGGCAAGGGTCTGTACCAATGCCTCAATGCACAGTACATGCACTGTACCTGCAGGGCGGCAGAGGGTCTGTACCAATGCCTCGGTGCACAGTACATGCACAGTACGTGCAGGGTGGCAAGGGTCTGTACCAATGCCTCAATGCACAGTACACGCACAGTACGTGCAGGGTGGCAAGGGTCTGCACCAATGCCTCAATGCACAGTACATGCACTGTACGTGCAGGGTGGCAAGGGTCTGTACCAATGCCTCGGTGCACAGTGCGTGCACAGTACGTGCAGGGTGGCAAGGGTCTGTACCAATGCCTCAATGCACAGTACACGCACAGTACGTGCAGGGTGGCAAGGGTCTGCACCAATGCCTCAATGCACAGTACACGCACCGTACGTGCAGGGCGGCAGAGGGTCTGTACCAATGCCTCAATGCACAGTACACGCACAGTACGTGCAGGGTGGCAAGGGTCTGCACCAATGCCTCAATGCACAGTACATGCACTGTACGTGCAGGGTGGCAAGGGTCTGTACCAATGCCTCGGTGCACAGTGCGTGCACAGTACGTGCAGGGTGGCAAGGGTCTGTACCAATGCCTCAATGCACAGTACACGCACAGTACGTGCAGGGTGGCAAGGGTCTGTACCAATGCCTCAATGCACAGTACATGCACTGTACCTGCAGGGCGGCAGAGGGTCTGTACCAATGCCTCGGTGCACAGTACATGCACAGTACGTGCAGGGTGGCAAGGGTCTGTACCAATGCCTCAATGCACAGTACACGCACAGTACGTGCAGGGTGGCAAGGGTCTGCACCAATGCCTCAATGCACAGTACATGCACTGTACGTGCAGGGTGGCAAGGGTCTGTACCAATGCCTCGGTGCACAGTGCGCGCACAGTACGTGCAGGGTGGCAAGGGTCTGTACCAATGCCTCAATGCACAGTACACGCACAGTACGTGCAGGGTGGCAAGGGTCTGCACCAATGCCTCAATGCACAGTACACGCACCGTACGTGCAGGGCGGCAGAGGGTCTGTACCAATGCCTCGGTGCACAGTGCGTGCAGGGCGGCAGAGGGCCTGTCCTGTTGCCTAAGTGCACAGTATGTGCTGTTCGGCTGAGGGTTTATAATGTTGCATCATGTACACAGTACATGCACAGGGCAGCAAAGGGTCTGTAGCGCTGCCTTGCCGCACAGTGCATGCACAGTATGTATAGGGTGGAAGGTGGTCTGTACCGTTGCCTAGTGCATAGTACATACACAGAACATGCAGGGCAGCAGAGGGTATGTACTGCTGCCTTGGGTGCACAGTACATGCACAGTATATGCAGGGCAACAGAGGGCCTGTACCGTTGCCTCAGTGCACAATACATGCACAGTACGTGCAGGGCGGCAGATGGCCTGTACCGTTGCCTTGGGTGCACAATACATGCACATAGTGGCAATATCGTCCCACTCACCAGCCCTCTCGCAGCAACATACATGTCGCAGAAATAAACAGACAAGACAACTTTTTGTTGGAGAAAAATTGCTGCAGGTTTATTAGCATATACACATGCCAACAAGGTGGGTTATCTTACAGGCGATCCAAAGGCAAGCCGCCCCTCGCGGCCTACCACCTGATGGGCCAAACTTGCATCGTGGCCTTAGCCAATCGTTGCTTAGCGGTTGTGGTGAGGGATAGCCCCTCCCAATTCCGGTGAACCATTGGTCCACCCTCTTGCTCATGCCCCCCCCTACGAGGGGCGGAGCGTTCAAGCGACCCCCGGTTATATAGGTTTCCAACCGCCCGTAGGATAGCGGGGCGCCGTCGCACCCCAGTGTCCACCGCACAGACTTCCTGGGGATATTAGGCCTCAGCATCCTATTGTGCTCCTGAAGAGGGTACTCCCGGGTACCTTTCCGCCTCTGGATCGTCCTGTAACTCCGTCACAACCCTGGGTGAGGCGACCGTTGCAGCCAGGGCCCCCCACCAAGGCCGGCATTCCTTCTACTATTTCTAGCGCGTTATTTCTAGAGCCTCTCCGTTACCCAGCCTGAACAGGTCCAAGATAAAATCGGGCAGGAGTGCCAAAATGTCCTCCCAAAGCCCTTAGCCCTCGGCGTAAAGCCTCCCAAGTCTAATGGCGTCCTGTCACCTCTGCCCCTAGAATTACACACAGCGCAGGACTTCCTGCGCCTGGGCTCCAGCGCCTCCCCCGACGAGCGCCTGCCTACAGAGATGGAGACATGTCTGACCAGAGAAAATTACCTGTCCCCCACTGGTGGCAAAAACCACCGTAAGTTCCTTGTGGTCATTCTATCAGGTGCTATAAAGTGCCGAATGACCATCGCAATACATAGTAAAAAGATCCTCGGTGCACACACCAAGTGTCACGGTCAGGAATGGGGAATTAAGAGTATTGAATCCGATATGAGACACTGCAAGAAATTGCAAAGTGTCAACCTACACCCCAACCCATGAACTTATCTGGAAGCTAAAGCCAATGCCTGTAAAAAGGGCTGGAGTGTAGACTGACCTGGACAGTCACGAGGATCCATCTCTTGATGCAAGCCTGCCACCCACGATATTCTCACCATACTTGGGACAAGCCCCTTGCCTGGCTGCAGCTTAGCGACGCCCCTGCCGCACTCGCCTGCCTGAGCGAGCAGTACGAGTCGCCATGTTCGGGCACTCGAAGGACCCACGATGGCTGTAGCAAGCGTCTTATCCAAATGCCTATACCAGGCTGTGCAGCTTGGGCCACTAAAACATTCCCAGCACGCACTTCCCTGCATGCCTTGCATGCAAAAACTGCCTACGCTCTCCCCACCTAAGAACCTGAATAACCACAGACTAAACTATCTTAAGCCGCACGATAACCACCTGTTGTTGATACCTGCCCACATCTGGACCTAAAGAGTAAAACCCAGACAAACCATTGCAGGCCCTCCTGAAAAGTCAAAAACCTGTCTGGCTGTGACGTGACCCCAAAAGACAAAAAACTCAGGGCCCCAGAATGAAAATATAACGTGAATACGAAGACAAAAGTCAACAAAGTCCTTCCCTTACTCCGCGCTTGTTGTAGTGGCCCCCTCAGAAAGCCAGGCAGTGTTACGAGCTGACCTCCGGGTAAGTAGTGCGCTCTATAAATGTCTTGATTGATTGACCTTTGAGGGACGGTCGCATCGCACCATACACAACCACCCTGGCAAATAAGGACCAGATAACTCGTTACTGTAAATGGCAGAGGCGGTCCGTATCCGCCCCTGCGGAAGTCCAGACTTGACTACCTCACCTAGCTGGGCTAACCTTTCCTAATTTGACGTGTGTTTACCCCGTGCCAGGCCAGAGAGGAAACCTGAAGGGTCCCCTGTGCGGCACCGGTGAAATTGCTCTGACAAAAGGAAAAAATTGAATTACACTATAGTGTGACCCGGTGTACTTTTGCACGGCGAGTGAAAGGAGTTAAACCAAAGTAAATAAACCAAAGTACCGTCTAATAAAACGTGCTGCAGGCGCACATGAAACAAATGCACTCCTACGAACCCTATCCAGTGGATACATACACCTGGCCCGCCAGTCACATGTGCTGGGAAAAACTCGCCACTTGTAACCTGAGTAACCCTTAGTACAAGCTGAAGGTACTATACCACCTGGTACTAACGTGTGGCATGTAAGCCCCCTAATTACCAGACTCTGACTGCCCTAACTGTTCTTCGCAGAGTGGTGCCTGAGAGCCAGATACGTCTGTCCTGTAAATAGAAAAAAGATGCGCTCCACTCCTGGACGTGCTGATCCAGGGCCCCACGCACTGGCCCCAGTGTGTTATTCCCCTGTACCTGCTCCGCGCCCTGGCAGGCCAGCCAGGAGGCGTGGAATGGACTACAAGGGACGAAACACAATTGTAACTTGCAAGAAAAACCCAAAACCAGCAAAACAGGTAAGCAAACTGCTACCTCGCCTGACAGGATAAAGACTACTAGAGCACCGGTTGTTGCACCAAGGGACACATTCCATCCTCGTAAGGGGATGCATGATAAGCCCCGTCTTCCCAAATGTATAACGGAAAACACATTTCAAATATAGCACAGAGATTTCATGAAACTGCTTCCAAAACAACACACCAAATTTAGTCCACGGAACACAGAAATTGCCCTAACTCAGACATAAAAACGGGAAACACACAATATTCCGCAGGAGATACCTTCTATGCTCAGACTCACCAGTTCCCACAGTTAGTTCTTCCAAGGGTGGAAACTAGCGCCTGCCCCCTTCCTAAAGCCCCAAAGACAGAGCTGTTAACGTCAGGGCAGACGCTGCATCTAAGTGGGTGACCTATACAACACGGGCAAGCAAAAAGCTGTGGTTCCAACACCAGTAGTCCCACTTGCTGTCCGAATGGCACAAAGGGAAACAAGCATTTACAATGCAATGGTTTCGCCTTTGGAAAAGTTAGAGCTATTGGCATTGTAAATGACAAAATTTGTATTTATGTGTTGGTTTTGAAAATGGATAAATAAATGGCAGTGTCATTTACATTGCCATTAGCTTAATCTCTGCAGTTCCTCTGCAGTGCCTAGCACTCCCTATTCCCTCTGCACTCCCTATTCCCTCTGCACACTCACTACTCTGCACACTCACTACTCTGCACACTCACTACTCTGCACACTCACTACTCTGCACACTGCACAAAGATCCGTTACAATTAAAATAAAATAAAACAATGTGTAAAAGAATTATATGAAGTAATCTTCCTCGAGTTTTTCTAGCACCCGATTCTCTCCCTTCCTTCCCCCTTCTAGCTCCCCACCTCACCTTCTGCCCACACTTTTTCAGATAATGCTGTGAATGGGTGCAAGTATTTATTTTACTTAATGCAGTTTTATATAGCGTAAACTTTTCTAGCACCTGATTCTCTCCTTTCCTTCCCCCTTCTTGCTCCCCACCCCACCTCACCCTAATCAGGGCATATTACTGCAGAGACACCATTTGTACACAAACATAGCACCCCACTGCCCTCTATGGAAGTACCACCGAAAAAGTGAAAAATTTTCGGCAGATTAAAGATGACATATGAACCCCCATACCGATTATTTTAATGTTTCCATCTCATTTTGCCTCGTTTGTGTGAAGGTACGTTGAGTGGAGTAAAGTGATCTATAGTTACTAAGGCGACATTCCATTCGATTAATTTATACGGCTCAAAGAAAACTATTATTGTGCCAGCAGAACAGCTTTATACTGTAACCACTACATCAAGCCCAAGGAGAAAGCAGATCAGCAATGAAGTGCAGGGAGGTACGACGACTGGCCAGCTGGGAAGGCGAGGGCCAGATGCCGCATCAGATTTCCAGGATGCCTGCACCCGCATTCTCATGTCCTGCACTGCTTGGAGTCGTTCTGGTGAGAAGGAGATACGGTGAGTGCGCCAGTACCCGTGCTGCCTGTGTGCTAGGAGGGTGGCGCACGTTACAGAGGCCGCAGCTGTGAGTGGTTGCAGTCCCTGCGCAGATTTCTCTGAGGGCCCTGCTTTGTGATTCGGAGAGTGCACCTCTTCGCCCATGGCGGAGAAAGCAGCCTCACCTGTGCAAGCCCTGCAGCTGTAGGGTGTGAAGCAGCCCGAGGGAGCTACCAATTGTCCACGCATTGGTGTATTAACTGCAGTGCCCAGTATTATTACCTCGTCTCGTGAGGACTGTGTGTTCCGGAAGTGTGTGATTACCACGAGCACCACGTAACTCCTGCACCCTCATTTCTGTCTTGTATGCGGGTGGCTACCTGTGAAGCGTTGCCGGCAGTTCCTCTTTGCACCGCACCCTCAGTTGTTCAAGTCCCCCCCCTCTTGCTGTGGTTCAAGTCTCCTGGACGGTGCTGAGGAGGCAGGGCTAGGGCCACGTGCGGTGATGAGGCCGTAGTAGGATGAGAGCTGCTGTAGCCCGGACAACAGAGAGGTGATTGAAGTGCCACCTAGTTGCGGTTTTACTTTGCTACACTCCCCGTAAGTGCTCGTAGACGAATGACTGTCTGAATTAATACTTCAATTCAAGTGGTGAGATTTGTTATCTGAGAAAGAAATGTGAATGCTGGAGAATTCTAAAAATAGGATCGGCCGGCTGAAGAAACCCCCGAACGGGGATCGAGCAGGCCCTGGGTCCTAGTGCCTCCCACAGGGCTGGGGGGGGGGGGGGCGCGGGCGGGAGAGGACGAGGGGGGCGGGAAAGGTCACGGACGTCGGGAGGGAGGCGGGAAACGTGGCGGACTTCGGGAGGGAGGCGGACTCACCTGGACTTCGTTCCGAGGCGGGACATGCTCTTTCCCCGGGGCTCCTCCTTCGCTCGGGAGCCTCGCAGAAGTGCCGGCAAAAGTGCAGCTCAGAGTGCTGGCTAGCGCCGATGCATGATTGCTTGAAGCGCCTCTGCAGCCTTGTATCCGGCAGTCGCGGTGCAGGGGTGATGTCTTTCTTCCTGCCATGAAGCGTGAGGTGCAGGGAGGTACGACGACTGGCCAGCTGGGAAGGCGAGGGCCAGATGCCGCATCAGATTTCCAGGATGCCTGCACCCGCATTCTCATGTCCTGCACTGCTTGGAGTCGTTCTGGTGAGAAGGAGATACGGTGAGTGCGCCAGTACCCGTGCTGCCTGTGTGCTAGGAGGGTGGCGCACGTTACAGAGGCCGCAGCTGTGAGTGGTTGCAGTCCCTGCGCAGATTTCTCTGAGGGCCCTGCTTTGTGATTCGGAGAGTGCACCTCTTCGCCCATGGCGGAGAAAGCAGCCTCACCTGTGCAAGCCCTGCAGCTGTAGGGTGTGAAGCAGCCCGAGGGAGCTACCAATTGTCCACGCATTGGTGTATTAACTGCAGTGCCCAGTATTATTACCTCGTCTCGTGAGGACTGTGTGTTCCGGAAGTGTGTGATTACCACGAGCACCACGTAACTCCTGCACCCTCATTTCTGTCTTGTATGCGGGTGGCTACCTGTGAAGCGTTGCCGGCAGTTCCTCTTTGCACCGCACCCTCAGTTGTTCAAGTCCCCCCCCTCTTGCTGTGGTTCAAGTCTCCTGGACGGTGCTGAGGAGGCAGGGCTAGGGCCACGTGCGGTGATGAGGCCGTAGTAGGATGAGAGCTGCTGTAGCCCGGACAACAGAGAGGTGATTGAAGTGCCACCTAGTTGCGGTTTTACTTTGCTACACTCCCCGTAAGTGCTCGTAGACGAATGACTGTCTGAATTAATACTTCAATTCAAGTGGTGAGATTTGTTATCTGAGAAAGAAATGTGAATGCTGGAGAATTCTAAAAATAGGATCGGCCGGCTGAAGAAACCCCCGAACGGGGATCGAGCAGGCCCTGGGTCCTAGTGCCTTCCACAGGGCTGGGGGGGGGGGGGGCGCGGGCGGGAGAGGACGAGGGGGGCGGGAAAGGTCACGGACGTCGGGAGGGAGGCGGGAAACGTGGCGGACTTCGGGAGGGAGGCGGACTCACCTGGACTTCGTTCCGAGGCGGGACATGCTCTTTCCCCGGGGCTCCTCCTTCGCTCGGGAGCCTCGCAGAAGTGCCGGCAATGCCGGACCAGACACGGGGGCGTTCCCGGCGTCCCGTGACATCGGCAAAAGCCAAAGAATGTCGGGAACGCCCCCGTGTCTGGTCCAGCATTGACGGACAGGCCCCTCGTCCAATGGCAAGGCTCCGTTTACGGAGCCAGCCAATCACGGACGAGGGCCGAACCAAAGCCACACTACGGTTCTCAACAGGATTTCGCCTGCGCGGAAAAGCTGCGCAGAGCGCAGCTTCCGCTAGGCGAAACCTAAAAACCAACCCTGTCCCGCTTGCTAGATAGCCCCCGGGATTGCTATCCCTCCACCAATAATAATCTACATTTGTAAAGCCCACTAGGCGCCATCTGTAAGAGTAAGCAAGCTGTCGTCCCATGGGGCTAATCTGTCGCCGGACCCGGAGATCAAACCGTGATCCCCAGATTCCGGACTCAGTCGCCCAAACCGCGGCACCAGAGCTTTCGAGTGGGAGAGAGGGAAAGGGGCATGCCTGAATCCTACAGGTACTGGAGGACGTATGAACTAAGCTGTTCTAGCGGTAGCCCTGCCCTTGCATACCACTGCTTAACAATAGCGTGCTGACACAGCCAAGTGCGAGCCAAAGTAACTGCCACTTTAATGAAGACTTGTGGCGGGCAGGGCAAACCCCTTCTAGTTGTCCTATACCCAGTCAGCTGCGCCCACAGCCCCACAACCCCATTGAGTAAGGCCCAATACTTGAGATTACTTCCGGTGACCCCCCAAGGGTGTAGGGTCGTTCCATAAGGTGGTGCATGCAAATTGGAGAACACAACCCTGAAAACAAAACACTACCAAAGTGAAATCAGACCAAAAGGGGCAGGGGCAAAAATGCACCAAGATACAAAGTCCAAGCCTGCCTGTCAGTACGAGAACTTCTTGACCACCTAATCATTCTGGGACGGAAATGGTAGAGGCACATGCGAAGATACTTACTCGCAAGCCAAGTCAAGCTTGACCAACGCAAAATAAACACTAACTCTGGGAGTGCGTCCCAGTGGTTCCAAAGATTGAGAGTCTGCCAATAAGATGTGCCAATAGGAGTCTGCAATAAGATGTGAGTGCTTCTGGGCGCTAAAAACAGTAGAACCTGTTACCAACTTAAAAGTACTCAAACATTGTCCACAGATGGTTGAAAGGCTGGGAAGGCCCACCGGGGGTAAAACATGTGACCGATGGGTCAGACCCCGCCCCCTGCAGTGAATACACAAGTCCACTGCGCAGCAAACCCGGCTACAGGTCTGTTCCTAATGTGAAGCGCACAGACACCTTCGAGAGAGGGCCGCCCTGTGTGGGGATATAAAAGATAGAGTACATGTATGACAGCTGCGGCGGGATGTACACTGCCCCCAGAGCGCGAAAACCTATAAATACCTGTAGATAGTTCAGGTGACAAAAAGTGGGAGTAGGGCCGTTCTCCAGCGCTGCTCCTGCAGGTGAGACAATAAACATCCATTTCAGCCCTGCCCCCCTCACCTACCACTATATATTCTCTCCAATGAGGCAGTGGCCAACCATACCCCCCATGCTACCAAAGGGGAAGCATTTTTGACAGCATGAGAACTGGTTTGTCCATAAAACATTCTTGGAAGGAGCAGGGTGGGACAAACACTTGTGTAGCGCAGAGGCAGAAGGGAAATTAGTGTCTAGAAAAGAGTCTTGATGGTATGCTAGGTCAGCGGAGGACCCTAGCACTGTTGTGTTTTATATCGCAAAGCAACTAACTTGTCCCCTTATCATTCTACCCAGGGACACCTCCTCATCCCAGGCCTTCAAAGAGACCTCAAAGTTCTTCTCCCTAGAGACACTTCCATAATAAATGCTCTTTCTCATTCCCAGCCCAGCTTTTCCTCCTGCCGGTCCTCCGCAGCCGTGCATGTACACACTTCCTGTAAGTACACACATGTTAGGCCCGTTTATACATTTAATTCCTGCAAGCAGTATCCACCACTATTACTTTTACCCCCGACGCCCCTTGGATAGTGACCGGTAAAGGTCAACGCTAAACGGTAAAGTGCCCCAGGTCTAGGGTGAGGAAACTCGCCCCAACCCTGCTAAGTACGCCAATAAATGGAGGAAAACTAAAGCAAATGGAGAATCCTAAACTGGCTGCATGTACCACAAACGCCTACTTCTGAAAGATGATGTGCTCACCTATGCGCTCAGACCTAGCTCCCAAGAAGGGAAGCCAAGCGCGCGCCCCTCTGTCACACACACACCAAAGTGTGTAGCCGTGTACCAGGAGAGGCCCCCAATGCTGTCCCCGCACAGCCAAGTGCGTACAGCCCACTGCGCCTCAACATAAAGGCCCTGCCCCCTCCCACCCCCCCGCTGATTCTAATACGATACCCGCCCCAGATCGGGTCGAATCCTCGAACCGGGGTGGGGGGGGGGGGGTTAATGCTCCGCACAAGACAGCGATGAAAGACGTATCCTAAAAGAAAGGGGCAAGACGGACCGCTGCCGCTTGCGCCAAGAGAGCCTGCCCTGCTCGGAACTCTTCAACAATTGACAACACCAAGCCCCGAAAAAGGAAAAGGAGAAACGCTGACATAAAGATACTAGTTAAATAAGGCGGTACACAGTCAAAATATCGAATCTTTAATTTCGACTTACACTTATATCGAGTTGCTAATATCGAAGGGACAGAATATCGATGTCCAGAATATCGATGGCCAGAATATCAACCCTAAGGTAAGTAATATCGAAATTACTTATATCGATAGCATATATATCGATGTAAGTAATATCGACATTACTTATATCGATAGCATATATATCGATGTAAGTAATTTCGATTTACTAATATGTGTTAGAAATTTTAGTTAAGTATTTAAATTAATTGTTATAATATGTGTTTAATATGTTTTTATAAATAAAAAATATATAAAAGTAAATTATATGTTTTACTACCAGAGCGGGTTGTGGGTTTTTAGGGGAATAGGGTGGGAAGTAATTTATTTGTAATTAAATAATTATTTTTTAATGATTAATTTATTTTGCAATTAAATATTAATTGGCAATGAATTATTTTAATTGAATAATTGATTAATTAATTGATAATTTATGTATATTTTTAAGTAAATTATATGTTTTACTACTGGAGCGGGTTGTGGGTTTATAGGGGAATAGGGTGGGAAGTAATTTATTTGTAATTAAATAATTATTTTTTAATGATTAATTTATTTTGCAATTAAATATTAATTGGCAATGAATTATTTTAATTGATTAATTGAATAATTAATTGATAATTTATGTATATTTTTAACTAAATTATATGTTTTACTACTGGAGCGGGTTGTGGGTTTATAGGGGAATAGGGTGGGAAGTAATTTAATTGTAATATTAATTAATTTTGGGTAAAGGAGTATTTTTAGGGTTCAGGGTCAGTTTTGGGTTTTTGGGTAAAGGGGTATTTTTAGGGTTCAGGGTCAGTTTTGGTTTTTTGGGTAAAGGGGTATTTTTAGGGTTCAGGGTCAGTTTTCAGTTTTTGGGTAACGTGGTATTTTTAGGGTTCAGGGTCAGTTTTCAGTTTTTGGGTAAAGGGGTATTTTTAGGGTTCAGGGTCAGTTTTCAGTTTTTGGGTAAAGGGGTATTTTTAGGGTTGAGGGTCAGTTTTCAGTTTTTGGGTAAAGGGGTATTTTTAGGGTTCAGGGTCAGTTTTCAGTTTTTGGGTAAAGGGGTATTTTTAGGGTTCAGGGTCAGTTTTCAGTTTTTGGGTAAAGTGGTATTTTTAGGGTTCAGGTCAGTTTTCAGTTCTTGGGTAAAGGGGTATTTTTTGGGTTCAGGGCCAGTTTTCAGTTTTTGGGTAAAGGGGTATTTTTAGGGTTCAGGGTCAGTTTTGGGTTTTTGGGTAAAGGGGTATTTTTAGGGTTCAGGGTCAGTTTTCAGTTCTTGGGTAAAGGGATATTTTTTGTGTTCAGGGTCAGTTTTCCCTACTGTTGCACCCACTGGAGTGGGAATAGTAATTTTAAACCCTACGCTATCCCACGCTTTCCCTACTGTTGCACCCTCTGGAGTGGGAATAGTAATTTTTACCCCTACGCTATCCAACACTTTCTCTACTGTTGCACCCTCTGGAGTGGGAATAGTAATTATTGTTAAGTAAGTATATATTATATATGATTTGTTAATATTATTTTTTTAATTAAATATGTATTATTATTTTTTTACCATTATTAAATATATTTAAATATGTTTAAGTAATTTATAAGTATTATTTACAGTATTTTTCATGTTATTTTAAACCCAAAAAAACCCGATATATTTGACAACGATATTTTTAACATCGATATTATTTTTTCGATATTTTGGTACTTACCATGATGTACATAGGGCGTCGATATTCTTGCAATCGATATAATTACGCCGATATTTGTGTAGGTCGAAATTCTGTCTGTCGAAATTCTGTCATAGATCCAAATAAGGCGGCACGAAGCAGGAGAAATGCAACGTAATGGACGGCACTGTACGTCAGGAGCAAATCCATCTCTCTCCGCTCCCGGTGAAATAAAATTAAAGGAGTGGTGCTCACGGGGATTGAACTCGGGGCCTCATACATGCAAACGCATGCGCTCTATCACTGAACTACGTCCCCTGATAAAAGCACAGCTGCCTCGAACCCAAGCCAAATTCACCTACTGTAAACCATCAGTCTGCCGGCTGGCTGGGACTCGAACCGCAGGTCCTCGTGTTAAAAGAGTAACGCGCGAACAGGACACAAACCCTCGGGTTGACTGCACTTAATAAATGCGCACCTGTTACAATAAGGAAGCACACATAGCAACGTCCAAAACCGCGGGAGGTGGACGCGAGTGATAAAGAAACATACTCAATAAAGAAAACCCCCGAAGAGTCATGGCATGCGCACGGTACCCATCGGACACAATGGAGGCAAGATGGCCGTACCCTGGCGCCGATGTCCCCGTAGGCAGGAAGCTGCTCTGGTCACCAAGATGGCCCTACCCGCCGCCCTTGCCCACGTGGTCAGTAACCAAAAGCTGCCCTGGTCGCGAAGATGGCCGCTACCCTGCGCCCACGCCCAGGCCCACGCATGCAGTGACCCAAAGCTACCCTGGTCGCCAAAATGGCCTCTACCAGGCGCCATTAAGTGACTTGGCTTTTCATAACTTAAACGCAGTCATAATTTTCTGTTATGAGACGGTACTTATACAGCACGTAATCACAAAGTGACTCGAGGCGCAGGAAAACGCCTTCCCTCCAAAACAAGCGATATAATGCAAACCAATTTCCTTGTGCGTATGACAAACCCCTATTGCCTGGCAAGTACGTTTTTCCCTTCGTAAAAACACACAACGAAAGACCGAAGTTAAGCACGCTGTACATGTATGGAAACGATTCTGGAGGGACCCGAACCCACAACCTTTGAATGCCTTCGCAGCCAGCCTAGAAGACCAACGCGCTATCCATTGCGCCACTGAGCCACCTGAGGTTGTGGTACAAACTTGGTTCTTAGTGGCTGAGACTGCCCATTGCATACGTATGCCCACCGATGACACCACAGCGCGTGCTCAGCTATAGTGGCACATTTAGTTAGTTAATCTCGTTAGTGCTCCCCATGACGTAAGCCTCCACAAACATCGGTCCTATCCGAAAACATGACACTCAATGTGCACAACAGAGTAGCAGAGCCAAACGATGTCCCATCAACGCATCACCGTGTTCAGTGCCCCCGAGAGCCACCCGCCGTGCCCAGACCGCCCCAATCACCCGCTAAGCAAAGACACATAAAAGCAACACTTGTATTCTCCAGCTTCAGCGGCCCGTCACTAAGCAGGCCGCCCGGGCTATCTCAGCCCCCATAGTGGGGGAGAGGGCACGAAGTGGAAAAAGCGCTCACCGTAATCAATCAATCAATCAATCAGAAAGCTTAATTCGATTTTAGATATTAAAATCATAAAAGCATACAGACAGATACTAAAATACATTTATAAACATTTTAAAATAAATCTCCTAATAGCTTTGGTTACACAGTTAATGCATTAAACATGCTTTACGCAACCTATAGGCAACGTTATAGGGCACAGTAATCTGCAAGATTTAGTAATTATGACACAAAAAAACTATTGTACAACGGTTTGGGATAATTAAAAGCCACTGGAAAACTACAGCAATTACTTGAATGGGTTCCTCTGCCCCCCGGGATGTTATCAATGCCCCGGGTACTAGGGGAAAGCGTGTAGGACCTATAAGGGTAAAAGTCGTGTAGATTCCAGGTAGAAATTAGTCCATCTCCATTTTGGGGTAGCCACGTCTGCATGTATGGCACAATGAGTCTACTCCTAAAACGTATCAAGATCAAATCCCCCAAGATGTCTTTTTTAAGAGGTCCAAGCCATCCCACCCTCCGGACACTTATTATTCGGCCATCAAGGTGGTAGGGCAGAGGTCTGTTTTTTGATAGCCAGAATTTGACCTTGTTCATAAGTTCGTGATGTCTCTCAGTTTTGCCTTCTGTTAGTTCAGGGACTCCCGAAAGAACAATGACAAAAGGCGCTGCTTGTGGAGGTAAGTGTATGTGGGTGGTGCGCGCAAGTTTAGGTGGAGCATGACGTGGGGTTTTTAATTTCTGGGGGACTTTGGGATTGATAGGCAGAGAGGAGGTGGGGGTTGGCAATTGGATAGGCGCCGATTCATATGGAGTAGTCAAGTTAGGTAAGTTTGAATGGGCGGTTGACGGCGAGCAATGACTTGTCGCGTTGTGGGCTGAGGGTTTCAGGAGGGATTCAATGGAGTTCTCCAGTCCCGTGAGCTTATTCCCCAGCGTAATGATTTTGTCCATCAAGGGGTGTATTAAAGATTTGAGCAATTGCTCAACTATAGATAGGAGGGCCTGATGGGAAGGTGGTGATAAATCCTCCAGATTGACACCAGGCGGCATGGTAGACAGAGAATTAGTTACAGGTGGAATTAGACTTGGAGAAGGTTTATCAGGTGTTTGAGATTTGGTAGAGCTCCCATTGTCTTTGATCCCAACAATCTTCTTTTTGACAAGCGTAACCCTGGGAGGTGTAAGTTTTGTATCAGTAAGAGATTTCTGCTCCCTTGGATATGATAAAGAGCTGCAGTGTTTTAGCGTGGGGGAGGGTGCTGCTGGAACATATTTAACCTTGCACAGACTGTTAAGGTCATCCAGCCATGGGAAACTGGATGGGGAATGTGCGAATATATCATCCGGGATGTTGTTGGACATATCCCCTGATTTGGGCTCAGGCGTGGGTACAGAAATACAGGTCGGTAATTTACCTCAAAACTTGCAAAGGGGGTGGCCCGTCCCCGTCCTCCTCTGTCCGATGAGGGCCGTAGAGGGCCCGCCCTTTGCCCGGGCTTAGCCCGGCGCTCCCGCGCGCGACTCACGGTGCGAGAGGTTCTCCTGACTTTTGCCCGCGCCTCCGGGCGCTCCGCTGACGTCACCTGACCGCCGGGGCACCTGGGGGATGTAGTCCCTTGCCCTCGCGGCGGTCAGGATGCTGGTGCTAGTGTGGCGCTAGTGTGTCTTCTGCCGTTCCCCTCACAGCACCAGGTTAGTGTGGCAGGACCTCCCAGGGCGATCTCCTCCCTGTTGGCAGCTTCCCTTTGCAGCGCTCACCGTAAATTCTTGCGATTTCTGGGCACGACCCAACATCGAGGGCAGAAGGACGACAAAGGCACTGACCTAAAGAAGGCTACCCCGGGCACCAGGCACAGGTAAGCTTTCCACTTCACCGGCACTCGGCAGAAGGCAGCCCGGCAACTCAAGCCGCCCGGAGGGGGGAGCGGGCACGAGAGGGGTGAAACTAACCCGATCCCACGCACCACCAAGGAAATAGCCCTATGCCCAACATCACCTCAACGGGGAATGCGCCGCAACCCCCACGAAAACCGCCCAAAATGGAAAATTGTACCATGGAGTGGAAAGGGGCGGCTAACACCTTATACAGATGGATGGTTACTCTTGGACACTAACAACTTTGAAAGTGCTTCAGCTGAGAAAATAACTGTAAGAAGTCAGGTGAAGCGCAGCACAGAAAAGAAGTGAAACTCCCTCGAAAGAAGGTCGGCAGGGCTCCCCCAGCCAAAACTGGCCTCACCGCGTAATCAGGCTCTAAAACAAAGCATGAGCCTGCACAAGTGACCACGTTTAGCTGAATATATTACATCTTCCGCACACAGAGCAGCAAGCGCACACACATAACGATAAAGCCCTATACCACCTATTAACTGATTATCCCAGAATCACAGGACTTTTAAGTGCTTATCCCAAAATAGCAGGATGCTTTATCTAGCGTCGTGACTGAGACTCGAACCCATGTCCCCAGGTCCGGGGTCAAACGCCCAAGCAATTAGGCCAACTCCTCCCCCGACCCACAAGGCGGTCGCTGCAATGTTAAGCACATAAAACCACAAATAAAGTCCTGCGCCTCTCTGTCCCCACCCCCCGCTCCTTCGCGTCGGACTCACCAAGCCCCTACTGACCAGACAGGAGCACCTACTTAATGAATGTCTGTGGAAAACAACTGGGCCACCGGGCACACTCGCACCACACCACCAGCGGCCATAAAATGGTACGGCTAAAGCCACAAACCAGAAGGTGCTGCAAGAGGCAAAGAAACACTCAACCCTGACTCACCAAATAAACCTGACGGACAAACGGCTCAACGACCCCCGTCGTAACCGGACAACGCGCCCAGACCGCATTGCTGCGCGTCAGAAACCAAACGGCGTCAGGGTGAGGGGACAGCTGACAAAGAGACCGCTAGGTAGGCGGGGGAGGAATATATACTCTACCCCGCCCCCACCAGGCCGGAAGTGACGAGCGGTACCCACAGGGATCTAAGAGCGCTGGGCTGCCCCGTGTGCCATCTTGTGGCACTATGGGGGCCGCCCTCTTACTAGTGTCCCCTGCGGGGACGTGTCGGTCGGCCTGCAGTACATGCAGGGCTGCAGAGGGTCTGTACCATTGCCTTGGTGCCAACTACATGCTGGACGGCAGAAGGTCTGTACCATTGCATCGGGTGGTCAGTATGTGCACAGTAGGTGTAGGACGGCAGCATTGTGATTGGTCAGGGAAGCCAGATTGCCTACCAATCACAACACTGCAATGCAGCGTTGTGATTGGTCAGGGGAGCCTGCCTTCATGTCCGATGACGAGAGCAGGAGCGAGGAGCATAGACGCAGCAGCGGGTCCGGCGGCAAGGTAAGTGTTTAATTATTTTTTTTACCTCACACCCATGCCCCCCGCGCCTGCCCCCGCCCCTCCACTCGCGAGTCATGACGGCAGCCACTGGTACTAACAGCTTTCTTTGTGGTAGTGTGGTCGAGCAGTTAGGCTTATCCAGAGGGTGTGTTAAGCATATATTGTATGTACTCACTCAAGACTGATGGCACACACTCAGGGCCCGATCCACAGAATGAACTTAAGACTCAATCCTAAACTTACTACTATTTTGGTATTCTCAGAATGCACTTACTACTTTTGGTATTCACAGAAGTTAGGATTTTGTCTTAAGTTTGTCTTAAGACAAACTTAAGACAGACTTAAGACAGACTTAAGACAAACTTAAGACAAAATCCTAACTTCTGTGAATACCAAAAGTAGTAAGTTTAGGATTGAGTATTAAGTTCATTCTGTGAATCGGGCCCACTGAGACTGAATCCAGACCAAGTATTAAGTATAAAAAGGTGTACTTATGTTATATTTCTTAGAACAAAGCAGGACTTGGCACAGGTAAGCCAAATATTTTCTCAAATGTAAGAGTTTTCAAGGAAATGCAGTAGTGGATCAAATTGCCATTGTTACAGTTTTGTATTGGGTTTAAAAACAGTTCAAATTACAGAGTAATTACTTTTGTAATACTTTTAGATTACTTTTGCATTACATCAACTACTCGAGGTGTTATGCATAGATACCACACCGGGAATCTCACAATACAAGGTAAGTTAGACTTTTTAGGTCTTGCCTGAGCCAGCGCATGCGTTGCATTGGCAAGACTTTTAATAAGTGGGCTTCAAAAAGCCGACCACAGCTCTAGAGCGTGCGGTTATGCGCACAGTTACGAGCACATGCGCCATCTGCCTTTCCTGTCTCATCATGGCTCATTAAGTGCATTGCTCGCGGGCACCCTTACAGCCCGTCATCACTTCCACTTTCACGGCCGTGTGGCCGTGTCACTTTCACGGCAGCACAGCCAATACTTTTTTTCATGTTCCTCAGCTTGTTCATAGTTGATTGCAGTCTTCTTAAGAATCTGTCATGTTTGTTCAGAACAGCGGTTCTTCTTTGAGCAGTTTCTATAATTCGGTGTGCTTTGAAGGCCATCTTCTGGCGTAGTAGGGAAAAGGTCTCTGTTATCATTTCATAAATTAATAATTAAAATATGTGCAGGGCCAATGGAGTTATGCGATTCTGTGGCTGCTCGTGTTCTGTCTAGTTAGGGATTGATTCTATATGCCACATAATTAATAATTTCCTGCATAGTACATTCTAGATTCCAACAAAAAATGTGTTTCTGGATCAAAACAGATCACAAATTCATTACAATGCAGTATACATTTACAAACAACTAAAATGTCCAATAATTCAATCGTACATTGTACTACAGGCGACAAATATTAAAAATGCAATGACACATTTAAATTACAGCTCCCGTCCTCCGCACAAAATCACGTTGTTAGAAATGGGGTGACCAATTCTACGGGGGGTAGCATGGAGCAGAGCGGGCGGTTAAACTCCTGAGGACATGTGAGAAGCATCCACGCAGTACCCACAGACAACACACCAGGCACACCACAAAAGAGACACAACACTGGGTTGGAAGTAAAAGAATAACTTATGTATTGTCTCCAACCTGCAAAAGTAAGACACAGTAAAGTACAGTGATCACAATAGGGCGCAAACTGGCACCAGGGCAACGGATACCAGGGGGGTTATTTACAGGGAAAATGGGCAAAGCAAGAAAAAGGTGAGTCCATTAGTTTCCAGGGCTGGAATAAAAACAAAGCGTTATCATATGGCATGGCTCCTCAGGCACAATCATCTGCCCTAAAACCTCATAGCAGGTCGTCCAGCACTAACATCAGCATAGACCTAAATCCAGGGGCAGGAAACTCAGTGCATATGAACAAAGAGAAATGGCATGGAATATTAGGTGAACCCAAAGCATCCAGCATTATCACCTTGGCATGAGACGTTGGGCTTTGACTATTCCATGGGCACCTTAAGGGAAGAATCAATGCAGAGTGCATGGCACGTCACAGGATAAAACATTAGGTGTAAACTATGCGTAGGCACATAACTCCCTATACCTCATCAGCCCAAAGCCTAAGAACAGAGAGGCATAACTTTAGCGGTGGCACTATTACACATAAATGCACGTTAAACCTGGGCAGAGGGACATCTGGGCACCCTCCTCAATGCGAGTGCACCATTTAATAGGTCAACCCTAGGCATCTGTTCTGTTAATGCCCAGTTCAGGAGCCCCAGTTCATTTCGGGCCACTTCAGTTTACCAGGGGCCAACGGGGCCCAACAACAGGTTCCAGCAGGGGCCTAGGCGGCCTCCGGCATCCTTCAAGGCCTCTCCCTCCGTGAAACACTAATCTATGGGGCGGGCACCGACCTTGTGCCCCGATACACACCCCAACTCTGCCACATGCAGCACTCACCAGGATTCCTGTGGGGGGGCTCTGGCTCCTCTGGGGTCTCCTTTGCGGCAGGGGGGGGGGCAGGCACCGACAATGTGCCTCGAGGCCCCCCTCCATGTCCTCCAGGCTGGCACGGGCTATGCTGTTCCCACGGGGCTCCCTCGACTCCACGGGGGCCCGCAACACCACCTCTTGGCTCCGGCTTCCTGGGTGGCTCTTTACTTCAACTCTGGCCCCTCTGCCAGGGGGGCCGGTCAGGGGAGGCCCGCGCAGTTCCGGCGCTCTTCCCTGGGCCTCCCTGCTGTCCCCGAGTAGCTCCGGGTCTTCCGGGACTCTCGACGGGCCCACAGCCAATGGGGCTGCAGTTCTGGGCAGGTGCGGCAGCCAATCCATGTGTGGCGGACTTCCAAGGCCTAGGCGGCCCTCCTGAGGTGTCTCGGCCTCCTGGGGGTCTGGCGCCCCTCCCGGGCTTGAGATGGCTGGTGGGGGCTCTCTTGCTCCTCCTGAGCCCCCTCCGTGCGGGTTTCTCTCCTGGTCCCGGGCCCCCCGGCTCTTTCCGGGCCCAGGACCAATCACCGGTGGCTAAAAGGGAGGCACGCCCACGGCCGCCAATGGCAGCGCGTGCTGCGGGGGCGTATCAGCCTCACTCCCAATGGCCGGCAGCAAAGATGGGGGGTGCGGCAGGTAACACGGCCGGATGTTTACCGTCACGTGATGAGGGTGTTCTTGGCCTCTGAGGCCTAGTGCGGCCTCCTTGCAATCCTGCAGCGGCCCTCCCCAGGCTCTGGGGGCCGGGCGGGGGAGATCACTAGTCCGGAGCAGGACGGGCGCCAACAGACGTCGCTGCAGTGGGCGCCTGGGTTGCGGCGGTGAGTCACCCAGGCAGCGCTTCATGGGTACAGCGCAATGGCAGTCAGTAGCGCTCACTAGCACAGCGCTTCACGGGGGCACACAGCGCGATTGAAGGCCGAGTGGCGCATGGCAATTATAACGCCTCGAAGGTCACAGTGCTAGAATGGGCCACAGCACTTCTAACAGTCCAGCACTTGATTGAAGCAGCGCTCTGTAGGTATAGCGCTGGGACAAAGCACAATGGGGGCACAACACATCAGTTCTGGCACAGCGCCGCCCAATAACAGTTCTCCGGGGCCCCACAGCGCTTCCAGGCAGCACAGCTCCTTGGGGGCAAAATCCTCCTAGGATGTGTGCTAAAACGATGTGCGCTTTAGCACACATCGCTTCTTCTAGACCCAATGTTCCAGGCACACAGCGAAAGGAGGGTGGACAGTCCCAACAGCAAGCCCCAGGGTAACACTCCTCACATCCTGGGGGGGGGTTGTCCAAGATGCTCCTTCCATTCCAGGCGCTTTTGGGCACATCGCTTGCGTGGTGCAAGGTCCCGGCTGCTTCAGGGACCTAGGAGGGCCTTCCTTCTTCAGGGGGCCGGGGGACAGAGCATCAGGCACTACTGGGCCAGGTCAGCAGTTAGTGGGGGCTTCATCAAAACGGGCGGTAGGGCTTCACCATCCCCACTGCAGCGTGGCCCTCCTCATGAACAGCAGCCTGAACTCCTGAAGTGGGGATTCCACTAGCCCTGGGGACAGTAGAGGGGGGATAGATGGGTGCAGGGTCCAGCACACTGGCCCAGTGGCGGTATCCCCTGGCAGCAGGTCCCCTCACGTTCCTGTCCCAGCTCCGTCTTTGCACAAGATGGCACATCCCCCTTATTCATACCCTCCTCACCCCACCTCCCAGACAGTGCCAGCAGCTTCTGGAATTCTCTGGGGAACTGGTTTAAACTGGCTCAGGGGAAGGAGTAGAACACCCTGGGTGCCAGGCTTTCCCTCCAAATGCAGGGATGGCTGGGTACCTAACATCTAGACCGCTAACCTACTGCAGTCAGGTGGCACACGCACAGCCATGGCAGCCATTTCAGATTAGGCATTTCATTGGGGTGCATGTTTACAATGGGGGTTAAATCAGTGCACACACTATTGCATGACGTTGCACATTGAGCAGGGCATCTCATACCACACATGGTCTATACCGTAACCTTTACCATGGGGGAGACATCCTGAAGTTAGGGGGGCGAAAAGCGAAAGATTTTTGGGGAAAAGGGCCAAGTCCAACACACGTAATCTAGTGTTTAAACTGGCACTAATGAGGTGAGACCTTTAATGTGTGTTAAGGTGAGAGAATCGTTAAATCTGCCAAGCAATGTGGCACTTTATGCCACATAATCAAGACCTGTGGAATTATGCACTTTGAAGGCTGCAGTGCTTTCCCCATAGTCATGTATTTTTCGCCATTGCCACATAATCCATCTTCTGCTTCATAATTTGAGAAAAAAATCTACCTCAAATGGATCAAAACGTACTCAAATGCAATAACACGTGTTACTGCAGAGTGGGAGGCTCTTTGCAAAGGATGACTGGCCGTTTTTCTGTTGCTTATTGCTGTGTTTGAGTGTCAGAATGGTACTAATTAGTTGAAATCTTTGCCTAGGTAGTGGTACCATAGGTAGCAAGCATTGGCATAGCCAATAGGTCTCGCCTTTGGGACCTTATAAGTGTTTAGTTATCCAGCACAATATCCTTGGTGCAACAACATCAACTGTTGCATGGATAAACACTTATAAGGTCCCAAAGGCGAGACCTATTGGCTATGCCAATGATTGTTATGGTTTGCTATTCAGTTACTTTTTCTCTCATACAAAGTTTAGCTCAACACAACATTTTCAGGAACAAAACTCGTAGCATGAGTTCTAATGGGAAAAAAGTGTTAGCCGTTTCTCAGGTAAGTAAACAACTTATGAGTGGGAGTTGCGGAGGTTAGGATCAAGGTTGCCCGAGGTCTAGGTAGGCACTCAAGATGCATCACCAGCAGCAGTGGGGCCCCCAGGTCCAGAGATCAGGGGCCCAATGTTAGCCAATAGTCTAAGGTGGCCTTCGGTTAGGGGCTGCTTACTTGCAGGCCACTCAGGTGTGGGAGCAAAGCTCCTGGGGCTAAGGTCTGTACTGCAAGGGCCAACAATCAGCACAGGAGCTGCACCACAAGCGGCACTGGTGTGGCCAGGTGTGGTTTGAAGATGTCGGGATTGCAATGAGAAGCTTCGGTTCGGCAAAGATGCTGCAGGTCCGGGCAGGGAGACTTACTGAAGGCGACCACTGGCTTGAGAGGTAAGTTGGATTCTTGGGAGACTATTGGTTGGGCCACCCAAGGCATCGGGTGCAAGGGTGTCTTTTGGCGTTGGGTCTTCTTACCAGCTCTGGTCACGGTTGGGGGACCCTTCAGGTTGAGACTGCAGACATTGGCTTGAGGCTTGAGGGAGGTTGGGGATCACCAGATCCCAGGTCAGGATCGCTGGGGAGACCTCCTTGTGGTGTTGGACCACTCAAACTCAGACCTTGGGCATCGGGTTCATAGTGGTGCAGAATTGCGGAGCCGTCTGGATTTGGATTCTGTGGGTGAGTCTTTGTTTGAGCAAATCCGGTTCTCACGGGAGACAGAGTCTGTTAGATTAGTGCAGGGCAGGTCCACCACACTCTGGAGCTTGCTGGCTTCTGGACTCACTGGGGTTCTTGCAGTGCCCTGTAACATGCTTTGGGCTTCAGTGTCCTGTAACATGCCTCAGGCTGTTGTGTCCTGTAATATGCCTCACGCTGCACTGTCCGGTAACAAGTCTCGGGCTACAGTGTCCTGCGCAATGCCTCAGGTTGCACTGACCTGTAACATGCCTCAGGTTGCACTGACCTGTAACATGCCTCAGGCTGCACTGACCTGTAACATGCCTCAGTAACATGCCTCAGGCTGCAGTCTCCTGTAACATGCCTCAGGCTGCACTGATCTTTAACATGCCTCAGGCTGCAGTGTCCTGTAACATGCCTCAGGCTGCACTGATCTTTAACATGCCTCAGGCTGCAGTGTCCTGTAACATTCCTCACGCTGCACTGTCCTGTAACACACCTCAGCCTGCAGTGTCCTGTAACACGCCTCATGCTGCATTGCTCTGTAACATGTCTCAAGCGGCACTGTCCTGTAAAATGCCTCACGCTGCACCGACTTGTAACATGCCTCAGGATGCAGTGTCCTGTAACATGCCACCGCACCCTAATAAACCGCCTCGAGAACACCGGAATCCAAGGAAAGGCCCTGAAATGGATCACCTTGTTCCTCTCCGGCAGATCCCAGAGAGTCCGCCTCCCCCCCTTCCACTCTGCGGCCACCGAGATCATCTGCGGCATACCCCAAGGATCCTCACACAGCCCCTCTTCAATGTCTACATGAGCCCCCTCGCTACCATTGCACGCAAACACAACATCAACATCATCTCCTACGCCGACGACACACAACTGATACTCTCCCTCACCAAAGACCCAGCCTTCGCCAAAACCAACCTACAGGAAGGCATGAAAGATGTAGCGCAATGGATAAAGCACAGCCGTCTGAAGCTCAACTCGGACAAGACAGAGGTCGTCATCCTCGGACAATCCCCCTCAGCATTGGACGACTCCTGGTAGCCCATGGCGCTGGGCGCCGCACCGACCCCCACGGACCACGCACGCAACCTGGGATTCATCCTGGACTCCTCCCTCACGATGACCAAGCAAGTCAACGCTGTCTCGCCCTCATGCTTCAACACCCTGCGCATGCTCGAAAGATCTTCCGATGGATCCCCACTGAAACCAGAAAGACGGTCACCCTGGCCCTCGTCACCAGCCGTCTGGACTACGCAAACGCCCTTTACGCAGGAACTACTGCCAAACTTCAGAATCGCCTCCAGCGCATACAGAATGCCTCCGCACGACTCATCCTAAACATCCGTCGTCACAGCCACATATCCGCCCACCTGAGAAATCTCCACTGGCTCCCTGTCAACAAAAGGATCACGTTCAGGCTACTCACCCATGCACACAAGGCGCTCCACAACATGGGCCCCGACTACCTCAACAGCCGACTCTCGTTCTACACCCCCGCCCGCCAGCTCCGCTCCACCAGCCTCGCCCTTGCCCTGTCCCACGAATTCGCAAAACCACCACCGGAGGAAGATCATTCTCCTACCTGGCTGCCAAGACATGGAACTCCCTCCCCGCCCACGACTGACCCAGGACCATCTCACCTTCAGGAAACACCTCAAGACCTGGCTTTTCGGGCAATAGCGGCATCCCCCACCTCAGCGCCTTAAGACCCTCAAGGGTGAGTAGCACACTCTATTAATGTCTTGATTGATTGATTGAGTAATATGCCTCAGGCTGCACTGTCCTGTAACATGCCTCAGGCTTCAGTATCTGTAAAATGCCTCAGGCTGCAGTGCCCTGTGACATGTCTCACGCTGCAGTGTCCTGTAACATGCCTCACACTGCACTGACCTATAACATGCCTCAGGCTGCAGTGTCCAGTAACATGCCTCAGGCTGCAGTGTCCTGTAACATGCCTCAGGTTGCAGTGTCCTGTAACATGCCTCAGGCTGCAGTGTCCTGTAATATGCCTCAGGCTGCAGTCTCCTGTAACATGCCTCAGTAACATGCCTCGGGCTGCAGTGTTCTCTAACATGCCTCAGTAACATGCCTCGGGATGCACTGACCTGTAACATGCCTCAGGCTGCAATCTCCTGTAGCATGCCTTAAGATGCAGTGTCCTGTAACATGCCTCAGTAACATGCCTCGGGCTGCAGTGTCCTGTAACATGCCTCAGTAACATGCCTCGGGCTGCACTGACCTGTAACATGCCCCAGGCTGCAATCTCCTGTAGCATGCCTCAAAATACAGTGTCCTGTAACATGCCTCAGTAACATGCCACAGGATGCACTGTCCTGTAACATGCCTCAGTAACATGCCTCGGGCTGCAGTGTCCTGTAGCATGCCTCAGGCTGCAGTCTCCTGTAGCATGCCTCAGGATGCAATCTCCTGTAGCATGCCTCAAAATACAGTGTCCTGTAATATGCCTCAGTAACATGCCACAGGATGCATTGTCCGGTAACCTGCCTCAGTAACATGCCTTGGGCTGCACTGTCGTATAACATGCCTCGGGCTGCACTGTCCCGTAACGGGTTGCAGTGTCCTGCAACATACCTGAGGCTGCACTGTCCTGTGACATGCCTCAGGCTGCAGTGCCCTGTAACATGCCTCAGGCTGCAGTCTCCTGTACCATGCCTCAGGCTGCAGTGCCCTGTAACATGCCTCAGGCTGCAGTCTCCTGTACCATGCCTCATGCTGCACTTTTGTATAAATGCCTCAGGCTGCAGTGTCCTGTAACATGCCTCAGGCTGCAGTGTCTTGTAACATGCCTCAGGATGCAGTGCCCAGTAACATGCCACGGGCTGCAATATCCTGTAACATGCCTCACGATGCACTGTCCTTTAACATGCCTCACGCTGCATTGTCCTATAACCTGCCTCAGGCTGCACTGTCTGATGACATGTCTCAGGCTGCAGTCTCCTGTACTATGCCTCAGGCTGCACTGGCCTGTAACATGCCTCAGGCTGCAGTGTTCTGTAATATGCCTCAGGCTGCAGTCTCCTGTACCATGCCCCAGGCTGCAGTGTACTGTAACATGCCTCAGCAACATGCCTCGGGCTGCAGTGTCCTGTCACATGCCTCAGGCTGCAGTCTCCTGTAGCATGCCTCAGGATGCACTGTCCTGTAACATGCCTCAGTAATATGCCTCGGGCTGCACTGTCGTATAACATGACTCGGGCTGCACTGTCCCATAACGGGCTGCAGTGTTCTGCAACATACCTGAGGCTGCACTGTCCTGTAACATGCCTCAGGCTACAGTGTCCTGTAAGATGCCTCAGGCTGCAGTCTCTTGTACCATGCCTCAGGCTGCACTGACCTGTAACATGCCTCAGGCTGCAGTGTCCTGTAATATGCCTCAGGCTGCAGTCTCCTGTACCATGCCCCAGGCTGCAGTGTCCTGTAACATGCCTCAGACTGTAGTGTCCTGTAATATGCCTCAGGCTGCAGTCTCCTGTACCATGCCTCGGGCTGCACTGACCTGTAACATGCCTCAGGCTGCAGTTTCCTGTAATATGCCTCAGGCTGCAGTCTCCTGTACCATGCCCCAGGCTGCAGTGTCCTGTAACATGCCTCAGGCTGCAGTGTCCTGTAATATGCCTCAGTCTGCAGTCTCCTGTACCATGTCCCAGGCTGCAGTGTCCTGTAACATGCCTCAGTAACATGCCTCGGGCTGCAGTATCCTGTAACATGCTTCAGGCTGCAGTCTCCTGTAGCATGCCTCAGGATGCACTGTCCTGTAACGGGCTGCAGTGTCCTGCAACATACCTGAGGCTGCACTGTCCTGTGACATGCCTCAGGCTGCAGTGCCCTGTAACATGCCTCAGGCTGCAGTCTCCTGTGCCATGCCTCAGGCTGCACTGACCTGTAACATGCCTCAGGCTGCAGTGTCCTGTAATATGCCTCAGGCTGCAGTGTCCTGTACCATGCCTCAGGCTGCAGTGTCCTGTAATATGCCTCAGGCTGTAGTGTCCTGTAACATGCCTCAGTAACATGCCTCGGCTGCACTGTCCTGTAACATGCCTCAGGCTGCAGTGCCCTGTAACATGCCTCGGCTGCACTGTCCCGTAACGGGCTGCAGTGTCCTGCAACATACCTGAGGCTCTACTGTCCTGTAACATGCCCCAGGTTGCAGTGTCCTGTAACATGCCTCAGGCTGCACTGACCTGTAACATGCCTCAGGGTGCAGTGTCCTGTAATATGCCTCAGGCTGCAGTCTCATGTACCATGCCTCAGGCTGCACTGACCTGTAACATGCCTGAGGCTGCAGTGTCCTATAATATGCCTCAGGCTGCAGTCTCCTGTACCATGCCTCAGGCTGCACTGACCTGTAACATGCCTCAGGCTGCAGTGTCCTGTACCATGCCTCAGGCTGCAGTGTCCTGTAATATGCCTCACGCTGCACTGTCCTGTAACACACCTCAGGCTGCAGTGTCCTGTAACACGCCTCATGCTGCATTGCTCTGTAACATGTCTCAAGCGGCACTGTCCTGTAAAATGCCTCACGCTGCACCGACTTGTAACATGCCTCAGGATGCAGTGTCCTGTAACATGCCACCGCACCCTAATAAACCGCCTCGAGAACACCGGAATCCAAGGAAAGGCCCTGAAATGGATCACCTTGTTCCTCTCTGGCAGATCCCAGAGAGTCCGCCTCCCCCCCTTCCACTCTGCGGCCACCGAGATCATCTGCGGCATACCCCAAGGATTCTCACACAGCCCCTCTTCAATGTCTACATGAGCCCCCTCGCTACCATTGCACGCAAACACAACATCAACATCATCTCCTACGCCGACGACACACAACTGATACTCTCCCTCACCAAAGACCCAGCCTTCGCCAAAACCAACCTACAGGAAGGCATGAAAGATGTAGCGCAATGGATAAAGCACAGCCGTCTGAAGCTCAACTCGGACAAGACAGAGGTCGTCATCCTCGGACAATCCCCCTCAGCATTGGACGACTCCTGGTGGCCCATGGCGCTGGGCGCCGCACCGACCCCCACGGACCACGCACGCAACCTGGGATTCATCCTGGACTCCTCCCTCACGATGACCAAGCAAGTCAACGCTGTCTCGCCCTCATGCTTCAACACCCTGCGCATGCTCGAAAGATCTTCAGATGGATCCACACTGAAACCAGAAAGACGGTCACCCTGGCCCTCGTCACCAGCCGTCTGGACTACGCAAACGCCCTTTACGCAGGAACTACTGCCAAACTTCAGAATCGCCTCCAGCGCATACAGAATGCCTCCGCACGACTCATCCTAAACATCCGTCGTCACAGCCACACCTGAGAAATCTCCACTGGCTCCCTGTCAACAAAAGGATCACGTTCAGGCTACTCACCCATGCACACAAGGCGCTCCACAACATGGGCCCCGACTACCTCAACAGCCGACTCTCGTTCTACACCCCCGCCCGCCAGCTCCGCTCCACCAGCCTCGCCCTTGCCCTGTCCCACGAATTCGCAAAACCACCACCGGAGGAAGATCATTCTCCTACCTGGCTGCCAAGACATGGAACTCCCTCCCCGCCCAGGACTGACCCAGGACCATCTCACCTTCAGGAAACACCTCAAGACCTGGCTTTTCGGGCAATAGCGGCATCCCCCACCTCAGCGCCTTAAGACCCTCACGGGTGAGTAGCACACTCTATTAATGTCTTGATTGATTGATTGAGTAATATGCCTCAGGCTGCACTGTCCTGTAACATGCCTCAGGCTTCAGTATCTGTAAAATGCCTCAGGCTGCAGTGCCCTGTGACATGTCTCACGCTGCAGTGTCCTGTAACATGCCTCACACTGCACTGACCTATAACATGCCTCAGGCTGCAGTGTCCAGTAACATGCCTCAGGCTGCAGTGTCCTGTAACATGCCTCAGGTTGCAGTGTCCTGTAACATGCCTCAGGCTGCAGTGTCCTGTAATATGCCTCAGGCTGCAGTCTCCTGTAACATGCCTCAGTAACATGCCTCGGGCTGCAGTGTTCTCTAACATGCCTCAGTAACATGCCTCGGGATGCACTGACCTGTAACATGCCTCAGGCTGCAATCTCCTGTAGCATGCCTTAAGATGCAGTGTCCTGTAACATGCCTAAGTAACATGCCTCGGGCTGCAGTGTCCTGTAACATGCCTCAGTAACATGCCTCGGGCTGCACTGACCTGTAACATGCCCCAGGCTGCAATCTCCTGTAGCATGCCTCAAAATACAGTGTCCTGTAACATGCCTCAGTAACATGCCACAGGATGCACTGTCCTGTAACATGCCTCAGTAACATGCCTCGGGCTGCAGTGTCCTGTAGCATGCCTCAGGCTGCAGTCTCCTGTAGCATGCCTCAGGATGCAATCTCCTGTAGCATGCCTCAAAATACAGTGTCCTGTAACATGCCTCAGTAACATGCCACAGGATGCATTGTCCGGTAACCTGCCTCAGTAACATGCCTTGGGCTGCACTGTCGTATAACATGCCTCGGGCTGCACTGTCCCGTAACGGGCTGCAGTGTCCTGCAACATACCTGAGGCTGCACTGTCCTGTGACATGCCTCAGGCTGCAGTGCCCTGTAACATGCCTCAGGCTGCAGTCTCCTGTACCATGCCTCATGCTGCACTTTTGTATAAATGCCTCAGGCTGCAGTGTCCTGTAACATGCCTCGGGCTGCACTGTCTTTAACATGCCTCAGGCTGCAGTGTCCTGTAACATGCCTCAGGCTGCAGTGTCTTGTAACATGCCTCAGGATGCAGTGCCCAGTAACATGCCACGGGCTGCAATATCCTGTAACATGCCTCACGATTTATTTTATTTATTTATTTATTTTATTTTAGCGATTTGTAAAGCGCCTGGAGACCCGAGGGCATCCCCGCGCTATAATAATTATGAAGATCTGAGGACAGAAAAGGAGGGACTCTATTTAGGGAACAACAGCGTTTTCAGTTTTTTCCTAAAAATCAGATGATTAGGTTCAAGCCGGAGGGAGCGGGGAAGTGCGTTCCATCTGGTGGATGCTTTAACCGAGAAGCGACGGCCGCCAGTACGTGTCTTCCGGTGTCTGGGGATATTGGCCAGGTTCTCATTCTCCGAGCGAAGGGACCTGGGCGCTTTGTAGGGAGTGACCAGGTCTCTAAGAATGGCAGGGCCAGACCCATTGAGCAGTTTATGTGCAGTGCACAGGGCCTTAAATTCGACCCTTTGGCGTATTGGAAGCCAGTGGAGAGCTTGGATTGCTGGTTTGGCTGATACTCTGGAAGGGAGATTCCAGAGTAACCGGGCGGCTGCGTTCTGCGTACGCTGGAGTTTAGCCATGGTAGCTTCTGGGGCTCCAAGGTATACCATGTTGCTGTAGTCCAGCCGCGCAAGCACTAGTCCCTGGACCAGGAGTTTCCTGGATGGGGGAGGAAGTAATGGAAGGATTTTCCGAATGGAGCGCATTAGGCCAAAGCAGGTCCCTGCTGTCTTGGTAGCTTGAGTTTTCATCGACAGCTCGGGTTCTAGCCATACTCCTAAAGTTTTAATTTCAGGTTTCGGGGCGGGGATTTCCCCGAATTCATCTGGCCAGACGGAAGGAGGGATGGTGGTCCATTGCTTACCCAGAAGCATAACTTCAGTCTTTGAGCCATTTAATTTGAGCGATGACTCACACATCCAGTTGTGGATAATTTTAAGGCAGTTTTGCAGATTGTCTGGGTATTTGTCCAGTTGGGAAAGTGAGACGACTAATTGGGTGTCGTCTGCATAGCTTATTATTTTAATCCCGAAGGGGGTAACCACATCTTCGAGAGGGGCCATGTAAACATTAAATAGGGTTGGGCTTAATGATGACCCCTGAGGGACCCCACTCATGAGGGGGAGGGTGGCAGAATGAAAATTGCCATCCCACACCTGGAACGAGCGCCCTGAGAGGAAAGATTCTATCCATCTGAGCGCTGAACCTGCAATCCCTGCCGCAGCCAGCCGATGAAGTAGGACACGATGGTTAACTGTGTCAAAGGCTGCGCTTAAATCCAGGAGGATCACTGCCACTGATCCTCCTGAATCCAGGATGCACCTCGCCTCCTCGATAACAGCGAGAAGGGCAGAGTCCGTGCCATGGCCCGGGCGAAACCCAGTCTGGGACTGTCGTAAGATATTGTTGGCTTCTAGGTATTGTGACAGTTGGCCATTGACCAATTTCTCGGCCATTTTACTGATACAGGGGAGGAGTGAAATTGGCCGGTAGTTCGCCATGTCGGCTGGATCCATCTGGGGTTTCTTTAGGAGTGCTTTAACGACTGCACTTTTCCAGCTGGGGGGGACCGAGCCTTGAGAGAGCGAAATGTTTATGAGCTCCGTGATTGTGGGCACGATGACCGGGGCTACAGTTTTAAGGAATCTGATAGGGGCGGGATCTAAAGGGGAGCCGCTTTTCATTTTGGCCATAGTGGTGTCTACCTCGTTCCTTGTTACTGCCCTAAAAGAAGTGAGCTGAGGAAGAAAACTGCTTATTGTTTGATTAGTGGATGCAAAACTAGAGGAGTGTTCCTACAGTGGCCGTATAATTCAATAATGTGTATACATCTCTAAGTAATCATAAGAGGCAGTGACAGAGGTTAGAATGCAAACAAAGTTCATTTAGAAAAATATTTATTTATTCTTTTTTTCAAAAAAAATTTTCTTAAATATAAATTCATCTAAATATTATTATTCAACAAAAGAAACCTTTTTTAAATTAATAGGTAATACATAGATTAATTGAGAGATTTCATAAAGAGCACAAGACAGTATTAAAAACAACAACAAATTAACAGGTCCCCTCTTGTTTGATCCCCTGATATCTTCACTTTTTGGTCAAGAAGGTCCTGATGAAGGTGGCTCGCCCACCGAAACGCGCGTAGACCCGCTACAAGGGCCAACAATTACACCTTGGTGCCCTTGGACCATATTAGCACAGTCATCTTGCTATTTGGAATCCAGTTCCTTCTCCATTCTTGTATGTGGTATGAATGTAGAATGATTGTTAGCACGTGAGTGAGGTGTGGTGCATGATTGCTTTTCAGGGGACCTGTTAATTTGTTGTTGTTTTTAATACTGTCTTGTGCTCTTTATGAAATCTCTCAATTAATCTATGTATTACCTATTAATTTAAAAAAGGTTTCTTTTGTTGAATAATAATATTTAGATGAATTTATATTTAAGAAATTTTTTTTTGAAAAAAAGAATAAATAAATATTTTTCTAAATGAACTTTGTTTGCATTCTAACCTCTGTCACTGCCCCTTGTGATTACTTAGAGATGTATACACATTATTGAATTATACGGCCACTGTAGGAACACTCCTCTAGTTTTGTGTCTTCTTGCTCCCCTCGGTTCCAGGGCCATAAATTACCTCTTTGAGGGGGTCCCATTGCACATGTTTTGATTAGTGGATGCCTCATTGTCCATATGATTCGATAGGCCGAGAGGGGGCAGAGAAGTTAAGATGCGGTCGATTTTAGCGTTAAAATAGTTGGCCAACTCATCACTTCTATCTGCCGTGGGTGTGTTGGATAAGGGTGGAGCAGGTGTTTTCAATAACTCTTTTAAAATGAGATAAGATTCCCTTGCCGAGTTATTGGAGTTTTGAATTCTTATATCATAATGAGAGGCTTTCGCCAGCTTCAGGGTAGATTTGTATATTCTCACCGACCGCTGATATGCATCCTTGCTGGCGTGCTGCCAGTCTTTTCTCCATAGTCGTTCTGCTTTCTTGCAGTGTTTACGTAGAGACCGGAGTTCCGGAGTGTACCATGGGGCAGATCCTAGTTTCCCATTCTTATTCTCGCGAGTTTTTATTGGAAGGATGGAGTCCAGAGACGTGGTAATCCACTCCCTGAATTTACTGTCTGCAATGGTCGGATCTTCCGAGGGGGTCGGGGTAGTCGAGTTCAGGGTTCTGGCCCAATCTTCTGTGGCTATTCTGGCCCATGCTCTGTCCCTAATGTAGGTGGTGGGTTTATGGGGTTTCTTGAGGGCTCCTGGAAGGCAGAAAGGGACCATGAAGTGGTCAGTCCATGGGAGGGGAAGGGACTCTGTGATTTGAAGAGTGAGGATATTCGTGAACACCGGGTCAAGCAGATGACCTTTAGTGTGCGTGGCTCCGGAGTTTGAAAGGTGGAGGCCATATGCCGCTAGTTCTCCAATCAGGTCGGCCGCCCCTGTATCTAGGGGATCATCAAAATGAATGTTAAGGTCCCCTAGTACCGAGAAGTTGGAAGTGGAGTGGGCTTGAGATGCAATAATATCCAGGAGTGCTCTGGAGAAAGTACCCGGGTGCCCCGGGGGCCGATAGATTAGGAGTCCTGAAAGTGAAGAGGTCGGTCCTACATGGATGGTGAATTGAAGGCTTTCAGAATCAATGATATGAGCATCGTTGATTCTGCAGGTGAGATTGTCTCGATGAATGATCGCCAAGCCTCCTCCTCTACCCGAAGGACGGGGCTGGGACTGAACGAGGAAGCCTGGGGGAGTAGCTAGGACAATGTCTGAATCCGAGTGGTCCGTAAGCCATGTTTCCGAGAGGAACAGGACGTCAAGCTCATGATCTTCTATTAGATGATTAATTAGCAATGCGTGTCTAGGGAGTGAGCGACAGTTCAGGGTGGCTAGTTTAAGAACTGTGGGCAAAGCAGGTCGGTTGGGGAGTTTGAGCTGGGCTGGGCGGCATCGAGTGCAACCAGTATATGGTCCTTCAGGATCATGCACATAGTTGCATGCCGTGTCAATAGTAGGTCTGAGACTGAGGAGGTCCCGGCGTGAGTAGCTTACCATGGGGGCAGCCTTGTCCGGCAGGGGTTCTGGCCCTGGGCCCGCCCGGGTGCGGACGGGCGCAGACGGGCTTGCCTTAGGCGCGCCTTCGGCGCGCAAACGGCGCTCCCGCTGCGCTCGTCCGCTGCGCTTGCGTATGAAGCACATTTGAGGAGAGGCAGGGTGGGCGTGGCCTAACGGGTGGGCGTGGCCTCGCGCTCGCGATGGCGGCCGTGGAGTCTGGTGCAAAGGAACAGCGCTAGATCCGCTGTAAGTGTTTCCAGAATTTTTTTAAAAGCAGAGAGAGTCTCTGAATGTCCACAAAGTTTTAACAAATGCTAAATAAACACAAAACAGTTTTAAAAGTACGAGTCACATCACCTCCGGCTTCCGCCTCAGAGGTCTTCAATATTTGTGGGCGCGCTTGTAATCGGCGCTTTTAACAGGCTGAGCGGGTGGGCGTGGCCTAACGGGTGGGCGTGGCCTCGCGCTCGCGATGGCGGCCGTGGAGTCTGGTGCAAAGGAACAGCGCTAGATCCGCTGTAAGTGTTTCCAGAATTTTTTTAAAAGCAGAGAGAGTCTCTGAATGTCCACAAAGTTTTAACAAATGCTAAATAAACACAAAACAGTTTTAAAAGTACGAGTCACATCACCTCCGGCTTCCGCCTCAGAGGTCTTCAATATTTGTGGGCGCGCTTGTAATCGGCGCTTTTAACAAGCTGAGCGGGTGGGCGTGGCCTAACGGGTGGGCGTGGCCTAACGGGTGGGCGTGGCCTCGCGCTCGTGATGGCGGCCGTGGAGTCTGGTGAAAAGGAACAGCGCTAGATCCGCTGTAAGTGTTTCCAGAATTTTTTTAAAAGCAGAGAGAGTCTCTGAATGTCCACACAGTTTTAACAAATGCTAAATAAACACAAAACAGTTTTAAAAGTACGAGTCACATCACCTCCGGCTTCCGCCTCAGAGGTCTTCAATATTTGTGGGCGCGCTTGTAATCGGCGCTTTTAACAGGCTGAGCGGGTGGGCGTGGCCTAACGGGTGGGCGTGGCCTCGCGCTCGCGATGGCGGCCGTGGAGTCTGGTGCAAAGGAACAGCGCATGCACTGTCCTATAACCTGCCTCAGGCTGCACTGTCTGATGACATGTCTCAGGCTGCAGTCTCCTGTACTATGCCTCAGGCTGCACTGGCCTGTAACATGCCTCAGGCTGCAGTGTTCTGTAATATGCCTCAGGCTGCAGTCTCCTGTACCATGCCCCAGGCTGCAGTGTACTGTAACATGCCTCAGCAACATGCCTCGGGCTGCAGTGTCCTGTCACATGCCTCAGGCTGCAGTCTCCTGTAGCATGCCTCAGGATGCACTGTCCTGTAACATGCCTCAGTAACATGCCTCGGGCTGCACTGTCGTATAACATGACTCGGGCTGCAGTGTTCTGCAACATACCTGAGGCTGCACTGTCCTGTAACATGCCTCAGGCTACAGTGTCCTGTAACATGCCTCAGGCTGCAGTCTCTTGTACCATGCCTCAGGCTGCACTGACCTGTAACATGCCTCAGGCTGCAGTGTCCTGTAATATGCCTCAGGCTGCAGTCTCCTGTACCATGCCCCAGGCTGCAGTGTCCTGTAACATGCCTCAGGCTGCAGTGTCCTGTAATATGCCTCAGGCTGCAGTCTCCTGTACCATGCCCCAGGCTGCAGTGTCCTGTAACATGCCTCATGCTGCAGTGTCCTGTAATATGCCTCAGTCTGCAGTCTCCTGTACCATGTCCCAGGCTGCAGTGTCCTGTAACATGCCTCAGTAACATGCCTCGGGCTGCAGTATCCTGTAACATGCTTCAGGCTGCAGTCTCCTGTAGCATGCCTCAGGATGCACTGTCCTGTAACGGGCTGCAGTGTCCTGCAACATACCTGAGGCTGCACTGTCCTGTGACATGCCTCAGGCTGCAGTGCCCTGTAACATGCCTCAGGCTGCAGTCTCCTGTGCCATGCCTCAGGCTGCACTGACCTGTAACATGCCTCAGGCTGCAGTGTCCTGTAATATGCCTCAGGCTGCAGTGTCCTGTACCATGCCTCAGGCTGCAGTGTCCTGTAATATGCCTCAGGCTGTAGTGTCCTGTAACATGCCTCAGTAACATGCCTCGGCTGCACTGTCCTGTAACATGCCTCAGGCTGCAGTGCCCTGTAACATGCCTCGGCTGCACTGTCCCGTAACGGCCTGCAGTGTCCTGCAACATACCTGAGGCTCTACTGTCCTGTAACATGCCCCAGGTTGCAGTGTCCTGTAACATGCCTCAGGCTGCACTGACCTGTAACATGCCTCAGGCTGCAGTGTCCTGTAATATGCCTCAGGCTGCAGTCTCCTGTACCATGCCTCAGGCTGCACTGACCTGTAACATGCCTGAGGCTGCAGTGTCCTATAATATGCCTCAGGCTGCAGTCTCCTGTACCATGCCTCAGGCTGCACTGACCTGTAACATGCCTCAGGCTGCAGTGTCCTGTACCATGCCTCAGGCTGCAGTGTCCTGTAATATGCCTCAGGCTGCAGTGTCCTGTAACATGCCTCAGTAACATGCCTCGGCTGCACTGTCCTGTAACATGCCTCAGGCTGCAGTGCCCTGTAACATGCCTCGGCTGCACTGTCCCGTAACGGGCTGCAGTGTCCTGCAACATACCTGAGGCTCTATGTTAGACGGACCGGGAGGGTCGGCCGAGAATAAGGGGAGAGGTCTCCGGGGAGAGCCGTCTCCAGCGATCGTACAGACGAGTAACTTCCCCCCCACAGATGTACACCACACCAGGATAAGGTTTAACGTTCTTTATAAGCAATTCTTTAAGTACGGTGAAATGGTACAAGGAGGTCTGGACTCAGGGGTCCCCTCGGTTCTAGTCTCTCGGTTGGGAAAAGGGTAGCGGGACAGTCTTGTTACCAATCTGGTAGATGGAATAGCTCACAATCCTCGAGCTCGGCGTTCTGGATGATCGGGCCGCGGCGGAGCCAGCAGGTCCCGGGATGGTTGAAGATAGCGACGGTCCGCGGCGGAGCCAGCAGGTCCCGATGAAGGTGGTGGTTACAAACGGTCCGCGGCCACGCCAGCAGGTCCCGACGACGATGAAGGCTTCAGAAGGTTGCGGCAGCGCCAGCAGGCAGGACAATAGTTCGCAAGGTAGGACTATGGCAGCGCCAGTAGTCCGTCAAGGAGGAGTTCTTCACTGCGTCTCTCGACTCCAGGATACAACTGCCTTCCTGCTCTGGAGCTGCCCCAGTTATAGGTCTGGTGCCCTTTGATGTCCGGACCCTCGCACTTGGAGGTCGGGAGGTCCGGGATGAGGGAGTCCAGACACCCAGCAGGGGGGTGGAGCCAGCGCCCGGGGGAGCTGGGTGCGATCGGCACCTGGCGGGGGAGAGCCATCGATACTTCTTTCTCCCATCAACCTGCCAAGTGGGCCGTTCACCTCCTGGGTGGATGGTGGTGCCGGGATGTCGGGGCCTGGCCAGGCCCAGGGTTAGGGTCGATCTGAGGCCACGCGGCCTCGTGGTGCAGTGTCCAAGATGGCGGCCGGGCCGGCCGAGGGAGCGGGAAGGAATTCGGCCCCATGATACAGAGATGTCCGCGGCAGGAGTCCCGCATGGGACGGGGTGCGGGTTGCCTTTGTGGGTAACGTCTGGAGGACCGGGGCCCGGGTCCTGTCATGTGGGGAGGAGGCAAGCCCCTCACGTGGCCTGTCCAACATGCGTCCCCCCCAGCTGAAGGCGGGGAGAGTCACCCATCCTCTTGGGGACTCTCCTCGTCGAGGCGGAAAAATCTTGACAGGCCATCTGCGTTGGCGTGGTCCTGGCCGGGTCGATGTTCCACGGTGAAGTCCATCCCCTGCAGGGAGATGGACCAACGCAACAGTTTTGGGTTTTTTCCCCGCATCTGCATTAGCCACTGCAGGGGCCGATGATCTGTTTGCACCCGGAAGTGGGTGCCGAAGAGATAGGGTCGGAGCTTTTTGAGAGCCCACACCACTGCGAAGGCCTCCCTCTCGATGGTGCTCCAGCGTTGTTCTTGGGCCAGGAGACGTCTGCTGAGGAAGGCCACTGGTTGGTCAAGTCCTTCGGGGTTCAACTGGGAGAGGACTGCCCCAATGCCATGGTCGGAGGCATCCGTTTGGACGATGAATTCCCGACTGTAGTCGGGGGCCTGGAGCACAGGGGCAGTGCACATGGCGGCCTTCAAGTTCGCTTTAGCCATTTCTCTGAACCTTCTGGTCTGGTTGCGTAGGGTCAGGAGGTACTTGAAAACATCTGGAGGGTTCTTCAGAGGGGGCATTTCCCAACCTTCTTTGACTAGGCTGAGCGGCCCTCGCACCGGGTGTCCATATAAGAGTTCGAACGGGCTGAAGCCGAGGGACTTCTGGGGAACTTCTCGATAGGCAAAGAGGAGGCACGGCAGTAGCACATCCCACTGGCGACGGAGGGGCTCTTCCAACCCCCCAATCATCCCTTTGAGCGTGCGGTTGAACCGCTCAACTAGGCCGTTTCCTTGAGGGTGATAGGGGGTCGTGAATCGGTAGGTGACCCCACACTGTTGCCAGAGGGATTTCATGTATTTTGAGATAAAGTTCGTGCCCCTGTCGCTGACGACTTCTCGGGGGAAGCCCACCCGGGAGAAGATTCCCATCAAGGCCCGGCCAACCACTGGGGCTGTCACAGTTCGCAGGGGAACAGCCTCGGGGTAGCGGGTGGCGTGGTCCACCAGTACCAGGATGAACCGATGTCCTTGTGCTGTACGGGGGTCCAGGGGCCCCACAATGTCTATTCCCACCCTCTCGAACGGGGTGGTGACCACTGGAAAAGGTTGCAGAGGGGCTTTCAGCTTGCGGCCGCTCTTTCCGCTGGCCTGGCACGTGGGGCAAGACCGGCAGTGCTGGAGTACGTCGTTCCTCATCTTTGGCCAAAAAAAGTGGGTCACCAGGCGACTGTAGGTTTTGTCCTGACCCAGGTGACCAGCCAGGGGGACATCGTGGGCCAGGTTTAGCAAAAAGTCTCTAAAGCGGAGGGGCACCACTAGCACTCGACTGGCCCCTAACTCCGCGATTCTCTGTTCACTGTACAGCAGGTCATTGTCCCAATAGACCCAATGGGTTCCGGCGGTATCCCCGGCGCTTTGGGCGAGGGCTTGTTGGCGGAGTCCCTCGAGGGAGGGACAGGTCTTCTGCTCTTGACGAAACTGTTCTTGAGTGGGCCCCCCTTCCTGACGCCACTGAGCCAGGTCGGGAAGGTCCTGGAGCTGAGCGAGCCCTTCGGGGGTTTGCTCGGGAAGGTCGGCACGGACGGTGTCTTCGACTGGAGCGACCGGGGGAGGAGGTGCCGGCCATTCGGGTTCTTCGGGTCTGGGGATGGCACGGGCGGCCATGGACCGGGTGGTTACGCACGCCCAGTCCGGGAGACCCAACTTCCCCAGGTGCTCTCTTCTCTCTACGGCGGCCCACGGGGAACTCTCCAGATCATTTCCCAGGAGGCAGTCTACGGGGGCATCATCTCGGACCGTCACCTTCAACATGCCGGAGACTCCTCCCCACTCGAAGGGGACGCAGGCCATCCGACAGAGACTCTCCGAGTTGTCGGCTGAGCGGACAGGGCAGAGAACGTTTGGCAGGATCTGTTCTGGGGTCACCAGGTGACAGCGGACGGCTGTCACACTGGCCCCGGTGTCACGTAGGGCTTCGGCCCGGCGCCCATTAATGCTCACCCACTGACTGTACTTCCGGGTGTTGGCGGGTAGGGGGGCCCGCGGGACCATGTCTTTTCCCCCTAGGCATGCTAGAACCATGGCGGTCGGTTCCCATTCTGGGTGTTCTTGCTCATGTTCCTCGTGTTCTTCGGAGATTTGTTCTTCCCCCAGGGCGGCGGCAGCCATCTGGCGGGGTCTCGGGCTCTGGTTCTGTGGACAGTTCGGGTCATTGGCGTAGTGGCTGACTCGCTGGCATCGGTGACACGTGACATTGGCTCTGTACCCCGGGCGCGCCGGGGTGTTGCCCCGGTTGGCCGGGGGTGGAGTGTTGGCAGCAGGAGCAGCCAGGGCGTTGTCTCTTCCTCGTCCCTGGCCTCCTCCTCCCCCTCGGGGACGGTGCTGACCTGGGTGGTTCCGGTGCTGTTCATGTGACCCATTTCGGCCCACTCGGGTGATTTCCCACCGGTCAGCCTCGGCGGCGAGCTGTCGTGGATCGGTCAATTTACTGTCGAGGAGGTGCTGCCTGAGTTCGACGAAGCAGTTGTTAGATAGATGCTCCCATACCATGAGATTGAAGAGTTGCTCATAGGTCGTTACATTGCTCCCCTTGATCCAACCCTCAAAGGCTCGGCTGAAATAGTTCACGTACTCCACCCAAGTTGTACCCGGGATCCGGGTGCAGTCTCGGAACCTCTGGCGGTACATTTCGGGTGTGAGCCCATAGCGGGTGAGGAGGGTAGCTTTCATGTGGTCATAGGAGGTCATTAGATGGTCGGGGAGCTGTAACAGGGCATCGCGGCCCTCATTGACGAACCTCCCCCATAGGCCGGCTCCCCAGTCGCTTCGGTCGATCCGGTGGGAGGTCATAGCGATCTCGTAGGCCTTGAACCACTGCTGTATGTCGTCATCTCGGAAATATTCTCGCACGACATCCTTGGGGATGTGTACTTTCTTTTCTGTTGCTCCCGGGGTGCGCGGTTGCTCGGGCACTCCTAATTCTTTGTTCTGCTTACGTAATTCGATCTCTGCTAGGTTGCGTTCGTGTTCATACGCCAGTCTCTTCTCTTCGAGCTCTCTTTGTCTCTGTTTTTCTTCCCTTTCTTCTCGGAGCCGTAGATGTTCTAGGTTCAGTTTTTGTTCGGCTAATTTGAGTTCGCCCTCCATTTTGAGCCGGGCCATTTCTAATTCATGTAGTCTGCTTTTCTCTCGCTCTTGGATTTCGTTTTGCGAAAGACCCGTTCTTCGCTCCTCGGGAGCCGTGGCGTTTTTCTCGGCTGCTGTGATATTTTGGTCCGGGGTTCTGTCGGCCCCGGTTTCTGCCCATGACTCAATGGCGTGCTTGAAATCGTCCTTAGTACTCAGACCGGTGGTAGCGATACCTAGTTCAATGCAGAATTGCTTCAACTCACGATGGCTGTACTCTTCCAATTTCTCCATCTGGAATTTCTCGGTGGATCCGCTCTCTTTGGTTGTCATCGTGGTTTTGTCGTGGGGTGAGCTACTCTCTGTACGATTACGCGTTGATTCGGATCGCGCCGCTGGCCACCAATGTTAGACGGACCGGGAGGGTCGGCCGAGAATAAGGGGAGAGGTCTCCGGGGAGAGCCGTCTCCAGCGATCGTACAGACGAGTAACTTCCCCCCCACAGATGTACACCACACCAGGATAAGGTTTAACGTTCTTTATAAGCAATTCTTTAAGTACGGTGAAATGGTACAAGGAGGTCTGGACTCAGGGGTCCCCTCGGTTCTAGTCTCTCGGTTGGGAAAAGGGTAGCCGGACAGTCTGGTTACCAATCTGGTAGATGGAATAGCTCACAATCCTCGAGCTCGGCGTTCTGGATGATCGGGCCGCGGCGGAGCCAGCAGGTCCCGGGATGGTTGAAGATAGCGACGGTCCGCGGCGGAGCCAGCAGGTCCCGATGAAGGTGGTGGTTACAAACGGTCCGCGGCCACGCCAGCAGGTCCCGACGACGATGAAGGCTTCAGAAGGTTGCGGCAGCGCCAGCAGGCAGGACAATAGTTCGCAAGGTAGGACTATGGCAGCGCCAGTAGTCCGTCAAGGAGGAGTTCTTCACTGCGTCTCTCGACTCCAGGATACAACTGCCTTCCTGCTCTGGAGCTGCCCCAGTTATAGGTCTGGTGCCCTTTGATGTCCGGACCCTCGCACTTGGAGGTCGGGAGGTCCGGGATGAGGGAGTCCAGACACCCAGCAGGGGGGTGGAGCCAGCGCCCGGGGGAGCTGGGTGCGATCGGCACCTGGCGGGGGAGAGCCATCGATACTTCTTTCTCCCATCAACCTGCCAAGTGGGCCGTTCACCTCCTGGGTGGATGGTGGTGTCGGGATGTCGGGGCCTGGCCAGGCCCAGGGTTAGGGTCGATCTGAGGCCACGCGGCCTCGTGGTGCAGTGTCCAAGATGGCGGCCGGGCCGGCCGAGGGAGCGGGAAGGAATTCGGCCCCATGATACAGAGATGTCCGCGGCAGGAGTCCCGCATGGGACGGGGTGCGGGTTGCCTTTGTGGGTAACGTCTGGAGGACCGGGGCCCGGGTCCTGTCATGTGGGGAGGAGGCAAGCCCCTCACGTGGCCTGTCCAACACTCTACTGTCCTGTAACATGCCCCAGGTTGCAGTGTCCTGTAACATGCCTCAGGCTGCACTGACCTGTAACATGCCTCAGGCTGCAGTGTCCTGTAATATGCCTCAGGCTGCAGTCTCCTGTACCATGCCTCAGGCTGCACTGACCTGTAACATGCCTCAGGCTGCAGTGTCCTGTAATATGCCTCAGGCTGCAGTCTCCTGTACCATGCCTCAGGCTGCACTGACCTGTAACATGCCTCAGGCTGCAGTGTCCTGTAATATGCCTCAGGCTGCAGTCTCCTGTACCATGCCTCAGGCTGCACTGACCTGTAACATGCCTCAGACTGCAGTGTCTTGTAATATGCCTCGGGCTGCAGTCTCCTGTACCATGCCTCAGGCTGCACTGACTTGTAACATACCTGATGCTGCACTGTCCTGTAACATGCCTCAGTAACATGCCTCATGCTGCAGTGTCCTGTAATATGCCTCAGTCTGCAGTCTCCTGTACCATGTCCCAGGCTGCAGTGTCCTGTAACATGCCTCAGTAACATGCCTCGGGCTGCAGTATCCTGTAACATGCTTCAGGCTGCAGTCTCCTGTAGCATGCCTCAGGATGCACTGTCCTGTAACGGGCTGCAGTGTCCTGCAACATACCTGAGGCTGCACTGTCCTGTGACATGCCTCAGGCTGCAGTGCCCTGTGACATGCCTCAGGCTGCAGTCTCCTGTGCCATGCCTCAGGCTGCACTGACCTGTAACATGCCTCAGGCTGCAGTGTCCTGTAATATGCCTCAGGCTGCAGTGTCCTGTACCATGCCTCAGGCTGCAGTGTCCTGTAATATGCCTCAGGCTGTAGTGTCCTGTAACATGCCTCAGTAACATGCCTCGGCTGCACTGTCCTGTAACATGCCTCAGGCTGCAGTGCCCTGTAACATGCCTCGGCTGCACTGTCCCGTAACGGGCTGCAGTGTCCTGCAACATACCTGAGGCTCTACTGTCCTGTAACATGCCCCAGGTTGCAGTGTCCTGTAACATGCCTCAGGCTGCACTGACCTGTAACATGTCTCAGGCTGCAGTGTCCTGTAATATGCCTCAGGCTGCAGTCTCCTGTACCATGCCTCAGGCTGCACTGACCTGTAACATGCCTCAGGCTGCAGTGTCCTATAATATGCCTCAGGCTGCAGTCTCCTGTACCATGCCTCAGGCTGCACTGACCTGTAACATGCCTCAGGCTGCAGTGTCCTGTACCATGCCTCAGGCTGCAGTGTCCTGTAATATGCCTCCGGCTGCAGTGTCCTGTAACATGCCTCAGTAACATGCCTCGGCTGCACTGTCCTGTAACATGCCTCAGGCTGCAGTGCCCTGTAACATGCCTCTGCTGCACTGTCCCGTAACGGGCTGCAGTGTCCTGCAACATACCTGAGGCTCTACTGTCCTGTAACATGCCCCAGGTTGCAGTGTCCTGTAACATGCCTCAGGCTGCACTGACCTGTAACATGCCTCGGGCTGCAGTGTCCTGTAATATGCCTCAGGCTGCAGTCTCCTGTGCCATGCCTCAGGCTGCACTGACCTGTAACATGCCTCAGGCTGCAGTGTCCTGTAACATGCCTCAGGCTGCACTGACCTGTAACATGCCTCACGCTGCACTGTCCTGTAACATGCCTCAGGCTCTACTGTCCTGTAACATGCCTCAGGCTGCAGTGTCCTGTAACATGCCTCAGGCTGTACTGACCTGTAACATACCTCAGGCTGCAGTATCCTGTAACATGCCTCAGGCTGCACTGACCTGTAACATGCCTCAGACTGCAGTGTCCTGTAATATGCCTCAGGCTGCAGTCTCCTGTACCATGCCTCAGTCTGCACTGACTTGTAACATACCTGATGCTGCACTGTCCTGTAACATGCCTCATGCTGCACTGTCGTATAACATGCCTCGGGCTGCAGTGTCCTGTAATATGCCTCAGGCTGCACTGACCTGTAACATGCCTCAGGCTGCGTGTCCTGTAATATGCCTCAGGCTGCAGTCTCCTGTAACATGCCTCAGTAACATGCCTCACGCTGCACTGTCCTGTGACATGCCTCACGCTGCACTGTCCGGTGACATTTCTCAGGCTGCAGTCTCCTGTACTCTGCCCCAGGCTGCAGTCTCCTGTACCATGCCTCAGGCTGCACTGACCTGTAACATGCCTCAGGCTGCAGTGTCCTGTGATATGCCTCAGGCTGCAGTCTCATGTACATGCCTCAGGCTGCACTGACCTGTAACATGCCTCAGGCTGCAGTCTTGTGTACCATGCCTCAGGCTGCACTGACCTGTAACATGCCTCAGGCTGCAGTCTCCTGTACCATGCCTCAGGCTGCACTGACGTGTAACATACCTGAGGCTGCAGTGTCCTGTAACATGCCTCAGGCTGCACTGACCTGTAACATGCCTCACGCTGCACTGTCCTGTAACATGCCTCAGGCTCTACTGTCCTGTAACATGCCTCAGGCTGCAGTGTCCTGTATCATGCCTCAGGCTGTACTGACCTGTAACATACCTCAGGCTGCAGTATCCTGTAACATGCCTCAAGCTGCAGTGCCCTGTAAAATGCCTCTGCATTTATGTAAAAGAAACAATTGCGGAATGCTGAACAATACAAACATTCACCCCCAGGCACAAGGATCTGGGCTTAATCCATTGTTATTTTGCTCACCACACCACCCCAGTTTGTTCCCAGCCATATGCAAATCAGTCTTGACCCTGTGCCTCATGGGAACAGTCCAGACCGAACTGCCAAGCCAGTTCCTCCCTGGACTTGAAACAAGTTTAACTTATGTACCATATACCGCATGTCCATGTGTGCTCGTGCGTGTTATAAAACAGCAAAACCTATTGCCTTTTCCAATGCTTGTTTTAAGAAAAGTTGCTGGAGCAGCGCAGGCTTCACGATTTACTGTGTAAGCAATCATTAACTTGTTTTATTTCAGTTTCCTATTTGCTTTCTGTCTCCTTCTCTTTCCAGGACGCGTGCCAGGTCGGGGCTCACATATGTTGACGCCGTGACGCGCTCTGGAAAGAGTAATAAACTCTCGGGAGCCCGTGGGAGGCCTCTCTGGGGTCTGGGTAAGGATGCAGGCGAGGGGTAAGGCTGCCTGGGAGATCGAACCAGCTTTCCCGTACTTGTGGTTTATTGCATTCCTTTATTAAAACCCACCCGTCCGGAAGCAGAGCTTACAGCTGCCAGTGCTTGTCAGGAAGTCTGTCCTAGCAGATGTGTTTCCGCCAATGCTTGTTCTCTTCAGCCGGAGGCCTCGGGGGCTCTGGTGGGGTCCACACCTGAAGCTTCGGGGCGGTGATGGTGCCCCCTCGGGTGCACAAGAGTGGGCGGGCCTCTCACCTGGGGCAGGTATGCAGGGTCACCTGAGGTCATCCAGCTGGGGCACCGCTGCAGGAGCCTTCAGTCCGCCTGCTGTGCATCTATCCAGGTGGATTGTGGGTGCTTCTTGTGGATTTGAGGCTGTGGTTGAAATGCCGTCAGGGGATGACTGTGCTGGGTCACTGAACTACCTGCACATGGCGGAATGTTACCTGCTGGTTATGCAAATACGTGGATTGAGGCTGCTTGGTGTACTGCCAGTCTGAGGCTGCGGTTAGACGGATGGGTAATGTTGGTGCTGGGTCATTGAAAGGCCTTCACACAGTGGAATGGAATGCCACCTGTTGTCTATGTAAACCAGATGGATTGTGGTTGCTGTTGTACCACCGTGTAGGGGCCGTTGTTTGACTGATGTCGGGGAGTGATTGTTCTGGGCCAGTGACAGAACTACACATGCTGTATTGTTACCTGCTCTTCATGTAAACACGTGGATTGTCGCTGCTTGTTGTAGGACCAGTCTGAGGCTGGGGTTGACCTGATGTCGGGGGATGGTAGCTCTGTGTCACCTTCCAAAGCAACATTCAGGATCATACCCCGAAGATACTGACTGAAAGATACTGATTCGGAAGATACTGACTGGAAGATACTGACTGAAAGATACTGATTGGAAGATAATAACTGGAAGATACTGACTGAAAGATACTGATTGGGAAGATACTGACTGAAAGATACTGACTGGAAGATACTGATTGGAAGATAATAACTGGAAGATACTGACTGAAAGATACTGATTGGGAAGATAACAACTGTAAGATACTGATTGGGAAGATAACGACTGTAAGATACTGATTGGGAAGATACTGACTGAAAGATACTGATTGGGAAGATAACGACTGTAAGATACTGATTGGGAAGATACTGACTGAAAGATACTGATTGGGAAGATAACGACTGTAAGATACTGATTGGGATGATACTGACTGGAAGATGCTGATTGGGAAGATACTGACCGGAAGATACTAATTGGAAGATACTGATTGCGAAGATAATGACTGGAAGATACTGACTAGAAGATACCGACTGGAAGATACTTTTACGGGAAGATACTGACTTGGAAGATACTGATTGGAATAATACTGATTGGAAGATATTGATTGGAAGATACTGAATGGAAGATACTGATGGGAAGATACTGATTGGGAAGATAATGAATGGAAGATACTGACTGAAACATACTGATTGGGAAGATAATGATTGGAAGATACTGATAGGGAAGATAATTAACCCTGGGTGTAGTTTGCGAAGTAGCGCTACGGGTAGCTACGCGAAGTGCACTTCGCACTACGCGAGCAATGATTGCACATTGCGGACAAGCATCTGGCACTGTGCAATAATTGAAAACGGCATCTTGCACAGTGGAAGCTGTAGTTTTCTGCCGCTCGAGTAGATTTTTACTTGAGCGGCAGCTTTCTCATTGCAAACTGGTATTTTCTCATCGCGAGCATACACGACCACTCGCAATGAGAAACCTGACCTCCCCGCGTTGAGAATCTCATGGGAGGTTTATTTTTCACTCCTGCAATCAGCAACTTGATGTTGCTGATCGCGAACGAGGAGAAAGTCTTGCCGGGATGTCATTTTGCTGGCTCGCGGTCGCCAAGTTGACGTTGAGGACTGCGAGCAAGCAAAAAATGACCGCTGCACTACGCTACGCGTGTTTGCACTGTGCTACGTGCAGTTCGCGTAATGCAAAGTAGCGGAAACTTTTCAAACTACCCGAGCGCAGCGTAGTGCTTTGCCCTAATGACTGGAAGATACTGATTAGGAATATACTGACTGGAAGATACTGACTGGAACATACTGATCGGGAAGATACTGACTGGAAGATACTGACTGGAAGATACTGATTGGGAAGATACTGACTGGAAGATACTGACTAGAAGATACTGTTCAGGAAGATACTGATTGGAAGATACTGACTGGAAGATACTGACTGGAAGATGCTGATTGGGAAGATACTGACTGGAAGATACTGATTGGAAGATACTAACTGGAAGATACCGATTGGAATATACTGATTGGAAGATACCGATTGGAAGATATTGATTGGAAGATACTGAATGGAAGATACTGATGGGAAGATACTGATTGGGAAGATAATGACTTGAAGATACTGACTGAAAGATACTGTTTGGGAAGATAATGACTGGAAGACACTGACTCAAAGATACTGATAGGGAACATACTGACTGGAAGATACTGGTTTGAATATACTGATTGGAAGATACTGATTGGAGGATATTGACTGGAAGATACTGACTGGAAGATACTGACTCTAATATACAGATGGGAAGATATGGATTGGGAAGATAATGACTGGAAGATACTGACTGAAACATACTGATTGGGAAGATAATGATTGGAAGATACTGATAGGGAAGATAATTAACCCTGGGTGTAGTTTGCAAAGTAGCGCTACGGGTAGCTACGCAAAGTGCACTTCGCACTATGCGAGCTACGCGTAGCACTCCACGAACTGCGTAGTACCCTGTTCGCACTGTGCAAGATGCTGTTTTCAACTATTGCACAGTGCGGACAAGCATCTGGCACTGTGCAATAATTGAAAACGGCATCTTGCACTGTGCGAGCTGTAGTTTCTGAATCTCGAGTAGATTTTTACTTGAGCCGCAGCTTTCTCAACGCAAACTGGTAGTTTCTCATCGTGAGCATACACGACCTTTAGCAATGAGAATCCTGACCTCCCTGCGTTAAGAATCTCACTGGGAGGTTTATTTTCCACTCCTGCGATCGGCAACTTGATGTTGCTGATCGCGAACAAGGAAAAAGTCTCGCCGGGATGTCATTTTGCTTGCTCGCGGTCGCCAACTTGACGTTGAGGACTGCGAGCAAGCAAAAAATGACCGCTGCACTACGCTACGCGTGTTTGCACTGTGCTACGTACAGTACGCGTAGTGCAAAGTAGCGGAAACTTCGCAAACTACACGAGTGTAGCGTAGTGCTTTGCCCAGGGTTAAAGATAATGACTGGAAGATACTGATTATGAAGATACTGACCGGAAGATACTGACTGGAAGATACTTGGAAGATACTGACTGAAAGATACTGACTGGAAGATACTGATTGGGAAGATACTGACTGGAAGATACTTACCGGAAGATACTGATTGGAAGATACTAACTGGAAGATACTGATTGGGAGATACTGATTGGGAAGATAATGACTGGAAGATACAGACTGAAGGATACTGATTGAGAAGCTACTGACTGGAAAATACCAACTGTAAAGATATTTATAGGGAAGATACCGACTGGAAGATACCGATTGGAAGATATTGATTGGAAGATACTGAATGGAAGATACTGACCGGAAGATACTGATTGGAAGATACTAACTTGAAGAAACTGATTGGGAGATGCTGATTGGGAAGATAATGACTGGAAGATACTGACTGAAACATACTGATTGGGAAGATAATGCTTGGAAGATACTGTTAGGGAAGATAATTAACCCTGGGTGTAGTTTGCGAAGTAGCGCTACGGGTAGCTACGCAAAATGCACTTCGCACTACGCGAGCTACGCGTAGCACTACACGAACTGCGTAGTACCCTGTTCGCACTGTGCAAGATGTTGTTTTCGACTATTGCACAGTGCGGACAAGCATCTGGCACTGTGCAATAATTGAAAACAGCATATTGCACAGTGCGAGCTGTAGTTTCTGCCGCTCAAGTAGATTTTTACTTGAGCCGCAGCTTTCTCAACGCGAACTGGTAGTTTCTCATCGTGAGCCTACACGACCTTTAGCAATGAGAAACCTGACCTCCCTGCGTTGAGAATCTCACTCGGATGTTTATTTTCCACTCCTGCGATCGGCAACTTGATGTTGCTGATCGCGAGCAAGGAAAAAGTCTCACCAGGATGTCATTTTGCTTGCTCGCGGTCGCCAACTTGACGTTGAGGACTGTGAGCAAGCAAAAATGACCGCTGCACTACGCTACGCATGTTTGCACTGTGCTACGTGCAGTACGCGTAGTGCAAAGTAGCGGAAACTTCGCAAACTACACGAGTGTAGGGTAGTGCTTTGCCCAGGGTTAAAGATAATGACTGGAAGATACTGATTAGTAATATACTGACTGGAAGATACTGACTGGAAGATACTGATCGGGAAGATACTGACTGGAAGATACTGACTGGAAGATACTGATTGGGAAGATACTGACTGGAAGATACTTGGAAGATACTGACTGAAAGATACTGACTGGAAGATACTGATTGGGAAGATACTGACTGGAAGATACTGACTGGAAGATACTGATCGGGGAGATACTGACTGGAAGATACTGTTCAAGAAGATACTGACTGGAAGATACTGACTGAAATATACTGACTGGAAGATGCTGATAGGGAAGATACTGACTGGAAGATACTGACCAGAAGATACTGATTGGAAGATACTAACTGGAAGATACTGATTGGGAGATACTGATTGGAAAGATAATGACTGAAAGATACAGTTTGAAAGATACTGGTTGAGAAGATACTGACTGGAAGATACCGACTGTCAGATATTTATAGGGAAGATACTGATTGGAAGATACCGATTGGAAGATATTGATTGGAAGATACTGAATGAAAGATACTGATGGGAAGATACTGATTGGGAAGGTAATGACTAGAAGATACTGACTGAAAGATACTGATTGAGAAGATAATGACTGGAAGATACTGACTGGCAGATACTGATAGGGAACATACTGACTGGAAGATACTGATTAGAATATACTGATTGGAAGATACTGATTGGAGGATATTGACTGGATGATACTGACTGGAAGATAATGACTGGAAGATACTGACTGGAATATACAGATGGGAAGATACGGATTGGGAAGATAATGACTCGAAGATACTGACTGAAACATACTGATTGGGAAGATAATGATTGGAAGATACTGATAGGGAAGATAATTAACCCTGGGTGTAGTTTGCGAAGTAGCGCTATGGGTGGCTACGCAAAGTGCACTTCGCACTACGCGAGCTACACGTAGCACTACACAAACTGCGTAGTACCCTGTTTGAACTGTGCAAGATGCTGTTTTCAACTATTGCACAGTGCGGACAAGCATCTGGCACTGTGCAACTATTGAAAACGGCATCTTGCACAGTGCGAGCTGTTGTTTTTCCCGCTCAAGTAGATTTTTACATGAGCTGCAGCTTTCTCAACATGAACTGGTAGTTTCTCATCGTGAGCATACACGACCTTTAGCAATGAGAAACCTGACCTCCCTGCGTTAAAAATCTCGCTGGGAGGTTTATTTTCCCTTCCTGCGATCGGCAACTTGATGTTGCTGATCGCGAACAAGGAAAAAGTCTCGCCGGGATGTCATTTTGCTTGCTCGCGGTCGCCAACTTGACATTGAGGATTGCGAGCAAGCAAAAAATGACCGCTGAACTACGCTACACGTGTTTGCACTGTGCTACGTGCCGTACGCGTAGTGCAAAGTAGCGGAAACTTCACAAACTACGCAAGCGTAGCGTAGTGCTTTGCCCAGGGTTAAAGATAATGCATGGAATATACTGATTAGGAATATACTGACTGGAAGATACTGACTGGAAGATACTAATCTGAAAGATACTGACTGGAAGATACTGATTGGGAAGATACTGACTGGAAGATACTGACTTGAAGATACTTGAAAGATATTGACTGAAAGATACTGACTGGAAGATACTGATTGAGAAATTACTGACTGGAAGATACTGACCGGAAGATACTGATTGGAAGATACTAACTGGAAGATACTGATTGGAAGATACTGATGGGAAGATACTGACTTGGAGACACTGACTGGAAGAAACTGATTGGAAGATACTGATTGGAAGATACTGATGGGATGATACTGATTGGAAGATACTAATGGGAAGATACTGACTTGGAGACACTGACTGGAAGATACTGACTGGAAGATACTGATTGGAAGATACTGACTGGAAGATACTGATAGAAAAGATAATGACTGCAACATACTGATTGGGAAGATAATGACTGGAAGATACTGACTGAAACATACTGATTGGAAAGATAATCATTTGAAGATATTGATTGGAAAGATAATGACTGGGAAGATACTGATAGGGAAGATACTGACTGGAAGATACTAACTGGAAGATTCTGATTGGGGGAAACTGATTGGGAAGATACTGATTGGGAAGATAATGATTTGAAGATAATGATTTGAAGATACTAATAGGGAAGATAATGACTGGGAAGATACCGATTGGGAAGATACTGACTGGAAGATACTAACTGGAAGATACTGATGGAAAATACTGACTGGAAGACACTAACTGGAAGATGCTTATGGGGAGATACTGATTGGGAAGATAATGACTGAAAGATACTGACTGAAAGATACTGATTGAGAAGATAATGACTGAATAATACTAACTGAAAGATACCGACTGGAAGATACTGATAGGGAAGATACTGATTGGAATTTACTGAATGGAAGATACTGATTGGAAGATATTGATTGGAATATACTGACTCGAAGATACTGATGGGAAGATACGGATTGGGAAGATAATGACTGCAAGATACTGACCGAAGGATACTGATTGAGAAGATAATGACTGGAAGATACTGACTGGAAGATACTGACTGGAAGGTACCAACTGGAAGATACTGATAGGGAAGATACTGACTGGAAGATACTGATTAGAATATACTGACTGGAAGATACTAATTGGAAGATATTGATTGAAAAATACTGACTGGAAATACTGATGGGAAGATACAGATTGGGAAGATAATGACTGGAAGATACTGATAGGGAAGATACTGATTGGAATGTACTGATTGGAAGATAATGAGTGGAAGTTATTGATTGGAAGATACTGATGGGAAGATATTGATGAGAAGATACTGACTGGGAGGATACTGACTGGGAGATACTGACTGTAGGATACTGATTGGAAGATACTGATTGGGGAGATAATGACTGGAGATACCAACTGGAAGATACGGATTGGAAGATACTGATTGGAAGATACTGACTGGAAGATACTGATAAAGAAGATAATGACTGCAAGATACTGACTGGAAGATACTGATTGGAGTGATAATGACTGGAAGATACAGACTGGAAGATACAGATTGTAAGATACTGATTGTAAGATACTGATTGGGAAGATACGGACAGGAAGATACTGACTGGAATATACTGATTGGAAGATACTGTCTGGAAGATACTAATTGGGGAGATAATGACTGGAAGATACCAACAGGAAGATACGGATTGGAAGATACTGATTGGAAGATACTGACTTGAAGATACTGATAAAGAAGATAATGGCTGCAAGATACCGACTGGAAGATACTGATTGGGGAGATAATGACTGGAAGATACCGATTGTAAGATACTGATTGTAAGATACTGATTGGGAAGATACCAACAGGAAGATACTGACTGGAATATACTGATTGGAGGATACTAACTGGAAGATACTGATTGGAAGATACTGACTGGAAGATACTGATTGGAAGATACAGACTGGGAGATACCGCCTTGAAGATACTGATTGGAAGATACTGATTGGGAAGATACTGATTGGGAAGATACTGATTGGAAGATACTGATTGAGAAGATACTGACTGGTAGATACTGATTGGAAGATACTGATTGGGCAGATATCGACTAGAAGATACTGATTGTAAGATACTGATTGCAAGATACTGATTGGGAAGATACCGACAGGAAGATACTGACTGGAATATACTGATTGGAAGATACTGACTAGAAGATACTAATTGGGGAGATAATGACTGGAAGATACCAACTGGAAGATCCGGCTTGGAAGATACTGATTGGAAGATACTGACTTGAAGATACTGATAAAGAAGATAATGACTGCAAGATACCGACTGGAAGACACTGATTGGGGAGATAATGACTGGAAGATACAGACTGGAAGATACCGAGTGTAAGATACTGATTGGGAAGATACCGACAGGAAGATACTGATTGGAATATACTGATTGGAAGATACTAACTGGAAGATACTGATTGGAAGAGACTGACTGGAAGATACTGATGGGAAGATACTGATTGGGAAGATAATGACTGCAAGATACTGACTGAAGGATACTGATTGAGAAGATAATGACTGGAAGATACTGATTGGAAGATTCTGACTGAAAGGTACCAACTGGAAGATACTGATAGGGAAGATACTGACTGGAAGATACTGATTAGAATATACTGATTGGGAGATACTGATTGGAAGATATTGATTGGAAAATACTGACTGGAAATACTGATGGGAATATACAGATTGGAAAGATAATGACTGGAAGATACAGATAAGGAAGATACTGATTGGAATATACTGATTGGAAGATAATGAGTGGAAGTTATTGATTGGAAGATACTGATGGGAAGATATTGATGAGAAGATACTGACTGGGAAGATACTGACTGGGAGATACTGACTGTAGGATACTGATTGGAAGATACTGATTGGGGAGATAATGACTGGAAGATACCAACTGGAAGATACAGATTGGAAGATACTGATTGGACGATACTGACTGGAAGATACTGATAAAGAAGATAATGACTTCAAGATACTGACTGGAAGATACTGATTGGGGTGATAATGACTGGAAGATACAGACTGGAAGATACAGATTGTAAGATACTGATTGTAAGATACTGATTGTAAGATACTGATTGGGAAGATACGGACAGGAAGATACTGACTGGAATATACTGATTGGAAGATACTGTCTGGAAGATACTAATTGGGGAGATAATGACTGGAAGATACCAACTGGAAGATACGGCTTGGAAGATACTGATTGGAAGATACTGACTTGAAGATACTGATAAAGAAGATAATGACTGCAAGATACCGACTGGAAGATACTGATTGGGGAGATAATGACTGGAAGATACAGACTGGAAGATACCGATTGTAAGATACTGATTGTAAGATACTGATTGGGAAGATACCGACAGGAAGATACTGACTGGAATATACTGATTGGAAGATACTAACTGGAAGATACTGACTGGAAGATACTGATTGGAAGATACAGACTGGGAGATACCGCCTGGAAGATACTGATTGGAACATACTGATTGAGAAGATACTGACTGGTAGATACTTATTGGAAGATACTGATTGGGAAGATACCGACTGGAAGATACTGATTGGAATATACTGATTCGGAAGATACTGATTCAATCAATCAATCAATCAATCAGGACACTTATAAAGCGCACTACATACCTGTGAGGGTCTCAAGGCGTTAGGGGGTGGGTGCTGCTACTGATCAAAGAGCCAGGTCTTGAGGAGTCTTCTGAAGGCCAGTAGGTGTTGGGTCTCCCGTAGGTGGGTAGGGAGGGTGTTCCAGATCTTGGCGGCGAGGTGGGAGAAGGATCTGCTGCCAGCGGTCGTTCTTCGGATGCGGGGGACTGTGGCGAGGGTGAGGCCGGCGGAGCAGAGCTGGCGGGTGGGGGTGTGGAAGCTGAGTCGTCTGTTGAGGTATGTTGGGCTGGTGTTATGGAGAGCTTTGTGTGCCTGGATGAGAAGCTTGAAGGTTATCCTCTTGTTGACAGGGAGCCAGTGCAGGTCTCTCAGGTGGGGTGTGATGTGGCTGCAGCGGGGGATGTCGAGGATCAGACGTGCTGAGGCGTTCTGGATGTGTTGCAGTCATCTCAGGAGCTTGGCCGACGTTCCTGCATAGAGGGTATTTCCGTAGTCCAGCCTGCTGGTGACGAGGGCCTGGGTGACTGTTCTTCTAGTTTCGGTGGGGACCCACTTGAAGATACTGCAGAGCATTTGGAGGGTGTTGAAGCAGGATGAGGAGACGGCGTTGACCTGCTTAGTCATGGAGAGGGTGGAGTCGAGGATGACCCCTAGGTTGCGTGCATGGTCGGTGGGTGTCGGGGCTGTTCCTAGTGTTGTCGGACACCAGGAGTTGTCCCAGGCTGAAGGGGTGGAGCCGAGGGTGAGGACCTCCGTCTTGTCTGAATTCAGCTGCAGTCGGCTGTTCCTCGTCCATTCGGTGACGGCCTTCATTCCTTCGTGGAGGTTGGTTTTGGTGGTGTGAGGGTCTCTGGTGAGGAGAGGATCACCTGGGTGTTGTCAGCGTAGGAGATGATGTTGAGGTTGTGCTGTCAGGCGACGTGGACGAGGGGTGCCATGTAGATGTTGAACAGCGTCGGGCTGAGGGAAGTGCCCTGGGTTACGCCGCAGATGATCTCAGTGGCATTGGAGCAGAAGTGGGGGAAGTAGACGCTCTGAGTTCTGCCGGAGAGGAAGGATGTGGTCCAGTCGAGGGCCTTCTCTTGGATCTCGGCGTCCTGTAGGCGTGTTCTTAGTGTGCAGTGGTAGACCGTGTCGAAGGTGGCTGCCAGGTCCAGGAGGATGAGGGGCTCTGTTTCTCCATTGTCAAGCAGGGTCCTGATGTCGTCGATAGCGGCAATTAGGGCAGTTTCAGTGCTGTGGTTGCTGCAGAACCCGGACTGGGACGGGTCCAGGCTGCTGCTCTCCTTGTGGTAGCGATCAGTTGTTTGTTGACGATTTTCTTGGTGACCTTCGCCGGGAACGGGAGCAGGGAGATGAGGCGGAAGTTCTTGAGGTCCTTGGGGTACGCCTTGGGTTTCTTGAGTAAGGCGTTGATCTCACTGTGTTTCCAGCTTTCCAGGAATGTTGCTATCTCGAAGGAGATGTTGATTACTTTCCGGTGATGTGGTGCGCTGGCTGTGCAGGCTTTTCTGAAGATGTGGTGAGGGCATGTGTCTAAAGGGGATCCAGAGTGGATGGTCTTCATGATCTTGCTGGTATCCTCGTCGTTGATGCTGGTCCAGGAGAGCAGGCGGTTGGTGTGGGTGGTGGTCATGGGGCCGGTGGTTGTCAGGGTGGTCATGGCATTGAAGCTGTCATGGATGTAGGCGATCTTGTGGTGGAAGAAGGAGGCCAGTGAGTCGCACAGGTCTTGGGATGTCGTTGGTGTTGGAGCTGGGGTTGGAGAGTTCCTTCACGATGTTGAAGAGCTCTTTGCTGTTGTCTTCGTTTTCATCCAGACGGTCTTTGAATGAAGCCCTCTTGGCGGCTCTGATGAGTTGATGGTGTCTGCAAGTGGCTTTCTTGTGGGCTGCGTAGCTGTCCGGTGTTCATTCACAGAGCCAGTTCTTCGCCAGATTTTTGGCATGTTCCTTTGGAGGCCTGGAGGTCTTTGGTGAATCAGGTGGCTTTCTTTGTGGTGTGGCTGTTGGAGGGTGTCTTGAGCGGGGCGAGGGTGTTGGCGCAGTTGTCGATCCATTGTCTGAGGTTGCGGGTGGTGGTGTCCGGGTTAGTGGAATCGGCGGGTGGGCTCTGGACGAAGGTGGTGGTTAGCTGGTCTTCGGTGACTACGCTCCAGCAGCGTCGAGGCATCTTTTGGGTGCGGTGGTGCGTGGTGGGCTTTCTGAAGGTGAAGTGGATGCAGTGGTGGTCAGTCCAGTGGGGTTCGGTGGAGTGGTTGAAGGTGACATGGGGGCTTGCTGAGAAGATGGGGTCGAGCGTGTGGCAGGTGGTTGGGTGTTGTCAAAAGCTGTCTGAGTCTGAGGTTGGCGATCAGGGTGGTGGAGTTGGTGTTGTTGTTCTGGAGGTGGAAGTTTAAGTCCCCGAGGAGGATGTAGTCCTTGGAGACGAGGGCGTGTGTGCTGATGAAGTCGGCAATGGAGTCGCTGAACTGTGGTTGGGGTCCGGGGGGTCTGTAGACGAGGTTTCCTCTGAGGGTGGTGTTGGGGTCAGTGTGGATCTGGAAGTGCATGTTTTCGGCGGTGCTGAGTGTGTCGTCTGTGTTGGTCGAAACTCTGAGGGTGTTCCTGTGGTCGATGGCGATTCCTCCTACAATGCCGTTGGTACGGTCCCTGCGGGTGATCTTGTAGCCTTCCAGGACGGCTATGGCGATGTCGGGAGCTGAGGTGGGGTTCAGCCAGGTCTCCGTCAGGAAGGTGACGTTTGGGGAGGTAGAGTCAAGAAGGTTCCAGAGTTCGACGGCGTGTTTGCGGTGGAGCGGGTGTTGAGGAGGATGTATCTGAGGCAGTTGGGTTCTTTTGTTGGCGGTTTGGTGGGCCGGATGCTGGTGAAGCTGCAGTTCCGGCAGGTGAAGGGACCTTGGGTGTACTTTGGGGTGGCCTGGTAGCAGGTGTGTTCTCGTCCGGGGTTGAGTGCGTGGAGTGTGCTGGCATCGTAGCGGAGTCGGGAGTTGTGGTGTTCGCGGGGGCCAGGGGTTCTGGCGCTGGGCACGGTCCAGGTGTGGATGGGCGCAGACGGGCTTGCCTTAGGCGCGCCTTTGGTGCGCCAGTGGCGCGGCCACACAGCGGCCGCCATAAGAAGGGGAGGTGGGAGGGAGGAGCAGCTGGGAGGGGGGTTGGACGAATGGGCGAGCGGGGGGCAGGAGAAAGGGACGGTGAGGAAAACAGAGGCAAAAAGGACACAGAAGTGACCAGGGGAGAAGCAGTCACAGAAACAAATAAGCAGAGTGCAAAAAGTACAATTAGGTGAAAAAACGGTCGCAGAATACAATGAACAGAAGAAAACAAAAAGCAGTGAAATCACGGGGCAGACCTACGGCCTTGAACACGCAACAGCAGCGGCAGCTGGGCTAGGGGCACGGGCACAGTCAGGTGGAGCTGCGCGGCGTGGGGAGCGACCTGCCTGAGAGCAGGGTCAAGGGTCACCTTGGGAAGATATTCACTGGAAGATACTGAGTGGAAGATAGTGATTGGAAGATACTGATTGGACGATACTGATTTGGTTGCTGGACTAATGAAGCCAACGGAGTTAGCGATTAGAGCAAGACTGCAATTGATGCAGCTGAAAATTGTTCATGGGGTATACTCTATCAGAAGTAGAATCTACAAAATGTGAAAAGCACAGTTTCCCACATGCAGCAAATGCAACCACAGTAGAAGGTATGGTCTTCCACAAATCCTGGGATGGCCTATCCCACACACATACATATTAGGGAGGTTTGAGGTTCTACTTACCGTGCTGTACCTACTTCCATTAGAGTGTTTTCTCAGCTGCTGGCCATGCTGCACCTTTCTCTCTATGAAGGAAGCCTGCCCAGGGAGTATGTTTTTTGCATGAGTAAAGCTTGCACCATTGCTACCCGTGCAGTATGTTTTGAGTAAAGCTTGCTCGTCTGCTACCCTTGCAGAAAGTTTTGAGTAAAGCTTGCACCACTGCTACCCGTGCAGTATGTTTTTTGCATGAGTAAAGCTTGCACCACTGCTACCCGTGCAGTATGTTTTGAGTAAAGCTTGCACCACTGCTACCCGTGCAGTATGTTTTGAGTAAAGCTTGCACCACTGCTACCCGTGCAGTATGTTTTGAGTAAAGCTTGCACCACTGCTACCCGTGCAGTATGTTTTGAGTATAGCTTGCACCACTGCTACCCGTGCAGTATGTTTTGAGTAAAGCTTGCACCATTGCTACCCGTGCAGTATGTTTTGAGTAAAGCTTGCTCGTCTGCTACCCTTGCAGAAAGTTTTGAGTAAAGCTTGCACCACTGCTACCCGTGCAGTATGTTTTTTGCATGAGTAAAGCTTGCACCACTGCTACCCGTGCAGTATGTTTTGAGTAAAGCTTGCACCACTGCTACCCGTGCAGTATGTTTTGAGTAAAGCTTGCACCACTGCTACCCGTGCAGTATGTTTTGAGTAAAGCTTGCACCATTGCTACCCGTGCAGTATGTTTTGAGTAAAGCTTGCTCGTCTGCTACCCTTGCAGAAAGTTTTGAGTAAAGCTTGCACCACTGCTACCCGTGCAGTACTTTTTGTGTGAGTGACGTTTGCGCTACTACTACCGGTGCAGTATGTTTTTTGCATGAGTAAAGCTTGCACCACTGCTACCCGTGCAGTATGTTTTTTGCATGAGTAAAGCTTGCCCCACTGCTACCCGTGCAGTATGTTTTGAGTAAAGCTTGCACCACTGCTACCCGTGCAGTATGTTTTGAGTAAAGCTTGCACCACTGCTACCCGTGCAGTATGTTTTGAGTAAAGCTTGCACCACTGCTACCCGTGCAGTATGTTTTGTGTGAGTGACGTTTGCGCCACTACTACCGGTGCAGTATGTTCTTTGCATGAGTAAAGCTTGCACCACTGCTACCCATGCAGTGAGCTTTTTGCATGAGTAAAGCTTGCACCACTGCTACCCGTGCAGTATGTTTTTTGCATGAGTAAAGCTTGCACCACTGCTACCCGTGCAGTATGTTTTTTGCATGAGTAAAGCTTGCACCACTGCTACCCGTGCAGTATGTTTTTTGCATGAGTAAAGCTTAAACCACTGCTACCCGTGCAGTATGTTTTGAGTAAAGCTTGCACCACTGCTACCTGTGCAGTATGTTTTGTGTGAGTGACGTTTGCGCCACTACTACCGGTGCAGTATGTTTTTGGCATGAGTAAAGCTTGCACCACTGCTACCCGTGCAGTATGTATTTTGCATGAGTAAAGCTTGCACCACTGCTACCCGTGCAGTATGTTTTGAGTAAAGCTTGCACCACTGCTACCCGTGCATTATGTTTTGAGTAAAGCTTACTCGTCTGCTACCCTTGCAGAATGGTTTGAGTAAAGCTTGCACCACTGCTACCCGTGCAGTATGTTTTGAGTAAAGCTTGCACCACTGCTACCCGTGCAGTATGTTTTGAGTAAAGCTTGCAACACTGCTACCCGTGCAGTATGTTTTGAGTAAAGCTTGCACCACTGCTACCCGTGCAGTATGTTTTGTGTGAGTGACGTTTGCGCCACTACTACCGGTGCAGTATGTTTTTTGCATGAGTAAAGCTTGCACCACTGCTACCCATGCAGTATGTTTTTTGCATGAGTAAAGCTGGCACCACTGCTACCCGTGCAGTATGTTTTTTTGCATGAGTAAAGCTTGCACCACTGCTACCCGTGCAGTATGTTTTTTGCATGAGTAAAGCTTGCACCACTGCTACCCTTGCAGTATGTTTTGAGTAAAGCTTGCACCACTGCTACCCGTGCAGTATGTTTTGAGTAAAGCTTGCACCACTGCTACCCGTGCAGTATGTTTTGAGTAAAGCTTGCACCACTGCTACCCGTGCAGTATGTTTTGTGTAAAGCTTGCACCACTGCAACCCCTGCAGTATGTTTTGAGTAAAGCTTGCTCGTCTGCTACCCTTGCAGAATGGTTTGAGTAAAGCTTGCACCACTGCTACCTGTGCAGTATGTTTTGAGTAAAGCTTGCACCACTGCAACCCGTGCAGTATGTTTTGAGTAAAGCTTGCACCACTGCTACCCGTGCAGTATGTTTTGAGTAAAGCTTGCTCGTCTGCTACCCTTGCAGAATGGTTTGAGTAAAGCTTGCACCACTGCTACCCGTGCAGTATGTTTTGAGTAAAGCTTGCACCACTGCTACCCGTGCAGAATGGTTTGAGTAATGCTTGCACCACTGCTACCCGAGCAGTATGTTTTGAGTAAAGCTTGCACCACTGCTACCCGTGCAGTATGTTTTGAGTAAAGCTTGCACCACTGCTACCCGTGCAGTATGTTTTGAGTAAAGCTTGCTCGTCTGCTACCCTTGCAGAATGGTTTGAGTAAAGCTTGCACCACTGCTACCCGTGCAGTATGTTTTGAGTAAAGCTTGCACCACTGCTACCCGTGCAGTATGTTTTGAGTAAAGCTTGCACCACTGCTACCCGTGCAGTATGTTTTGAGTAAAGCTTGCTCATCTGCTACCCTTGCAGAATGGTTTGAGTAAAGCTTGCACCACTGCTACCCGTGCAGTATGTTTTGAGTAAAGCTTGCACCACTGCTACCTGTGCAGTATGTTTTGAGTAAAGCTTGCACCACTGCTACCCGTGCAGTATGTTTCGAGTAAAGCTTGCACCACTGCTACCCGTGCAGTATGTTTTGAGTAAAGCTTGCTCGTCTGCTACCCTTGCAGAATGGTTTGAGTAAAGCTTGCACCACTGCTACCCGTGCAGTATGTTTTGGGTAAAGCTTGCACCACTGCTACCCGTGCAGCATGTTTTGAGTAAAGCTTGCACCACTGCTACCCGTGCGGTATGTTTTGAGCAAAGCTTGCTCGTCTGCTACCCTTGCAGAATGGTTTGAGTAAAGCTTGCACCACTGCTACCCATGCAGTATGTTTTGAGTAAAGCTTGCACCACTGCTACCCGTGCAGTATGTTTTGAGTAAAGCTTGCACCACTGCTACCCGTGCAGTATGTTTTGAGTAAAGCTTGCACCACTGCTACCCGTGCAGTATGTTTTGAGTAAAGCTTGCACCACTGCTACCCATGCAGTATGTTTTGAGTAAAGCTTGCACCACTGCTACCTGTGCAGTATGTTTTGAGTAAAGCTTGCACCACTGCTACCCGTGCAGTATGTTTTGAGTAAAGCTTGCTCGTCTGCTACCCTTGCAGAATGGTTTGAGTAAAGCTTGCACCACTGCTACCCGTGCAGTATGTTTTGAGTAAAGCTTGCACCACTGCTACCCGTGCAGTATGTTTTGAGTAAAGCTTGCACCACTGCTACCCGTGCAGTATGTTTTGAGTAAAGCTTGCTCGTCTGCTACCCTTCCAGAATGGTTTGAGTAAAGCTTGCACCACTGCTACCCGTGCAGTATGTTTTGAGTAAAGCTTGCACCACTGCTACCCGTGCAGAATGGTTTGAGTAAAGCTTGCACCACTGCTACCCGAGCAGTATGTTTTGAGTAAAGCTTGCACCACTGCTACCCGTGCAGTATGTTTTGAGTAAAGCTTGCACCACTGCTACCCGTGCAGTATGTTTTGAGTAAAGCTTGCTCGTCTGCTACCCGTGCAGTATCTTTTGAGTAAAGCTTGCACCACTGCTACCCGTGCAGTATGTTTTGAGTAAAGCTTGCACCACTGCTACCCGTGCAGTATGTTTTGAGTAAAGCTTGCACCACTGCTACCCGTGCAGTATGTTTTGAGTAAAGCTTGCTCATCTGCTGCCCTTGCAGAATAGTTTGAGTAAAGCTTGCACCACTGCTACCCGTGCAGTATGTTTTGAGTAAAGCTTGCACCACTGCTACCTGTGCAGTATGTTTTGAGTAAAGCTTGCACCACTGCTACCCGTGCAGTATGTTTTGAGTAAAGCTTGCACCACTGCTACCCGTGCAGTATGTTTTGAGTAAAGCTTGCTCGTCTGCTACCCTTGCAGAATGGTTTGAGTAAAGCTTGCACCACTGCTACCCGTGCAGTATGTTTTGGGTAAAGCTTGCACCACTGCTACCCGTGCAGCATGTTTTGAGTAAAGCTTGCACCACTGCTACCCGTGCAGTATGTTTTGAGTAAAGCTTGTACCACTGCTACCCGTGCGGTATGTTTTGAGTAAAGCTTGCTCGTCTGCTACCCTTGCAGAATGGTTTGAGTAAAGCTTGCACCACTGCTACCCGTGCAGTATGTTTTGAGTAAAGCTTGCACCACTGCTACCCGTGCAGTATGTTTTGAGTAAAGCTTGCACCACTGCTACCCGTGCAGTATGTTTTGAGTAAAGCTTGCACCACTGCTACCCGTGCAGTATGTTTTGAGTAAAGCTTGCACCACTGCTACCCATGCAGTATGTTTTGAGTAAAGCTTGCACCACTGCTACCCGTGTAGTATGTTTTGAGTAAAGCTTGCACCACTGCTACCCGTGCAGTATGTTTTGAGTAAAGCTTGCACCACTGCTACCTGTGCAGTATGTTTTGTGTGAGTGACGTTTGCGCCACTACTACCGGTGCAGTATGTTTTGAGTAAAGCTTGCACCACTGCTACCCGTGCAGTATGTTTTGTGTGAGTGACGTTTGCACCACTACTACCGGTGCAGTATGTTTTGAGTAAAGCTTGCACCACTGCTACCCGTGCAGTATGTTTTGTGTGAGTGACGTTTGCCCCACTACTACCGGTGCAGTATGTTTTGAGTAAAGCTTGCACCACTGCTACCCGTGCAGTATGTTTTGAGTAAAGCTTGCACCACTGCTACCCGTGCAGTATGTTTTGAGTAAAGCTTGCATCACAGCTGCCCCTACAGTATGTCTTTTGAGCAACTTGCACTGTTGCTAACTGTGCTGTCCCTTCTCTTCGAGAGAGAATCGTGGCCCACAGATTTGCTTTTGCATCATCTTGTCGGTGACATGAGTGATGTGCCCTCGGTTTCTGAAATGATAACAAAGTATTCAAAAAACTAAAAATAAGTTAAAGGCCCAAAGAGAAGAGAGGGGAAAAGAAACATGAAATGCCAGATAAGGTAGAAACAGAGAAAGGAAACACAAAAGGGAAATACATAAATAGAAGGAACTAACACACAAAACACCCAAGTAATTGGGAAAAAATGAGAAGCAGGAAGACAGTCCAATCATTAGTTGACTACTTTCTAATTCTTTGTGGTAACCAGACCAGTTTAGTATTGTTCTCATCTGGATTTTCTGAAACCCCTCTTTCATCTCACCTTTTGGAAAGAGATGGGCTAGCCTGATTACTGGTGTTTGTTATGCCTTAATTTGAACCGGCACCGGATGTAGCCACCCATGTGTGCCTGCTTACAGCCACACTTTTCTCCCTCCAGCAGTCAGACTATCTCCAGAATGTGCCTCGTCAACACCTATTCAGGAAGCGACCTTTAGCCGATAAACTGGATAAGAGCTTTAACAACATACAGCAGCCATGGCAAAGGTGGTTCTGACGTCAGCAGCGAGAAGGCTCCTGGAGAGGACTTGGACTCCTTCTGGCAGAGTTCAGAGCTGGGGTGGTGGGGTTCAGAGAAGGCTCCTGGACAGGACAGGGCCTGCTTCTATCAGAGTTCACAGCGATGGCAAAGGGGATGATGGACGGAGCGTTGGAGCAAAGCAAACACTCACCCCCAGTCAACTGATCTGGGTTTAATCCATCACCGTTCTTTAGCTCACTGAGCCACCCCAGTTCAGACATGGCCATATGCAAATCAGTCTGACCCTTTCTTTATTTATTTATTTTGACGGGTTTGTATAGCGCGAACAAGACCCTTGCGGGTATCAGAGCGCTTCACATGGTAAATACAGGTGAATGACATATACATATACATAGATAAAATGAATTATGCAAACATATTACTGATAACTATTAGGGGCTAGCACATATCTATAAGAGTGAATAGAAAGTTCCTGGGAATTTAGACAGGAGAATGGATTTCACTTCTTTATTTAAAAAAACCGCGGATGGATTGAGTCTCGTTTTTGGGGGCAAGGCGTTCCAAATCCTAGGGCCATTCCTGAAAAGGTGCGATTGTATGTTTTTTTCTTGGAAAAACGTTGTGGTTTGAGTAGAAGATTATCAGAACTCCTTGTAGATCTGTTACCACCTGATAGCATTAGTTTCTCCGCAAGGTATCTCGGGGGTTTGTGGTGCAATGTCTTATGTGTCATACAGGCGATTTTCAAATGGATTCTGGCTTCAAACGGTAACCAGTTGAGACAGCGAAGGTCCGAGGAGATGTGGCAGTTTCTTTTGGAACCTGTGATGAGTCTAGCAGCTGTATGGATTGAGGCTCTTAGCGGAGTGGTTGTTGATCTGGGAAGGCCGCAGAGAGCGACGCTCCCATAATCCACTCTGGGAATTATTAGAGTTTGAACTGCCTGTTTACACTAATTTGCGGGTATGAAAGGTTTCATTTTTCTCAGGGTGTTCATCTGAAAATTAGCTCCTTTAGTTGCAGCGCTGATGTGTTTCTGCATATTTAGCTTATTGTCCAGAGTTATTCCTAGAGATTTAGCGGAGTCAATGATAAGAGGTTGACCGTCGAGGGCGGTTAGGTGCTTCATCCACTCGCGGATGATGGTTGTTTGGTTGGGGGAGCGATTAAGAGGAATTCTGTCTTTAGTGTATTTAGTTTTAGATGGTTCTTTGCCAGCCAGGATTGTGTTTTTTGGAGCATTGAGTTAAGGGACTTGATGTCTTCAAGAGATTGGACCTTAATGTAGAGTTGTGTGTCGTCGGCGTACATGTGATATTGGATGTTTGAGGAGTAGAGAAGCTCAGTGAGTGGTTCCATAAACAGATTGAAGAGTGTTGGGGAGATGGAAGATCCCCGGGGTACACCCAAGGTGACTGGAGTGGGGTTAGATAGAGATTGGTTGATCTTGAATCTTTGTGTCCTGTTTAGGAGTAAAGAAGTGAACCAGTTTAACACCGTGTTATGGCTGTCTTTCTGCCAGCCCTCTGGAGAAGGAGAATGATGGAGAGTGACTCCAGCCTATCACCCTCATAGCATAGGGATTAGGCCGATAGACAGGGACCCTGTCTTATAGATATAAGGGCATTTTCGTGCCATTTTCCTTAGAGTAAGGCTTATGAATTTAAGTTAGGGGTTAGATATATGGGTATTAGTCATGATTTACTCATTTGCTAACATGCCGATCTGTTTCTCATGGAGCTATGTATATTATGGGCTCCGTAGGCCTTAAGCGAGACAGACTACATTTTGCTTTCTGCCTGGTAGCTCGAGAAGGCTTTCTAGGTGAAGTGTAATGTTTTAGTTTCAAGCTGTTGTTCGCTTGGAGAGAACCGGTTCAGGCTGACCCTTATCGAAGGAATGTATTTTTCTCCACTCCGAAGACACAACTTCAGGCCGGCCGGCTGGGAAAGTGTCCTTGGTACGGGGAGGTACAAGAATTTGGTGGGCGGCAGGTTACTGGCCGTGAATTTCCATGAAGGAACGGGCTTTGATATTAGCGAAGGTGTTAGTCTTTCAGTCAGTCAGTCCGTAGGCGGCATCTAGCCGTTAGCATCTCTGCCATTATTCATTTTCATGGTGGACGAGCCGCCATCTTTGAAGTCGGAGAAAGATTTAAGACCGAAACTCTCTGAAAATAGACTGAACGAGAAGTGGCGCGGAGCGCACTAATGCAGAGAGAGAGAGAGACGGTAGCTAATGAACAGCAAGGTTCCGAGGTCCTGAGGGAGAGCAGACGAGTTTGAGCCTATCAGTGCAGACGTGTACCTGTGACGGCTGAGGGTGACTGCAAGGCGAGCCCGGACCCAGAGACGAGACAGGAGCCTAGATGACTGCCGAGTCCCGATTTCCTATTAACCAGGTGAAGTCCAACCGATCCTTATAGTGCGTGCACCCTAATCTTTCTCTTTTATTTCTTGTGCAGATGTAATGTTGCATAGTAATGTGATTTATGTTTATGGTTAATAAATGCCCTAACTCATATAGAATTACCGTGTGCCTGGTGCTTATGTTCAATCTTGGTAAACGCAACTCCTAGGTGAAAGCTAGGCGCATGAATGGACGAGTAATCCCAATCAGGTAAGTGGTGATCACACAAATAGGGAGTGAGTGAACCTCTAATGTCAAAAGCAACGAGTACACTATACAATCTGGACCCATATCCAAAGTTATTATTGTAGTTTTATCCTAAGTAGACTGTCGAGATATCATCCCAATAATGTTTCATAGGAATGTGGTCGTCGTTGATATGCGGCGTTAATGAGAACGGCGGGAGGGATACTGCCGTGTAAAGCCACCGGATTGTGGTATAAGACTAAGTGAGAGCGTCAGGGGGGATACTGGCGTTTATGTTTCGCAGGATCGCGAACGCTGGAAAAGGGAGCATTGGGTTCTGCAGGCCCGTGTGTAGACACGCCGGATTGTGTGTCAGATCTGCCCTGGGGTAGAACGGTCTGGGTCGAGGCGACCGCGAGGCCAACTGATGTGAATAAGATATTGTAGAAAATCCATATATGTATATTGTCATTCCCCATTCTTAGGTGCGACCTGTATATTCATCGTTATATCTACTCAGTGTAAATACGATCTAAGAAGGGAAGGTGAGTACGTTTTGGCTGGGTCACAGGGGCCCCTGGGGGCTGATCCCATCTAAACAGAAAATCCAGCCATTACATCTGGCGTCACGAACTGTTTACGAAGCCTGTGTGCATTGTGTTGTTTTCATCTTGTTGGTTTGCGCTCGGCTTGTACGTATAAAATTTTGTTTATAATTGTATATATATTTTTTGTGTATCATTATGTTTGTGAAAAAATCATCGTCGGTTTTCAAATTACCGATTCAGATTCCCGGCTGGGAGTCTACGCCTTACGAGGCTTTGGCCCGTGAGTGGGCTGATTCTACTGGTTTGAGCGAAAATTGGTCTTCATTCTTGGAGCAGGCGGAGCCTGCTGATGTGATTTCGTGCCTACAGAAAGCGCCAGTAGTGAAGGGTGATGAGCTTCCTATTTTAGGACGCAGAGGGTGGATTGTTCTTAATGCATACAGAATAATGCATGAGAGGGTTGTGCAACTACAGAAACAGTTTAAAGATTCGGAAGGACAGTGTGTCGAGTTGCAAAATGCGCACACTTTGTTGCGTTGTCAAAATAAATTGCTTGCCGATAAACTTGAAACATATCAGACCGTTGCCGAAAGGGCTGCGGTCCGTATTGCACGATATAAGTATAAACATCGTCGTGGACGTGTGTCTTCACGCAAAGTGCGTATGGTTGTAGCAAAAGCTGGAATGGATTGGAACCCCGATGAGTGGGACGGTAATATCTGGGATTCTCATACTTCTGACTCCTCGGCAGAGGAGGGTGACAAGCGCGAGTCTTCTCGCTCCGGACGTGATTGTAAATCTGCTTCGTGCATTGATTCAACTCCCGATTGTGACCGTGCTCGTTCTTCCCGTGCGGACGACGTAGCTTGCCCTGATTGTGATGTTAAATCTAAGATGCGGGCTTCCTCGGAAGCTCTTCCCGCAGTTTCTGCTCACCCGATTTTTCGACGGAAATTACAACAAGCCCCTGGTAATCCGGGTGGTATCGCTCTTGACTGTATTGAAGATTTTACTCAGCAGGAGATCAGTGACATCCTGCAACGATTTAAACAACGACCTGGTGAGACCTTGCTTACCTGGATGGTGCGCCTTTATGAGCTTGGCGCTTCCGGTATTATGCTCGATGCCGTTGATTGCTTACGATTTTGCTCTTTGAGTTCTGATTCTACTATTCAGGACCATTTTCGGAATTTTAATGGTAATGTTCAAACTTCTTTGCTCCAGCTTGCGTCTGATGGCTGTAATCATAAATATCCAACTGAGTCTGATTGGCCCTCTGATGAAAAGCCGTGGTATACTCTGCGCGATGCGTCGCAACGTTTAAAGGAAGAAGTCATGAAAACCTGTATCTTCCTTAGTACTGCTGACAGATTATTGGATGGTCTTTTAACATCTTCTGTGCGTAATCGCATTATCCGTTCTTCTCCTGTTGCTTACAAGCAGGTCATGATGACTTTATTGATTAATCAAACTGGCAATCCTTTGTCTGCTGTGCTTGAGTCTGTTCGTCAGCTTGGTGAGCTGGGTGAATGGTTTAAACCTGAGAGACAATCCCGACCTGAGGGTCGTACTGGTGGGGACTATAAGTTCTCTAGACGTGACATGTTTCTTGCTCTCATTGCTGATGGTGTGAAAAGGGAAGAGATCGATGGTGAACCCAATAATATCCTATGGGATTTGTTCCGTAAGCGTGGTTTGGATCGGAAGGAAGGTGCCCGTCGTGTGCGAAAGAATGATTATGATCGTGGTTCGGATGACAGTGGTGATGAGAGACGACGTGTGAATTCTGATCGCCGTGATGACCGGCGCCAAGAACGTGGTGGTTCCCCCCGTCGTAGTGATGGGAGGGGGAGAGAGGATGATCGTGAAAGGGGAAGAGATGATCGTGGTTCTAGCAGACATAGAGATGCAAGGAGTTATTCTCCTGATATACGAAGGAGGGAGGATCGTAATAGACTCTCTGACCGTAATTCACAACTTTTTGAACATGATACTAATCCGTTTCGTGCTGGAGACGGATATGAACAAGAAATTCTGATATCGAAGAAAAGTGAAAACATCTACCCTGATCTGTCTTGGTTGACTGAACGCAGGAAAAATGACTAGGAAATAGGTCAAGCTCCGGTACGCAGGTGGGCCCACAGAGATTACAGACCATATGTAGATATTGAGATTTTTTGGAAACATCGTAATATCCAAAGGGCCCGAGCGTTGGTTGATACTGGGGCGGAGGCCACTTTAATTCATGGCAAGTCGAGAAAATTTCATGGACAATCTTTCACAATTACCGGCCTGGGTGGTAAAGAAACGCCCGCAGTTCAAACTGCACTTGAGATTAAAATTGGTAGGATTCCTCGTAGAGAATACTCTGTGTTGGTTGTGCCACTTTTGGAATACATTATTGGAATTGACATCTTGAAAGGTATGACTTTGCATTTGGATGATGGTTACTATCAGTTTGGTACTAGACAGTACATTTCGACCAGACCCGTACGGGTTGGCCGTTTACGCATGCCACCTATTAAGATCCCTTTAGCAACGAAAGTGATTTCTCAGAAACAATATCGCATCCCAGGTGGTCATGAAGAAATTACAGCTACGATTCAGGATTTGGTTGACGCGGGAGTCATTACTCCGGTCACATCCGCTTGGAATAATCCTGTTTGGCCCGTGCGCAAAAGTGACAACTCTTGGCGCATGACTGTTGATTATCGAGAATTGAACAAACATACACCTAAATTGACTGTGGCAGTGCCCGACATTGTTACATTGATTGAGAGAATTCAAAAGCATCCTGGTACATGGTATGCTTCTATTGATATTGCTAATGCATTCTTTTCGATTCCAATTGCCCCCGAATGCCAAGAACAATTCAGTTTTACATGGAATGGACGTCAAATGACGTTCCGGAGTCTTCCTCAAGGCTATGTACATAGCCCTACAATCTGTCACCGGCTGGTGGCGGAGCATTTGTCTGAAGTGCCTACGATTCCACAAGTTCAGATTTGTCATTATATTGACGACATTTTGATTCAAGGTGAAACGCAAGACCAAGTACAGTCTCATTTAGATCAGATCATTGACTGTTTGCGAGCAAAAGGCTGGGAAATTAATCTTGATAAATTACAAACTCCATCCCAAGCTGTGAAATTTCTAGGAATTAATTGGCATGAAGGTCACAGAGAAGTGATCCCACAAGTTAAACGTAAAATACTTGATTTTGCTGTTCCCAGAAATAGGAAGGAGGCGCAATCCTTTATTGGGTTGTTTGGATTTTGGCGCCAACATATTCCACATTTGAGTCAAATCTTGGCTCCACTGTATCGAGTCACTCGTAAAAAGAATGCGTTTGAGTGGGGTGAACCTCAACAGACTGCTTTTGATTTGGCTAAAGAAGCTATTCAGTATGCTTTGGATTTGTGGCCCGTGAGTGAGGGTAATGTGGATTTGAATGTGTCCGTGGAAGGTCTGTATGCCAATTGGAGTTTGTGGCAAAAGCAGGGCAGACAAAAAGTGCCATTAGGTTTTTGGACCAAAAAGCTACCAGAGGCTGGTGAGCGTTATTCTCCTTTTGAAAAACAGTTGCTTGCTTGTTATTGGGCTCTGGTGGACACCGAGCAATTGACTTTAGGCCATGCTGTGATTTTGAGACCTGAGATTCCCATCATGCAGTGGGTTTTGAGTTCACCGAAGTCCCATCGAATTGGACATGCTCAGGAGGCTAGTGTGATTAAATGGAAATGGTACATTCAGGACAGGGCACGTGTGGGTCCGAAAGGTGTTGCGGTTCTACATGAGCGAGTGGCGCAGGCGCCCTCCAATGAAGCTGAGAGTGAGCGTTCGGTTCCCGTAGTGCAGGAGTCTCCCGTGAAGTGGGGTAAATCATTTGATGATCTATCCGTGGAGGATAGAAAACATGTGTGGTTTACGGATGGTTCTGCAAAGTTCATTGGTGACAAGAGACATTGGAAAGCTGTCTCCTATAACCCGACTACTAAGAAATTGTTGAGCACAACTGGAGACGGTAAGAGTAGTCAATATGCTGAACTCTATGCGATTTACCAAGTTTTGAAACAAGAGTTACCAGGTACATGTCATATTTTCACTGATTCTTGGTCCACTGCAAATGGACTAGCGGTGTGGTTGCCTACATGGCACTCGCACAATTGGGAATTGCATTCTAAGGAGTTGTGGGGTAAAGAATTGTGGCAAGAAATTTGGGAACTGCTTCCGCAGAGTACTGTAACAATCTTTCACGTGGATGCTCATACTCCAATCGACTCCCTTGACAAATTTTTCCATAACATTGCAGATGAACAGTCTAAATTTTCTGAGGCAGTGGTTGACATGCAAGATTCTGATTTGGCGGGACTGGCGAAATGGGCCCATCAGAAAGCAGGACATTTTGGAGAGAAAGCCACTAACAGGTGGGCTGCTGATAGAGGAATTCATATTCCCTTTTCTTTAATTAAAGATGCCATTTTACATTGCCCCATTTGCCAGCATTCTAGAAAGAAAGAGGTGCCTCAAATTGTTCGAGGTCACTTACATCGAGGTAAATTGCCCGCCCAAATTTGGCAGATTGATTATATTGGTCCGCTCCCCATGAGCAGAAATTGTCAATACATTTGTACAGCAGTTGATACTTATAGTGGCCTTTTGGTCGCTTTCCCTTGCAAGAATGCTACCCAAGTGAATACAATTAAAACCCTGGAACTGATTATTTTATATTATGGTGTCCCATTCCAAATTCAATCAGATAACGCATCCCACTTTCGTGGAAGATTGGTGCAGGAATTCTGTATGGAAAACAATATCGACTGGGTATTTCACATTCCATATTATCCACAAGCTTCAGGACTGATTGAGAGAATGAATGGCTTGTTGAAAGAACAGTTGCGCAAGTTGACTGATGACCGTTACAGCCAGTGGAGAGATGTCCTACTTCAAGCTTTATTAATTTTGAACAACCGTCCTTTGTTGCATGCTGAATCTCCTTTGATGCGTTTGTTTCCTCCACATGTTGATGCGAAACCTAATTCTGTTGCTACCACTGTTACTTATTGGGAAATTACCCCCGGTGCTTTGGCCCCATGTAGAGCAACCCCAGGTTCCGCAGGCCTCGACCTGCATGCTTTAAATGATGCACACTTCCCAGGAAAGGATCGAATCATTATTGAAACTGGCATTGGTGTCTCTATACCTGCCGGTAGTTTTGGATTAATTGCCCCTAGATCTGGCCTGGCCCTGAAAGGTGTTCAAGTCCTTGGTGGTGTGATCGACAGTGATTATCAGGGAGAGATTAAGGTTCTCTTGCTTAATAGCAGTGAGATGGATTTGTTAATCAAAAAGTCTGACCGTGTTGCTCAGCTATTGATTATGCCTGTCTTCAGTGGTGAGATCAAAAAAGGCTCTGCCCCAACGTTGCTAACTGTACGTGGACAAAAAGGCTTCGGATCATCTGATCTTCCTGGAGCTAAAATATGGGTGCAATCGCCTAAAAATCCTCCTGAACAGGCTGATATTATTGCGACCGGTCATGACAACACCGTTTTGGTGATGAAGCCAGGGAAAGATGGCTGGGAAGCTGTCCCAGCTGACAAATGTTATTTACGAGAATGATTAAGGCCTGTGTTTGTATTCTTTCAGATCATTCTTTGGACTGCTGCTGCAGGATGTGTCGTCGTTGGACTCCTTTTGGCCTGCTACGCCGGGAGAGGAGAGGATCTACCGACGCCGAGTGATGGGATAACAAGAGCTACGCGATCCGCGTGGCAGAAGTCCTCCAATTCCTGGATCACACTCGCGAAGCGAGTGACGAACTCTCCGCATTTTTGCCTTACCCCCATGAAGAGCGTTACTGACATATTATCGACCTGTTTGGTCGCTGTCCCCGCATCTACTGATACACTTCGTCATGTATTTAATATATCCAGTGCCCGACCTAATGTCATTTTGGGCGACTTCTTGGCCCATGAATATTGTCCCTCATGTACTCTTCTTCCAGACCAAGATATCCTACTTAATTCCAGAATCACTACTTTTAACATTACCCCTGGTGACCTTTGTTTTATGATGACCTGTAATCCTAAAGCCATCTCTGAATGTTTGCGGTTGAAACTCCAAGCCGCTACTACTTTTTCATTTCACCAGCGTTTGTTATGTATGAAAAGACTTCCTAATTCATGTTTTTCAGTGATGAACAATATGACTTGCAAATGTTTAGTTGTTGCCACTAGCCATTATCGTTCAATGTTGTTGCCGGCTGGATGGCTCTTTTCATGCGGGAATTCATCTTGGCCCTATATTCCTGCGAATATTTCTGGTGGCCCATGTGCCATCACTAGATTAAGTTTGCTAATGTTTTCTTCACATCCTCCTTCACATTCCCGTATTGTTCGAGACTCCATGTCATTGCATGAAGACTGTGATTCCTCTGTTCATCTTTTTTCTAGATCAGAATATCTTGGTTTAGCTTTTTCTATAATTGGTGTTCCGGCATTGGCCGTTTATAATGCCAAAACAATCGGCAAAATGGCCTGCTGGATGGTCAAATCGATCAACCAAACGTCTACTGTTTTATCAGATTTATTATTGGACTCCCAAGGTGAACGTAGAGCTATTTTGCAGAATCGTGCCGCTATCGATTATTTGTTGCTGAAACACGGGCATGAGTGCTCTGAATTTGAAGGTCTATGTTGTTTTAATTTGTCTGACCATTCTAAAGATATCCAGTCCCATATTAATAAACTCCACGACTTGACGGCAGAAATTAGGGAACACATAGATCAGGGTTTCTTTGACTGGCTTTTTAATTGGCTCCCTGACATGCATTTTTTACGACAAATTTTGGGAGGGGTTATTATTATTGTCTGTGTCCTTATAGCGATTTGCTGCTTCATTCAGTGTATCCCTTCCCTGCTACAATTTTTTAGAGTTACAAAGAGTCGTAGATCAGTTAGTTTTGTTTCATATTATTCGTCTACTGACGTTAGTTCCATTTAGTCATTGGTGAATAGACTGGAGTCAAGGGGTGTAATGTTATGGCTGTCTTTCTGCCAGCCCTCTGGAGAAGGAGAATGATGGAGAGTGACTCCAGCCTATCACCCTCATAGCATAGGGATTAGGCCGATAGACAGGGACCCTGTCTTATAGATATAAGGGCATTTTCGTGCCATTTTCCTTAGAGTAAGGCTTATGAATTTAAGTTAGGGGTTAGATATATGGGTATTAGTCATGATTTACTCATTTGCTAACATGCCGATCTGTTTCTCATGGAGCTATGTATATTATGGGCTCCGTAGGCCTTAAGCGAGACAGACTCCATTTTGCTTTCTGCCTGGTAGCTCGAGAAGGCTTTCTAGGTGAAGTGTAATGTTTTAGTTTCAAGCTGTTGTTCGCTTGGAGAGAACCGGTTCAGGCTGACCCTTATCGAAGGAATGTATTTTTCTCCACTCCGAAGACACAACTTCAGGCCGGCCGGCTGGGAAAGTGTCCTTGGTACGGGGAGGTACAAGAATTTGGTGGGCGGCAGGTTACTGGCCGTGAATTTCCATGAAGGAACGGGCTTTGATATTAGCGAAGGTGTTAGTCTTTCAGTCAGTCAGTCCGTAGGCGGCATCTAGCCGTTAGCATCTCTGCCATTATTCATTTTCATGGTGGACGAGCCGCCATCTTTGAAGTCGGAGAAAGATTTAAGACCGAAACTCTCTGAAAATAGACTGAACGAGAAGTGGCGCGGAGCGCACTAATGCAGAGAGAGAGAGAGACGGTAGCTAATGAACAGCAAGGTTCCGAGGTCCTGAGGGAGAGCAGACGAGTTTGAGCCTATCAGTGCAGACGTGTACCTGTGACGGCTGAGGGTGACTGCAAGGCGAGCCCGGACCCAGAGACGAGACAGGAGCCTAGATGACTGCCGAGTCCCGATTTCCTATTAACCAGGTGAAGTCCAACCGATCCTTATAGTGCGTGCACCCTAATCTTTCTCTTTTATTTCTTGTGCAGATGTAATGTTGCATAGTAATGTGATTTATGTTTATGGTTAATAAATGCCCTAACTCATATAGAATTACCGTGTGCCTGGTGCTTATGTTCAATCTTGGTAAACGCAACTCCTAGGTGAAAGCTAGGCGCATGAATGGACGAGTAATCCCAATCAGGTAAGTGGTGATCACACAAATAGGGAGTGAGTGAACCTCTAATGTCAAAAGCAACGAGTACACTATACAATCTGGACCCATATCCAAAGTTATTATTGTAGTTTTATCCTAAGTAGACTGTCGAGATATCATCCCAATAATGTTTCATAGGAATGTGGTCGTCGTTGATATGCGGCGTTAATGAGAACGGCGGGAGGGATACTGCCGTGTAAAGCCACCGGATTGTGGTATAAGACTAAGTGAGAGCGTCAGGGGGGATACTGGCGTTTATGTTTCGCAGGATCGCGAACGCTGGAAAAGGGAGCATTGGGTTCTGCAGGCCCGTGTGTAGACACGCCGGATTGTGTGTCAGATCTGCCCTGGGGTAGAACGGTCTGGGTCGAGGCGACCGCGAGGCCAACTGATGTGAATAAGATATTGTAGAAAATCCATATATGTATATTGTCATTCCCCATTCTTAGGTGCGACCTGTATATTCATCGTTATATCTACTCAGTGTAAATACGATCTAAGAAGGGAAGGTGAGTACGTTTTGGCTGGGTCACAGGGGCCCCTGGGGGCTGATCCCATCTAAACAGAAAATCCAGCCATTACACACCGTTCCAGATAAAACCATTCTATGTTTCAAGAGGTCTAGTAGGTTGAAGTGTTTGACTGTATCGAAGGCTGAAGATAAGTCAAGTAAAATTAACAAACAGGCTTTGTTTTGATCCAGTATTTGTAGTGCGTCATCTATTATTTTAGTCATGGCTGATTCGGTACTGTGCTCTGATCGAAAGCCTGATTGGAATTGATTGAGCAGGTTGAATTGGTCAATGTGTTTACTAAGCTGCATGCAGACACATTTCTCGAATAGTTTGGCCAGGGTAGAGATGTTGGATATTGGGCTATAGTTATTCAGGTCTGACGGGTCTGCTGATACCTTCTTTAGTTCTAGTTTCATTTCTTTTCCTGTGTTCTCTGATATTCACAGATCTGTCTAGAGTCCTCTATGCTCCCGTCCTGTGTTCTCTGATATTCACAGATCTGTCTAGAGTCCTCCACACTGCTCTCCTGTGCTCTCTGATATTGAGAGATCTGTTTAAAGTCCTCCACACCTCCATCCTGAGTTCTCTGACATTGAGCGCTCTGCCTCGAGTCCTCCACGCTTCAGTCCTGTGATCTCTGATATTGATTGATTTGTCTAGAGTCCTCCACGCTGCAGTACTGTGTTCTCTGATATTGAGAGCTCTGTCTAGAGTCCTCCACACCTCCGTCCTGTGCTCTCTGATATTGAGAGATCAATCTAGATTCCTCCACACTGCTGTCCGGTGCTCTCTGATATTGAGAGCTCTGTCTAGAGTCCTCCACACCTCCGTCCTGAGTTCTCTGATATGGAGAGCTCTGCCTCGAGTCCTCCACGCTTCAGTCCTGTGATCTCTGATATTGATTGATTAGTCTAGAGTCCTCCACGCTGCAGTACTGTGTTCTCTGATATTGAGAGCTCTGTCTAGAGTCCTCCACACCTCCGTCCTGTGCTCTCTGATATTGAGAGATCAATCTAGATTCCTCCACACTGCTGTCCTGTGCTCTCTGATATTGAGAGCTCTGTCTAGAGTCCTCCACACCTCTGTCCTGAGTTCTCTGATATTGAGAGCTCTGTCTAGAGTCCTCCACACCTCCGTCCTGAGTTCTCTGATATTGAGAGCTCTGTCTAGATTCCTCCACGCTGCTGTCCTGTGTTCTCTGATATTAAGAGACCTGTCTAGAGTCCTCCACGCTGCACTCCTATGCTCTCTAATGTTGAGAGACCTGTCTAGAGTCCTCCACGCTGCCACCCTGTGCTCTCTGATATTGAGAGCTCTGTCTAGAGTCCTACACACTGCTTTCCTGTGCTCTCTGATATTGAGAGATCTGTCTATAGTCCTCCAACTTTCAGACATGTGCTGTCTGATATTCACAGATCTGTCTAGAGCCCTGCACATTGCAGACCTGTGTTCTCTGATACTAATAGATCTGTCTAGAGCCCTCCAAACTGCAGTCCTGTGCTTTCTGATATTGAGAGCTCTGTCTAGAGTCCTCCACGCTGCAGTCCTGTGCTCTCTGATATTGAGAGCTCTGTCTAGAGTCCTCCACACTGCTTTCCTGTGCTCTCTGATATTGAGAGATCTGTCTATAGTCCTCCAACCTTCAGACATGTGCTGTCTGATATTCACAGATCTGTCTAGAGCCCTGCACACTGCAGACCTGTGTTCTCTGATATTAATAGATCTGCCTAGAGCCCTCCAAACTGCTGTCCTGTGCTTTCTGATATTGAGAGCTCTGTCTAGAGTCCTCCACGCTGCAGTCCTGTGCTCTCTGATATTGAGAGCTCTGTCTAGACTCCTCCACGCTGCAGTCCTGTGTTCTCTGATATTGAGAGCTCTGTCTAGAGTCCTCCACACTGCCGTCCTGAGTTCTCTAATATTGAGAGCTCTGTCTAGGGTCCTCCACGCTGCAGTCCTGTGATCTCTGATATTGATTGATCTGTCTAGAGTCCTCCACGCTGCCGTCCTGTGTTCTCTGATATTGAGAGCTCTGTCTAGACTCCTCCACGCTGCCGTCCTGTGTTCTCTGATATTGAGAGCTCTGTCTAGAGTTCTCCACGCTGCCATGCTGTGCTCTCTGATATTAATAGATGTCTAGAGTCCTTCACACTGTAGTCCTGTGTTCTCTGATATTAAGAGACCTGTCTAGAGTCCTCCACGCTGCACTCCTATGCTCTCTAATGTTGAGAGACCTGTCTAGAGTCCTCCACGCTGCCACCCTGTGCTCTCTGATATTGATAGATCTGTCTAGAGTCCTCCACACTGCTCTCCTGTGCTCTCTGATATTGATAGATCTGTCTAGAGTCCTCCACACTGCTCTCCTGTGCTCTCTGATATTGAGAGCTCTGTCTAGAGTCCTCCACGCTGCAGTCCTGTGCTCTCTGATATTGAGAGCTCTGTCTAGACTCCTCCACGCCGCAGTCCTGTGTTCTCTGATATTGAGAGCTCTGTCTAGAGTCCTCCACGCTGCAGTCCTGTGATCTCTGATATTGAGAGCTCTGTCTAGAGTCCTCCACGCTGCAGTCCTGTGATCTCTGATATTGAGAGCTCTGTCTAGAGTTCTCCACGCTGCTCTCCTGTGCTCTCTGATATTGATAGATCCTTCTAGAGTCCTCCACACTGCTCTCCTGTGCTCTCTGATACTGATAGATCCTTCTAGAGTCCTCCACACTGCTCTCCTGTGCTTTCTGATATTGATAGATCTGTCTAGAGTCATCCACACTGCTCTCCTGTGCTCGCTGATATTGATAGATCTGTCTAGAGTCCTCCACACTGCTCTCCTGTGCTCGCTGATATTGATAGATCTGTCTAGAGTCCTCCACACTGCTCTCCTGTGCTCTCTAATATTCACAGATCTGTCTAGAGTCCTCCTTTTTTTAACATCATGTTTAAAAACTATAACTTTTCATACATGCCTCTCGATTAAGTGATATAATCTTAGGTTCTAAGGTGAAATCCTTCAGCATGTTCTAAAATACACTTTTTTCATTTTGTTGAGACGTCATTATATTTTTGCGAAATATGTTGCTTGATTTCCATGCAGAATGTGTGTAGACTGACCTCGCAGAGCCGAGCCAGGCCCTTGGCTCGGCTCTCCCTGGTGAGGCCTCGGCTCGCACCTCTCATGACCTCTGCCCCGAGCCGGGCTCTCTCTTCATCACCAGGTGACCTTGGACAAAGCAGGACCGGGTCACCGCAGCGGGTCCGGCGAGGCTGCCCCCGAGCCAGCGGCCGCCATAGGAGGGGGAGGGGGACATGTCAACACCCCCCCACCCCCTCCCCCTTCCCTGTGTAAAGATTGGCACGTAGCTGCAGTGACCTCTCAAGGTCAAAGGTGACCTCCGGTGATAACATCAGTTACACAAGTAGGCCCTTTGACCCCGAGCCCGCCCCCGCAGTTAAACCCTCCTCCAAACCTGATCGACTGACTCACAACATGAAATAACTTCAGGGCATATTACCAAGCAATAGCGATAATTATCGCTATTGCTTGGTTAGAGACAAAAATTTACCGCTGAGCTGCGGCGATTGTTACCGCAAATAAACCTTTGCATTACCAAGGTTTATCGCAAATGCGATAAAAATCGGCCGAAATGCATGAATATCGCTGAAAAGTCAGCGATATTCATGCATTACCGAGCTAATGCTCTTAGCCATGTTATCCACCTCCCATTGGATAACATGGCTAAGAACTGCTCAGGGCAGGTGTTAGCTTTGGAGATATTCGCGCTTAGCGCTATCTCCAAAAGTTGGTAATAGGAGATAGCGATGTTAGCGACTGTATCCAGTCGCTAACATCTTGGCACGCCCACTTTGCATGTCATTAGTGATAAACATCACTGAAATGCAAAGTGGGGACCAAAATGGTCGCTATCTCCTACTAGCTGTCGCTAAGTGGTGTTGGTGACAGCTAGGTAATAGGGAGATCATTTTATCTCCGCTTTCTTGGCTTTTAAAGCCAAAAAAGCGGAGATAAACCCCCTTGATATATGCCCCCTCATTTATAACCAACTTGTGGAAGGAGCTTGAGAACAAGGCCCACGCGCCTCAGAAACATCATAGCTCAAGAGACACCTCTGAGTGTGTGTGTGAGCCGTGACAGCAGCAGCACTGCCTGGAGGCACACCCGAGCTCCTCTCTGGGTGCACGTGCACCAGGCAGTGACCCTTGGATGCACGTGCACCAGGCAGTGATCCTCTGATGCACGTGCACCAGGCAGTGACCCTTGGATGCACGTGCACCAGGCAGTGACCCTTGGATGCACGTCCACCAGGCAGTGACCCTCTGATGCACGTGCACCAGGCAGTGACCCTTGGATGCACGTGCACCAGGCAGTGACCTTCTGAGACACGTGCACAAGGCAGTGACCCTTGGATGCACGTGCACCAGGCAGTGACTCTGGTGAGCGGCTCCTCACTGGATGCACATGCACCAGGCAGTGACCCTTAGATGAACGTGCACCAGGCAGTGACCCTCTGATGAACGTGCACCAGGCAGCGACCCTTGGATGCACGTGCACCAGGCAGCAACCCTTGGATGCAAGTACACCAGGCAGTGACCCTCTGATGCACGTGCAACAGGCAGCGACCCTTGGATGCAAGTACACCAGGCAGTGACCCTCTGATGCTCGTGCACCAGGCAGTGACCCTCTGATGCACATGCACCAGGCAGTGTCCCTTTGAGGCACGTGCACCAGGCAGCGACCCTTGGATGCAAGTACACCAGGCAGTGACCCTCTGATGCACGTGCACCAGGCAGTGACCCTCTGATGCACGTACATCAAGCAGTGATTCTTGGATGCACGTGCACCAGGCAGTGACCCTCTGATGCACGTGTACCAGGCAGTGACCCTTGAATTCATGTGCACCAGGCAGTGACCCTTGAATTCACGTGCACCAGGCAGCGACCCTTGAATGCAAGTACACCAGGCAGTGACCCTCTGATGCACGTGCACCAGGCAGTGACCCTCTGATGCACGTACACCAGGCATTGACCCTTGAATTCACGTGCACCAGGCAGTGACCCTTGAATTCACGTGCACCAGGCAGCGACCCTTGGATGCAAAGTACACCAGGCAGTGACCCTCTGATGCACGTGCACCAGGCAGTGACCTTTGGATGCACGTGCACCAGACATAGTGCCAATATCTGCCCCACTGACCAGCCCTCCCGCAGCAACATACATGTAGCATAAATAAGCAGACAAGACAACTTGTTTTGGTGGAGAAATTCGCTGCAGGTTTATTAGCATACAAATATGCCAACAAGGTGGGTTATCTTACAGGCGATGCAAACGCAAGCCGCCCCTCGCTGCCTACCACCTGATGGGCCAAACTTGCATCGTGCCCTTAGCCAATCGGTGCTTAGTGGTTGTGGTGAGGGGATAGCCGCTCCCACTTCCGGTGAACCATCGGTCCACCCTCTTGCTCACGCCCCCCCCCCTACGAGGGGCGGAGTGTTCAAGCGACCCCCGGTTGTACAGGTTTCCAACCGCCCGTAGGACAGACGGGGCGCCGTCGCACCCCAGGGTCCACCGCACAGACTTCCTGGGGATATTAGGCCTCAGCACCCTTTGTGCTCCTGAAGAGGGTACCCCTGAGTACCTTTCCGCCTCTGGATCGCCCTGTAACTCCGCCACAGCCCTGGGTGTGGCGACCGTCGCAGCCAGGGCCCCCCACCAAGGCCGGCATTCCTACTTACATCCTGCTATTTCTAGGGTCTCTCCCTTAATCAGCAAGAATCGGTCCATGCTTAAACTGGGCAGATGTACCCCTCGTTCTCAAAACACCCAGTGAATTTGGCATGTAGCACCCAAGTCTAATGAGGCCCAGTCTCCTCTGCCCAGAGGATTTACGCATAGCGCAGACCTTCCTGGGCGCAGGCTCCACGCCTCCCCTGCCAAGCCCCCTGACACAGGAACCAGGGGTGATTTCTGACCACTGACGTTTACCTGTCCCCCCTGGTTGCTAAGTTGCACCGTGTAGTCATTGTGGTCTTCTACTCTGGTTAATACTTTGCCACATTGACCAGACAGTTTCCTCGTTATTTCCAAATTATCCCTGGTGCACATAGCAATGGTGTCACAACAGGCTAGAGGGAATAAGTGTGTGGTGTCCGTCATTAGACCCTGCACCATTTGTGAAGATGCCCGAACCCTGTTATCCACCTGTGACCCTTGATACTTACACCAGTAATGGTGTCGAACTACAAGATTGTTTGTCACATGTTTCGCTATAGTCCTTTTGGTGGATTGATTCTCTGGGACCCATCTGTGTCCCTGCAAATGCTGTGTCACGCACTTCAGTCCTATAATGCCCTAGCCCGTCCCTCGAAGACACCTTACAGCCTGATGCCCCCGCTGATTTTGATCGGGGTTTTGGGCCCAGCACCCCGTCTACATTTCTAATATTTATCTCCCTTGCAGGCTCCAGCTAGTGTGAGTGGCTATCCCTGTTCTGGCAAGGCATAACAATGGCCCTCCCCCCCCTGTGGTGACTCTCCTGCCATGGGATATGTGACGTAATCACGGGTGTCCTTGTGTACTTGCCGATTGAAAGGGGGAAACCACATGAATGCATTTGTCCCTTTTTGGGCATCACGTAATTATTTCCAGACTTCTTCAACTACAGTAGGCAAAATCCAAGTAAAAGTATAACTGTTAGTAAAAAAACAACAAATCCACGTCAGTTCGCTGCCCGGCACTCCTCTTTAGGAGCTCTCGCTGGTTTTTCCAAATGGATGCAAAAATAATACATGGTCTACTTTTTTTTTAAACATGTATTTATTTTGCGGTGGCTTAAACACCATCCAATATTGTGTAGTATCGAGTTATATTGTACCAAGAGGAAACGCACACTCCTGTGAACGTTACACGGTAGTGGCTGCCAGCTGACCAATCGTTTCGTGGGCCAAATGCACAAAGAGCATAGTGTCATAAAAATACATAAAAATAGCAAGGAACAAACAGGGGTGTCGGCACCGCGCCGGAAAGGGGAGTTAACGGAGAGGTATGAGGTAACACTGTCATGGCCAGAGCTTTGTATGTATTTTCATAAATGCAAAAAATGCAAACCTATAGAGTTGCATGTGTTCAGGGCGATTTGTAACAGTGGTGTCTATGGGAGAAAAGTGTGGCTGTGTCTATGTATGGGGCGTGTGCAAATATTGAGGTGTGTGTATGCATCTGTACTGTTAAAGTGTTCATGAGTCTGTGTGGAGGGGCTTATATGTTTGTGTGTGGTTTTATAGTTGTCAAATTCTTTGTAATCGTTTTACCGCCAACGTAGAGAGAGGCAAAGAGGAAATATGAATGACAGAAAAGAGAAGGGTGGAAAGGAAAGTAAACAAGAGAAAACTAAATGAAAGTTACTCATGAACAAGAAACATCATGCAACCGAAGTAGTTTTCGGCGGATAACCAAGATTGGGCACATTGACTGCCATATGACGTGTGAATGCAGCCACTATTTCTGGAAGTGTGAGTAGTGAACAAGTGTGGCCTCCAGGATCGGTTCATGCTGACATGAGTCACAATGGTGAAGGGAATATGAGTGGTTCACGATTCAGGAAAGTTCCTAAAAAATGTGAGGACTTTATTATTATTATTATTTTTTTTAAAGCGCGGGGACACACTAGTACAGTGTAACCAGGCACTTTATAAATTCAATTATTATTATTATTATTATTAGTTATTAAGTAATAGACATGTAAAGTTTTTTTTAAATTGTTTTGGGGTTCGGGGGTGTAATGTTGGCTTGGCTCCTTCTGCACTTCCAGCGCACGTTACTGTGCACTATTTAGCTCATGAGATGTGTACTGCAAGTGATGTAAATTAATGTAAACTCGCACACAGAGCGGATCCCGACAAGACTTCGAATGGCAGGTCAAAGATGCTGTTTGACCTCCGAGCCAGATGAACGCAGCATGCTGTGGGTGATCTTCAAAGCGGAAATGAACCAGATTTTCTTAAATAACGCTGCGTTGACTTCACTTACTACAAAAACAGCGAAAAGATGCTACTGATAAACACTTGGAGCAGATACAATGAAGATTTTTTTTAAAAACTTGTGACAATACAAACCTGTATTGCTTCCCTTTAGTACATGCTATAATTCCATGTATGCCAAATAGTGAGCTGAAATCATAGCTGCTTTGCATGACATACCGGGGGTCAATTAAGCAATCTGCAAATACGTCAGGGTTCAGTAGAATGTAGCTCAGAAGCTTGCCAAAGACAGCCACAACACAAAACAAGTTAATGAAGGCTCACAAGAGCGAGGCCAGCAAGTTTGGTAGCGCATTCCTTTGAAGTCTGATGGGGGGGACGGGGGAGCGGCTTCCTTTGAAGTCTGATGCCGAGGCTCAGACAAATGGTGGTGTGCGAGCAGCTTCCTTTCAAGTCTGATGGGGGGGCGCGGGAGCAAATTGTGAGCGTGCGCCCCGCGCACATGCACTGGCCATAATCCGCATTCCAAAGCCCTCTGGCAGGCTTTCCTGGAGCCCCTACATAATTCCTCACTGGAGCAATGCGCAAGCGCATTTGCTCAGCGAGACCTAAAAAGAATGGAGTGGTGGTGGGCTGTGCACCCGCCCCAGAATGGGCGTTACCGTACTTTAGTTCTTCCCATGTGGACTGATTCAAGGGTTTGAGCCCTAATTTGTCCCATAGTAAGCCCACTAGACTCCAAGGAAAAACGGTAAAAAGAAATAGAAGGGGTGCTGGCAGCAGCTGTATCCACCCCCAACCCGAGGATCAGACACCAAAGTCTTCCTGCCCCTCCCCAGTGAGGCCGGGGAGGGGGCAAGAAAGCCCCCATCCCAGAGTTTTGTTATTCGGTAGAGGCAGTGCATTCAGGCATCGGGCCTATGCCCCACCACTAAAGCCCCAACAGTCTCGATGCCCCCTCCCCCGACCCTGCATTCCCATAACAGGTCAGAAGACATCTGGATTTTTCTGGGGCATGGTTATGACTCATGGGCTGGTAGAGAGGGGGTAAATCCCGATGTTCTCTCACAATGGTGAAAGGCTGCATTATTTTGCACTGGGTCGTGCAGTAACCAAGGATCCTATGAACCGTGGACACTTCTGGAAACCCAGGCACTGAGATAAATCCAGCATAGAAGGACTCTTCTAAGCTTTCTTACTCAGAATGACCTGCAATACTCAAACTGTGATAAAAACACATATTTTCCTCACATTATTTGTGACTGAAAGCTTCGGAGACTGTGGCGATCCACAAAAGGGCTGCCACCCCTCATTTCCACACTTCCTGATAAAAATTATACCTCACTTGTGTGGCAGGGCCCAGTGCCTGTGACAAGAATGGATGAAAATTCTGACCATATGAATCAATTGTGGCCTTCGCGTGGTCCCTGATTTGATCCATTCCTGATGTGGACACAAGGAATCGGGAGCCACGCAAGTCACTCCACTCAGGACTTCTCTCTGAGTCTATTTTTCACAAATATCTGGCTTTAGTAAGTTTCCCTGGGTAGCAACAAGCCAGGGCCCAAATTCCACAGCTAGCCACACTGACAAAATGGCTCGTTTTCCATGAAGAAAATTTGATGTCTCCTCGTCACGGTTTGGGGACTTTGCTGTCTCGGACGATAGGCCCATCTACACAAGTGGGGTACCATTGTTTTATGGAGAAGTGTGGAAACATCCATCAGTAGAACATTTGTTATCATGAATGATTTATTCTCCTTTTTTGACCTCCAAATACAAGCCTGTACACAAAAAAGAACACAGTTTGGAAAATGCTTTCTGAATCACATGATAGAATGGGAGCCCCAAAGTTATATTTATAGATAAACTACTTTTTATTGATTCAACCACATTGATTGATGCATGGTTTTACACAATGCAAACTCTTTATAGGCTGCAGTTCACTTGTTGGCCTTGAGTGCTGCGTGCATTTGGAGAACCAACAAACAACACACATCGCTGCGACCAGAAGGCTTGACGGACATAACGGAGCAATACCTTTGTCAATCAGGACAAAGAATTACACATGATAAGGTTGTCACAAATTGATTTTTTCTGACTTATTTTTGGATTTCAACAAATATTTTCTTTAAGAAAATCCTGAGCTATCCACATGAATGACAGCTTTGCTGAAATCTGAATTTGATCTAGTTTTTAGAAATGTATCGCTTTCCGGGTTCACCCTTGGGTTTCATACTTGTTTCCACAACAAACTGCAAGTAGGTGTAAAAAATAGGAAAAATGGACCACCAATGCCAAAAAATGTTGTAAGAAATGTTTTTTTAGAACTGTTCCTGAGCTGGGAAGATGGTTATGGTAGCGCAGCAAAATCTATTTCTTGACGCCATTTTTAATTAAAAAAAACATCCACTTCCTTGAAGAGCATCTTGCTGCCCATTTTTCAAAACAAATCGTTCTCGGTTTCCTCCAAGGCAATGCACATCCCCTGGGTACCTTTAGAATCTCCAACAAGTGGGGAAAAAAGTAAGGGTGGGCTATTCCACAGAGACCGCATATACTTTTGGCAAAATAACAAGTATCTCTATCTTTACATGCTAAAATGCATATAGTCGTTTCACAAAATTAAAAATGAAATTTTAGCAAGTAGTGAGAGAATTGATGATTTTGGGATCCCCCCTAACCTAGGGAGAGAACCAAGCAGATGCCTTGAACACAAAGAGCACATCATGCGGAACGATTCGGTGGTGGTCCCACCCTGTTTGGACCACCCCAAGCACAGTTATGGGCAAAAAAAACAATCCCAACCAAAGGCCCTGCAAAGCGTTATGGGACGAGACTAGCAGTGGGCACTAAATATTATAGTATCCAATATCAAAATAATTCTACAAAGAGCTGCAGTTTCACAAGTCATTACTAGGTGTCCCTCATGAGTCAAAGCATTTGACTTGGTGAGGGACACCTAGCAACGACCAGTTGAACTGCAGCTCTTTGTAAAATGTATAGTATTAGCTCTCAGCTCAGGATTTCAATGCTTTTGCATTTGACTCCAGAGGGACACCTAGTAACGACTAGTGGAACTGCAGCACTTTGTAGAATTATTTTGATATTGGATACTATAATATTCACTGCCCACTGCTAATCTCGTCCCATAATGCTTTGCAGGGCCTTTGGTTGGGATTGTATTTTTGCCCATACCTTTGCTTGGGGTGGTCCTAAGAGGATGGGACCGCCACTGAATCGTTCAGCAAGATGTGCTCTTTGTGTTCAAGGCATCTGCTTGGTTTTCCCCCTAGGTTAGGAGGGATCCCAAAATCATCACCTCTCTCATTGGCTGAAATTTAGTTTACTTTTGTGAATTAGTTATATGCTTTCCAGCATGTAAAGTTGCTTTATCAAAGCTTTTGTGGGTGGTTTAGTAGAGAAGTTTTGCTTGAATTTCCCAAACTTTGTTAACAGGAGCAGAGTTCATTGCCCACCCCTAGAATCACACAGGGGTGGGAAAAGCCTCAGCAGTTAAGGGTTAAGCAACTTGTCAATGTGGAGACAGCAAAGAGTAAACACATTGCGAGTACATTATAATGCTGTGCAATCTAACAACTAAAGATTGTGTAACGTGGGTGATTATGAACTGAACGGAAGTATTGCATCACGTCTGAAAGTGATGTTTCCATGAAGGAGTCGCAAACAGACTTTTATCAGTTTCCCACCTGCAGCGGGTAAACTCTGAAGTCTTTTCTTTCACAGAGTTAATGTGTAACTTCTTATCACTTGGGCAAACAGCCCCCACCTGCTCTTCTAACAGTGGCCCTGAGAAGTCCCTGCCAAGCAGCTGTGCCGCAGAGGCTGCGTCTCGGCGCCATCACCTGCATGGTCATGGTAAGATCTAGAAGATATCACTGGGGTGGAGAGTGGGACCTGCCTGCTAACTGTCGTCATCGCCGGCAGGTGATGGGAGGTAATGAGAGGAAGGCAAGAGACAGAGCATCTGATAAAGCTACCAAGTCAGGAGGAGACACCACTCTTCTGTGTTCCTCATTGGTGCAGTCCAACATGGCCAGTCCTGAGAGCGCTTTGTAATTTCCAAAAACAGGCCAACGCAGGGACCACCTGATGTGATTGCATCATGCACCCAGTAGTTCATGTATTCCCTTCCAGGACTCATAAACCAGAGAGTGCCATATCCTTCTCAATCCAAATAACTGACTAATATCCACCACTCAAAGTGCTGGATTTGTCGGCGGCTTTCGACACCGTCCCCCATGATGGCCTTCTCGCAAGACTCTATGAGATAGGACTGCGGGGGACCGTGCTCAGCTGGTTTTCCTCCTTTCTAGCTGGCCGCCGGCAAACGGTCTGGGCCTCGCCAGATTCCGCCGTGATGCCGCCTCTGGGAGTCGGGGTCCCACAGGGCTCTATTTTGAGCCCGACCCTTTTTAACATCTTCATGACCCCTTTGGCGGCGCTGGCGGAGTCGTTTGGGGCCCAGATCGTATCCTACGCAGACGACACCCAGCTCCTCTTCTCGTGTAAGAGAGGAGGAGACTTTGATGGGGAGAGTATCCGGGATTGCCTTGGGGATGTTTTTCAATGGTTCCAACTGAACAGCCTCAAGTGCAATTCCGATAAGTCCGAGGTACTCTTCTTTGGGTGCGATACGGAGCCAGACTGGCAGGCTTGGTGGCCCATCAATATGTTCCCTCCATCTTGTTCATCCCAAACTGCTAAGAACTTGGGGGTCAAGATGGACAAGGGGCTAACGTTGAAATCCCAGATCCTTGGTGTGTCGGGCACCTGCTTCGGCCTCCTTAGGATGCTGCGGAGGTTTCTTCCCCTTTTGTCTGAGGAGCACAGGAAGCTGACTGTGAAGGCCCTGATCGGCTCTAGGTTAGATTACTCGAACGTTCTTTACCTGGGCCTGCCAGAGTATCTGCTACAGCGGCTTCAAGTTGTGCAGAATGCTGCAGCAAGGGCTATTTTTGGTTTGAACAGACGTGCCAGTGCAGCGGGCTTGCTGCAGACGTTGCATTGGCTTCCAATCCGCAAACGGATCACCTTTAAGGCTTTGACTTTGGCCTATAAGGCTCTCCATGCAGTGGGAGCAAAGTACCTCCAAAAGAGACTTGCCTTTTACCATCCGGCTCGTTCTCTGAGGTCAGAATCCCTGTTTTTGGCGGTTGTCCCGCGAGTGAAGAGAGCTCGCCTGGGAGGTCGCTCCTTTGGACTACTGGCGCCACAGTTGTGGAACTCTCTGCCGCTCACACTCCGGGGAGCCACCAGCCTACTTGCTTTTAGAAAAGGTCTCAAAACCTGGTTGTTTACCCAGTAGGCCGCTTTGTTGTTTGCCCTCTCTGCCTTTTGTCTTCTTTTAACTGTGTTATGTTATTGTGCTGTAGCCCTCCTTACTCAAAGCGCCGGGACACTCTTTTTGAGTAGCCGCGCGCTATACAAAAGTAAATATAACATAACATAACATAACATAACATAACTTTCATATCTCACTACACTAATTCACCACTAATCCTTTATGGGTTCCGGAGTAGCGTGCTACTCACCGAAAAAGTGCTTCGACACCTCGTCAGGGGTAGTAAGCGCTATTTAAAGTACATTACAATGCAATAAAAAGCTAATTTGTACCCGGGGCCTTGGTATCCGGTTTGCATGGTCCCCTGGACGGAGATAAAGAAAAGTTATCAAAGATGGAAATTGTTTTAGACATTCTTTTACCAGATTTAGCACCCATTGTGTGAGATGAATCCACCTGGTTTGATAAACAAAGCACAATCCTAAAATCAGCCAAGCAAACATCCATATGGCCATTTAGAAAGGTAACTGTGAATTTGTAATTTAATTTAATTTGTGCACGGAGGAAATCTCCAGCCTTTCAAATCTGGTCTCAGTAAAAGTGTGGATGAGGTACAAGGTGTGGATGAGGTCCAGTCTACTTTGTATCAATCTAAATCTAAAGTTGATCGGGTGCCACTGTTTGATAGGTCAGAATGTTCAAGACCAACTGTTTCTATTGAATTTATATTTTCCACCATCATCAATAAAAAATAAATGAAAGGTCTTCACTGTCCTTCAGGAAATTATGGATATTCTGCATCAAGATCCCACAAGCACAGGTATGATCACTGGAGACTTTACCAATAATTTATCATTTAATTATTGGATTAGAATTCCATCGGGGATCTTCCTGACTCATTCCTCAATGTCCCTCTTCCGGTAGTTGCTCACTGGTGGGATGATAAGCAACCACAAAATCAGTATATGTGTAAATTATTATTTGAATTAGGATTTCGCTCATTGAGCAGCAGGTTTTTTGCCAACCAGCCAGCATGGCCTACATTTAATTCATCAAAATTAAAAAGTGTATTTGATTACACCCTTTCTCTTTCCTTTTGTCAGCTCTATCAGATCATTCCAAGGGGAGAGGAGACGCATGATCCACAACTATTCGTATTACACTTCAACCTCAAAACTTGGGAACTGGTAACCCTCATATAAAAGGCTTCCTAATATCGACAGATCAGAACAACAACAGATCCAATGGGACTTTCCATTACAAAATCCAACAAATAGGCAAACAGGATTTTACTGCTATGAGACTAAAATGGCGACCCAAAAATGCTGATCTCACAAGTGAGCTGGCTCAAAGGCTGGGAACAAGTGTTGTGGCAAATATTCCTTTTCATCTCTTCAAAAGTTGTAAATACTACACCAACTTTCCATTTCAATTTCTACAAATGACTAACAGGTAGATTCATCAAGCTAAATTGCGCTCGCAAAGGGCCAGATTCTGAGAATCTGGCCCTTTGCGAGTGCAATTTTTGCATTTGGGATTCATCATCCCAAATGCAAAAATCGCTATTTGCGAAATCGCATATTTGCGAGGAATTGGATTTAAGGTATCTCTATTAGAGATTCCTTAAATGCAATTCATTAACCAATTTGAAATTGCGAATTCGCAATATTTGGTCGCTATTTACCACGAAGTCTGACTTCGTGGTAAATTGCGAAAAAATAGAAAAAAGCACTTTAGTACATTTTTCTCTGTTGCATGTTACACACACACATGTCCTTTGGACATGTGTGTGCGCAACACCTGTAAATTTGCATTTCAGGGGTGCTACAGGGCAGGGCCGGCTCTAGGCTCATGGTGGCCCTGTGCAGGGAGCGTAGGTGGGGGCCCCGGAAGAGGGGTCCGGACGGGGCGGAGCTCAGGAAGGTGTTTTAATAATACGTCCAGAAAAGTTGTTATATGATTGACCAGTACCTGCGGCTGCTCCTACCCTTCCGAATTCGTCTTAAAACAATACAATTTAGGAGGAGGAGGGCATTGTGACACACGACATGAGGGACTGGGCGCACAGACAGCCACTTTAGATTGCTTTGCAATGACTATACTATACTTTTTCTGATAGTTAGCACAGTTAGAGTACAACCATAGCCCTTAACGAGTCCCATGACTTTTTCAGGATCAGTTTTGTAGCCTGGTCTTTTGCCACCTGTGGCGGTTCCAGTCTTTGTCACCCTGTGGCGGCCTTAAGAGCGCAGGGGAAGTCCGGGCGATCGATTCCGCGTTTGCCCAAATGTGGCCGCAGGTATGAGCAGGGGAGAGGCCGTCGCCCCAAAATGTATGCCCCCCCCCCCCTTGCTACACCACTGTCCTGGATTGTGGAATTGATCAGACTGATGAGAAAAGCAGGTGCTCAGAGACCAGACAAAATATTCATCTCAATAATGGAAAGTGACACAGAAAGCAAGGGAGTAATTTTGACCCCACTAGATAAAGAATATATGATACTAGCAGCCCTCCCCAGCGTTGCCTGGGGCAGAAAGGAGCTGGGGGCAGCATTTGATGGTTGCGTGCCCGTCCCTCTGTGCACACCCGCTCCCGACCCCCTCCCTCCTGGACTCCCTCCCACCCGTGCCACTGTGCACACCCGCCCCGGCTCTCTCCCGCCCCGACTCCCTCCCGCCCTGACTCCCTCCCGCATTTACCTTACCTGAGCTGCCGCTTCCTTCCCGCGCTCCTCACTTCATCGCAGCTCCATGTCCGCCGCTCGTCATGACGCACCTGAGCCGCCGCTTCTCCCCACGCTCCTCACTTCACCTCCGCGCGTCATCACGCACGTCACGGCCAGCGCTACGTCGCGGCCAGCACAGCGCCGCGGCCGGCGCTACTTTCAGGGCACTACTTTTTTTTTTAAAGTTATATTTACGTATTTTTTCATTTTTTATCGCCTATGTCCATCTGCACACCCTGACAATTTCTACAATTTATCGGGTGTGTGGATTGGCGCTGTGGTTCCCGAGTTTACCTGGCTCAAAGGTGTGTGTTCTCTCTTTATAATAGTAGTATTGATATAGATTTATTTTACTGTACTGCACAAAGTCCGGAAAAAAACTCACTCTGAATCATCGTCAAAAGGAACTGGAGGAGCCAACAGGTCCCAAAGACTGACCTATTGGCTTCGCTAGTGCTCATTTCTCTTTGGCCTTTCTTTAGTATCACATAACTGAACTCATCTCTGTGCCCTCCGCTTATCCTCCTCTTCTGTGGCTTATGCCTTTGACTCCTCCTCTCCCAAATATTATCCATATGGCTTTGTTATCAATGCAGAGTTTCAAATCCTACCAGAGTCAACACACGCTGTTACTGTAAGGGGTATTGTATGAAGTGAAGAGCTTGGAGCCCAACCATCAATTACCATTTGCAGGCTTGATTTTCAATAACTGTAGCTGCATCCTAATTGGCCACTATACGTCTGACATCACTTCCTTTTAAATTTCTGCAACACAGACAAAGCGCTAAATACTTTAGTTTACTTGTCTTTGTCCACTACTGGAGCTGTATTTCTACCTTTATTAACACTGTTTTTATCATTTCATTTCAACATTTAAGCCGCTTTCTATCGTTTCATATTGGCATTGAATTTATTTGCCCACATGCATCGTCATTGCTTTTTGCTTACGCATTTTATCACTGTAATTGTGCTTCGGAAACTTATTTTCGGCGATAGCTTTTTAGGCAAAACAGGGTATTTTTTTCCACATGCATCAGCATTGCTTCACTTTTTTTTACGTTTCAGCTCGGCATTTTTTTTTCTGCACCCATTGGTATTGCTTCAGGTTCTTTTTATCATTTCAAATCGGCATATATATTTGTTTTTTTCCACATGCATCAGCATTGCTTCACCTTTTTTTTTTTATTGTTTCTAATTGGCATTTTATTCCTGCGCGCTTCGGCAAAATACATAGGCGAGACCTATTGGCTTTGCCAATGCTCATTATTTTTCCAGGTCAATCCATTACGTACCAACGAATTGAATAAAATACCCTCCCATAATTAACAGTACTGAGACACAGCAAAACTGCAGGAGCATTCGCTTTACAAAACAAGTTATCTCCCCTCTTTCCCCTGGTTTGCCTCATCAGTTCTTCTATGGTCTGCCTCTTTCTCAGTTTTTTTACTGCTACTGCTGTAATTTTCTTCAAGCCTTTTTACATACCCTATTTCATCGTGTTTTTATTGTTGTTCTTCCACTGCTCTCCCAGCTCATTCGATGCTTTTCCTATAATTCTTTTGTAAATAAGCGCAAATCATCCTGGGAAACAATAGCGGCTCCGCATGTCACATAATGACCGCTCGGGAAGACTGCTACTCCATGGTGCCGGTGCTCGGAATATTGAAAATAAATGGAAATGAAGGTTAGGGATAGTGTTATTAACTCACAAGGAATGGCATCTCCTGGAGAGGATAGAAGCGGGCCAGCTACAGGGAGGGGGGTTTCTGTAATGACTCCTCCCGCCCGTGCCTCTGTGCACACCCGCCCTGACTCCCTCCCGCACTTACCTTACCTGAGCTGCCGCTTCCTTCCCACGCTCCTCACTTCCCCTCCGCTCGTCATCACGCACGTCAAGGCCAGCGCTACGTCTCGGCCGGCGCTACTTTCAGGGCACTACTTTTTTTTAAAAGTTATATTTTTAAATGTACGTTTTTTTTTTATTTTTTATCGCCTATGTCCATCTGTACACCCTGACAATTTCTACAATGTGTCGGGTGTGTGGATTGGCGCTGTGGTTCCCGAGTTTACCTGGCTCAAAGGTGTGTGTTCTCTCTTTATAATAGTAGTATAGAGTATAGATAGATCAGGGCAGACCCCAAGCTCTTGGAGGGGAACTCGTCACCACCACCACTTGCTCTACTTTAGAGGTATGCAAACATAAAAACGTATAGCATATTCAGGATTTAAAGAGAGGTACAGGACACAACATTGTGTTTGATTTACAACAAAAAACGTTTTTAAGTCTTACAATTGTGGTATAGAAACAATATAAATTTCCTATGTCTCAAAATTACTGCAGATGATGCAGTGCTCACAGTGAACAAATATTTATAAAACATGGAACAAGACTCTGAACAGAACCTAGGGTTGCATACACATTTTTGGGAAATAAACAAAAGTAGAGATCCTATCTGCACATATACAGTATCTTCTAGGGAACCCTGTAATTCTTGAAAGCAATGTAAGGATGGGATGTCGACTTTTCGACCCGTGACAATTTTTCGGGTCTCATCTGGACATGTCTTCCATCTAAAGTTCCCTCAAACTTAAATCTTGGGGCCTTCAATAAATCATCCATTCAACATTACAGATGGAGAAATTCTAAAAAAGGACCAACAATGTACTTTGGGCCGCTGTATTTCCTTAAGGGTCCTGCCTGTAATTTCAAACTAATCAGAGTAGATACACCGTTCCAATATGTGTCAGTCAAGCTGCCACCATGTTTCCATAAGGCTCTCTTTAATTGTTGAATATATCATTGATCAATTAAGTTTGCACACCTCTAAGCTATAGGAAGAGCATAGCTGCCAAGGTTTCAGATTGCCATGTGTGACATTTTCATAATTTCAGAGTAATTATGAGTGACATTTTAATGAACATGAGTGACATTTTCTTGCGCGCAAAATCAAGCTATGAAGATAAGGAAAAACATAAAAATGTGAGAAATTACACTCATTTGAGGAAAGAGAAATTCTAAATTAACTGGTACACAGCGTAAGAAATAATTGTTAAATGACTTCCATGTATCAGAGTCATGTCTAAGTCATACACTTTGAATCATACAAATATCCGAAACAGGCACCATTTAATTTATGAAGTGCCTCGAAGGCCCGGCTGGGGCCCAGCGTGCGTGCGCACGATTTAATTTATTATAAGAGGCCGTGTCACTGGTGGCGGGCGTGGTGCGCACCATTTCATTCATAAGCAGCAGAAGTCAGAAAAGGCTTGCTGAGTGAGTGGGCCCCTGGAGCGCGGCCCCCCCCTCGCATGCCTCGGGCAGACTCACCTGACTGACTTGAGGGCAGGCCTGCAGCTTCAGATTCAGAGGCAGGGGCGAACTGGCAGCACAAAAGGCAGGGCAAAGGCAAGCTACCCAGGCACTGCAGCAGGGTCCAGGGCTAGTAATAATTTAAATTATGGCCCGGGGCCGGTGACGGTCCTTTTTAGTGTCTGGCCGGGGCGTTAGGCATAGCGTGGCAGGGTCACGATGCCTCGCCCTCGCTCACCTCAGGCTCACAAGTCTTACCATCAAGCGCACTTTTAATTGCGGGCTCGCCGCTTCGCAATGCGCATGTCTGACAATTAATTTAAAATAAAAGGCATTGGTTGGTCATCAGCCCCTGCCGGCCCACTCGCGATGTACCAGCGCGCCGCCCACACGCACCCGCCACAATTTAATAAATTAATAAAGATCCTCAGTCAGGCAGAGGCTCAGTCCTGGCCGGGGCCACACACCACCACCATTGTGTTTGAGTGACAGTGCTAATTAATCACTTCATTACCCTGTTCACTATTTGCACATCTCATCATCGACATCACCGGAGGCCCGGCCGGGGCACAGGCGTGCGTGCGCACCTTGACCATTTTATTAAGAGGCTGCCAGGCGGCCCGGGCCATTTAATTAATGAAAGGCTGCTGAGTCTGTGAGGGGGCCCCCGGAGCGCGGGGCCCCCGGAGGTGTGCATGCGCACCATGTCATTTTATTTGGAGGCCGTCAGCCGGCCATTTAATTCATGAAGAGAGTCTGTGTTATGGGGCCCCTGGAACAGGAGGCCCCCGAGGCGTGAGTGCAGCACGCATGGCGCACCATTTTATTAAGAGGCTGCCACCAGCCGGGCATTTCATTCATGAAGAGGCTGAGGGGCCCCCTGGAGCACGGGCCCCCCCGCACTGCGTGGGCTGCGGGGGCCTTTGTTAGGCCACCAAATCCTGCCAGGGGGCCGCCAGTGATCCTTCGGCTTCTGATCCGATCCTCCTCGTGGCGGCCCCTGGGGTTTGGCGGCCCTGTGCAGGTGCACAGTTTGCACATGCCTAGGGCCGGCTCTGTACAGGGTGTCCTTTGGACACCCCTGGCACCCTTGAAAACGCTATCTTATTTATGATTAGCTAATTGCTAATCGCAAAAAAGGAATACTCCCCATTCATTCCTATGGGCCTTTAGGCCCATAGGATTGAATGGGGAGTTATTCCTTATTTGCGATTAGCAATTTGCTAATCGCAAATAAGGAATGTGTAGGAATCGCAATTTATTTTGCGATTCCTACATGAATCCCGTTTTGCGAGTCTGTAATAGCGATTCCTTATGATTCGCTATTAAAGACTCGCAAAACGGGTCTTTTGATGAATCTACCTGATTTTGTATAAGCAAAAAGAGAACATCATGGACAACTGCGACTATTCCTTTATATTCAACAATAGCCACATCATGATCGGTTGATAAAGAATGAAAAAAAGCACTGCAGGATGAAAATACTGGGGACTCGCCGAATCCACTAAGAAGCAGCACGGATGCATTTGCACTCAGCAATCAAAAGCAATCATTTTGAACTTTTCTGCTTACTTGCTTGGTTCCTACTAAGCTGCAAACGACCACTTCACACTGTAGGATAAGTGGAATTCATACTAAGGGTGGGCGGTAAACTCCGCTCCGTTGGCGAGCTTGAAACGTTTTTACCATTTCATGCTTTGCTTAGAGCACGGAGTTCGGCAAAAAACTCTGCCTCCTCGGTAGCCTAGCGGAGTTTACCAGTGCCGGACGCCAGCCCATAGGAAGATGACTTAAGAACTATGATTCCCATCTTCCTGGTAGTTCTTTTCATAATAAATCTTACTATTGGCCCAGTACATTTAGGGATATTACTTAAGAACTAAGGGGCATATTATCAAGGGGGTTTATCTCCGCTTTTTTGGCTTTAAAAGCCAAGAAAGCAGAGATAAAATGATCTCCCTATTACCTAGCTGTCGCTAACACCAGTTAGCGACAGCTAGTAGGAGATAGCGACCATCTTGTGCCCCGCTTTGCATGTCAGTGACCGCTCCACAACGCCCGTAACCAGCACTTCTAAGAGAGCCCCTGCCTGGGATCTGAGCACGCCGCCCTTTCTCCACGGACCCTGCAGCCTTGTACTTAAGTTAAACACAGTCACGCAACGCAGGACGCGCGCGGACGGCGCCCGAGCCTAGACCGGGCCAAAACGGGCCCGTCTTAGCCCGTCAAAGACTGGGCTGGGCCACGGCCTTTGGTCTGCATTTAAAAGGTACTGTGTTATTATTCATATGCTTGGACATAATTTATCCCGTAGATACTAAAGTAGGTCCCATAGCATCACGAAAAATAGTGGGATATTATTATTCCCTCCTTGGCCCAAGATTTTACTAGCGATTTAGTTTATATGTAACTTGGCGCTATTTACTGAAATTTAAGAACTGCGCCCAGTCATTATAGCATCTGAAATGGGGAAGAGAAAAACGCTAAGTACCAAGAACAAAAGCCAGCCTCCAGCAGCGGTCTGTACCAGTCAGACTCCACTAAGCTACTTAACGGGAGCTGTGGGTGCTATAGAGCAGCAAATACTGACGGTAGATGAGACATTGATCTCGGGCACGAGCAATAATACTCAAGGCGGGGATATACCCATAGTCGACATGACTCATAGACGGGCGGGGATACTTATAGAAGGTCCAGAAACATTAGAAATATGTCAGCAAAGTTTGAATGGATGCATCAGGGCACATTTCAGAATGTGAACAGGAACACGATAGTCATGACAGCCAACCACCCCCTAAGAGGGCGAGAAATTTGGATAAACCACCCAATATAAGCGGGGTGGAAGTTTTTATGGCCAAGATAATCCATTTGAAACCTCGTAAAAAAATACCCTAAAAGGGCACTTCTCTAACTGGTCAAAAACCAGGGAATAAGGAAAAGCCCATAGATAGTTCCGCTATAAGTAAGTGTCAAGAATGAAGTTGTCCTGCTTAAAGAGAAATTAGATTCCCTTGATTCCTTTTTTAGAGGTACATTAGATAATATATTGGGAAGAATTGATCAAATGGAAGAAGTACTCTTGAAGTATCCATTCACTAATCAGGATCCTGTACATGAAATTTTAGACGTTTACCAAAACACTCATGCCCAACAAGATAACATCATGAGACGTTCTAATCCCCATACAACCCCTGATATTGATAGGGATTCTGCATGCCCTCCGTTACGTACAGTTACTTTGAGGGAGAGCATTGTCACAGAGAATCCATCTACTGCCATCCAACTGACTATCATAGTTGCAATAGTCGTAACAATATACGCTCCCTGCATGAGCCAAGTGATGAGTGGCAGAAAATCCGTCTAGACCTACCACCAGCTGCCACTCCTCATGTGGTGGTACTAGTAAATGTCCCAAAAATATTGACTGGGGTAACAGAATCTGTGGAGCTTTTACGAAATAGAGCCTTGCATTGCTTAGGTACTAGGTCAGGCCTGACCGAGAGACTCTTTGAGGAATTTAAGATGGCGAAGAGAGTACTGTGGGTAGGCAGAGGCCGCAAAAATTTGAGCGGGGATTGTGCAGTGTTGACATTTAAAACACCACAATTGGTACAGTTGGTTCTGAGGAGTTTGGAAAGTAAAATAATAACAAGCCCCGGAGTCAACCTGGTACCAACCACCACGTAATAATGCTCCTAAACCTATGGTTCCCGATCGTCCTAGCCTGAACCTCCAGTTCAACGTACCCACTCTCAATAGTTTTGAGACACTAAGTAATCTTAATTTGGTTGATTGACCACGATTGGAGGAACACTATAAAAACATAAAATCACGTAGCCCTGTATTGCGAGATAGAGGGGGCACGCTGGCAATGGTGAATAGTAATAATACAATCCCTCAACATGGTGCCACACTGACTGCGAGTGTATGTACTGCAATTGAACGAATGAGAAATATCGTAATTGATCCATTCCGATGAACTCATCACCCATACACTAACTATCGAGAATGGGCCACATAGTACAAGGGTCAGCAAGATAATTGCCAGTTCCTGTTCTGGAACATTGCCGGCTTAAAATCCAAGGTTACTAAGACCATATGGCTTGAGTTTGTGAAAATGTTTAATATTATCATCCTCCAAGAAACAAATGTAATAGACCCAATACATCTTAGCGGATATACGACCTTCCATACGCCAGCTATCTCTTCCACACATAGTCGTGCTAAAGGGGGACTGTGCACATATATATCAAACCACCTAAATATAGGGAAAATTGATTTACTTGCAACTGAATTACAATATCAAATTATCAACTTGCATATAGATAGTACTTCTTGTCTGGTGTTATTGAATTTTTATAGTAATGCGACCACAAACATGATTATAGATGTATTGAAATCCATGGGTCATCATATTCAAAAACTGCATATGTGTTTAAAGAAAGAAGTATTTATGATTTGGGGTGGAGTTTTTAATTCACTTCTATGTAAATATAATGACAATGATGTATGTGGCTTGGCATCTGAAAAAGAAAATAATCTTGCATATTTTCCACATACAACGTACGGTGATGCACTTAATGAAATTATGTGTATGTTTGATTTGGGGTTTGTTAATAACCAGTGTTTACCGACAGAGCCGTTTAGCCCCACCTTTAACGGCCAAGGAATTTTCTCCACCATTGATTATATACTATTTTCTAATAGATATTCATCCTGTGTTAGTAATTTCAAGACACATGGGATCGCTTTAAGGGACCATTTTCCCATAAGCACGAACAGAAAGATGCCGAGCCGGTGCATTAATGCCAGAATGGATCCGGCTGATACTGCAGAGAACATTGTTCTGACCAGGCAAAATGGATTCGTACTTAAATAGGCTATGGTGGAACCTGAGGAAGTCATTACTAAAGCTGTGTTAAGTTGCAAAAGCATGTTCATAAACTGTTTAGATGAAAAGCCCACCAGTGATGAAATTATAAAAAACTTTGTGGCTATTTCCAATTATGTAAAAATAGCACTTACTGTCGAAATAAAAAGGAGGCATCTCAAGAAACAAGGATGGTTCGACACAGAGTCCACTACGGCTTACAATAAATTAAAAAACTCCCTTCATATGAAAGTGAAAAATAGCGAAGATATGAGAGGCAGGAAGAAATTATAGAAAAGTATTAATACTCCGAAAGATCGCTCTTCAGGAGGAGTCTTGGAGCGCCTTGCGCTATGCCTCTGGGATTCATCCGCCTTCTGGAAAACCGGTGAACGCGCCTTTCTTAGTCGAGCAAGATAGGGGCTCTATTGAAATCGCTATTTCAGAGGCTGAGTGGATACAGCATTTTACAACTCTGAATAGTAATTCTGTAACAGATCACCCTGAGATTGTATCTAATATAGGGACACGGGAACAATTACCCACAATAGTCTTTACTTTGGGTGAAGTTACAACCGCAATTAATTCAAGCCTGGGTGGTAAGGCTCTAGGGCCTGATGGTATACCTGTGGACCTTTTTAAATCAAACATAGCCCTATGGGGACCCATTTTAATGCAGGTTTTAAATGCTTGCAGTGTATGTGGTTTTTTACCAACATGGTACGAATCTATATACCAATTTTTAAAAAGGGAGATAGGGCTAATCCGGCTGTTACCGCCCGATCTCACTGTTGGACTCAACAGTCAAGATCATCGGGCGGATCTTATTAGACAGAATGCAGATCTGGGCGGAGGAAAAGAAAGTGATAAGTGATCTTCAATACGGATTCAGACAGGGCTTGGGCACGGTCGAACAGGGTCTTAACCTCCACATTATAATGGATAAATATATTAGGGCTAAAAAGGATAGATTATTCATGATTTTTGTTGACCTGACGGCAGCTTTCGATTGTGTTATACATGAGAAATTGTGGTCAATTTCAGAAAGCGTAGGGGTTGATGTTTTAATAATAACTTTTTTAAAGCAGCTCTATGTAGGGGCAAAGGCCAAAATCCGCTATGAGCTTGGTGGAGAATGCACTAGTCACTTTAATGTATGGAAAGGCGTGAGGCAAGGCTGTGTCCTTGCCCCCTTCCTTTTTTCCTTGTATATAAATAATCTGGAAACTATTTTAGTAAAAGAGTGCAGGGATTTACCGATGATAGGGAAGCGTCCAATCCCAGCACTCTTATATGCGGATGATGCAGTCTTCATTGCATGTACCCCCTTTGCCTTACAAAGGGTCGTGAACTCATTTTATAATTTTATGACGCAACTTGGGCTCTCGATTAATTGCTCTAAAAGTTTTAGTATGAATTGTGGGACAGGGGCAAATCAAAAGTGAATGAACTTTTCTAGCATTTTGGAGGCAGCTGGAGAAGCGAGATTGGCTTGATGTTGTCCTCTAGGTCCGAGCTGCAAAGGTGTTTCTAACTTTGGAATCATTTTTGCCTATTTCCAGTTGCCAGTTGTAGGGAAGAATTAAACAGTTGGTTAAAAATCGGTATAATGGCATTCATAGTTGATGACAAGCTCATCAGAGGCCAGCTGCCAGGGGTCAGCAGGAGATCCATGCAGCTCAGAGCAGTTGTCTCAGATTCTATTGGCGAAATGGTGCTAAACTCAAGAATTCATAGGCCCTGGCCTGCTTCTAGCACCGAACCCGACCGACTCTGCAGTCAACCCAGCTGGACTGGTCTTTGAGGTAGTCACTGTTTTAATGATTTAAGCTTTAAAAAATGAGAGAACTTCTCACACAGTTCTGGAGCGGCTGTGACAGGACCCACGATGGAGGGAATTCCAAGTTGGAAAGCATTAACGATGAAAATATTTGTTCAATCAATCAATCAGGGATTTATAAAGCGTGCTACTCACCCATGAGGGTCTGAAGGCACTTAGGGGGGGGAGGGGTTGCAACTCCAGATCAGTCGAAGAGCCAGGTCTTGAGGCTCTTCCTGAAGGTGTGCAGGGTGGGGAAGCGTCTGATGTTAACCAGGAGCTCGTTCCAGGCCTTGGCTGCGACGTAGGAGGAGGCTCTTCCGCCTGCTCTGGTTCTGCGGAAGCATGGGGTCTCTGCCAGGGCGAGGTCGGCGGAGCAGGGGTTCCTTTAGGGTACATGGAAGGAGACTCTCTCATTGATGTATTTGGGTCCGATGTTGTGGAGGGATTTGTAGGCGTGGGTGAGCAGTTTGAAAGTTACTCTCTTCTTGACAGGGAGCCAGTGGAGGTCTTGTAGGTGTTGGGTTATGTGTTTGTGCCACGGGGTCCCGAGGACGAGTCTGGCTGCGGTGTTCTGGATGGTTTAGAGCTTGTGCAGAAGAGTTCTGTTGATTCTGGATGTAGAGAGAGCGTTACCGTAGTTGAGTCCGCCGGTTATGAGTGCTTGGGTGATGGTATTTCTGCAATTGGGGGGTTTCTCTTTGAAGGTCTTGAGGAGGATACAAAGGCAGTTGAAACTGGTGAAAGTGACGGAGTTGATCAGGCGGGTTATGGTGAGGGAGGAGTCAAGGATGATGCAGAGGTTACATGGGTGGTCTGTGGGGGTGGGTAAACTACCGATGGCGGGGGGCCACCAGGTGTAGTCCCAGGCTGAGGTGGAGGGTCTGAGGATGAGGACCTCAGTCTTCTTCGAGTTGAGTTTCAGGCAGCTATTTTTCATCCAGGCTGCTACGTACTTCATTCCTTCCTGGAAGCAAAGTCTGGTGTCTTTGGGGCTCTTCGTGAGGGAGAGGATGAGTTGGGTGTCATTAGCGTATATTACTATGCTGAGCCCATTTTGTCTGACAATGGCGGCGAGGGGGGCCATGTAGATGTTCAAGAGCGTGGGGTTGATAGATGAGCCTTGGGGTACTACGCAGTTGATATCAGTGGGTTTGGAGAGGAAGGGAGGAAGTCTGATCCTCTGGGTTCTGCCAGAGAGGAAGGATTGGATCCAGTTGAGGGCGGTTCCTCATATCCCAGCGTTGTGGAGTCTGGCTGTGAGAGTGCGATGTGAGATGCTGTCGAAGGCTGCAGAGGGGTCGAGTAGGGTGAGGCCCAACCTTATGGCCCTGGTCGAGTAGCTTACTGATGTCATCAGTGGCGGCGAGGAGGGCGGTCTCGGTGCCATGGTTGCTGTGGAATCCAGACTGGGAGGCATCTAGGATGGAGTTTTCTTCGATGAAGGCGGTCAGCTGGGCGTTTACAAGTCTCTCTGTGACTTTGGCGGCGAAAGGGAGAAGGGAGATTGGCCGGTATTTTTTCAAGTCTGTAGCTTTGGCCGTGGGCTTCTTGAGGAGGGGTTTGACCTCCGCCTGCTTGCAGTCGTCTGGGAAGATGGCAGATTCTAAGGAGGCACTGATGGTCCGTCCTAGTTTGGGTGCGATCGCAGCAGCCCTGTGGTAGATGTGAGGTGAGCAGGGGTCTGTGGGAGTTCCAGAGTGGGTGTTCGTCATGGTTGTGGTGGTTTGTTCAATGGTGGCAGGGTTCCAGGTTATGATGGTTGTCTTGTTGTCTGTGGTGGGGAGGGCAGTGGTGTCCGGCTGTTGTAAATCAACGGCGATTGGGTTAAGCATTAGCAGAACACATGCTGTGTTTGACCATTATCGTAGCAAATGTACCAACTCCATTTTGTATTTGTAGAGGCCATTTTGTATGCCATACATCGCCATGTGCTCTCATGTGCTTTGTCTTACCCCCTTGTTAACTGCGCCTGAAGTCTGCCCGGCAACAGGCTATATTTAGCATCCCCCGCTTCCAACATGTCCAGACATGTCCAGTAGGGTCTATGGCCGTTACTAATTAGTTCCAGATAGGAATGTGTTTACTAGTTTCCGAAGACTGAGTTTTATAATTGACCTACGGGAAGTGATAAGGTAGTGGTGCCACAATATCCAGTGGTTTCTGACATCAAGACACTTCTTACTTTAGTTCCACCTACTGCAACTACGTTCTCTGTTACAGACTTGAAGAACGCTTTCTTTTCGATCCCTATTCATCCTGATAGCCGATATCTGTTCGATTTCACTTTGAATAATCGATTGTGTTGATTTGGTAGAGTTCCTCAAGTCTATACTGAGAGTCCTAGTATTTACAGTCAAGTACTGAAAAGACAACGTGATTCTTTTGTTCTACCCGAGGGTGTGGTGCTCATACAGTATGTTGATGATATTTTGTTGGCAGCTGATACCCCTGAACAATGTGAAAAGAGTACTCTGTCTTTGCTTTCTTTTCTTGCTTTACATCACCACAAAGTATCGAAAAAGAAACTGCAGTATTGTAGACCAAAGGTAACCTACTTAGGTCACCTTTTGTCTAAGGAGGGGAGTGCACTTACATCAGATCGCATTCAGGCAATTCTAGACACACCAGTACCTTCCACACAGAAAGAGGTTCGAGCATTTTTAGGTCTTACTTCTTTTTGTAGGCAATGGATATTGGGATTTTCATACATTGTTAAACCCTTGTAAGCGCTTTTGACAAAAGATACTCCAATACCCCTTCCTTGGACAGATGAATGTGAGAATGCTTTTCGACAGTTACGACAAGCCCTTTGTTCAGCACCAGTGTTAGGACTTCCAGATTACATGAAGCTCTTTACATTGTACGTACACGTGAGGGATGGATGTGCATTGTCAGTTTTAGTACAGACACATGGTGATAAGCAACGCCCTTGTGCATATTTTTCAGCAGTACTCGATCCTGTTGCTCAAGCGTTGCCTGGTTGTTTTCGCTCGGTCGCAGCAACAGCTGTGTCAATACGCCAGAGTGAAGGAATAGTCTTATCACATAAGCTGTTGGTGCTGGTACCCCATGCTGTTGATGCCCTTTTGAATCAAACAAAGACGCAGCACTTAACTATCGCTCGTCTGACAGGATACGAGTTGACGCTGTTAGCTCCTCATAGTACACTGAAGAGATGTGCAACACTAAACCCAGCCACGTTGTTGCCATTTCCGGCGACTCAGCCTGAGGTGCAGGAAACACATGATTGTATTTTCTTGACTGAGGAACAGACAAAGGGTTGTATTGATTTGCAAGATACGCCCCTTCCAGATGTGGATGGAGAATTGTGGGTTGATGGGTCTTATCTGAAGTTACCGGATGGTACAACTTCAGCCGCATATGCAATTACTACGCTTCACACGATAGTGGAGACAGCTCGCATACCACAGAAGTCAGCTCAAGCAGCGGAACTAATAGCTTTGACACGAGCGTGTGAGCTTAGTACAGGATTGTGTGTGAACATTTATACAGATAGCCGCTATGCTTTTGGAGTGGCGCATGATTTTGGCCTGCTCTGGAAGGAAAGAGGCTTTCTGACATCACACGGGATGCAGATAATGCACGGAGAACTAGTGCATAGTCTTCTGACTGCATTAACATATCCAAAGAAGATAGCTATAGTGAAATGTAGTGCGCATAAGAAAGTGACTGGAAAGGTGGGACAAGGAAATGCTTTTGTAGATCGAGTGGCACGTGAGACTGCGATGCAGCCTGACACTACTTCTATGTATGTAGTGAAGTCACAAGCTGAGCGGTGGCACAATGCTAGGAAGGAAGTATTAGAGGTACAGAGGACCGCTTCTGATAAAGAACGGGAGTAATGGTCCAAGGATGGAGAGTTGGATGATGAAGGATGTTGACGAAACAAACAAATGGACAGATGGAAGTTGCCTATAGCTTTTGTACAACCTATGGTTCAGATGGCACATGGGCTAGCACATGTTGGAGCTTCAGCAATAGTGAAATTGCTTACACAAGTTTGGGAGCATCCAGAAATTGCTAGCACAGCTAAGAGAGTAGTGCAGTCCTGTATGATCTGCCTACAATTTAATCCTGGAAAAAGGACACAAACTCCAATAGGAGGATTTGCTACACCGACTGCACCTTTTGACATTTTTCAGATGGATTATATTCAGCTTGAACGCTGTAATAATCTGAAGTATGTCTTGATGGTGGTATGTGCCTTCAGTAAATGGATTGAGGCGTACCCCACAAAGGACAACACTGCAATTACTACGGCAAAGGTGCTTTTGAAGGAATTCTTCCCTCGCTATGGTGTTTGTAGATTTTTGTGGAGTGATAACGGACCTCATTTTATCGGGGACGTTATCAAGTATGTCCTGAAAGGATTAGGGATCAAACAAAAGTTTCATGCAGTGTTCCACCCACAATCAGCAGGATTGGTGGAAAGATACAATACTACTCTGAGGCTGAAATTAGCCAAGATACAGGCTTCTACTACTCTGACTTGGCCAGATGCTTTGCCACTGGCATTGTTGTCTATTAGATCAGTGCCTCATTCTCGAACAGGTCTCACACCTTATGAGATCCTGTTTGGTAGGCCCATGAATATCGGGGGAATTCCTAAACCAAGTTCTGTGTATGATGTATTTTGTGTCTTAATGAATGACTATTTGGCACAGTTAACTAATAACTTGGTTTCTATTCATCAACAGGTTTGAGAAGCTTTTCCTGATAGATCCACAGGTGAAGGTCATAATCTCCGACCTTGTGATTTCGTTCTCCTGAAGTCCTTTGAGAGATCGAGCAGTTTGGAGCCAAGGTGGCGTGGGCCAGAGTAAGTGCTACTTGCCACGAGGACAGCAGTTCGAGTCACGAACCGGAAAAATTGGATACACAGCACCCATTGTCGGCAAGTACTTCCTACTTTGGTGGAGCCTGCTGTGTTGACCGACCATCGAGAGGTTCTGACTGTGGAGAAAGGCCGTGCTGTGACACCTGACGGATCTGAGGAGTTCTTCCCGAACCAGACAGTCCCTGGAGCAACGAGATATAATTTGAGACCGAGAGAAAAATCTGCAGCGCTTGTGAAAGTTGTCTGAGCATTCCCTGGGTCAGTGAAATGGAGAGCCGATGTGGCAAGGAGGGGGGGGGGGAAACAGCCCTGCATTAGAGTAGTGACACCCGTCAATGGCTACCCAGGGGTAAGAGCTCTGACAACTACTTTAGTTTCAGGAAGAATTGTTTTGTGCTTTGACTAAGATGGAAAAGAAGAAGATTTTTGCGCTGTAGGGTTTGTTGTTGTCCAGATGATTGCGGCAACAATAACATGGTCTGTTGAGGAGACAACTCCTGCTCCTTAGTTGTTTGTTGTTACTACACCAACACCACAGGAGCATTATTTCTTTACGCTCCCATATCAAGAATTTAAGCATCGACAATCTTATTTCAATAACACTTTTATTCAGATGTTACATCATACCCACATTGCTACGAATGCCACAAACTGTTGGATTTGTGGGATGATGCCTGCACATCAAAAGAAAGGAGGTACGCCGTTCATACCTCTCCCTTTTTGGCATAATGGCTCCTGTCGAGCCTAGTATACTTTGCTTTTTGCGACTAGGAAGCCTACAGTGGGCAGACTGCTTTTCCGGTTGAATAAAGAGTGCCATCAAGACAAAGATGGGTACCCCCAAGAGAATGGGACTAAATGGGAGTGGGAGGAATATCGACCGGACAATATTTCAACGCCATATATCTTCACCAACACAAGAGACTCCGTCAATGCTGAACATTTTGTTATTTCTGTTACTCAAACACAAGCAGAACTATGTGTACAGAGCATTGGACATATCCCTGTTGGGATCAGCGACTGTATTACTGTTTTGAATATAGATGGTTTAAATAACAGTACCTTTTTGGCTTCACATAACACCTATTTTGTGTGTGGGAATCGTGGATATTATCGATTGCCAGCTGGTTGGACAGGAATTTGCTACGTATCATTATTGTTGCCCCCTGTGTTTCTGGCACCTCCATTGTGTCATCAAAATCTTGAATTGTTCAACAATATTACTGTAAATAGATATAAGAGAACCTTGAATACTGATAACGTAGACCAAATTGACACTAGTCTACAACAATATATAGATTTTAATTTAGGATTATTCTTTTTTGTGGGTGCTGCATTAAATAGCAGAAAAGTGCGACGATTAACTAGAGTTGTAGAAGCTGTTACAGATCAAACAGCTGCAGCTCTAGGAAACCTCACTGAAGAATTGCAAATTGCTAGAATTGTGGCTTTGCAGAACCGAATGGTTCTGGATGTTATGCTAGCAGATAGAGGTGATGCATGTTGCGTTATAGGTAGTAGTTGTTGCATGTTTATTCCAGATCACACCCCATCAGTGTATAAAGCTATTAATAAACTTCATAAAATCGCTGCAGACCTTCATACAGAAAATGGTACATGGACTTTTACAGGGTGGCTTTGGACTCTAATTTCTGCCTGGGGCTAGAAAGTATTGACTGCTCTGTGTATAATAATTGCAATAGTCTTCACTTGTTGCATATGTATCCAGTGTAGTCCGATGATCTGTTCTATGTGTATTACTGCTTGCATACCGACCAAAAGAAATGTTGCAGAAGTCAAAATGCAGAATGATTTGAATAAAGAGATAGCTGACATGATGGTCATTGATATAAGGGATGAGTATCTAGCTTATCCCAGGAAGTTGAATGTCTTCAGCTAATGCTGAAAAGGTCGTCTGTTGTAAATCAACGGCGATTGGGTTAAGCATTAGCAGAACACATGCTGTGTTTGACCATTATCGTAGCAAATGTACCGATTCCATTTTGTATTTGTAGCGGCCATTTTGTATACCATACATCGCCATGTGCTCATCATGTGCTTTGTCCTACCTCCTTGTTAACTGCGCCTGAAGTCTGCTTGGCAACAGGCTATATTTAGCATCCCCCGCTTCCAACATGTCCAGACATACTCAGTAGGGTCTACGGTTGTTACTAATTAGTTCCAGATAGGAATGTGATTACTAGTTTCCGAAGACTGTTAACTCCGCCCACTCATCGATTTTGCCTTCCAATATGTCCTTGTATGGTCATGAAACTGCTCCTGTCTTCTGTCCCGCCTTCTTTTGATCCCCCTCATTGTGTATAAAAGGGGCCATGTGTTTTATTTCGGTGTGCTACTCTATACAAGACTGAAGGGTGTTGTGTGGACTATAGTACCACCTTTAAAGGTTTAATAAACTTTGTTTTTGTATTTCCAGTTTCATTGCCAACTTCTTCCTATGGTCTGAGGACTCCGTGCAGAGAAGGATGAACCCCTTGCACTAAGTAGGCCTAGCTGAGGCTTGCTTACAACACGGCGTCTGTTCGCTGAAGTTGTTGCAGAGGGCCTTGATTTTCAGATGGAAGTAGGAGCTGAGCTTGTTGCAGAGTTCCTGCTTCGCTGGGGGGTTTGGTGAATTGCTGTATGACGTTGAAAACTTTTTTAGCGTTGGTTGCGTTGGTGTGGATGTTGTTCTTGATGAAGGTCCGCTTGGTATCTCTTATGTGCTGCTGGTACTCCTTCAGGGTGCTTCTGTGGTTCTTAAGGTCTTCCGTGGTTTTACGGTTTTGCCAGGTTTTCTCGAGGTATCTGCAGGAATGCCTGACTTCTTGGAGTTAGGTGGTAAATCAGGCGGCCTTCAGGGGGCGTTGTTTGGAGGGGTGGCGGAGGGGGGCAAGCTTGTTGGCGCAGCTGGAGATCCAGCAGTGAAGTTCTTTTGTGGTGCAGGGGGGTCTTGGAGGAGGGTGGCGTTGAGGAGGTGGACTTGCTCCAGTTCCTTTGTGGTGGGCGCGGGCGGGTTTGGGTGCATTGGCGGTGGTGAAGGTGAAGTGTACGTAGTGGTGGTCCATCCAGGGGGGCTGCATTGTGTGGCTGTGATGGATGTTTGTCCCTCCTGCGAAGATAGGGTCGAGGGTGTATCCTGCTCTGTGGGAGTGGTGACGAGCTGCTTCAGTTCAAGGTTGGAGAGGTTGTCAAGGAGGGTGCTGGAGTATGTAGTCCGTGGAGGTGATGGCGTGGGGTGTGACGAGGTCAGTAATGGTGGTTGCAGACTGGGTGCGAGGTCCAGGTGGTCTGTAGGCGAGGGTGCCGCGTAGCGATGTCCTGGGGCTCGTCTGGATCTGGAAATGGAGGTGTTCTGTGTTGGAGTGGGGGCCGCTCGTCCTGGAGGTAGAGAGTCGGAGGGAGGCCTTGTCTGCGATGGCGAGTTCTCCTCCTGTGCGGTGGTCCTTTCTCTGGATCTTGTATCCATCGGGGTTGGCGGTGGCGATGTCAGGGCCGGAGGTAGCATTGCTCCAGGTTTCTGTGAAGAAGTCAACGTCGGACGAGAGGGTGTCGATCATGTCCCAGATCTCTCCGGCGTGTCTGTGTAGGGAGCGTACGTTGAGGAGGATGCCTGTCATGGTTTCGGTGATGTGGGCGTCTTGTGAATATTCGGCGGTTGTGGAGGTGCTGTTGGTGGTGAAGGATCGTCGACAATGTCTGCAGGAGAACTGTCCATGGGTAGTGTTTGATGTGGTTTTTTGGCAGTCGGTGTGTCTTCTGGGGTTGAGTACGTGGAGGATGATGGAGTTGTATCAGCAGGGTTCCAGAGATCCAGCGTTCCTGGCGCTGGCCGTGGTCGAGTCATGGACGGGTGCAGACGGGCTTGCCTTAGGCGCACTATCGGCGCGCAAGCTGCGTAACAGCATAGTGGTCGCCATATTGTAGGGGATGGGGAGGGACATGCAGCTGGGAGGTGAGGCGGTCAGGGGGAGGGGTCACAGGTCCGAGTCAGCAGCAGCGGGAACTGCACGAAGGATACGGAGACGCAAGGAAAACAGCAACAGTGGGGAAAAAATTTACAGCAGAACAAAAATGAATACAACATGTGGGGAATTAGAAAACAGTGCTAGGGTGCTACAAAACAAACGCAATTATAACAGGGGGTAAGATGAGTACAGTAGTGCTACAAAAAACTCAATCCAATAGGGGGATGACGAGTACAGCAACGCTACAGATTATGAGATCACCCACAAGGGGGGCAGCGCAATTACCAAAGGCAACACGGCGAGCGATGCGCAGAGCGGTCTCGAACCCTACACGGTGGGGCTCTGATGCTCAGCGGCGGCGGAGCACAGTGCAGCGGAGATGCAGGGGAGAGAGCGGGCCTTGTTATTTACAAATCAAGCCATCTGTTAGGTGATTTAAAGCGTTTACTAAATTGCACTATCCATTTTTGTTTCCCAGCATGAAAGTGACAAATATGATCTTAAGAGGGCGCTGAAGGGTTAATCCTGGGTGGAAGTTTAAAGGGTTCACTATTTCGAAGCCTTCTAATCAGCGTCTACGTCTTAATTGGCTGAGGTTTTTGTCAGTCAGTCAAAACACTTTATTTCGGCAATTTCTGCCATAAAAGTACAAAATACAACATTTTTTTAAAAATCATCATCATAAAACGACATACTGGTGAGTTTAAAAAAGAATAGAATACAAAATTGAACAGAGAAAACAGTAGCAGTTTATGTTTCAATTAGCAAGTTGAACCCTGAAGTCATGGCAGCAAGGACAGTGTCATACACCCACACAAAAGTAGCCCATATAAGCATTAAACGTAAGCAAATATCACATTTGAGGGCAACATTAGCAGCATGATAATCAACAACTTCTTGTGAGATGGACTATTTAAAAATATAAATAAACTGAGTTAATAATTAAAAAAAGATGAACGCCGTTAAAATCAGGGAAATTGATCATACAATAAAATAAAAATCATCTAAATTCTCCACTCTAGCTAATCACAAAACGCCTACGTTTGCACCACATTGCAACTAAAAACTTAGCAATTGTAACATCAAAAACCGGATAAGTATCATATTTTAGTATCCTATAGACCTCACTATAACTTCTTTTGCCCAGATTCCTACAAAGTTAAAGAACCCATTCAGCCCTAGCAGCTCTGTATGCAGACAAAAGAAGACCACGTGGATCTCTGTTTCTTCTACAATTTTGCACCCGGGACATAACAGTTTTTTTGCTTCCACCCAACTGTTCGTGAATGCGTAGAGGGGAAGCTTCCCGTGCCTAAGTTGGAGAAACAATTTCTTGGCTGCTAAGGGTTGGATAATATCTAGTGCAGGCTCCAAACTATAGCACTGTTTACCATCTAGGAACCAGGAGGTGAGGCTAGTTGAGTCTATAGACTGAATGATACGCTCCAGTCTAAATTCTTTCAAAGCAAATGTTAGGGTTCATTTAGAAATAGCTAGACAAGTCTGTTCGGGTACCGTCCACAAATCATTTCTCCCTATTTTGTGAAATGCATCCCGGATAAAAGACAACCAGGGAATCTTCCCCACCCCCCTGATAAGCATAACTGATTTTAATTCCTCTCTATAATTTTCTAATTCTGGCGTGCTCCAAAGCCGTCGCCAGTTCAGGAGTGGGCGAAGAGCAATCAAATCAGCAATAGGGACAATGCCCAAATCCATCCTTAGAGGAATTATGGGTGTACTTTGTGGGAGGCCCGCGAGTTGCCTTAAAAAGTTGTTTTCTGTCGCTGTCAGAATGTTACTAGGAGAGTGGCCCCAAAGTTCAGCACGGTACATAGTGGCTCCCCTTGCTTGAACCTTGTATATTTCTACAGGCGGGCCAATAACTTTTACGGCGCAGCCCCTATGAACTTTTAAAATCCCCCACTAGCCTGAATAAGTTTTAATTTGCCTTAGTAATCTGCGGCCCCCATTCAATTTTTTCATTCAGAGAAAGGCCCAAGTAATCAAATACCGGAACCCTCTCTAGAGACTTAGAATCCAACTTAGGGTGGGGGAAGTTAGTAGAATCAGCATGGAAGACCATATACTTTGTTTTTTTTATATTTACCTCCAGATTTATTTTCTTACAAAACGAGCTAAATTTGACTAAGACCCGCTGCATCCCCATAGGTGTTTTAGAAAGGAGCAGTGTGTCATCCGCAAACATCAATGCAGGTATTTTGCGGTTAGTAAGTTTTGGGGAATCTATATCCCTAGTAGCTAACAGATCCTTAATTAGACCGTTAAGGAAGATGGAGAATGTGTTGGTGCAAGCACACAGCCTTGTCTCACCCCCTTCTCAACGGGGAAAGGCGCTGATAGTTTACCACCATTCCCAAATCTTATACTAGCAAAAGTGCCATCATGAAGGCGTTTAAGCTGTTGACAGAGGTAGGGTGGTGCTCCCATCTCAAGCAGTAAGCTCCACAGCTGGTCTCGATCTACCATATCGAACGCGGATTTGAGGTCCACAAACGTTAGGTAGAGAGAGCTGTGGTTTTTAAATGTAAACATATGTTTCTTAAGTACTAAATTACTGCTGAGAATCAGACTGTGGAGTTATTAGAAAGGTGAAGAGCTTGCAATAGCCATCGCTTTTAGGGACTTTTATGTACGCTAACAATATGATAAAATAAATTATAATAATGATACTAAAAAGAAACTGCTTTGGAGGAATCGCACATAAAACAATAAGGTAAATTCTTAGTTTTTCAGGGTGCGGGCACCCAGCTCAGCGTCCTGTAATGGTGGTCTCAATAGATTTCACATTCACAAGTTATCGTTTTTTAAGTAATTATGACTGGCCCCTCACCGTCCACTGCTTATGACCTCGCATGTTACATCACCCATGAGATATGCTATGTCATTTTTGTTAACATCAATATGATATCTGAAATGACATCACTGACCACAACGCTGTGCGTGAGGGGTGCGTGAGTTTTAGTTACTTGAAATAACTATAACTGGAAAATTTCAGGAGTTATTTTAGTTCAACATGTTACATTTAAACCGACATTTTCACCTAACTATATCATCTCTTTAACCTATGTTTTGTTCTATATAAATTCACCACTTCTAGTCATCTAAAGTAACTATTACTGGCGCCGCTGCCATGTGCAGCCTTGCCATCAATGTTGTCGTTTCAGATGTTGCAGTGATGCTATGAGCAATGTCATAGAGCATGTCATGAGGGATGTATTAAGTGAGGTAGTTAGCGGTTAATGGCATGGGCGCGCGCAATAGTTACTTTAAGGCACACGTAGTTTTTATCTCATTTCAACACCTAACTATGATATCACTTTAGACCCAGGTCTTAGTTCACTATTTGTGACGCACCAGCGGTGCAGTGTGCTGCCCCATATTTACAAGGCCACGCACGCTACCCTGGGTGGCTTGTCATGGCCTAGTCAACACGTCAAACAGACATTCTTGCTCTGCTGAAAGCCCTCAAATCAGGTTCCCCCGCGGACCCTTGTCCGGCAAGAGTTTTAGCTGGAGTAGCGGATTGTGTAGTGGCAGAGGTTACAGCCTTGGTAAACTGGTCAATGCAATCGGCAACGGTACCCAGACAGTGGAAGCAAGCAAAACTTCTGCCCCTCTTAAAAAAGCCTTCAGCAGACCCTCTTGTCGCAGCAAACTACCGCCCCATTTCTTTGCTTCCAGCATTGGCGAAAGTCTGTGAAAAGGTGATCTTTCGTCAGCTTAACGCCTTTGTTGAAGAATCTGGGGCGCTTCACCCTGCCCAGTCGGGCTTTAGGTCTTCCTTTAGCACAGAGACAGCCTTGGTTGAGGTGGTGGAAGCCATCAGGGAGTGTACGGACGGGGGCGGCAGAGCAGTACTAATTTTATTGGACCTCTCTGCCGCCTTTGATACGGTCCCCCACCAACTCCTTTTGGCTCGCCTCACAGATATCGGCCTCACGGGGGCCGTTTGGTCCTGGCTGGAGTCCTTTTTGGACTCACGGTATCAGCAAGTTTGGATGCCCCCTCATTCTTCCTCGGCCAGGTTAGTTCAGACGGGGGTCCCACAGGGCTCAACATTGAGCCCACTTCTTTTTAACATCTATATGACCCCTCTGATCTACCTGGCTGAGAAGCTGGGTGCAAAAATTATGGCCTACGCCGATGACACCCAGCTCCTGTTCACTTGGGGTAAAACACAATCTGAAACGGCCACAGCACAAAGGTGTCTGGCGGCCGTATTCACTTGGTTGGCACAGGCTAGGCTTAAATGCAACGAGGGAAAATCGGAAATTATACTATATGGTCACTTTCCAGACCAATTTATTGAATTGGTTTGGCCTCCCGATTTCCCCCGTCCTCTCTCCGAAGGGGGCCCTGCCAAGAATCTGGGCATTTGGTTTAATGATGATCTGCGATTTGCAGAGCAGATTAAAAGACTGACGGGCGCCTGCTTTGGGACTCTTAAATCCCTAGGCAGATTTTTCCCTCTCCTGCCCCAGCCGGCCAAAGAAACAGTTGCCAGAGCCCTGATACTGTCCCGACTGGACTATGCCAATGCTCTCTACCTGGGCTCCCCCTCTTTTCTGTTAAATAAGCTGCAGCTTATCCAGAATGCGGCGGCAAGACTTCTGCTGGGCATCCCTAGACACATCAGTATAAGATCACAACTGGCCACACTCCACTGGCTGCCAGTGGCCCAAAGAGTGCAATTTAAGGCTCTGGTTCTCACTCACCGAGCCCTACATGATACTGGCCCGGCGTATCTGAAGAAAAGAGTGACACTTCACGTGCCCAGCCGACATCTCAGGTCGGCTTCTCAACGCAGGCTGGTAATTCCACGCTTCAAGCGCTCTAGACTGGGTGGCTCATCTTTTTCGGTTAAAACAGCTACCCTCTGGAACGCCCTTCCGTTCACTCTCAGGGACACTAAAGATCTGAATTGCTTCAAAAAGCTGCTCAAAACTCACCTTTTTAATCAAGCCTACTAATACAATGCTGTGCTCTCTCTAGGACTTCTCTGTGGTTATGATCCGCGCCAGGATACTCAAGAGTAGTCGTGCGCGTAACAAATACCCATATAACATAACATAACGTCCCATTTTACACAGCACTTTCTGTCAAAGGGGCGTTCTAAGGGTTTTGCTGTGGGTGTTCCCACGCAACACCCATGGATTCTGCTGCATTCTCAGATTTACAACCTTTCGTAAACCTGTTGTAAATCAACAACGATTAGATTAAGCATTAGCAGAAGACATGCTTCGTTTTGACCATTATCGTAACAAATGTGCCGACTCCATCTTGTATTTGCAGCGGCCATTTTGTATGCCATACATTGCCATGTGCTCGTCATGTGCTTAGTCCTACCTTCTTGTTCACCGCGCCTGAAGTTTGCCCGGCAACAGGCTATTTTTAGGATTCTCCGCTTCCAGCATGTCCAGACATGCGCAGTAGGATCAACGACCGTTACTAATTGGTTCCAGATAGGAATGTCTTTACCAGTTATTGGAGACTGTTAACTCCGCCCACTCATCGATTGTGCCTTTCAATATGTCCTTGTATGGTCATAAATCTGCTCTTGTCTTTTGTACCGCCTTTTCTTGAGCCCCCTCATCTATACTACTATTATAAAGAGAGAACTGGGAACCTTTGAGGCGGGTAAACTCGGGAACCACAGCGCCAATCCAAACACCCGATACATCATTGTAATTGTCAGGGTCTGCAGATGGTCATAGGCTATATAAAATAAAAAAATATACGTTCTTTAAAAAATTTATGATAAAAAAAAAGTAGTCCCTTGGAAGTAGCGCCGGCTGCGACGTGCGTGCTGACATCAGGAGCGCGGGGAGGAGCGGCGTACAGGAGCGCGAGGAGGAGCGGCGGACATGAGCGCAGGGAGGAGCGGCGGACAGGTGGGGAGGAGCGGTGAGGAGCGTCGAGGAGCCGCGGACAGGCGGGGAGGAGCGGTGAACTCAGGAGCGCGGGTAGGAGCGGCGGCTGAGGTAGGTGAAGCAGCTGCGGATCCGTTCCGGGGGACCCACGGATAATGTCGGGGCGGACGGGGCCCTGAAGCCTGATTGCTCCCACGGACAACGTCGGGGCGGCGGGGGCCCTGAAGCCTGATTGCTCCCGGACAACTTTGGGACGGGCTGCTAGTTGTGTATAAAAGGGGCCATGTGCTTTAGTTCGGTGTGCTACTCGATACAATACCGAAGGGTGTTGTGTGGACTGTAGTACCACCTTTAAAGGTTTAATAAACTTTGCTTTTGTATTTTCCAGTTTCATTGCCAACTTCTTCCTAAGGTCTGAGGACTCTGTGCAGAGAAGGGCGAACCCTTGCACTAAGTAGACCTAGCTGAGGTTTGCTTACAACAAATTGGCGCCCGACACATGAGGCTCATCGGCGACTCGGATGCCCGAAGGAGCGGTCGTGACGAAGGATTGGAATTTCGCTGCGGACGCGTACGCATGCCAGAGAAGACCCGAGTCTTGGCATCCAAGGCGTTTTTTCCTTTCTTTCCGATCTGACCATCCAGGTGGTGCCGGTCCTCGACTGAGATCTCTTCTGTTGGCTTGCCGTGCAGTGGCCGTTTGGTCGAATTTAGAACTTGGCAGTTGGAGTCTGGACACCCTGTGAGAGGTAAGAACCATTGTACGGTACTTGCTGTGGGTTTTGGAAGCCTGTGAGTGGCAAGGCAGTTTTAGGATACGCTTGCTATGGCAATTTTGGAATGACTAGTCACTGATGTGTATGTGTATGTGTAATATATGTGTTGCAACACATATAGGCAGGTAATGAGGAGACTTTTCTCCATAATGCGATTTTGATTTGAACGGCACAACGTATTACAGATACCTTAAGTGCTAATTTGATTATAATACTGCATATTCTGCACTATTTTTGGCTGTTTTTGCCTGTTTTAGCGCACTTCGTAGGATGTGCTGCTTTTGTGGAAATAACCGGTTAAAACTGGAGGAATCGCAGCCGGGTCCCCCAGAGGGGACGCCTCATAGAGATATGTATTTAAAATATGGTCTTTCTTCTATAATGTACAGCACGTTGTGGAGGAATACACGCAAAAGGATCCTGAGTTATGTTGGCCGAAGTATGGGTCATTTGATATGCGAAAAATTGAGTATGTGGAACAGTGTATGTTTAAGCGAAAATCTAGACAAGATAGGTTTGAGAGTGTGCGACTGTGGGTGAAAGAAGTACGTGAGCGTGAGAAACGTGAGCAAGCGCTGATTGAGAAAGAGCAACGGAAGAATGTGTATGAGAAAGCGCAAGAACTGAGAAAAAAGGAGGCGAAAGAGTTGGAAGAGAGACAGGAAAAGGAGCGCAGATTACAGATATCTGGCCAATATGGTGTTCGACAACTTCTTTATCCTGTCCTTAATAAACCGCAAGATGATTTTTTTTTGTTAGATCGTCCTCCGCCTCCGTATATCGTTCCGTTCGCTCCATCTGGCGACAATGAGGATTCCGGTACAGATCGAACGAAACCAGATACCCGCTCCATGATTCCGGTCGACCGTGCGGCTGAACTTAGGAAACTGGCTCGGCAGTCACTTAAGGATACTATTGCTGTTTCGGATATTTTAGAGACTTTTAAGGGATGGCAAGAAAGAGAGCAGATGTATTTTACTGAACATTTTGCAGAAGAAGTTGTTGATATGTTTCGAAAAGTATCTGATGTTCTAGAACCTGATGATGTGGCAATCGATTGTAAGCAATTACGTAAAGGTTCTTTTCCTCTTTCCCAGGTGACTGATACGATCAGGCGGCTGGTTAAACTTCGAAATGAGGCGCTTCGGCTACGGGAGGAGAAACGGAAAGCTAAAACAGATGAACGAGCGGGATTGGTCGACGGGAAACAATCATCTATTTTCGAAACAGATAAGACCGCGATAGTGCATGCAAAGCCTATGCGAGAGGCCGCGCCTTTATATGTTCCTCCTAAAGGAGCGGGTACTAGTGACGATAAATATTCTGTAGATGCAAAAGGGTATTTTATTTATAATTGGGTGTATACTCCCTGGAATAGAGCAGATGTTATGGCTCTTAAAGCTGCATTGCCTGATCTGCGTAAAAATCCTGCCGCCTTTTATGAGGAAGTCGAGGGAGCCTTAAATTCTTGTACCATGACGATGGCTGATTTCGATTTTTTTTTCGGGCTCATATTGCCGCCCGATATGTGCCGATCCGTGCGTAAAATAGATGATAGCACAGCGTACGGGGCATTGTGGAAGGAGATAGAGAGGGAAGATACGGACAGGGAACCAGCGCAAAAGCCATGTCAATTGATTTTAGATCTTCCCGGTGCAATATTAGCTAAATTAAAAACGATTATTTCCCCTAAAAAGATTGATTGGACTATTTTAGCATCTTGTAAACAAAAGACAGATGAATCGGTTTCAGATTTCTTCACACGTTTTGAGGAAGCTTTTCATGATTTTAGTGGCCAGTCGCTAACGGACGATACGGGCCGTCAGTTGTTTGTAGATAAGTATGTTATGAATCTATTACCAGGAGTGGCTAGCCACTTGAAAGCCAGCGAAAGCTCTTGGACAACTTCTTCTCCGGCATCCGCCCTGACAATGGCTCAATATTACGAGCGTAAGGAACTTGAAGCGAAGGGCAATGAGGATAAAAAATCTAAAGAATTAAAAACAAAAGTTATGTTATCTCAGGTCTATGGTTCACCTCTTCGAGGTAACGATAGAGGTGGACGAGGATTTTCTAATTCCTCCTCTACTCGTTTCTCTTTTTCTATTGATCAATGCGCGTATTGTATTAAATTTGGTCATTGGGCAGATGAGTGTCCATTGTTGCGCTCACAGCACTATGTCCGTGGCCGAAGATCCATGAGGAACCGCTCGGGGAACTCAGGACCTAGAGGTGCCATGAATGATCGTGCTAGGTTTGATTCTAATGTGCGAGTACAAAATGGGTTCAATACTTTTGATAGGCGCAACCAATACCAAATGTCTGATTATGCGCAGCTTCAGTCGCATGATTCTGCTTATGCATAGGATTGCGTAGGATGGGGTAAGGAATCAGTTGAAGTTCCAGTAGATCAGAGGGGTCCTTATCTTACAGCTCATGTTTTGGGTTCTACTGATCAGTTTCTGGTTGATACAGGAGCTACTCGTAGCGCTTTGTCTAAACAATTGGTTCCGAGGGCTCCCCTGTCTGGCTTAACGAATACATCGATAGGGTTCGATGGAACACCTTCCCTTAGACATTGTCACAACCACTTGCATTTCATGTTGATAGGTTTGCTGCTCCATGCCCGTTTTTGCTTTCTCAAAACACTCCAGATAATATTGTGGGTCTTGATATGCTCAAGTATTTCAGAGCCACAATACGATGTGCCCCTGAAGGAGTACGTGTGATTTTGAATGACAATTACCCAGTAACAGACAGAGTTTGTATTGTTCAAGAAGATATTGCATTAGCTTCTCTACCTAACACTCTGTGGGCCACTTCAGATACAGATGTGGGTCAGATGGTTATTCCACCAGTGCATATTAGTGTCAAGGAGGGAGCTGTGTTGCCACGCCTGCCTCAATATCGAATTTCACAGGAGGGTGAGGAAGCACTCACACGAATTGTACAAGTTCTTATTGAAGTTGGAGTTGTTGAGGAAGTTCCCTTTAACATTTGTAACAGTCCGATCCTCCCAATTTTGAAGAAAGACACTGATACTAGGATCTACAGATTTATTATTGATTTACGGGAAGTCAATAAGATAGTGGTGCCACAATATCCAGTGGCTTTTGATATCACGACACTTCTTACCCTAGTTCCACCTACTGCAACTACGTTCTCTGTTATAGAGTTGAAGAACGCTTTCTTTTCGATCCCTATTCATCCTGATAGCCGATATTTGTTCGGTTTCACTTTGAATAGTCAATTGTATAGATTTTGCAGAGTTCCTCAAGGCTATACCGAGAGTCCTAGTATTTACAGCCAAGCATTGAAAAGACAGCTTGATTCCTTTGTTCTACCCGAGGGTGTGGCGCTCATTCAGTATTTTGATGATATTTTGTTAGCAGCTGACACCCCCGAACAATGCGAGAAATGCACGCTGTCTTTGCTTTCTTTCCTTGCTTCACATCATCACAAAGTATCGAAAAAGAAATTGCAGTACTGTAGACCAAAGGTAACCTACTTAGGTCACCTTTTGTCTAAGGAGGGGCGTGCGCTCACATCAGATCGCATTCAGGCAATTCTAGACACACCAGTACCTTCCACACAGAAAGAGGTTCGAGCATTTTTAGGTCTTACTTCTTTTTGAAGGCAATGGATATTAGGATTTTCATATATCGCTAAACCCTTGTTAGCGCTGTTGACAAAAGATACTCCAATACCCCTCCCTTGGACAGATGAATGTGAGAATACTTTCCGACAGTTACGACAAGCCCTTTGTTCAGTGCCAGTGTTAGGTACTCCAGATTACACAAAGCTCTTTACATTGTACACACACGAGAGGGATGGATGTGCATTGTCAGTTTTAGTACAGACACATGGTGATAAGCAACGTCCTTGTGCCTATTTTTCAGCAGTACTTGATCCTGTTGCTCGAGCGTTGCCTGGATGTTTTCGCTCGGTTGCAGCAACAGCTGTGTCAATACGCCAGAGTGAAGGGATAGTCTTGTCACATAAGCTGTTGGTGCTGGTACCTCATGCTGTTGATGCCCTTTTGAATCAAACAAAGACGCAGCATTTAACTAGTGCTCGTCTGACAGGATATGAGCTGACGCTGTTGGCTCCTCATATTACACTGAAGAGATGTGCAACACTGAATCCAGCTACGTTGTTGCCCTTTCTAGTGACTCAGCCTGAGGCTCAAGAGACACATGACTGTGTCTTTGTGACCGAGGAACAGACAAAGGGTCGTATTGATTTGCAAGATACGCCCCTTCCAGATGTGGATGGAGAACTGTGGGTTGATGGGTCTTGTATGAAGTTACCGGATGGTACAACTTCAGCCGTGTATGCAATTACTACGCTTCACACGATAGTAGAAACAGCTTGCATACCACAGAAATCAGCTCAAGCAGCAGAACTGATAGCTTTGACACGAGTGTGTGAGCTTAGTACAGGATTGTGTGTGAATATTTATACAGATAGCCGCTATGCTTTTGGAGTGGCGCATGATTTTGGCCTGCTCTGGAAGGAAAGAGGCTTTTTGACATCGCACAGGATGCAGATAATGCACAGAGAACTAGTGCATAATCTTTTGACTGCATTAACATATCCAAAGAAAATAGCTATAGTGAAATGTAGTGCGCACAAGAAAGTGACTGATAAGGTGGGACAAGGAAATGCTTTTGTAGATCGAGTGGCACGTGAGACTGCGATGCAGCCTGATACTACTTCTATGTATGTAGTGAAATCACAAGCTGAGCGGTGGCACGATGCCAGGAAAGAAGTACTAGAGATACAGAGGACCGCTTCTGACAAAGAACGAGAGCAATGGTCCATAGATATAGAGTTGGATGATGAAGGTTGTTGGCGAAACAAACAGATGGATAAATGGAAGTTGCCTATAGCTTTTGTACATCCTATGGTTCAGATGGCACATGGGCTAGCACATGTTGGAGCTTCAGCAATAGTGAAATTGCTTACACAAGTTTGGGAGCATCCAGAAATTGCTAGCACAGCTAAGAGAGTAGTACAGTCCTGTATGATTTGCTTACGATTTAATCCTGGAAAAGGGACACGAACTCCAGCAGGAGGATTTGCTACACCGACTGGACCTTTTGAGGTTTTACAGATGGATTATATCCAGCTTGAACTCTGTAATAATTTGAAGTATGTCTTAGTGGTGGTATGTGCCTTCAGTAAATGGATTGAGGCGTACCCCACCAAAGACAATACTGCAATTACTACAGCAAAGGTGCTTTTGAAGGAATTCTTTCCTCGCTACGGTGTTTGCAGATTTTTGTGGAGCAACAACGGACCTCATTTTGTAGGGGACGTTATAAAGTATGTCCTGAAAGGATTAGGGATTAAACAGAGGTTTCATGCAGTATTCTACCCACAATCAGCAGGTTTGGTGGAAAGATACAATGCCACTCTGAAACTGAAATTAGCTAAAATACAGGCTTCTACTTCTCTGACTTGGCCAGATGCGTTGCCACTGACATTGTTGTCAATCAGATCAGTGCCTCATTCTCGAACAGGTCTCACACCTTATGAGATCCTATTTGGCAGGCTTATGAATATCTGGGGAATTCCTAAACCGAGTTCTGTGTATGATGTACCTTGTGTCTTAATGAATGACTATTTTTCACAATTAACTGATAACTTGGTTTCTATTCATCAACAGGTTCGAGAAGCACTTCCTGACAGATCCACAGGAGAGGGCCATAACCTCCGACCTGGCGACTTCGATCTTCTAAAATCTTTCGAGAGTTCGAGCAGTTTGGAGCCAAGGTGGCGTGGGCCAGAGCAAGTGCTACTTGCTACAAGAACAGCAGTTCGAGTCACGAATCGGAAGAATTGGGTCCACGGTACCAATTGTCGACGAGTACTCCCGACTTTGGTGGAGCCTGCTGTGTTGACCGACCACCGAGAGGTTCTGACTGCAGAGAGAGGTCGTGCTGTGACGCCTGACGGATCTGAGGAGTTCTTCCCAGACCAAACAGTCTCTGGAGCAACAAGATATAATTTGAGACCGAGAGAGAAATCTGCAGCATTATGAAAGTTGTCTGAGCATTCCCTGGGTCAGTGAAACCGAGAGCCGATGTGGCAAGGGGGGGTGGGGGGGGGGATCAGCCCTGCATTAGAGTAGTGACACCCGTCTTGGCCCGTGGTGAAGAAATAAACGGCTACCCAGGGGTAAGAGCTCTGACAACTACTTTGGTTTCAGGAAGATTTGTTTCGTGTTGTGACTAAGAATGGAAAAGAAGAAGAAGATTTTTTGTGTTATAATAGGGTTCGTTGTTGCCTTGATGATTGTGGCAACAATAACATGGTCTGTTGAGGAAACAACTCCTGCTCGTGAGTTGTTTGTAGTTACTACACCTACACCAGAGGAGCATTATTTCTTTACGCTCCCATATCAAGAATTGAAACATCGACAATCTTATCTTATTAACACCTTCATTCAAATGCTGAATCACACCCACATCGCTACTAATGCGACAAACTGATGGATTTGTGGGATGATGCCTGCCCATCAAAAAAAGGAGGTACACCGTTTATACCTCTCCCTTTTTCGCATAATGGCTCTTGTCGAGCCTGGTATACTTTGCTCTTTGCGACCAGGAAGCCTACAGTGAGCAGACTGCTTTTCCGGTTAAATAAAGAGTGCCATCAAAAGACAAAGATGGGTATCCCCAAGCGAATGGAACTAAATGGGAGTGGGAGGAATACCGACCATACAATATTTCAACGCCATATATCTTCACCAACACGCGAGACTCATCTAATGCTGAACATTTTGTCATTTCTGTTACCCAAACGCAAGCAGAACTATGTGTACAGAGCATTTGACATATCCCTGTGGGGGTCAGTGATGGTATCACTGTATTGAATATAGATGGTCTAAATAATAGTACTTTTTTAGCTTCACACAACACTTATTTTGTGTGTGGAAATCGTGGATATTATCGATTGCCAGCCGGATGGACTGGTATTTGTTACGTGTCTTTTTTGTTGCCCCCTGTGTTTCTAGCACCTCCATTGTATCACCGAAATCTTAAATTGTTCAACAATATAACTGTAAATAGATACAAGAGGACGTTGACTAATGATAATGTTGATCAGACTGACACTAGCCTAAAACAATATATAGATTTTAATTTAGGATTGTTCTTTTTTGTAGGTGCTGCATTAAATAGCAGGAAAGTGCGACGATTGACTAGAGTAGTAGAAGCTGTTACCGATCAAACAGCTGCAGCTTTAGGAAATATTACCTAAGAATTGCAGATTGCTAGAATTGTAGCTTTGCAGAATCGGATGGTGCTAGATGTAATGCTAGCAGATAGAGGTGGTGCATGCTGTGTTATAGATAGTAGCTGCTGCAGTTCATCCCTGACCACACCCCATCAGTGTATAAAGCGATTAATAAACTTCATAAAATCGCTGCAGACATTCACACAGAAAATGGTACATGGACTTTTACATGGTGGCTTTGGACTCTGATTTCTGCTTGGGGCTGGAAAGTATTAACAGCCCTATGTATAATAATTGCAATAATTTTCACCTGCTGTGTCTGTATTCAATGCAGTCCGATGATTTGTTCTATGTGTGTCAATGCTTGTATACCAACTGAAAGTAATATTACAGAAGTCAAAATGCAGAATGATCTGAAAAAGGAGATAGCTAGTATGATGGCCATTGATGTAAGAGATGAAAATCTGGCCTTTCCTAGGAAACCGAATGTCTTCAGCTAATGTTGAAAGGGTTGTCTGTTGTAAATCAACAACGATTAGATTAAGCATTAGCAGAAGACATGCTTCGTTTTGACCATTATCGTAACAAATGTGCCGACTCCATCTTGTATTTGCAGCGGCCATTTTGTATGCCATACATTGCCATGTGCTCGTCATGTGCTTAGTCCTACCTTCTTGTTCACCGTGCCTGAAGTTTGCCCAGCAACAGGCTATTTTTAGGATTCTCCGCTTCCAGCATGTCCAGACATGCGCAGTAGGATCAATGACCGTTACTAATTGGTTCCAGATAGGAATGTGTTTACCAGTTTTTGGAGACTGTTAACTACGCCCACTCATCGATTGTGCCTTTTAATAGGTCCTTGTATGGTCATAAATCTGCTCTTGTCGTTTGTACCGCCTTTTCTTGAGCCCCCTCATTGTGTATAAAAGGGGCCATGTGCTTTAGTTAGGTGTGCTACTCGATACAATACCGAAGGGTGTTGTGTGGACTGTAGTACCACCTTTAAAGGTTAAATAAACTTTGCTTTTGTATTTTCCATTTTCATTGCCAACTTCTTTTTAAGGTCTGAGGACTCTGTGCAGAGAAGGGCTAACCCTTGCACTAAGTAGGCCTAGCTGAGGTTTGCTTACAACAAACCTGGCAATGCGTCAGAAACATACGCCTCCCCAGTAGAGGCGCAAGGATGCACGAGGAAAAATACTTTTATTTCTCCTCGTTTTTAACTCTTTCTATGCATGCTGCATTCTGCAGCACACTTGGAAAGAGGAAAGCACCATCAGTGATTGCTCTTGTGCAGGATGGGGTCCCTTCCTGCAGAAAAACAATCATCTCTGCAGCGCAGGCACCCGAGCACCAGGGTGCGAGGGCGACTGAGTTAGCGCATGGCAGCCAATTCTGCACCAGCGTAGGGGAAAGTACATGGATGTGTCGTACTGTTGTAAATATGACGCAACTCTGTGCTTTTAAAACGATGCAGCTCGGCACACCACAGTGGCTTGCATCGCCACAATGACCATTTTGTTGAAAATTAGGTCCTTTGTTTTTTTCAATGAATTTCAGTTCTTTTTATGATATCCAAAATTGATCATGGACTCAACCCCCTCAGGAAGCCTGCAGCTGATGCCCCCACTCTGCATGATCTTAGGCTGTGCATTGCTGGATGTTGACAGCAGGGCCCGGCCTCTAGCGATGTCCTGATCCCAGCCCTTCTGTGGTACAGCGATGCCAGTGATTGGAAGCCTGTACACTGCCCCCTGCTGGGGTGCTGTGAAGCCTCACGTAAGAACCATGCTGGGTCCCACGGGAGTACCATGGGAAACATCCTTTACAACGCAACTTTTACAACGCACTACCATTACGACGCAACTTTTACAACGCAAGTCATTACAACTAATTGCGCTGGAGGGCGCTCTAGGATAGGGAATATTTTAATTACTATCCAACACCTTCCCTACTATCCACGGGGACTGGAGTTGGAATAGTAAATTAAACTATTCACTATCGAGCGCCCCCCAACGCAAGTCGTTGTAACGACTTGCGCTGTAAAAGTTGCGTCGTAATGGCATGTGTTGTAAAAGCATGCGTTGTAATGACATACATCCGAGTATCATGGTATAAGCGTCATGGAATTTATACATTTATTTTATTCTCTGGGATGATCCCTCTGGGTTACCAACACCACCACCAAGTGCCTCGGTGCCAGAATGTCCTACCCTCTCGCCTTATGCCGGTTTTCAAGCGCTTTATCAGTACACTGGGAATGAGACCCCAAGCTCTGTCATGGCGGCCAGCATTTTGTTCACAGTTGCCATCAGCCAATCAGATTGCTCAGTATCTTTGCACTGGTATTGGTATTATGGTACCAAAATGGCAGATTTAAACAAGCATTTACAATGCAATGGTTTCGCCTTTGGAAAAGTTAGAGCTATTGGCATTGTAAATGACAACATTTGTATTTATGTGTTGGTTTTGAAAACAGATAAATAAATGGTATTGTCATTTACATTGCCGTTAGCTTAATCTCTGCAGTCACTCTGCACTCCTTAGCATTCTGCAGTCACTCTGCACTCCCTAGCATTCTGCAGTCCCTAGTCACTCTGCACTCCCTAGTCACTCTGCACTCCCTAGTCACTCTGCACTCCCTAGTCACTCTTCACTCCCTAGTCACTCTACACTCCCTAGTCACTCTACACTCCCTAGTCACTCTGCACTCCCTAGTCACTCTTCACTCCCTAGTCACTCTGCACTCACTACTCTGCACTCACTAGTCACTCTGCACTCCCTAGTCACAATTCACTCCTTAGTCACTCTGCACTCTGCACTCACTACTCTGCACTCTGCACTCCCTAGTCACTCTGCACTCCCTAGTCACTCTGCACTCCCTAGTCACTCTTCACTCCCTAGTCACTCTGCACTCTGCACTCACTACTCTGCACTCTGCACTCACCACTCTGCACTCTGCACTCACTACTCTGCACTCTGCAATCAGCACTCTCTACTCTGCACTCTCTACTCTGCACTCTCTACTCTGCACTCTCTACTCTGCACTCTCTACTCTGCACACTTGTAATGGCCGGATTTTTTTCTGAGTAGATGGGATCAGCCCCCAGGGGCCCCTATGACCCAGCCAAAACGTACTCACCTTCCCTCCTCAGATCGCATCCACAATGGATAACTATACAGATATATACAGATCGCACCTAAGGATGGGGAATGACAATATACATGTATGGATTTTCTACAATATCTTATTCACATCAGTTGGTCTCGCGGCCACCCTGACCCAGACCGTTCTACCCTAGGGCAGATATGACACACAATCCGGTGCGTCTACACACGGGCCTGCAGAACCCAATGCTCTCTTTTCCACAAGCGTTCGCGATCCTGCAAAACTACACACTAGTTCGACCACCTAGTGCTCTCATTAACGCCGCATATCAACGACGACCACATTCCTATGAACAGTTATCGGGATAATATCTCAGTTATCTGCTTGGGATAAAACTACAATAATAACTTTGAATATAGTTCCAAATTATATAGTGTACTCCCTGCTCTTGGCATCAAAGGTCCACTCACTCCCTCTTTATTCGATCACCATTTACCTGATCGGGATTTCTCATCCGTTCACCTAAACAGCTTTCGACTAGAAATGCAGTTTACCTTGATTGAACATGAACACCGAATACACAGTAATTCTATAAGAATTAGGATATTTATTAACAATAGACACAAATCACATTACTATGCAACATAAATTCTGCAAAGAAAAGGTACAGATTAGAGTGCACATTCTATTAGAGTTAGACAGAGATCACCTTGTTAGTGGGAAGTCTGGGCTCGGCAGTCATCTAGGTTCCCTTCTCGTCTCTGTATCCTGGCTCGCCTTGCAGTCACCCTCAGCCGTCACAAGTACACGTCTGCACCGCTAGGCTCAACCTCGTCTGCTTCCCCTCAGGACACCGGAACCTTGCTGATTATTAGCTACCGTCTCTCTCTCTCTCTGTATCAGTGCGCTCCGCGCTACTTCTCGTTCAGTCTTTCTCAGAGAGTTTCGGTCTTAAATCTTTCTCCGACTTCAAAGATGGCGACTTGTCCACCATGAAAATGAGTAATGGCAGAGATGCTAACGGCTAGATGCCGCCTACGGACTAACTGACAAACTGACTAACACCTTCGCTAATATCAAAGCCCGTTCCTTCATGGAAATTCACGGCCAGTAACCTGCCGCCCACCAAATTCTTGTACCTCCCCGTACCAAGGACACTTTCCCAGCCGGCCGGCCTGAAGTTGTGTCTTCGGAGTGGAGAAAAATACATTCCTTCGATAAGGGTCAGCCTGAACCGGTTCTCTCCAAGCGAACAACAGCTTGAAACTAAAACATTACACTTCACCTAGAAAGCCTTCTCGAGCTACCGGGCAGAAAGCAAAATGGAGTCTGTCTCGTTTAAGGCCTACGGAGCCCACAATATGCATAGCTCCATGGAAAATAGCCCAGCATGTTAGCAAATGAGCAAATCATAACTAATACTTATATATCTATCCCCTAACTTAAATTCATAAGCCTTACTTTAAGGAAAATGGCACGAAAATGCCCTAATATATGTAAAACAGGGTCCCTGTCTATAGTCCTAATCCCTATGCTATGGGGGTGATAGGCTGGAGTCACTCTCCATCATTCTCCTTCTCCAAAGAGCCAGCAAAAAGGCAGCCATTACATTACACCCCTTGACTCCAGTTTATTAACCACAAACTAAATGGAGCTAACATCAGTAGAAGAATAATATGAAACAAAACTAACTGATCTACGACCCTTACTAAGTCTAAAAAATTGGAGCAGGGAAGGGATGCACTGAATAAAGCAACAAATAGCTATCAGGACACAAATAGCGACAATAACCCCCCCTAAAATTTGTCGTAGGGAATGCATGTCAGGGAGCCAGTTAAAAAGCCAGTCAAAGAAACCCTGATCTATATGTTGTCTAATTTCTGCAGTCAAGGGGGGGCGCTAGAGGGCGCCGGACGAGATGGCCGCACTTGCGTGAGGCTCTGTCTAGACCATCCGACATTCGCCCATTAATCCTGCCATTTCCGACACCTGCACCCTGAAATCAGGCTGGGGGGGCCCCGCTGCCATCGGGGGCCTGCCGAGTGCTTTTTTTTCCGGAGTCCGAGGCTGCACTGAGCGCCCTTGGGGACGGACTGTTCCGGGCTGTGATACCGCTGCCTGAAAACTTCGCGCCTAATGGAGCGAGACTGACGCGGCTGGACGGACTGAGCGCTCTGCTGGGTCCTGCGCTTACTGCCCTGCGGAAGCGGAGACCGGGACTGGAGGCGTCAAGGCAGAGGCGGGGACGACCTGAGGCATACCCCCGGAGCGGCGCTGAGGCGGCGAACGGCCTGGACCCGGCCCTGCTGGAGTCGGTAAGGGGGGCGGGGCGCTACGCAAGCCCGGGGCTGCGGAGGTGGCGCCGGGCCTGCTTGGGCCGCGTCGCGCGAGCTGATTCTGGCGGGGGCAGGGAGAGAGGGTCGGCGGAGTGGTGGAGCTGCGCAGTGGGGGCTCTGCTGATAGCGCGCTCTCGCCCTGGACCACAGCTGTGCGCTGCTCTGATTGACGCTGATCTGCTGCATTGCATGGATAGGCTGCATGCCTGGAGTTCTGTGGAGAGTCCGCCATGATGTGTGTTTGAGCTACGGACAGGGAGCCTATCGGGGCCTGATAGGTGTATTGTGCCCTGCAACCGGGGGAGTAGACTTGCGGAGGGGGACCCTGGTGGATATGGTACTGCCTCTGTGACTGCCTGGCGGACACCGGCTTGTGGGCCCAGGGGGGAGCATTGAAGACGTCTGGGATTGCTTAGGGGTGCACTCTCCCGCCGAGCGCGGAGGATCTATCTGAACTGTGGAAAGGAGCACTGCTACAGACTGGGACGGGCGAGGGCTCCCTAGTGCTACTACTTGCACCACTCTGGGGGTATCACCTGGCGCATCAGCTCTGTAGGACTGCGCATTGGACTGTGCTGTATCCTTTGCCGCCATGGGCAGAACGGAGAGGAACCAGCCGAAAATCACATTTGAAGCGAAAAAAACTGCGCTCATGCCCTCCCAGGCACCAGCTGACACTGACCAGGGAGGGGCTGTGGGGGGTGCCCCGAATCTCGAATCCACGCTAATAGCGATGCAAAAAACCCTACAATCCATTGAGGGCACCATGGAGTCAGTCAATCACCGTCTTGACCAAATGGCAACGCAATTTGACCGCCAAAACGAGCGAATGGGGGAAGTGGAGCAGAGGGTATCTGCCACGGAGGATGGACTGGCCACCGTCTCGTCTAAAGTATTCAACATGGAAAGGGTGCTGGCGGTCATACAGGCGAAGAACGAGGAGTTGGAAGGGAGGTCCAGAAGGAACAATGTAAGGGTCACGGGCCTGCCGGAATCCACAAACGTTGGACGCATGGAGGACTACATCGAAAGAATGCTCATCGACATTTTCGGGGCGGATCAGCTGTCCCGAGTCTTTATTGTGGAGCGTGCTCACCGCTCGCTGGCCAAACGTCCACCGCCTGGGGCACCGCCGCGGCCGATAGTGGCCAGGATTCTGAACTATAGGGACAGGGACACTATTCTTCGGCTTGCTAGGGAGAAGGGCTCCATTGAATATCAGGGTAACAAACTTGAGTTCTATCCTGACTTCACCATGGCGGTGCAGACAGCTCGTAAAGAATTTGCCACGGTGAAACAACTTCTGAGGACTGCTAACGTCGCATACGCCATGTTGTACCCTGCACGCCTACGGATAGGTCCACCTTCGGATAACAAGATTTTTTCTTCCCCCAAGGCAGCCATGGACTACGCCAAAAAATTGAAAAAACGTGCCAAAGAGCCGGACGAGCGACGAGATGCGGAGGATGACAGGCAGGATGAGGTCGCTTGAATTGTTTCGCATTCTTGACTGCGGCAGGGGCACTGCTGAGGGGCACTGCACTGGGTCGCCCACACAGTTCAACGTCTGATTTTGCATTGTCAAGTTGTGGAATCCGCTGGTGCCTGAATTGTTTAATTCTAATAACATGGACATTATGGAGGATGGGATGTGCTGGCGGGTGGTGGCTATACGCCTGCTGTTGAATAGCGCTTGGCGGGGTTCTGTCCCCAGTGAACATGGTAGTCAACTTGGCTGGGGATCGCTGGCTCTGGGGAGGCTCTTGCGCGAACTGCCCTGCAGGTTGCAATGCTTTCAACTACGTATATAGCTCTATTGGTGGTGGGCACATCAGGGGCGCTCCTGACAATGTACTGCAGTTTGATAGTTTGCTCCTGGATGTACTGATCACGTGATTGGGGATGCAGGGTTGGAGAAGTTCTTATCGAGTATGGTCTACGCTCCCGTCAATTCTTGGCGGGAGAAGTGTGCCGCTACGCCCCCGATATGGGAGATCCCCACACACTGTTGTTTGAATTGTTGGGGGTTGCACAAGGGGGGGGTCAGGGATGGCTTTGGCAAGTTGGGTACGCTGAAGTGGGTGGTGGGATGGGGGATGGGGCTCTGGGGGCTGTTGAGGGATTGTTTTCTTTCCTGGTCCGGGATGGGGGGTCTGAGATGCGGGTACACTGTGCTCGACGCTTCTGGTTGGGAGTCGGCCTCTTTTACAGAGGAATACCTATCAATTTTGGGTTGAGAGGTGCAGAGGTAGGATGTCTAGGGTGGACACGGGGACCGCTTTACTGGCTTAAGGGAGGCTCGGAGACTTGGCGATATGGACAGGGGGGGTAGAGTCACGTGCGTTACTTGGAATGTGAGAGGTCTTAATCGGCCGCAAAAGACTAGGCAAATGCTTGCATTTCTGAATAGGTGCGGTGCACAGGTAGTATTCCTTCAGGAAACGCACCTTCAGGGCAAGGCGGCTGACATGGTGGGCAAACAATGGGCGGGGGTGCGACTGGCCACTAAGTACTCTTCCTATGCACGGGGGGTGATGATTCTGATTAAAAGAAATATTCCCTTTGAAGTGGTCCATGAAGAAGTTGACCGGGACGGAAGATATATTATTGTACAGGGAAGATTGTGTGGTACGCTGATTACTCTGCTTAATGTGTATGGCCCAAATGTCGATGATCCTGATTTCTATGTTCAGCTCTGGAACAAACTCTATGTGCTTGCCCCGTCAGCTATCCTGTGTGGGGGGGATTGGAATGTCACGCTGGATTCAGATTTGGACAAGAAGCAGGACAGACCTACGGTGCGAAAGAAAGCGGTGGATGCGGTGTGCGAGGGTATGACTGGGCTGCAACTGCTGGATGTATGGAGATTGCGCAATCCGACTGTGCGGGCAGGTACTTGCTACACATCAGCACATGATACATGGTCACGACTGGATTTCTGGCTGGCGACTCGGGATGTGAGTGGTTGGGTGGTGGGTGCTGAACATCTGCCTCGCACTATTTCTGATCATGCACCGGTTACACTGGTACTGAAGATCCCAACGCATGCGCCGGCCCCTTTCACTTGGCGTCTGTCTCCGGGGGTACTCACTGACCAGGTGTTGTCTGAGCGACTGGGACAGATCATAGAGGAGTTTTTCGTTAACAATGTGGGATCCGTCGACAATATGAGTACGGTGTGGGAGGCCTTCAAGGTGACAGTGAGAGGTGCGTGTATAGGACTAAGATCGGGAGTACTCACGTCCATCAGGGACTCCATGACCAGGGTGGAAAGAGAGTTGTTGGCCCTCGAGCGGCGACTGGAAAGGGGTGAGGAGGGCACGATCCTTGCAGACATCAGATCAAAAGTCACTGAGTACAACGAGTTGGCGGAGCAGGAGGTGAAGTTCTTGTCTAAACATGCTACGGCTAGATACTATGGTGAAGGGGGCAGACCAGGGAGGGGACTCGCACATCGCATCAGGGATCCATGGGCACGACATTGTACGGTGCAGGAGATTGAGGATCGGGGGGAGGTGGTGACTAACTCGGAAGGTATATTAGCCTGCTTCTCGAAACATTATGCGCAACTCTATGAGCAACGGGAAACGGCTGATGAGGAGGAAGTGAATCGATATCTGGAGGATGTCGCCTTAGTATGGCTGTCCAGAGGACAGCAGGAATTCTTAATGCATCATATCACGGAAGCCGAATTCAGGGACGCAATTGCGGCTCTTCCGAATGGGAAGGCGGCCGGCACGGATGGGCTGCCCTCCGAATTTTATAAGAAGTATGCGGATTTACTGATTCCCCAGCTGGCACAGGTACTGGAGGAAGCATTTGAGTGTGGACGACTTCCAGCGACTATGAGAGAGGCATTGTTGGTGGCACTGCCTAAACCAGGGAAACCGCCGAATAAGTGCGATTCGTATCGTCCCCTCTCACTTATGAACACTGATGTCAAAATCATTGCCAAAGTATTAGCTACGAGATTACGTTTACTCCTGCCAGTCATGGTACTGCCGGATCAATCAGGATTCATTCCCCTCAGGTCCACCACACATAATCTCCGGGCACTCTTCGCGGTGCTCCACCTGCTTAAGCCGGACCTGCCTGCAGCCGCAGTCATGCTTGACGCGGCCAAGGCCTTTGATTCGGTGGCGTGGAAATATATGCTGACTGTCCTGCACAGGATGGGGGTGCCGCTTTTCTTCACATCGCTAATTGCTTTATTGTATACTGCGCCCACGGCGAGAGTTAGGGTTAACGGGCATGTGTCCTCTTCATTCCCGATACAGAGGGGGACGCGGCAAGGATGCCCTCTATCGCCGTTACTGTTTGCCATCATGATGGAGCCTCTGGCCTGTATTTTACGGCAGAGGTATGCGGAGGCGGCGTTGAAGTTCCCCCTCAGATCCTTGGCTGTGTCGATGTATGCGGACGACATGGTCCTGTATGTTAGAGACCCGGTAATTCATCTTGAAAATATCCTTCGCGAATTCATCAGATTTGGTCGACACTCCGGACTATCTATAAATTGGGACAAATCTGTGATACTGCCACTCACTGACGCGACTCACCAGATTCCGCTGGAGTTCCCTCTGGAGTGGGCGACGGAATCGGTTCGCTATCTGGGTGTCTGGGTACATAGGGACTGTCAGGAAGTCGTAAGGGCTAACTATGGAGTTGCCGTCTCTAAGCTGGAAGATCAGGTGGCGCGATGGACTCGACTCCCTCTGACGCTGGCTGATCGCGCCTCCTTAATCAAAATGGTAGTACTGCCGAAATTTCTTTATCTTTTTGTGAATATCCCTGTCCCGTTGAAGTCGCATTTTTTCGCAAGGTTGAAATCGCTTTTGATCTCGCTCACCTGGGCCGGCAAAAAACCACGCGTGACTTGGGATGTCCTGGTTAAGCCGTATGCACTAGGTGGGTTTGCCCTGCCGGACATGAAGCTTTATTATCTATGCGCACAAGCGCAATTTGCTAGTTACTGGTTTAATGCTCCTCCGTATACCCCGCATGTGGCGCTCGAGGCAAGTGCAGTCCTGCCATATCCGCTGAGGGCAATGATTACTAACAAACATTCGGTATTCGAGAAGGGGGAGATCGATACTGTGCGAATCACGGCGACCGCCTGGGAGGACCTTGGTAGACGTGCTGACAGATTACCGTTGTATGCGCCGGCTATGCCACTGCTGTACCACTCGGATGTATCAGTGTCCAGCGAGATCGGGGGATTGCAGATTCTGAAAGAAGCTGGAGTCCAAACCATGGGGGACCTCTTTCCGGGGGCGTCATTTCTCTCCCTACAGGACATGACAGAACACTCCACTAACACTGTTATGGCTACCTTTATCTATGCTCGTTTGCGGGCAGCAGTGAGGGATTTATTTCCAACATATCCAGCAGAACCGTTAACGCTCGGGGCATTACAGCTGCTCTACACAGCTAAAGATAGAACCAAATTGCTCTCTAAACTTTATAAGGCTGCGCAGGAGGATGAGGGAGGGGGTGCGACCTTGGCCAGGGCACGCTGGGATAGGAGCCTGCCAGAACCTCTGAGCGATGATGAATGGAATGAATGCTGCGGCATGACAGGGGGATATGTGATTAATGGCAACTTCCGACTTCTGCACTATAAATTTCTGCATCAGTGGTATTACACGCCGGTTCAGCTGGTCAGATACGGGCTTCGAACTACTGCCCAATGTGTCCGGTGCGGTGCTGACAATGCCGATTTTGTACACCTGGCCTGGGGCTGTCCGCGTGTGTATGATTTTTGGAAGGAAGTAACTGAGAGACTGACTGTCATGGTGTCAAACGAAGTAAAGCTGGATATGCGCCTATGCCTTTTGGGCATTGCTTCTGGTGTGTCAGCACAATCGCGACGGCTTGTGGTATTGGCACTACAATTGGCTAAGAGGCGGGTTGCTATAGGATGGGGAGGTAGGAGGGCACCTAATGTACAGCTGTGGTTGAATGACATGGCCTACTGCAGGGACCAATTAAACTGCTACTATGAGGGTCTGCCTGAGAAATCTCGCCCGCGGGATGTGTGGGCTCCATTTACGCTCTATGTGCTGTCTCTGGAAAATTCTGATAGTGAGAGGAGTGAGATCGCTGACTTGTCGGGGGGTGAACAGGAATCTGATTGAATGCTGCCTAAATGTGTGTGAGAAGTATATTCTATGTAGGATGAGGGACTAGCGGTACCCATTTTGGATCTTCACATTGGGCCTGGGAAATTGATATGATGTGGCCGCCTTTTGGGGTCTCACACTGCTGTGGGTGTTATAGGAGAGAATGTGGGAAGATACCTACCTCATTCACATGCGTTATGGTACCTGATGTACCGGCTGACTTTTGGACACTATAAATGTCGGACTTGGAATACACATCAGGACCAGGATCGGGAGGGTTGGGAGGGAGTTGGGGATGGTTGTCGGTTAACTTTGTTCCTGTAACAATTGAAAAAGAGACCGAGATCACATAAGGGCTACACGGCCGGAATCAATGGTGTACTTTGGATGCTGATTAAAGACCATTCATAGTGCCTTCATGGGCTGAGCATTCACTGACTATGCGCTCTAGACGAAGCACTGTCTTCTCCAGCCTGTCTATATTGTGTGGTGCACCGATTGCGGCCGGCCCTGTAAGTGGGTTGTAGGCACACCGCTGTGTATATGAATAATGTGCAATAAAGGTCTACCAAAAAAAAAAAAAAAAAAAAAAAAAAAAAATAATTTCTGCAGTCAAGTCGTGGAGTTTGTCAATATGGGATTGGATAGCTTTAGAATGGTCAGACAAATTAAAACAGCATAGACCTTCAAAATCAGAACATTCATGTCCATGTTTCAACAAGAGATAATCAATAGCGGCCCTATTCTGCAAAATAGCTCGACGTTCACCTTGGGCGTCTAATAAGAGATCAGATAAAACAGTAGATGTTTGGTTAATGGACTTAACCATCCAGCAGGCCATTTTGCCGATTGTTTTGGCATTATAAACGGCCAATGCAGGCACTCCAATAATAGAAAAAGCTAAACCAAGATATTCTGATCTGGAATAAAGATGAACAGAGGAATCACAATCTTCATGCAATGATATTGAATCACGTACAATACGGGAATGTGAAGTAGGATGTGAGGAAAACATTAGCAAACTCAATCTAGTGATGGCACATGGGCCACCAGAAATATTGGCAGGAATATAGGGCCAAGACGAATTCCCACAGGAAAAGAGCCATCCAGCTGGCAATAGCATTGAACGATAATGGCTAGTGGCTACTAATAAACTTTTACAGGTCATATTATTTTTAACTGAAAGACATGAATTCGGAAGTCTCTTTAAACATAACAAACGTTGATGAGCTGAAAAGGAAGTAGCGGCTTGGAGCTTCAGCTTCAAGCACTCAGTAATAGCTTTAGGGTCACAGGTCATAATGAAACATAAGTCTCCAGGGGTAATATTAAAAGTAGTAATGCGGGAATGAATAGGGGCATCAAGGTCTGGAAGAGCAGTACATGAGGGACAGAATTCATGGGCCGCGAAATCACCCAGAATAACATTAGGTCGGGCATTAGATATATTAAAGATATGGTGAAGAGTTTCGGTGGATGCAGGGACAGCAACCAAACAGGTCGCTAAAATGTCGGTGACGGACTTCATAGGCGTAAGGCAGAAATGCGGAGAGTTCGTCACCCGCCTTGCGAGTGTGATCCAAAAATTCGATGACTGTACCCACGCGGACCGCGGGGCTCTTATTATCCCATCAACCGGCGTCGGTGGATCCTCTCCTCTCCCGGCGTAGCAAGCCAAAAGGAGTCCAGCGCCGACACATCCTGCAGCAGCAATCCAAAGAATGATCTGAAAGAATACAAACACAGGCCTTAATCATTCTCGTAAGTAACATTTATCAGCTGGGACAGCTTCCCAGCCATCTTTCCCTGGCTTCATCACTAAAACGGTGTTGTCATGACCGGTCGCAATAATATCAGCCTGTTCAGGAGGATTTTTAGGCGATTGCACCCATATTTTAGCTCCAGGAAGATCAGATGATCCGAAGCCTTTTTGTCCTCGCACAGTTAGCAACGTGGGGGCAGAGCCTTTTTTGATCTCACCACTGAAGACAGGCATAATCAATAACTGAGCAACACGGTCAGACTTTTTGATGAACAAATCCGTCTCACTGCTATTAAGCAGGAGAACCTTAATCTCTCCCTGATAATCACTGTCAATCACTCCTCCGAGCACTTGTACGCCTTTCAGGGCCAGGCCAGATCTAGGGGCAATTAATCCAAAACTACCGGCAGGTATACAGACACCAATGCCAGTTTCAACAATGATTCGATCCTTTCCTGGAAATTTAGCATCATTTAAAGCATGCAGGTCGAGGCCTGCGGAACCTGGGGTTGCTCTACATGGAGCCAAAGCACCGGGGGTAATTTCCCAATACATGACAGTGTTTGATATAGAATTCGGTTTCGCATCAACATGTGGAGGAAACAAACGCATCAAAGGAGATTCAGCATGTAACAAAGGGCGATTATTAAGAATCAGTAAAGCTTGAAGTAAAACATCACTCCACTGGCTGTAACGGTCATCAGTCAACTTGCGCAACTGTTCTTTCAACAAGCCATTCATTCTCTCAATCAATCCTGAAGCTTGTGGGTAATATGGAATATGAAACACCCAATCAATATTATTTTCCGCACAGAATTCCTGCACCAATCTTCCACGAAAGTGAGATGCATTATCTGATTGAATCTGGAATGGGACACCATAGTATAGAATAATTAGCTCCAGGGTTTTAATTGTATTCACTTGGGTAGCATTCTTGCAAGGGAAAGCGACCAAAAGGCCACTATATGTATCAACCACTGTGCAAATATATTGACAATTTCTGCTCATAGGGAGCGGACCGATATAGTCAATCTGCCAAATCTGAGCGGGCAATTTACCTCGATGTAAGTGGCCTCGAACAATCTGAGGCACCTCTTTTTTCCTAGAATGCTGGCAAATGGGACAATGTAGAATGACATCTTTAATTAAAGAAAAGGGAATATGAATTCCTCTATCGGCAGCCCACCTGCTAGTGGCTTTCTCTCCAAAATGTCCTGCTTTCTGATGGGCCCACTTCGCCAATCCCGCCAAATCAGAATCCTGCATGTCCACCACTGCCTCAGAAATTTTAGACTGTTCATCTGCAATATTATGAAAAAATTTGTCAAGGGAATCAATCGGAGTATGAGCATCCACGTGAAAGATTGTTACAGTACTCTGCGGGAGCAATTCCCAAATTTCTTGCCACAGCTCTTTGCCCCATAACTCTTTTGAATGCAATTCCCAATTATGAGAATGCCATGTTGGCAACCACACCGCTAGTCCATTTGCAGTGGACCAGGAATCAGTGAAAATATGACATGTACCAGGTAGTTCCTGTTTCAAAACTTGGTAAACTGCATAGAGTTCAGCATATTGACTACTCTTACCGTCTCCAGTTGTGCTTAACAATTTCTGTGTAATCGGATTATAAGAGACAGCTTTCCAATGTCTTTTGTCACCAATGAATTTCGCAGAACCATCCGTAAACCACACATGTTTTCTATCCTCCGCGGACAGATCATCAAATGATTTACCCCACTTCACGGGAGACTCCTGCACTACGGGAACCGAACACTCACTTTCAATCTCATTGGAGGGCGCCTGCGCCACTCGCTCATGGAAAACCGACACACCTTTCGGACCCACACGTGCCCTGTCCTGAATGTACCATTTCCATTTAATCACACTAGCCTCCTGAGCATGTCCAATTCGATGGGACTTTGGTGAACTCAAAACCCACTGCATAATAGGAATTTCAGGCCTTAAAATGACAGCATGGCCTAGGGTCAATTGCTCGGTATCCACCAGAGCCCAATAACAAGCAAGCAGCTGTTTTTCAAAAGGTGAGTAACGCTCACCAGCCTCAGGTAACTTTTTGGTCCAAAAACCTAATGGCACTTTTTGTCTGCCCTGCTTTTGCCACAAACTCAAATTGGCATACAGGCCTTCCACGGACACATTCAAATCCACATCACCTTCACTCACAGGCCACAAATCCAAAGCATACTGAATAGCTTCTTTAGCCAAATTAAAAGCAGTCTGTTGAGGTTCACCCCATTCAAACGCATTCTTTTTACGAGTGACTCGATACAGCGGAGCTAAGATTTGACTCAAATGGGGAATATGCTGACGCCAAAATCCAAATAAACCAATAAAGCATTGAGCTTCTTTCCTGTTTCTGGGAACAGCAAAATCAAGTATTTTTCGTTTAACTTGTGGAATCACTTCTCTGTGACCCTCATGCCAATTAATTCCTAAAAATTTCACAGCTTGGGATGGAGTTTGTAATTTGTCAGGATTCATTTCCCAGCCTTTCGCTCGCAAACAGTCAATGATCTGATCTAAATGGGACTGCACCTGATCTTGCGTTTCACCTTGAATCAAAATGTCGTCAATATAATGACAAACCTGAACTTGTGGATTCGTGGGCACTTCAGACAAATGTTCAGCCACCAGCCGGTGACAGATCGTAGGACTATGTACATAGCCTTGAGGAAGACTCCGGAACGTCATTTGACGTCCATTCCATGTAAAACTGAATTGTTCCTGACATTCGGGGGCAATCGGAATTGAAAAGAATGCATTAGCAATATCAATGGAAGCATACCACGTACCTGGATGCTTTTGAATTCTTTGAATCAGCGTGACAATGTCAGGCACTGCAACAGTCAATTTAGGCGTATTTTTATTCAATTCTCGATAATCAACAGTCATGCGCCAAGAGTTGTCACTTTTGCGCACGGGCCAAACGGGATTATTCCAAGCAGATGTGACCGGAGTAATGACTCCTGCGTCAACCAAATCCTGAATCGTAGCGGTAATTTCTTCATGACCACCTGGGATGCGATATTGCTTTTGAGAAATCACTTTCGTTGCTAAAGGTATTTTAATAGGTGGCATGCGTAAACGGCCAACCCGTACGGGTCTGGTCGAAATGTATTGTCGTGTACCAAATTGATAGTATCCGTCATCCAAATGCAAAGTCATACCTTTCAAAATGTCAATTCCAATAATGTATTCCAAAAGTGGCACAACCAACACAGAGTATTCTCTACGAGGGATTCTACCAATTTTAATTTCGAGTGCAGTTTGAACCGCGGGTGTTTCTTTACCACCCAAACCAGTGATCGTAAAAGACTGTCCATGAAATTTTCTCGACTTACCATGAATTAAAGTGGCCTCCGCCCCAGTATCAACTAACGCTCGGGCCCTTTGGATATTACGATGTTTCCAAAAAAATCTCAATATCTACATATGGTCTGTAATCTCTGTGGGCCCACTTGCGTACCGGAGCTTGACCTATTTCCTAGTCATTTTTCCTGCGGTCTGACAACCAAGACAAATCAGGGTAAATGCTCTCAGTTTTCTTTGGTATTAGAATGTCTTGTTCATATCCGTCTCCAGTACGAAACGGATTAGTGTCAGGTTCAAAAAGTTGTGAATTGCGGTCAGAGAGTTTGTTACGATCCTCCCTCTTTCGTACATCAGGGGAATAACTCCTTGCATCTCGTCGTCTGTTAGAAACACGATCATCTCTTCCCCTCTCACGATCATCCACTCTCCCCCTCCCATCATTACGACGAGGGGATCCATCACGTTCATAGCGCCGATCATCACGGCGATCAGAAGTCACACGTCGCCTCTCATCACCACTGTCATCCGAACCACGGTCATACTCATTCTTTCGCACACGACGGGCACCCTCCTTCCGATCCAAACCACGCTTACGAAACATATCCCACAAGATATTATTAGGCTCACCATCAATGTCTTCCCTTTTGACACCATCAGCAACAAGAGCAAGAAACATGTCACGTCTAGAGAACTTATAGTCCCCACCAGTGCGACCCTCAGATCGAGATTGTCTTTCAGGTTTAAACCATTCACCCAGCTCACCAAGCTGACGAACAGACTCAAGCACAACAGACAAAGGATTGCCAGTTTGGTTAATCAATAATGTCATCATGACCTGCTTGTAAGCAACAGGAGAAGAACGGATAATGCGATTACGCACAGAAGATGTTAAAAGACCATCCAATAACTTGTCAGCAGTACTAAGGAAGATAGCCGTTTTCATGACTTCCTCTTTTAAACGTTGCGACGCATCGCGCAGAGTGTACCACGGTTTCTCATCAGTAGGCCAATCAGATTCAGTTGGATATTTATGATTACAGCCGTCAGACGCAAGCTGGAGCAAAGAAATTTGACCAGCACCATTATAATTCCGAAAATGATCCTGAATCGTAGAATCAGAACTCAAAGAGCAAAATCGTAAGCAATCAACAGCATCGAGCATAATACCGGCAGCGCCAAGTTCATAAAGACGCACCATCCAGGTAAGCAAGGCCTCACCAGGCCGTTGTCGAAATCGTTGCAAAATGTCACTAATCTCCTGCTGAGTAAAATCTTCAATACAATCAAGAGCTATACCACCCGGATTACCAGGGGCCTGTTGTAATTTACGTCGAAAAATCGGGTGAGCAGAAACTGCAGGGAGATCTTCCGTGGAAGCCCGCATCTTAGATTTAGCAGCACAGTCAGGGCAAGCTACGTCATCCACACGGGAAGAACGAGCACGGTCACAATCAGGACTTAAATCGATACATGAAGTAGATTTACAATCACGTCCGGAGCGAGAAGACTCGCGCGTGTCACCCTCCTCCGCCGAGGAGTCAGAAGTATGAGAATCCCAGATATTACCGTCCCACTCATCGGGGTTCCAATCCATTCCAGCTTTTGCTACAACCATACGCACTTTGCGTGAAGACACACGTCCACGACGATGTTTATACTTATATCGTGCAATACGGACCGCAGCCCTTTCGGCAATGGTCTGATATGTTTCAAGTTTGTCGGCAAGCAATTTATTTTGACAACGCAACAGAGTATGCGCATTTTGCAACTCAACACACTGTCCTTCCGTATCTTTAAACTGTTTCTGTAGCTGAACAAACCTCTCATGCAATATTCTGTATGCATTAAGAACAATCCACCCTCTGCGTCCTAAAATAGGAAGCTCATCACCCTTCACTACTGGCGCTTTCTGTAGGCACGATACCACATCGGCAGGCTCCGCCTGCTCCAAGCATGAAGACCAATTTTCACTCAAACCAGTAGAATCAGCCCACTCACGGGCTAAAGCCTCATAAGGCGTAGACTCCCAGCCGGGAATCTGAATCGGCAGTTTAAAAACCGACGATGATTTTTTCTTAAACATAATAACACGCAAAAAAATTATATACACAATTATAAACAAAATTTTATACGTACAAGCCGAGCGCAAACCAACGAGATTAAAACAACACAATGCACACAGGCTTCGTAAACAGTTCGTGACGCCAGATGTAATGGCCGGATTTTTTTCTGAGTAGATGGGATCAGCCCCCAGGGGCCCCTATGACCCAGCCAAAACGTACTCACCTTCCCTCCTCAGATCGCATCCACAATGGATAACTATACAGATATATACAGATCGCACCTAAGGATGGGGAATGACAATATACATGTATGGATTTTCTACAATATCTTATTCACATCAGTTGGTCTCGCGGCCACCCTGACCCAGACCGTTCTACCCTAGGGCAGATATGACACACAATCCGGTGCGTCTACACACGGGCCTGCAGAACCCAATGCTCTCTTTTCCACAAGCGTTCGCGATCCTGCGAAACTACACACTAGTTCGACCACCTAGTGCTCTCATTAACGCCGCATATCAACGACGACCACATTCCTATGAACAGTTATCGGGATAATATCTCAGTTATCTGCTTGGGATAAAACTACAATAATAACTTTGAATATAGTTCCAAATTATATAGTGTACTCCCTGCTCTTGGCATCAAAGGTCCACTCACTCCCTCTTTATTCGATCACCATTTACCTGATCGGGATTTCTCATCCGTTCACCTAAACAGCTTTCGACTAGAAATGCAGTTTACCTAGATTGAACATGAACACCGAATACACAGTAATTCTATAAGAATTAGGATATTTATTAACAATAGACACAAATCACATTACTATGCAACATAAATTCTGCAAAGAAAAGGTACAGATTAGAGTGCACATTCTATTAGAGTTAGACAGAGATCACCTTGTTAGTGGGAAGTCTGGGCTCGGCAGTCATCTAGGTTCCCTTCTCGTCTCTGTATCCTGGCTCGCCTTGCAGTCACCCTCAGCCGTCACAAGTACACGTCTGCACCGCTAGGCTCAACCTCGTCTGCTTCCCCTCAGGACACCGGAACCTTGCTGATTATTAGCTACCGTCTCTCTCTCTCTCTGTATCAGTGCGCTCCGCGCTACTTCTCGTTCAGTCTTTCTCAGAGAGTTTCGGTCTTAAATCTTTCTCCGACTTCAAAGATGGCGACTTGTCCACCATGAAAATGAGTAATGGCAGAGATGCTAACGGCTAGATGCCGCCTACGGACTAACTGACAAACTGACTAACACCTTCGCTAATATCAAAGCCCGTTCCTTCATGGAAATTCACGGCCAGTAACCTGCCGCCCACCAAATTCTTGTACCTCCCCGTACCAAGGACACTTTCCCAGCCGGCCGGCCTGAAGTTGTGTCTTCGGAGTGGAGAAAAATACATTCCTTCGATAAGGGTCAGCCTGAACCGGTTCTCTCCAAGCGAACAACAGCTTGAAACTAAAACATTACACTTCACCTAGAAAGCCTTCTCGAGCTACCGGGCAGAAAGCAAAATGGAGTCTGTCTCGTTTAAGGCCTACGGAGCCCACAATATGCATAGCTCCATGGAAAATAGCCCAGCATGTTAGCAAATGAGCAAATCATAACTAATACTTATATATCTATCCCCTAACTTAAATTCATAAGCCTTACTTTAAGGAAAATGGCACGAAAATGCCCTAATATATGTAAAACAGGGTCCCTGTCTATAGTCCTAATCCCTATGCTATGGGGGTGATAGGCTGGAGTCACTCTCCATCATTCTCCTTCTCCAAAGAGCCAGCAAAAAGGCAGCCATTACAACACTCACTTTGCACTCTGCACTCACTAGACTGCACACTCTGTACTCTGCACTCACTACTCTGCACACTCACTACTCTGCACTCTGCACTCACTACTCTGCACTCTGCACTCACTACTCTGCACTCTCTACTCTGCACTCCTACTCTGCACACTCACTTTGCACTCTGCACTCACTAGTCTGCACACTTTCTACTCTGCACTCACTACTCTGCACACTCACTACTCTGCACTCTGCACTCACTACTCTGCACTATACACACTCACTCTGCACTCTGCACAAAGATCCGTTACAATTAAAATAAAATAAAACGACGTGTAAAAAGTTATATGAAGTAATCTTCCTCGAGTTTTTCTAGCACCCAATTCTCTCCCTTCCTTCCCCCTTCTTGCTCCCCACCTCACCTTCTGCCCACACTTTTTCAGATAATGCTGTGAATGGGGGATGGCGGGCAAAAAGAGATGGGGTGAAGGAGGGACGAGGGAGTCGTAGGGAGGGGGGTGGCGCACCAAGGACGGATGGTGGACGTGGTATACAAGGACGAGGAGGGATAGAGTTATTGGGTGTAGGGATAGGGAGGGTCGTAGGAAGTGGGTACGAAGGGAAGGGGCCGGAATGGAAGGGGGGAGATGAGGGAGGAGATGAAGAGAAGAAACGTCAGGAGAGCTGAAGGAAGGGGGCCGGACAAGCTGGCTGCAGAGGGAAGAATGGCTGAGTGAAACCGGGTAGTGGAGAGAAGGAGGGACGAAGTGAAGGAGATGTGAGAAGGATAGGATGAGATGGTTGGAAGGGAGCCTGGCTGAGGCTCGGCAGGGGCTGGAGCTAAATAACAGACGGGATGCAGCGGGGGTCTGTGTGGAGTGATGGAGGGGTAGCTGAGGCGAAGGGTCATGAACTGATGGTGGGAAGAAGGGGCACCAGAGGAGAAGACGGACTCAGGAGAGACAGGCAGGGAGGAGGAAATGAAGGGGAGGTGGACTGAGAGATTGGGGTAACTGGAATGCGTCTTGGAATGAAGGTTTGGCAAGTATAGAGCCGAGACAAGAGTGAAGGGATGGGTGAAAGGGATTTAGGGGGTCATGGTAGATGACACTCGGGAGGGGTGGTGTTCGAGGTGATGTAGAAATGACCACACATCATTGATAGGCTGGTGCAGACGAAAGAGGCATATCTATGTGTGAGCAAAATGCAGACATAGAAAACCTGCCAGACATGTCATCATGGACATCCACAAAAGCGGTGAGCAGGGTTGTACTATGCACACGAGTACACATTGTGATTATTTTGCCGTTTTATATAGCGCAAACTCGACCCGAAAGTTCAGTGCGCTGTACACGAGCACCAGTTGCATTACGGAAGGACACATTCATTTTTAGGCAGGGGTTGAAGTCTCCGGGCAATATAAAACAAGGAAAGGCACGGACAGCGGGAGGGGGGGCAGGAAAGGCACGGACAGCGGGAGAGGGGCGGGAAAGGCATGGACAGCGGGAGGGGGGCGGGAAAGGCACAGACAGCGGGAGGGGGGTGGGAAAGGCACGGACAGCGGGAGGGGGGCGGGAACGGCAAACGGCAAGAAAGGCACTCATATGGACTTCCTCCGGCGGCGGGCGGCCGTGGAATGACCAAAAGAAACGTTGACGACCAAAAAAATAAACCCCGCCCACCGCCGCACTGACGTCCTAAAAGGGGCGGATGAGAAAAATTCTCAGGAACGCCCACGAGTCGCCTCGCAGAATGACGGACGCCTCTGTTTTCCAATGGCTAGCCTCCATTTATGGAGCTAGCCAATGGGAAACAGAGGCGGGACAAACAGCCATACTGCAAAACAAAAGATTTTGCCTGCGCGAAACGCTGCTTGCGCAGCTTTCGACAGGCGAAACCTAAAAAGAAGCTCCCTTTGCCAATCTCATGGTCCTATTTTTTAAAATGTTCAGTACCGCTGGACTCCGCTGGACCAACTGTCCAGATGTACCTCACTATTTCATAGCGTTAACCCCTTCACACTGAACCTGTGCTCCTCTTTAAATGTTATTTTCTAAATGTAGCTAGAGCACTAACCATAATTTTTATGAAAAGAAATGCTTATTTTGTTAATTTAACATTTTTATTGCAGTATCCTCTTGTTTTTCAGCTTTGATTCCATCAAGTTGGAATTGAGGTGGGCAATGCTTTTTTTCATAATAGAGAGTGCTTGCAGTCTGGTTGTTCATTAGAACACAGTGGCGACGTTGCAGCAGAAGACTTGGGGATCAGCTGACAGGCCGCTGCTGCTTGAAGTGCCTATTTTATTCTGAATATCAGACTTTATTCTCACAAGGCTGAGGAAGCTAGTGTGCATTAATGGAAAATATGCTCTCATTTTAGCTCTGAAGCGTCTTCTATAACCTCTACAAGAAAATCATGAGAGAAAACAGTTTTCTCTCAAACATGGTCGATCCATACTGGCAGGCGAAATAACAAGGATGAAATTGCGCAAGGAATCTCCAATCTTTCATGCAAGAACACTGTGTTGGGTAAAACCCGAAGCAATCGACACCCTTTGTGATGCATATGAAGAAGCAGAGAAAACTGGTGGTCTCTCCTCACTCTCAAATAAAGGTATCATACCGGTCCTCCCCATCCTGAGAAAGATCCATTATACTGCAATAGCTATCATCCAATTTCCCTTCTGAATACAGATTCAAAGATATTCGCCACCATTCTCGCCAAAAGACTCAAACAAGTTATCGCTAATCTCATACAGAATTCTCAAGTGGGATTCATGTCAGGCAGAAGCTCTCGTAACCATCGACGCACTTTGGCTCACATACTCTGGCTTTCCAAGGATTCTGGAGTAGACAGAGGAGCCTTATCCGTAGATGCCGAGAAGGCCTTTGACCGTATTGAATGGAGCTATATGTTCCGTACATTACATAGGTTGGGATTAGGCAATGAATATATCTATACGGTCAAATAGTTATATGAGACACTGTCCGCACAAGTGGATTGTGAGGGCTTGCTTTCAAAATCTAATTTAGTTCAAAGAGGAACTCACAGGGTTGCCAGTTATCACCTCTTTTATTCCCTCTTGCACTTGAACCGATGGCTGTGAAAATAAGACAGTGTTCACAAATAGCAGGCTTTCCTACACCGGCAGGAATCTCAAAAATACTTCTATATGCGGATGACAAATGGCTCACACTTACTGACCGACCTACTTCACTCCAGACACTCATGTCTACCATTTCTCGCTTCTCAACCATTTCTGGCTACAAAGTCAATTGGAATAAGAGTGAAGCTCTTCCCTGGTCAGGGTACAACGAAAGCAGCTATTTTGGGCTATAATTATCAATGGAAAGTAGACGTATGAAGTATCTAGGTATTTATATCAAGGCAGGTTTAGAACGCATGATTCAAGACAACTAAGATCTGCTTATTGACAAAATGGGAGTATGGAAAATGGTCCCATCTTAACCTGTCCTGGGATAGAGTGCAAGCAGTGAAAATAATTATAGCGCCTCATTTCACTTTTGTTTTAGGTATGTTCCCTTTGACAGGTGAAATATCAATATAGCAAGATATTGACAAAGGTACTAAACCCTTTATTTGAGATCGCTGAGACCTAGACTTAAAATCTCCAAATTGATTGCTCACTGGCGATATGGAGGCCTTAGTTTACTGTGCATTGAGAATTACAAAGTCAAAGTCAAAATATGCTTTATTCAAGATTTCACTCATAAAAGCAAGAACAGTTTAAAAATACAATCATATTATCAATCGGTTACAGTAAAAAGATAAAGCATATTATTTACAATTTGTGACTCAGTGTACAAATCAAAATTTAGAGATGTCATATATCAATAAATATCCATTAAAAATATTTAAAAGAGTTAAAAAACACCCAGTACTAACAAGTTTCAAAATAATAACATGGATAGATTATGCGGGCAGTTTACCTAGACAGAGAATAGTCGAATGACTAGCAGTCTCTGTCTATTTGACCATACAGTTTACCCAGATTGAGAATTACTATACAGCCCTCCATGTATCTTAATTGGTTTATCTTTGGCCCATACAGGATGATCCCCCACTATGGGTTCTGACTGAAAGAAAAACTATACAGGCAACTTCAGGTTTGCAAATGTTTTACACTCATAAATCACCTGCCTTACTAACGTCCAACCCTATTATCAAATCTATGCTTAAGATATGGATACATGCCCACAACTCCTTAAGAGTAACCCGAGACTACATGGAAAGGCCCCCATATGCCTAACGCTGATATTAGAAGAGGAAAACAGACTATATCCTGGGATGTATGGGAGGGAGCAGGTATTCTAACGTTGGATCCCTTACTCACTTCAGAAGGTGAGATTAAAACATATGAAATGCTTCAGATAGAATTTCAACACCCGAGCTCCCAAGAGGGGAAATACTTACAACTAGAACAAGCCCTGTTTCTTAGACTAGGACCATATCCGCGGATAGTTGAGGATTCCCCAGTGTTACAATACATAAACATCTTGGGGGAAATTCAAAGGCGCAGTCTCTGATCTTATAATCCCATAGTGCATAAACTACACTCATACCCATTACTAGCACAACTTCATTTCAAATGGCGCGGGTTCATTACTCTAGCCTATTCCGATGAGAAATGGGCGGATGTTATAATGAACAAGGATAAGGGACTCAGAGAGGCCAGATTGAAATGTACTCTCTTCGACATTTTTCATCACCGGTAGTAGTCACCACATACACTCAAGACTTTACTACACCTTTCCACCTGTGTGAAAGGAGGTGCCCACAGGAGGGCTGCAATACATTACACATTTTATTCCGAAGTCCAATTTTGAAGGAATACTGGTCTCCCTTAACTGCCTCTCTACACAGAGCTATACAAGTGTCCACTTCCTTAACAGGAAAAAATGCAATCACCTGATGTTACTGATCTCCCAAATCTAACAAACAATACCAGACAATTAGGAAATACAATAGGGGAGTACCTTCCTTTTTCATCTCCTTATGAACTCTTTATCATCGTTATATGTATTCATGCTGTTGCTGTTATCATTAGGACTGTGGATGCTCAGTCATCAACACTGTTATTTGAATTAGGACTTACTGATCCCCTATTGGACATTGTTGAATCAGCAGGAATATCCCCACTTGAATTGTTATATTTGTGGATTTGTATGATATTATCTCTACTAACCTCTAACTAACTATCATACATGGTTTACTACATATTGTATACTATCTACATCATCTCCTCCCTAGTCCACCTTTCCTATTTCTTCCGTTTCAGGTTTTATGATTAGCTCAGATATTGCATCTTTTGATGTCTGTATTATGATTTTTTTGTGTTTTGAAATCTGTGAAGTTAATATTTCCAAGAAATTTATTTTGTGGAAATAGTTTGATTTACTATTTACTTCTCTTTTTCTATGCATTGTTTATATACTGACATGTACTCCCATCCTCAGGGGGCTGGCTGATGGCACTGGTGGTCTTGGGGTTTGTGTGTGACAGCCCCCATTTGTCCGCCAACTAACAACGTCAACATAGCTGTGGTTTCCAGAGCGTGCCCTGCCTGTGGCCTTGGCGACGTGACGGGCACATAACCGTGAGGCCTTGGGCATGTGATTAACTCACCCATACAGCCTGCCACACATACTGCGGTAAAGCCAGTATTATTGTCTTGGCAAACACCACTGAGGAGTGGAGGTTCAGCTTCCTTCTCACGATAACCCCGGCCCGTTGCAGTATTATTGCGCAATATACTGCATTATCTGCCTTGTCTGGAGCACGCACAGCGCTCTCAGTGACTCACCGGTGACCCTAACAGGAGTGCACACAGCCTCTGAAGGCAGTTGCTATGGCATTGCTACACTAATTCACCACTAATCCTTTTTAGGCTTTTTAATTCCAAAGTAGTGTGCTACTCACCGAAAAGCACTTCAACACCCAATCAGGGGTAGCAAGCGATATATACGTGAAAACCTTTCCCGCTTCTATCCCGTGCACTATCCTCCTCATATTTGTTTCAGAGAGCGGAAGAGGCGGGAGCCTTAAAGCTTCCCTGCTTGTTCTGAGCAGGAGCTTGAGTTGGAGGTGACCTCAGGACTCAGCAACTGTGGCCTGTGCGAGGGTGTGCTGGAAATATCAGGACAAGGAAAGGTGAACAAAGTGTTGTCACTGAGAGAGGGACAGGACTTCTGCTACCTAGAAGGCCATTAACTGCTGTAAGAATACAAGGGCTTACATGACCTCTGACCTTCCGTTCTCCAGTGATGGTCAGACAATATGCTATCTCAGGTACAAGCATTTCACACTTGATGAAGTTTGGTCATGAATTCTTACGGCCCCTTACCTCCATTGTCTCGTGTTTTGTACGTGTGTTTGGTATTTCCAAAGGTGAACAATCTTGGCCGGCAGTGGGGCATTGTACACGCGGCAAGTCCTGAGGGAGGGTACAGAGGCATGAGGTAGCACCAGTGACAGGGGTCGGAAGTCATCCTATCTGGGGTAGTGCCCATTGAGGAGGGCTGTTTTCAGTTCCTTCTGGTCTGTAGGAGGCGTGGTGCTGTTCTGTTGTCTGGGGGATATTGCACCGATCCTGGAAGCGTGGGGTGAGCAGGCTTGCTGGCTTGTTCCCTCCATTCTGTAGTGTTTAGTCTCTGATGGACCCATGCCTGACCTCCTTGGCTGTGATGGATCTCCAAGTATTGTTAGTTTGTTAGCTCGGTAGACACGGGTCCAGATGTAGAAGGCCTTGCTAGTGACGCTGCTGAATTTGAAGATAGACCCGGTTTGCAGGGAACATCGAGGTACTTCCTAGTGGTATCCATCAACAGATCTTCACCAGGATTCATTATGCTGGTTTAAAGACATGTGTTTATTCCACAGAGATCTCACCCAACACACAAAGATGTAGACGGCATCTGTCACAGTATCAGCAGTTTACCCTCAGTCTTCCCTCTATCATCCCTCAGTCTTCCCTCCATCTTCCCTCATTCTTCCCACAGTCTTCCCTCTGTCTTCCCTCAGTCTTCCCTCAGTCTTCCCTCATTCTTACCTCAGTCTACCCTCAGTCTTCCCTCACTCTTCCCTTAGTCTTCCCACAGTCTTCCCTCGGTCTTCCCCAGTCTTCCGTCTGTCTTCCCTCAGTCTTCACTCATTCTTCCCTCAGTCTTCCCTCAGTCTTCCCTTATTCTTCCCTCAGTCTTCCCTTAGTCTTCCCTTAGTCTTCCATCATTCTTCCCTAAGTCTTCCCTAAGTCTTCCCTAAGTCTTTCCCTAAGTCTTTCCCTTAGTCTTCCCTTAGTCTTCCCTTAGTCTTCCCTTAGTCTTCCCTAAGTCTTCCCTAAGTCTTCCCTTAGTCTTCCCTTAGTCTTCCCTTAGTCTTCCCTCATTCTTCCCACAGTGTTTCCTCAGTCTTCCCTTAGTCTTTCCTCAGTCTTCCCTCATTCGTCCCTCAGTCTTCCCTGATTCTTCCCTCAGTCTGTCCTGATTCTTCCCTCAGTCTACCCTTAGTCTTCCCTCATTCTTCCTTCAGTCTACCCTCAGTTTTCCCTCACTCTTCCCTTAGTCTTCCCTCGGTCTTCCCTTAGTCTTCCCACAGTCTTCCCTCGGTCTTCCCTTAGTCTTCCCTCGGTCTTCCCTCAGTCTTCCCTCCGTCTTCCCTTAGCCTTCCCTCCGTCTTCCCTTAGCCTTCCCTCCGTCTTCCCTTAGTCTTCCCTCAGTCTACTCTCAGTCTTCCCTCATTCTTCCCTCTGTCTTCCCTCGGTCTTCCCTCATTCTTCCCACAGTCTTCCCTCAGTCTTCCCTCAGTCTTCCCTTAGTCTTCCCTAAGTCTTCCCTTAGTCTTCCCTTAGTCTTCCCTTAGTCTTCCCTTAGTCTTCCCTCATTCTTCCCACAGTGTTTCCTCAGTCTTCCCTTAGTCTTTCCTCAGTCTTCCCTCATTCGTCCCTCAGTCTTCCCTGATTCTTCCCTCAGTCTGTCCTGATTCTTCCCTCAGTCTACCCTTAGTCTTCCCTCATTCTTCCTTCAGTCTACCCTCAGTTTTCCCTCACTCTTCCCTTAGTCTTCCCTCGGTCTTCCCTTAGTCTTCCCACAGTCTTCCCTCGGTCTTCCCTCGGTCTTCCCTCGGTCTTCCCTTAGCCTTCCCTCCGTCTTCCCTTAGCCTTCCCTCCGTCTTCCCTTAGCCTTCCCTCCGTCTTCCCTTAGTCTTCCCTCAGTCTACTCTCAGTCTTCCCTCATTCTTCCCTCTGTCTTCCCTCGGTCTTCCCTCATTCTTCCCACAGTCTTCCCTCAGTCTTCCCATAGTCTTCCCACAGTCGTCTCTTAGTCTTCCCACATACCCCGGGTGTACAGACCTGGCACTGTAATGCACGAGTGACGGATCTGTAGCTACCACTTACCCCGGGTGTACAGGCCTGGCACTTTAATAAATGAGTGACGGCCTGTAGATACCACTGACCCCGGGTGTACAGGCCTGGCACTTTAATAAATGAGTGACGGCCTGTAGATACCACTGACCCCGGGTGTACAGGCCTGGCACTGTAATGCACGAGTGACGGATCTGTAGCTACCACTTACCCCGGGTGTACAGGCCTGGCACTTTAATAAATGAGTGACGGCCTGTAGATACCACTTACCCCGGGTGTACAGGCCTGGCACTTTAATAAATGAGTGACGGCCTGTAGATACCACTGACCCCGGGTGTGCTGCGCAGCCGTGGCACTTTAATGCATGAGTGACGGATCTCACACCCACCACGCCAGCTCGAGAGTGGGTTTCATCATCAGCTATTAAACCCTGGGGGGGGGGGGGGGGGGGGCAGCCCACTCTAGGGCAGGCCCAGGGCCCCTCTCTCGGATGAGGCCCTCTTCCTCCTGAATAAATCTCCGCCCTGCTGCACACACAGTGCCCCGCCCCAATCACCACAGACGCCCAATCTAAATAAACACTTTACACCTTAAACACCATTACAAACGGCCTTGGCGCCCGCCCAAAGCGTGACTCACGCCTCACCCGCAGCCGGGCGGAAATGAACGCGCAGATTGTTTGTGCCCATGATCCGAGGCTGCTGGCCCCAGCAGCGCCCCCCCCCCCCTCAGCGGCCCCCCTCCCGCACCCGCTGATTTACCGCCGCACTTGGTCTCCGCTCCTCCGGCCACAAAGAGCAGGAATGCCGTTTATGGGGCGGAAGCGATGAGATCACGGCGCTCCTTGGAGCCCCTTGTGTTTTCTTTGTGCACCTTCCATTTCATTGCGCGGTGCACTGCGGTGCCCTCGCCCAGGGCTGGCACTGTCCCTGCCCACCATGACTCACTGCCGGTGCACCCTTTGTCCTTCGGAGGGACCGTTGCCCACCAAGGATTTTTTTTTATTTTTATTTTTTTATTTTTTTTTATTTTATTTGATGCGTTTTTATCTCGCGCGGACTTTACCCGAAGGTGTCAGAGCGCTTCACAATAGGAACAGTAATGGTACATCAGGAGAAAATTACAAGGCAGCATGTTACAAAATACATGCCAAGAGACCAGATTCAGGCGGGAGACTACCGATTTTTCAAGCCAAAAATGGCTTTATTTTAGCTGTCTCCCGTCTGAAATTGCATTTTCTACAATAGAAGTCAATGGGGCATTTTCAGTCTCCTGATTTTTTTTTTTAATCTCCCACGTCCCTGTCATAAAATGTTGGCATGTATGCAAAAGCAAACGTTACGTTACAAGAGGAAAAAGTGACATGTGTGCATGTTACAAAAGCGTTTAAAGTACAAGTAGCGGTAAAATACTGCACCAAATGGCAGATACTCAAAACACAAGAACAAACGTTACGTTACATGAGGCAGTGGTGGCACTTGAGCGTGTATCGAAAGCAAACAAAATCCAAGAGGTAGCAAACGATTCATTACAAGAGAGAAAGTGTCGTGTTAATGTTAATTACGCACTTATATAGAGCACGACTACCCAGAGGCATCTCTGCGCTTGTACGAATACCGCCGAGGAACCCTTCCTGGCCTTTCCCTGTGAAGTGTCCACTCCTGGGCACCCCCAGGGTGAAGCCAGGCATCCCAGCGCTGTGGGGGCCGTTGTGGAGATTAAGCAAGCTATTGCCCAGAAGTGCAGAGTGGGGCTCATGATCAGAATAGGCACTGAGGCGAGAATTATCAGGTCCGGGGAGATTGAGCGCGAGACCCGCCGAGGCGGGAATCGAATCCTGGTCCCGGCCAGAGCTCTGCATCAGGGTCTGCCGCTCTAACCATTGAGCCACACTTCTCTACTACGACGTGTGCAAGTTACAAAGGAGTACCAAACACAGGTAAAAGGACAATACTGCAATAAATGGCCGAACACACTGGGAAGGCACTTCCATAGTCATGATTTACACACTTGTCCGATGCATTGTCTCTGTATAATGTGTGCCTAGTGTAAAGTACTGACACACACTACACTGATTTGAGTAGCGCTATCCAACAAATGAAATGCATATGAGAGAGGGGCTAGGTAAAGATGAGGGGCAGTATTGGAGGGTGGCAGTGAGGGAATCCGAGGAAGAGGTCATGGGGTGGAGGGGGGAGCGAGGGAGAGATGAGGGGCACTATTGGCGGGTGGCAGTGAGGGAATCTGTGGAGGAGGTCAATAGGGGGGGCATGGAGAGATGAGGGGCACTGGTGGAGGGTGGCAGTGAGGGAATCCGAGGAGGAAGTCATAAGGGGGAGGGACTATGGGGAGATGAGGGGCACTTGTGGCATGTGGCAGTGAGGGAATCTGAGGAGGAGAAATTAATGAAATGAAATGAAAATAGTTCTTATATAGCGCATGGCTACCCGGAAGCATCCCAGCGCTTGAAGCCGTGGCGACGGGAGGTCTGAGAATGAAAGATGGAATCTAATTATTAGTAGTTTCCGGGAAAAAGCCATGTTTTTATTTTCTTGCGAAATGTAAGAAGGTTGGGTTCCTGACAAAGGGGGAGGGGTAGAGAGTTCCATAACTTTGAGGTATTATAAGAGAAAAGGCGGCCACCAGAGCGGGCCTTATTGATTCTGTTGACTTCTGGCAGATTGAGATAATTGGAACGCAGGTTCCTGGGCATTTTGTATGGTTTAATCAGGTTAGTAAGGATCGGGGGGCCTTTGCCTTGGAGATTTTTATGGGCAATACAAAGGGCCTTGAAGTGTATCCGTTCTTTTATCGGTAGCCAATGGAGTGATCTTAGCGCTGGTTTGGCTGAGGAGCAATGGTTGGTGCTCGTCAGCAGACTGGCTGTTGAATTTTGGACTACCTGGAGTTTGCAGATCACAGATAGAGCGCGTCAAGCCTAGATAAAATCAAGGCTTGAACTAGGATCTTTTTGGCTCTATCAGGCAGTTGAGGCAGGATTTTTCGTATGGATCTTAACAGGCCGAAACAGGTGGCCACAGTTTTCCTGGGGCCTCATTTATGAGGCCTTGCGTCAGTTTTGCGCTGCGGATGCGTCACTTTTTGTGACGCTTCGGCAGCATAAAACATGCGCCATGTTGCGCCATATTTAAAAAGTGACGCATCTAGGTAGATGCGTCACTTTTTAAACCCCTGCGCCACATTATACCTGCGTCAGGTATAATGTATGCAGAGGGGGCGTTCCCCCGCAAAAAGCCTCGTAATAGTGACGCAGTGAAATCTATGAGATTTCACTGCGTCACTTTTAGGATGCGGTTGCGTCAAAATCTTGCGCCTGCCTCACAGCAGGCGTAAGACTGACGCAAGCCCTTTCACATGGGGCTTTCCCCATGTGAAAGGACGCATTGTTGGAGTTGCGTCACTTTTGTGACACACTCCAGCAATGCGTCACTTTTGCGCTTAGAGATGCGTCAGAAATACTGACGCATCTGTAAGTCCTTGCGACATGATGCGCCATACATTAAATATGACGCATCTTTGGTGTCGCAAGGAGTGCGCATTGAAAAGTGACGCATCGCTGTTTTCACGCAGCGATGCGTCACTTTTCATAAATGAGGCCCCTGGCTTGTACTTTAAATGAAAGATTCTAGTCTAACCAGAATCCGAAACTCTTAATCACGTTTCTTGGGGTAGGACCAATGCCCATGGACGGGGGCCATAAACTGGGGGAATTGAATGATGCCTTCTTGCCCAGTAGCATCAGTTCGGTCTTCTCTTTTTTTTAAATATTTGTTATATGTTTATTGAGAGTTCATACCAGTAAATACATATTCATAAATGCGAACATAAATACATAGATAGATACGTAGTGTTATACCATCAAACGAAGAACAGAAAGAATAGTAAACAATAAACAATCAATGGACAGGTTAAATAACTACAATACCAGTAAATCATTCATTTGTACTTTTGCTGTCCTCCAAGTAGCCACTGGGGCCCAAAGTCGCTTACCCATATCCCTTGCCGTAGCTCCCTTTAATTCATATAGTGCTTCCTCAATGTTATGTATACCCAACATTCTGCACATCCACATTTGAAAAGTAGGAACTTCTGTATCCTTCCAGGCTGCACTAATTAAAATCCTAAGGACTGCTACAGAGATGAAAACTAAAGCTTCGGCCTCAGTGCTCATATTTAATTTCACATCACATCCAATTATTATCAGGGTTGGGGATAGGTTAATTTTGACGTCAAGTAGCCCCTCTAAAAACCGCACTATTTCAGTTTTAATAGTTTTTAGTTTTTCACAACCATAGAACATGTGTATAAGATCAGCTGTACCATTTCCACATCTGGGGCAGTTACTATCTGCCGCTTTCCCCCAAGAGAATAATTTTTCCGGGGTATAGTATACATTGAATAGCGTTTTGTAATGTTGGGCCCTGAGATTCGAAGAGCGCAAAAACCTCTTATCCATAGCTAATGCCTTATCAAGGTCTACTTCAGGATCCCCCAATTTTTTGGACCAGGCGGTTTCCATTTTTCCAATATCGTCCATCGATGCATCGTTAAATATTTTATATATATCCCTAATTCTATGGCCCCCGACTTCAGATACTCAATTAATTCAAATCTCCCAAGCAAAGTGATACGTGGCCTAATTGATTTAATTCTATTGACAATCTGTAGGTATTTAAACTCCTGATAACCTAGTAGTGAATAGTGTTGTGTAAGTTCTTCAAGTGTTCTACAGTGATCTCTAATCATTATTTGCCCCAACTCCACTATGCCCTGACTCTCCCAATGACGCCACGCTCCATCCCTACTAAGGTTTGGAAAGAGTGTTGAGTTCCAAAGTGGTGTGCGGTAATGGATAGTGGGTATATCTAGAATTTTTTTAACAGTTTTCCATATATACCATACGTCTTCAAGCGTCTTGTATCCAATTTCCTTGTAATAACTCCTCTGAGTTCTCCTTAATAAGATCCCTACGGCTTCACTTCCCACCAATAGCTGAAAAATTGATGGTATCACCGCCTGCTTGAGGGTTGGGCCCCCCGGATGAAGTAGGATAGCCATGTCTGTGAGGAGACATGCGAAATGATAACTCTTGATATCTGGCAATCCCAAACCTCCTCTATCCTGTGGTAATGACATATATCTATTTGATCGCCTTATTTTACCATATTGCCACAAAAATTTCATGAATATAGCCCCAATCTTCTTAATAATCTTCTCGTCAATTTTAAATGGGATTGACCTTAATTTATAAAGCACCTTGGGAAACATTGTCATTTTTATAACGTTAGCCCTCCCAATCAATGACAGCTGTAATGAATCCATTCTTTTTAGTTCTGTTTCCATAGATTGGATAAGCGGTGTGTAATTATCGTCAATTATTTTACCTGGTTCAGCATTTATTATTATACCCAAGTAAACTACAGATTCTACATATCTACCATCCAACTTGGCTATTTTTGTTAGTCTGAAACCCATTTGATATTACTGGTTTAATGGCCACACTGTTCATTATTTGTGTAATTAAGGGGTCTATATAAAGCGCGAAAAGGATTGGTGAACATGGACAGCCCTGTCTCGTGCCCCTTGTTATGTTGATCCTATCTGATCTTTCCCCCATTGATTGGATTCTTGCCGTAGGTGATGAATACATAGCCTGAATGGCTTGACAAAATCTAGGACCAAATCCCCTTGCCTTCAAAACCTTCCATAGAAAACTCCATCTGACGCGATCAAATGCCTTCTCCGCATCGAGGAGGATCACTGCGAACCCCTCCCCCCTAGCAGCACCGATGTCAAATAAGGTGATAGCTCTCCTAATATGGTCTGTGGTTCCCCTTCCTGGGATAAAACCATGCTGCCAGGGGGAAACCAAGGACGCAATGATCCTCCCCATGCGAGTGGCCATGATTTTTGCATATAGCTTGTTATCACAGTTGATCAATGATATTGGTCTGTAGGAGCCCGGGTTGGTCTTTGGTTTTCCTTTTTTATGGAAGATTACTATGTTAGTTTCTTGCCAGGACTCAGGTATTGTTCCGGTATTCATAACGCCATTAAATAGATCTAAAAGCATTGGTGTTGTTTCCTCCCTTAGACTTTTGTATAGCTCTACCGGTATAGCATCTGGGCCCGCAGCCTTTCCGTTTGCTAGGTCTTGCAGAGCTTCCAATACCTCAGACATTGTGATATCTTGTTCCAGAAATTCGATCTGGACTGGTTTTAACTTACTACCCATGTCTAGCCAACTTATATTTGGGGCCTCTGCAGCTGCTTCCTCCTGATATAATTCTTGATAGAATTTCCTAAACCCCTCCAAAATTTCACCTGATTTATCGTATATTTGGCCCTGATATTCAATTTGTGTCACTATGTTCTTACTTGCCACCTGTCTAATTCGCAGGGCAAGTGCTCTACCTGCTTGTTCACCAGTTTCGTAAAGGCGTGATCTCTGTGCCTGATAATTTGCTGCCGCCTTTCTTGCTAGTTGTTTCTGGATCTCTGCTTTTAGGGAGTTTACTCTATGTAGACTCTCGACAGATTGAGCACCTGTAGTTATATCTTGTCTATGTTGTGTCTCTGCCTCACTCAGCTTTCCCATCAATGCTTCCCTTTCCCTGTTAATCTTTTTCCATACGTTGGTAGTATAACTTATAGTCTCTCCTCTTAATCCTGCCTTGAAGCTATCCCACACCCCTCCCCTTGATGCACTATACCTATTAGCGTCAAAAAAGGCCTGGGACCACGTTTTCATATGAGCGATGTAATCCACATCTACTAATAGTTTTTTATCAAATGTCCAAGGCCTAGGAACCTTATATGGTTTATTGATGACCATATTTAGGACTAGGGTATTGTGATCTGACATGATTTTGGGAAGCTTTTTTATTTGGGCACTCTTAAGCAGGGTGGTCGAGATCATGAAATAATCCAATTTCGAGTATTTGTTAAAGGGATGTGAAAAATAAGTAAACCCTGGATCTCCAGTCAATACATTTCCCCAGACATCGTCTAAGCCATGTGACTTCATCATTGAAGTTATTGCTCTAAACACCCTTGGCTTCCTGCCTATGTATGCGCTACCATCCGAAAAGTTTGCAGAGATGTTAAAATCACCACATAATACTATCGGGGTATGCCAATCAATTAGTTCATTTTCAATGTGACTAAAGACTTCTGACTCGTCTGTGTTAGATCCATATACCGAGCAAATAGTGACACCTAAATTCATTTCGCAAATTGCCCATCTTCCTAGTGAATCCGCCTTACACCTTTTGGCCCCCCTAACCCCACTTTGCCAATTATAGCCACACCTCTTATCATAGAAGTCTGGGATGTACATGACAGCAATTCATAGCCTTTAAAGTTCAACCAGTGTTTTTTCCTCCAGGGTAAGTGGGTCTCTTGTAGACATATTAAATCTAAGTTTATCATATTTAAATATTGTTTAAACTTCCCCCTCTTTTTCCAATCATTTAATCCTTCTATATTGAGAGATCCAATCCTTAGTTTAATAATATCCAGTTTTTAAATATTGCCAGAACATCAACCTGTCCAGATAACTGATACATACACAATATACATAATGGGAAGGTATCCTTTGTTTCAAATTTACTCTTTCATTCGAAATCACTTTAACAGTACGAACTCTCTTCAGTTTTTTATTTTCTCCCCCCACACCCGCCTCCCAACCCCCTTTCCCCCCCTCCCTGCCCCACCCTCTAACCCCCCCCTCCTGCCACCCTTTGAGGGAACCTGGGTTTAGACTCACCCAGCTGTTGGTGGCCGTGCGTTCTGTGCGCCTGGGCCTGCCCCTGGCCTGATACTATTTGATCCTAAAGAATGTCAACCGTATATCAAATAATAATAGTTTGTCGGCACTAGATTCCCTCTTCTATTCAGTTACCATTATTTTGTTTCGTTCTTGCTTCAACCTCCTTAAGATAGGCCACCGCCTGGATTTCACTTGTGAAGCTCCTCGTTGAGCCTTTGTACGTTATTTTTAAACGCGCCGGATTTTGCAGATAGACCGTTGCCCCTAGCTTTTCAAAAGGGGCAAAAAGTTGTCGCATTCGCCATCGTCTTTCCACTGTTGTGTGTGCGAAATCTGGTCTTGCAAAGAACTTAAAGCCCCTATATTCTCTTTGAGCCGTTGGCCTGGCCAAGTCATATATAGTGTCACGTACCAGAAAGTTTCCAAAGTTGACTAAAAATGCTCTAGGATATTTTGGAGATTTATCTGACCGTTTTGGTAGTGTTAGTGGAAAGCGATGTGCTCGGCATACTTCTCTATCCATTTCCCAGGAGTTGAGTTCCGGAAAAGAAGATTTTAGTAGATTAGTCATGAAGCTTCTTGGATCACTCCCTTCCGAGCCCTCAGGAATCCCAAGAAATCGAAGATTATTCCTCCTTGCTCTATTTTCTTGGTCTTCAACCTTTATCATTAAATCCTTAATTATTCCCTCGTGCTCCTTTGCTTGGAGTTGTAGTCTGCCAACGTCTGATTCCAGGTTTTCTGCACGAAATTCTACTGAGCACATTCTATCAGAGATTTCCTGGCATGTATTGCCAACTTTATTGATAGCACCTTCCAATTTTTGAATAGCGACATGGTTTCTTTGGCTTTCTTTCTTTACGTCCTGATGAAATTTTTTTATTGATTCGAGGACTTCACTAAGTGTAGGCTCTCTATGCTTCATCTGCTCATCGTCATCCGGGATGTCAGAGATATTCTTATTTCTTTCAGATTCAACGTTTGTTTTACGATGAGGGCTTTTACGTGAGAGTTTGGTTCTCACTATTGTATGTTCTGGGTTGCTGCCAGGATCTGTTGTTTCATCATGAATTATATTTGAGTGCCTTTTATGTTTACTTCTTTTTTTCCCCATTTTTTTTGTTGGTGTATTATCGTATATTAGGGCATTTTTAGATCCAATATCTCTTGGTGAAGATACTTTTTTGTCCTGTTCCTCCTGTCTGGGATCCTCGCCAAGATCACTCTCTTCAATCTCTTCACTGGATTTGCTGGATTCACTGGAGATTGATATTCCTGTCTCATAGATCTCTGATTCAGAGCCATCGGAGACTTCTGCTGAAGCATATCCTTCCGTCACTAGGTTTATCCTCGAGGCTTCTACTGAAGTGCTGCCTTTCACCAATGGATTAATGTTTGAAACTGTGTCTATGTTGGGGCCAGATCCGCTTTCTTTCCTCATATTTTCATATTCTAGATGCTCTACTGGGAGTACATCCTCAGCTGCCGCAGTCATGGCCTTATTTTGTAATCCTTGTTGATCCATTGTAATTAGTACAATTTCATTGGGAAGGCAACTCTGTTGTCTTTCTTTGATTGCTGGGCTAAATATGTTTGAAATTCTAGGTTGGGGATCTATTGAGTGCCCAGTTATGTTAGCTGCAGCTTTTAAGTTTTTGATCGTTTGTAGTCTTTTGGCCTTTTTCTCCAAGGGATCAAGATTCTCTCTGGTTGCCAGTTCCTTTTCTGCCTCTTTTGCTCTCTGTTTTTCCTTGGCTTTCTTTTTTGATTTCTCGGCTTCCTTATGCAGTTTCTGTTCATTCTCGATGTTTTCATCATTATTTTCCAACGCCTTATAACCCCTAGTTTCGGGTCATCTCTGTGTTTCTTTTATCTTCTGAGATCCTTGTAGATTATAAGTCTCTTTAGTATTTTTTCTGTCATCTGAATTCTCTTCCCTTTCTTGACTTTCTTGTTTTTCTTGTTTTTCTTGATCGCCCTCTCCTCCTTGAGCCAGGGCCTTTACTTTTGCTTTTGCTTTTGTATCGTTTTTTGTATCGTTCTTTGTCTCAGTTTGATTCTGTTTTTGGATTTGAGCTTGATTATCACTGACTTTATCCTTATCTTTACTTTGATCTTTTTCTTTAATTTTCTCCATATCTTTCTCCATGATCGTATTCGGCTGTGAAGTCAAAGTCGGTATGGTAATTTCCGTGGTATTGCTGCTAGCAGTACTGCATTGCCTCTGACCCCGAATCCTCCGCCTCTAACCCTTGTAGTTGGTCTGAGTAAGCTTGAGACTCCAGCATACAGTCTTTTTCTCCCAAGAATCCCAGTAATCCCAGTAATCTTGGTGTCTAGACCCATATTTTTTCCCAATTGTAGGTCTGAGCAGATTAGATAGAATTTTTGGCTGACCACCAGAAAGCCCATATGTAGTTCTCTTTTTCTTGCTCCCGGTTTGTTATTGTAAGATAATTGTAAGATATTAGATTTAATTCACTTATTTATTTTTTTCTTCCACTATTTTGTCCCTTGTGTTGTACTGTATTCTCGTATTATTCCTCTATACCTCTTATTTCTTTGTTACTTTCGGTTTCCCCCACCGGTCTGGGCCTTCCGGGCTTACTGGGTCAGTTCGGTCTTCTCATTGTTAAGTTTGAGCTGAGACTGGCCCATCCACTTTGCTACCTCCTCAAGACAGTTACTCAGACTCGTGTGGGACAACTCTGCCTGGTTCAGAGAGACCACAAGCTGCTTGTCATCAGCATAGCTGATTAGTTAAATTCCGTTGGGGGCCACTATCTCAGCTAAGGGGGACATATACACATTAAAAAGTATGGGGCTAAGGGAGGAGCCCTGTGGCACCCCACACTGCAAGGGTATCGGCGATGAATGGCAATCCCCTTCAAATACCTTAAAATACCTTTCCTGAAGGAAAGATTCAAGCCATGAGAGGGCTTTTCCCGAGACTCGATTTTGTTAAGACGTGCTAAAAGGATATGGTGATTTACCGTATCAAAGGCGACGCTGAGGTCTAGGAGGATAATGGCCACATTGCCACCTGTGTCCAGAATCCTCCTAGACTCTTCAACCACCTTAAGAAGTGTCATCTCCGTCCCTTGTCCAGGGCGGAAGCCTGTTTGAGAAGGGTGGAGTAGATTAAAGGCTTCCAGAAATGAAGACAGTTGGCGGTTTACAAATCTTTCTGCCAGTTTACTGATACCCGGGAGAAGGGAGATGGGGCGGTAGTTGGATAAGTCTCCAGGGTCCAGGTTAGTTTTTTTTTAGGAGGTCAATAGGGGGGCCATGGAGGGATGAGGGGCACTGTTGGAAGGTGGTAGTAAAGGTATTTACGGAGACAGAGTTTATTGGTGGGGTGCCAAAAAAGACTTTCGCATCAGCGCTGAAGCTGGCCCTGTCATGGCCTTTCTGTTTTTGTTTATTTAATTAGCAGTCGGGTCATAAGGGCTACTGTGGAACATACTTTAAAGTGTGTGCTAATTATTTTTACTGCTATATTCAATGTTTTAAGTTTGAAGGTGATTTTACTAATGTTTTTGCCAGGAAAAATGAAAGTGGAACCCGATGGTGCCTGATATGGGGCTTGGGCCCAAGGTCAGCTGTGAGATAAGGTGCACTGGAGAGGAGTAGTGGATAATCAAGCCTGTAAGGGAGTGCGTTGTAGAGTCCGGGGTCAGGTGGAGGTAATGAAGAGGGATTCTCCCTGAAGGCTCCCACAGAGGAAGCCCGTGAAGTGTCACTTGACTGATAGTCCCACCTCAGAAACCTCCTCTTCCCATCAAAGGAACTTTACATGGAAAAAACACTTTTTGAGAGTGATAATATTTAGAAAGAGATTTGGCAAAGAGTGCATTTTACTGGACCTTGTAAGACTAAGAAGAGATAAAGGAGGGCTCTGAAGCAGGCCTGCCCAGACATAGATGCGACAAATCGAACCCGCAGTGGCCCACCCAAACGCACCCTTTGCACACCCAAATAAAAATTCCTGGAGCCAGGCCTGGTGTGATGTGGTCGCTTCTTTTGGCCCCATAAATGAAACGAGCTGCTGAATGGAGAACAGATTTAATGGGGTACAGGTGGGATTTGGGGAGGCCAGTAAGAAGAGAATTGCAGTAGTCCAATCTGGAGAGGACCAGCGATTGCACCAGGGTTATGAGGTCCTGCTCCGAGAAGAAGCGACAAATTCCCCAAAGAAGGCGCAGTTGTTATCGAGCAGACTTTGCAATGGAGTTGATGTGGGAGATTAGATTGAGTTTTTTGTCGAGTATGACACAGAGGGATTTTGCGCTGTTGACAATGATGGGTTTATTGTTCAGCAGATTCATCTGGTCCATCCATGATTGAACCGGGGGAGGAGAGAGTGAGGAGGAGAGGAGGATGAATTCAGTTTTAGAGGGATTCAGAATCCGTTGATGAGTCAATCAATCAATGACATGAGTTGACATCCAGTTTTGAATGGAGTCGAGAGTAGAGTTTAGGATGGAGAGAGCGTGAGTGGAGGCAACCTTGAGGTAGATTTGAGTGTCGTCCGCATAGAGATGATAGTGGATCCCGGATTTACTTAGGAGATTTCCCAGAGGTTCCAAATATGGATTGAACAAAGTGGGTGCAAATATAGAGCCTTGAGGAACACCTTGACCCACCGCCAGAGGAGATGAAAGACTGTCCTCTATTTTGATAATTTGGGATCTATCAGAGAGGAAGGAAGCGCCCTCCATGCCCATTCTCTGTTGAAGAGTGTTGAGGAGGGTGTTGTCATTGACATTGTCAAAGGCTGCAGAAAGGTCAAGTAGAATTAGAAGACAGGACCCCCCTGAATCGAGTATCCACAGGCCGTCATCAATCACTTGCAGCAGGGCAGTTTCAGTGCTGCAGTATTGGATGAAGCAGGACTGGAAATTGTCAAGATCATTGTCCTTGATATAACGAGAGAGTTGTTTCCCTACACATCTTTCTGTGATTTTCACAAGAAAGGGTAGGTTAGTGATCAGGCGGAAGTTGTTGAGGTCGTTCGCATCAGCAGTGGGGTTTTTTAAGGAGAGGGGTGTCCTGCCCAGTTTTGAAGGAAACAGGAAGGGATCCTTGACAGAGGGAGAGGTTGACCAGAGTGGTCCAACAGTACAGAGAATGTGTATAGAAGACAATGGCAATGGCACTAGGGATGGGGTCAAGAGAATGGTTGGAGGGCTTTGTTTCGAGGATGCATTTGAGGAGGGCATCTTCGGATATAGGGTCAAAGTTCTGCCAAATGGCTAAGGATTTGCGCTCCTCTGGAGGGGTAGGATGACTGATCTGACCCACAAGTGATTTCACTTTTTCGTCAAAGAAAATAGCGAATTCCGCTGCTTTCTTTGTAGAATCCTCAAACTTGGATGTTGGGGGAGAGCAATTTGGATTTTTGATGAGATCGAATCATTTTTTGGGTCTATTTTTGGCTGAGTCGAGGAGGGTTCTGAAGTGCGTCGCTTTTCCAAGGAAGGTGTGCTTGTGGTACTCGGATATTGCTGAACGAAGCGTGGCCAAATTATCGGTGGAGGGCGCTTGTCTCCATTGTTTCTCCAGGAATCTTAGGTACTTCCTTTCTTCATAGAGGGTTTTGTTGAACCAAGGTACTGAGGGAGGGGGCCTTTTCTTTTTGCTTTGGAGAGGAGCGATGCTATTGATTTCAACTGCAAGGACTGTGAGGCATTGGGAGGTGAGTTTGTTAACATCTAGGTTCGGGTGAAGCCTTGGAAGTAAAAGCAACGCTGATTCACAGAGGGTACAGAGGTCAATATTTTTAGTGTGATAGGTGTAGAGAGAATGGGAAGAGGAGGTGGTCAGACCAGTCTACATGAATAGGGGGTAACAATAGCAAGCATGCCTGTTTTCGAAATAACAAGGTCCAGGATTGAGCCCTTAGAGTGTGTTGTTTCTGTGCAGTGTTGTGCACTTACGGTCCCTGTTGGACAGGCCTCGTGAAGGGGCTGCGGCCTCCCCGCATCACAAGACTCGGACGCCGACTCTCCCTGTGTCCCCAGAGAAACCACCCCGGCAACCCACAGAAGCAACCCGCAACCCGTCCCCAACGGGACGCCCGCTCCCGAACACCCCGACATCGGCCGGCCCGGGCCACCACCGGCAGCCTTGCCCCGGCCCAGCCGCCATCTTGGACACTGCACCACGAGGTCGCGTGGCCTCAGCTCGACCCCAACCCTGGGCCTGGCCAGGCCCCGACATCGAGGCACCACCATCCACCCAGGAGGTGAGCGGACCACTTGGCAGGTCAATGGGGGAGAGGAGTGTCGATGGCTCTCCCCCGCCAGGCGCCGATTGCCCTCAACCTCCCCGGGGGCTGGCTCCACCCCCCTGCTGGGTGTCTGAACTCCCTCATCCCGGACCTCCCGACCTCCAAGAGCGAGGGTCCGGACATCAAAGGAGGCCAGACCTATAACTGGGGCAGCTCCAGAGCAGGAAGGCAGTTGTATCCTGGAGCCGAGAGACACCTAGAAGAACTCATCCTAGACGGACTGCTGGTGCTGCCGCAGCCCTGCCTTGTGAAACATCGTCCTGCCTGCTGGCGCTGCCGCGGCTTTCTGAACCTACATCTCCGTTGGGACCTGCTGGCGCTGCCGCGGCCCTCTGCAACCTACATCCTCGTCGGGACCTGCTGGCGCTGCCGCGGCCCTCTGCAACCTACATCCTCGTCGGGACCTGCTGGCGCTGCCGCAGCCCTCTGCAACCTACATCTCCGTTGGGACCTGCTGGCGCTGCCGCGGCCCTCTGCAACCTACATCCTCGTCGGGACCTGCTGGCGCTGCCGCGGCCCTTCTCAAGTGAGACTTATCATCCGAGCCTGCTGGCGCTGCCACGGCCCGACCTTCCAGAACGCCGAGCTCGAGGATTGTGAGCTATTCATCGTACCACCTCAGTACCAGACCGGTACCAAGACTGTCCCGCTACCCCCTCTCCCTTCCAGAGACTAGAATTGAGAGGACCCGCGTGTCCCGATCTCACTGTATCGTTGATATCCTTGCTGCAAGAACCATATATAAAGAGTGTTGACTTTATCCTTGTGTGGTGTCCATCTGTGGGGGGGAAGTTACTTGTCTGTACGATCGCTGGAGACGGCCCTCCCGGAGGCCTCTCCTCTCGTCCTCGGCCGACCCTCCAGGTCCCCGTCTAACAGTCCCTGTGCCAGAGCCCTGGGGTTTCAGCGTCTTAGTGCCAATATTGGCCACACTCGCCAGCCCTCCCGCAGCAACATACATGCAACATACAACGGCGTCAGGGTGGGACAAAGAGGCCGCCAGGTGGGCGGGGGAGGCATATATACCTCCCCCCTTCCCCCACCACAGCCGGAAATGATGCGCCAGACCCTGAAGGTCCCCGTCTAACATTGGTGGCCAGCGGCGCGATCCGAACCAACGCGTAATCGTACAGAGAGTAACTCACCCCACGACTCAACCATAATGACCACAAAAGAGAGCGGATCCACAGAGAAATTCCAGATGGATAAACTAGAAGAGTACAACCATCATGAGCTAAAACAATTTTGCATGGAACTAGGCATTGCTACCACCGGGCTGAGCACGAAAGACGACTTCAAACACGCCCTAGAATCTTGGGCAGAAACAGGTACGGCCGTACCCCAGAACCAAAACCTCGAGGCACCAGAAACAAACACCACTACGACGGAAGGAAGGTGAACGGGTCTCTCCCTGGAAGAGATCCAAGAACGAGAAAAAAGCAGACTCCATGAATTAGAGTTGGCGCGGCTCCGGTTGGACGGAGAGCTGAAATTGGCGGAACAAAAGATAACATTAGAACACTTGCGGCTCCGAGAAGAGCGGGAAGAGAAACAAAGGCAGATAGAACTCGAAGAGAAAAAACTGGCATACGAACATGAGTGCAAGCTAGCAGAGATAGAGATGCGGAAACAGAATAAAGACCTCGGGGTGCCCGAGCACCCGCACAACCCGGGCACTGCCGGACCGAAAGTCCACATCCCCAAGGATGTCGTCAGAGAATATTATCGGAACGACGATATCCAGCAGTGGTTCAAGTCCTACGAGATAGCCATGACCTCCCACCGGATTGATCGAAGTGACTGGGGAGCCGGACTATGGGGGAGGTTAGTCAATGAAGGGCGCGACGCCCTGCTGCAGCTCCCGGACCATCAGATGACATCCTATGACCACATGAAGGCCGCCCTCCTCACTCGATACGGACTCACGCCCGAGATGTACCGCCAGAGGTTCCGCGACTGCAAGCGGATCCCGGGTACAACTTGGGTGGAGTATGTGAACTATTTCAGTCGAGCCTTCGAGGGGTGGATCAAGGGCAGCCACGTAACCACCTACGAGCAACTCTTTAACCTCATTGTGTGGGAGCACCTCTCCAACAATTGCTTCGTCGAGCTCAGGCAGCACCTCCTCGACAGTAAACTGACTGAACCTCGGCAGCTCGCCGCCGAAGCTGACCGATGGGAGAGCACCCGAGTTGCCCGAAGTGGGCCAAGTGAACCAAACAGAACCAACCAAGGTCCCCATCGCCCTCGAGGAGGAGGAGGAGGCCAGGGCCGGGGCAGATACGCTGTCCCGGCAGCTCCCGCCAGCAACACCCCACCCCCGGCCGTTAGGGGAAACCCCCCGATGCGTCCGGGGTTCCGAGCCAACGTTACTTGCCACCGGTGCCAGCGGACCGGCCACTATGCCAACGACCCTAACTGCCCGAAGAACCAGAGTCCCATCCCCCGCCAGGTCGCTGCCGCCGCCCTGGGAGAAGAGCAAGCTCCCGAAGATTACGAAGAGTACGAACAAGAACAGCCCGAATGGGAGCCCGCCGCAATGATCCTGGCTTGCCTAGGGGAAAGAGACATGGTTCCGCGGGCTCCCCTACCCGCCAACACGAGAAAATACAGCCAGTGGGTAAACATCAATGGGCGCAAGGCCGAAGCCCTGCGCGACACCGGGGCCAGTGTGACGGCAGTCCGCTGTCATCTGGTGACCCCGGAACAAATCTTGCCAAACGTTCTTTGCCCCGTCCGATCAGCTGACAATTCGGAGAGCCTGTGTCGGATGGCCCGCGTCCCCTTCGAATGGGGAGGAGTGTCCGGTATGCTGAAGGTGACTGTCCGCGATGATGCCCCGGTGGACTGCCTCCTGGGAAACGACCTCGAAAGTTCCCCCTGGGCAGCCGTTGAGAGAAGAGAGCACCTGGGGATGCTGGGCCTCCCGGACTGGGCCTGCGTGACAACCCGGTCCATGGCCGCCCGCACCACCCCCAGCCCCGAAGAACCCGAATGGCCAGCACCTCCTCCCCCGATCGTCCCAGAGGGAGACGCCCTCAGTGCTGGCCCCCCAGAGCAAAACCAAGAAGGGCCCGCTCAGCTCCAGGATCTTCCAGAACTGCCCCAGTGGCGTCAAGAGGGTGGACCCACCCAGGAACAATTCCGGCAAGAACAGAAGACCTGTCCCTCCCTCGAGGGACTCCGACAGCAAGCACTCGCCCAGAGCACGGGAGACACCGCAGGGGCACACTGGATCTATTGGGACAATGACCTACTGTACAGCGAGCAAAGAATTGCCGAGTTGGGGGCCAGCCGGGTGCTGGTGGTGCCCCTCCGCTTCAGAGACTACCTTTTGAACTTAGCGCACAATGTCCCCCTTGCTGGGCACTTGGGACAAGACAAAACTTACAACCGCCTGGTAACACACTTTTACTGGCCCAAAATGCGAAATGATGTCTCCAACCACTGCCGGGCCTGCCCCACCTGCCAGGCCAGCGGGAAGAGCGGCCGAAAGATCAAAGCACCCTTGCAACCATTCCCCGTCGTCACCACCCCGTTCGAACGGGTGGGAATAGACATTGTGGGGCCCCTGGACCCCCGAACAGCACAGGGGCACCGGTTCATCCTTGTCCTGGTGGACCACGCCACCTGCTATCCCGAGGCCATTCCTCTTCGGACCGTAACAGCACCAGTGGTAGGCCGAGCCTTAATGGGGATCTTCTCTCGAGTGGGCTTCCCCCGGGAAGTCGTCAGCGACAGGGGCTTGAACTTTATCTCAAAGTATATGAAATCTCTCTGGCAGCAGTGCGGGGTTACCTACCGGTTCACGACCACATATCACCCGCAAGGAAACGGACTGGTCGAGCGGTTTAACCGCACTCTCAAGGGGATGATCATGGGCCTGGAGGAGCCCCTACGGCGCCAATGGGACGTGCTGCTCCCGTGTCTCCTCTTTGCCTACCGAGAGGTCCCCCAGAAGTCCCTCGGTTTTAGCCCCTTCGAACTCCTGTACGGACACCCTGTCCGGGGGCCCCTCAGCCTGGTCAAGGAAGAATGGGAGATGGCCCCCCAGAAGACCCCTCCAGACGTGTACAAGTACCTCCTGACCCTCCGCAACCAGACTCGGCGATTCAGGGAACTCGCCAAAGCCAACCTTGAGGCCAGTCAGGAGGACATGAAGAAATGGTACGATCAGCATGCCTCCTCCATTGAGTTCGAGCCCGGTCAACAAGTATGGGTGATGTCTCCAGTCGAACCTTGCGCCTTGCAGGACAAATGGACAGGACCCTTCAAGGTGATTGAGCGTGATAGAGCGAGCTTTAGAAAATATTTTATTCTAGCTCGTGATGTCATACTCTCATAATTTGAAATAATATATTAATGAGTGTTTGCATGATTTGTTTAATTAACACAACCTAGATTAAGTTTGCACCACACATGAACACGCGGAAACTAATTACATGTGCTCTTGTTGCATTTGCAAGTCTGTTTTGTAACACATTATTAATATTGTCCTGTTTGTTATGTCTGTCCTATTGTCTTTGTCACTATTAATATGCAGCTGATCATTCATGGCATGTGCTTTTATATGTGCTTACATGTATGTCCTGTGTTGTGTTTGTCTGTCTGTGTATTATTTAATCACATTTAGGTGTTTGTTGTTGCAAAATAAATGTTTTACATTGCTGTTTAGTAAATGCATATTTTTTCCTAGGTTTATTAACAATAGAGATACAGGTAAATTGGGAGTTGAATTATTTTGAGCAGGTTATAAAATTTTATTTCACCTGTCCTTGATAATTAATCAATTAATTGATCAGCGAACGCTATTAGGCCAATTAAGTGAACGCATTTACTAATTGAGATTAATTATTATTAAAGGTGAGTATTTTAAAACATAGATAATTATTATTCAAAGACGAAGAAAATGTTTTTCTGCTATCAGAAAATTGAAAATATATTCAAACAGGTTAAAAGGGTTGTTGCTACATGTGAGAGCAAATTAATGAATAAACAGGTGAGTAATGAAGTAACTAGTAAGCATAATAAAAATACAGATGCTACCCCAAAAGAAATAATTTTTAATGAAAATCCAATTCCTGAATTAGCGAATGTAAATAATAAACTTGTCAGAGAAGAATTAATTGATCATTATAAAAATGATGTTGTAAATACGGATCAGGAAAGAAATTTAAGCAAACCCCCAGAGCAGATTAATGTGTCGCCAAGAGTCCCAGTTCAAACTAATGGAGTACCGGTCCAGACCTTTTTTCAAGGTGTCACAACAGGTAGGTATGATGAGATGCCTAGTACTTCTGGAATTAATATTCCTCATCATGTAAGTTCTACAAATGATTTATTGGAGAAGTTAAAGTCAGACATGGAAGTAGTGATAGTTCCTGTGACAATTGAACATGTTCCCCCAGTGCTTGGAAAAGATGAAACTAGTCCCACAGCTTTAACGGTCCCAATTAAAAAGTTTGCTGAAAATTTTTATTCTAATGTACCTGAAAATAAGTTAGTAATGATTCCAACTCAGCAAGAGAGAGTGATGACTTTAGTTTCACCTAGTGAAAACTCTGACGTTGACCTGATTGACCTGACACAGCCTGGTGAGTACAAATTACTGGATAATACAATGAGTACAGACAGATTAAAAAGATTACAGGATGATGAGGACATGGAAGGCTTGAACAATACAGGTAAAATTGCCTCTGCCCATATAAAAGATTTAATTTGGGTTTTGAGAAAAAGGGGTAGTCTGAAAAAATGGAAGACAAAACGGACGAAGAAAAAGGAGAAGGAAAAAGCGACTTTAGCTTTTGTAGGAGAGTGTAAAAATTCACAGATGCAGGATGAGATAAATCAGCAGCAGCAGTTACTGAATGAACAGCTACAAATTCAGCGACAGGTGGTGATTAAGCAGAATGAGATATCTCCGCCGTCATTTCTAAATTATGTTAATGAGCAGAAATACAATACAGATACAGGATTCAGTGGAGACAAGGAAGACAGACCAGATCCAGTTAAAGTTACAAACAAGCAGGGAAACTCATGTCCTAATGTTCCGCAGTACAAGATGAAGCCAGAAACAATTCCTGTTATTGAAACATTCATTAAGCAGGGTGTCCTAAAAGAGATTGAGAACAGTCTTTGTAATTCACCAGATATGGGAATTAGAAAGCCAGATGAAATGTACAAAATAGTACAGGACCTGAGAAACGTTAACGAGATAGTTATCCCTTGTTGTCCTATTGTGCCCAAACTAGTAGGGATCCTTTATCAGATACCACATGATACTGAGTGGTATTGGGTTCCAATGCACCCAGAGAGTCAAATAATTTTTGCTTTCAGGTTCCAAGAGAGAGAGAGAATTAACAGACAGGTAACTATTGAGAGAATTAAAATGATTCAGGCAATGGAATCCCCAAAGTCACAAAAACAGGTAAGAATGCTCCTAGGCGTGGTTAGTTACTGTTGCCAATGGATTAGTGCTTTCTCAGTGTTTGCAAAACCATTCCAGAGACCGACAAAAGCAGATATAAAAGACCCAATTGTCCTGACAGAAATAAAACTTGAAGCCATTGAGCAATTTAAAAAGAGTTTGTGTGAAGCTTCTGTTCAGGGCATGCCAGACTTCAACAAAGGAATTGAGCTTCTTGACAAAACAGCAAGGATAAAATGTGCTGAAAATGGAGAGAAAAATAATTACGTCTCAAAAGGCGATGAGCACGCAGGTACCACTGTTAAATTTAGTGCTCAGGAGTGAGTTGCAATATATGGGGAAAAATTCAATGAACATGTTTCAAGCATCCTCATACTAATCTTTGCAATTCAGACATGGCAAGAGTTACAACAATTACAAGATGAGGCACATGATGAGGAGAAAAACACATGGCTCAAAGAAGGTTGCAGACAGCGAGAAGAAGATGAAAGGGTTTACAAAGATGGCAGACCTATTATACCCAATTGCATGATTGCTGACATGGCACGGATGTACCATGGTCCAGGTCATTTAGCAAGAGACACAATGATTCAACTGTTCAGGGAAACATGTCTGACATGCCAAGAAAACAATCCAGATCAAAAGACATTTGAGAATTTGGGAACCATAGGCCGGGAGGGTGGTTCATTTACAACTATTCAAACAGATCTTTTTGAAGTGCCCCAACATAACAAACTGAGATATGTCCTAGTCATCATTTGTTTACTTTCAAAATGGTTAGAAGCTTTTCCAACAAGAAAGAATGATACAGTTTCTGTATTTCATCAGTTGGGAACAGATATGGAAAAGGAGCGAGCTCATGATCTATTGCCAAAAGACTTGGTCAGAACAAAGGTTCATCGGAGGAGAAACTGTCTAGTGCCCAGGTGGCAGAAGGCAAGACAGGTGAACATAGTGAAAACAGATACTAGATGGATGAATACCAGTCATACCCTTTGTGTACCTGAATCTGATAACACTGATGAAGTTAGTGAAGAGACTACAACTGATTCAGACTCTGAAAAAGAAATTCCTGAAGAAAATCCAGATCTTGAAGATCGACAAGGTGGTCGACATCTGGATGATGATGTCAAAAATCCAGATATTGAAGATCGACAAGGTGGTCGACATCTGGATGAATGTGAATGAAACATTGAATGAAAAAGATCTAGAGATTGTAATCCTAGATTCAGAAAATGATGAAAATCTGCTAGAAAAAGAATCTCAAGAAAAAGAAGAAGATTCAGAAGCAGAAAATTCTGAGCAAGAAGTTAATCAAGTCCAGGAGAGTATTGAAAAGTAGAAGAGTAGCTCTGTATCCAGGAACAAGAATCCTGAAACTGGGAAGCTAAAGGTGATCCCTGAAGAAGAGGAAGAATTACCAAGTACCAGCTGTAAGGATGATGTTCCTAATGGAGTGAAGCTGCCGAGTAAAGAAGTTCCTTGGTACAGATTTGAAGTCTCAGAAAATGTTACAGATGGGAGTGATGAAGAGTCTGAGATAAGAAAATTTGGAAAAAGGGCTTGGAAAGCTGAATGTAAAGAAAGCAAGCCTAAGAAGAAACTCTTGAGAAAAGGTGATGTCTGGCCTAAAGATTTAAAGTTCAAATTTGTAGTGTCAAGTCAGAAGAGTGATTCAGACAAAAAAGAGCAAGCTGGAGAAAAAATTGAAATGATTACCAGGAAGAGCAAAAGACCATTGAGACCAAATGTAAAATACAAGTCTCCAGAATGGGTCTACATGACTATCCCTCCAATAGTTGAGGAGCGCAGTAGCAGTCAGGTGGTCTTGAAAGAAAATGGTGACAATGACTAGGTTTAGTTTTTTTTAAGTTGAGGTTTATTTTTGGCACAAGGCTGAAGAAATTTTGTTAGGGTGACACAAGGTCGAAGAAATTGTGTTAGCTGGAAACACTTTTATGTAAGACGCAAGGTCGAAGAAAACATGTTTTAGAATTTTGAAAAAAAAAAAAGAGGGGGTATATACTATGTACTAATTTTTCAAAAAATTTCAAAAATTTACTTTTTGTTTTTTGTTTTGTTTTATAATACTCAGATTGATATTTGTTTTGTTGGTGCAATTCAAAATGTAGTTATGCAATTTAAAACTTAGTTCCCTAAATTAATTGGGGGTTGGGGATTCAAAGGTAGAAAGGATTCAAACTTAGCTGAATAAAGAAAGGGTAAAGGATACAGAATTAGTAAGATGTAAGACTCAATACTAATTATGAGATAGATGAAATTAGAGTTTAAATACTAATCCTGAGTAAGCCTGAAACATGTTCAATAGATACAAAATTTTAATTAAAATTTTTTGGGTGTTGTTTGGTGATTTTGAAATCACCAGATGAGGGAGTTGATAGAGCGAGCTTTAGAAAATATTTTATTCTAGCTCGTGATGTCATACTCTCATAATTTGAAATAATATATTAATGAGTGTTTGCATGATTTGTTTAATTAACACAACCTAGATTAAGTTTGCACCACACATGAACACGCGGGAAACTAATTACATGTGCTCTTGTTGCATTTGCAAGTCTGTTTTTGTAACACATTATTAATATTGTCCTGTTTGTTATGTCTGTCCTATTGTCTTTGTCACTATTAATATGCAGCTGATCATTCATGGCATGTGCTTTTATATGTGCTTACATGTATGTCCTATGTTGTGTTTGTCTGTCTGTGTATTATTTAATCATCTTTTTACTCTTTCAGAAACATAAAGCTGGATTACATGAAGAATGGTGGATATTTTATGTGCTGCTTTTAAATGTTTGCTTTTGCTAAATGTCTTTTATTAGTGGGTTAATTAATAATTAGCAAGGGCTGGGTGGTACAGAAGGGTTTGTTTTACCTGAATTAATTATTCTTTTGTGTTTGTTTAAATAATAGTTTTCTGAAAAAGTGACGCAGGCTGAAAGTGGCGCAGTGACGCAATCAGAAGCAGCGCAGAAAAGGCCTGCTGATGTTAAAACCCACATGAGAAAGTTTATTCTGAAGTGGGAGAAAAGCCTTTTATTGTGAAGTCTTTAGAAAATGAACTGCTAAAGTCAACTCTGTGGAGTGGGTTTGGATGTGCCACGGAAAGCTCAGAACGGTCTGGCTCAAGGCTAAAAGGAAGAGACGTGACAAGATTTTGTATTGCTTGAACATTTTTGCTACAAAATGTAGCAGATTAAGGAACTGTCGCCAGGATTCTGTGCATGAACAATGACTTTGTGTAAAGCCTGGTCTCGTGGTGGAAGATGTCACAGTTTACTATGGCGTGAGGTGATTCAGCCAATGGAGAGACAGAATTCAGCTGTTGGAATGTGAAAAATAGTTAGCTCAGCTTAAATTAGGGTATAAGAATAGGCTTTTAACTGCAAACTTTTGGCTTACGCTCTTGATTCCAGAAGGACGTGTTCTGCTGTCCGTTGATTACACGTAAGAAATGTAACTTTTAAGACTTTGTTTTCAGGCGATGAGGGTAGCGACAGAGAAATAGTTAGGTTTTGGAAATGCTCTTCCTTTTCACTTATTTCTGCTAATGAATAATGTTATCTTGAAATAAGCTCTCTTTATAAAATGCTGAATAAAACTTATATGACTTTTTCTAATGCTTGCTTAATAAAGTTCCAAACCTAAGTTTTCTTAAATATGTTTTAATAAACTTTTTAAAATGACAAGCTGGTCTTGATTATTGTAGATAGTTTATTGCTAAAAGTTATACAACATATAGTATCCATTCACCTCACTCTCTATGTTTATGGGCCTGGTATTGATTGGTAAGTGGGATAGTGGATTGTGTCATCATTTATAAAGAATTTTAGTTTTTGGGCTCCATCAAGCTCAAGGGCCCTGTCACCTACCTGATAGACATGGAGTCCCCCCGGAACCCCCTCCAGGTCCTCCACGCCAACAGACTCAAACCCCACTTCGTACGCTCAGAACTCAGCCTACTGATGGCAACGGATAGTGGGACGGAAGAAGACTCCGAGCCCCTCCCTGACCTACTGAGGACCCGTGAAAAAGATGGCTCAGTGGACGGGGTCCGACTCTCCGGTGCCTTGTCCCCGGAACAACGCCACGACTGTCGGGCTCTCCTGCTGCAATTTGCGAACCTGTTCTCCCTCACCCCGGGGTCACCCCCTGGTGCCTTCACGACGTGGACACTGGGGATAGTCCACCTATTCGACACAGGGCCTACCGAGTACCGGATCGGGTGCGCACCTGCATCCAGGAAGAAGTCTCTAAAATGCTCGCCCTAGGAGTGATCGAGCCATCCGACAGCCCCTGGGCCAGCCCAGTCATCCTGGTCCCCAAAGCTGCCGCCCCGGGCGCCACCCCCGAGCTCCGATTCTGTGTAGACTATCGGGGTCTGAATGCTGTCACCCGAACCGACGCTCACCCCATCCCCCAGGCAGATGAACTGGTTGACCGTATGGGGGCTGCCCGCTACCTGAGCATCTTCGATCTGACAGCAGGCTACTGGCAGATCGGCCTCACCCCCAGAGCCCAAGAACGGTCCGCCTTCTCCACCCCGGATGGCCACTACCATTTCAAAGTGATGCCATTCGGCATGAAAAACGCTCCAGCTACTTTCCAACGACTTGTGAACCAGGTATTGGCGGGCCTTGAAGACTTCAGTGCTGCGTACCTGGACGATATTGCTGTGTACAGTCATCACTGGGCCGACCACCTTCGCCACCTCCGAGAGGTCCTGCATGCCCTCCAGCAGGCCGGCCTCACCATCAAGGCCAGCAAATGCCAAATTGGCCAGGGGTCCGTGACCTACCTCGGACACCAAGTGGGGAGCGGTCTGGTGGCCCCCCTTCAGCTCAAGATCGCTGCCATCCAGTCCTGGCAACCACCGGTCACCCAAACCGAGGTCCGAGCCTTCCTGGGGCTCACCGGATACTACCGACGGTTTGTGAAGGACTACGTCAGCATGGTGGGGCCCCTCACGGAACTCACCTCCAAGAAAAACCCCAAAATCGTCAACTGGACTCCGGACTGTCAAGCGGCCTTCGAGAAGTTGAAGGCCGCCATGTGCACCGCCCCCGTGCTCCAGGCCCCCGACTACAGCCGAGAATTCATCGTCCAGACGGACGCCTCAGATCATGGCATTGGGGCAGTACTCTCTCAGCTCAACCCCGAGGGAGTCGATCAACCAGTGGCCTTCATCAGCCGACGCCTGCTAGCCCGGGAGCAGCGCTGGAGCACCATCGAGAGGGAGGCCTTCGCAGTAGTATGGGCCCTCAAGAAACTCCGGCCCTACCTCTTCGGTACCCATTTCAGGGTACAAACAGATCATCGACCCCTGCAGTGGCTGATGCAGATGCGGGGGGAGAATCCAAAACTGTTGCGTTGGTCCATCTCCCTGCAGGGGATGGACTTCACAGTGGAACATCGCCCAGGCCAGGACCACGCCAACGCGGACGGCCTGTCACGCTTCTTCCGCCTCGGCGAGGAGAGTACCCAAGAAGATGGCTGACTCTCCCTGCCTTCAGCTGGGGGGACGCATGTTGGACAGGCCTCGTGAAGGGGCCGCGGCCTCCCCGCATCACAAGACTCGGACGCCGACTCTCCCGGTGTCCCCAGAGAAACCACCCCGGCAACCCACAGAAGCAACCCGCAACCCGTCCCCGACGGGACGCCCGCTCCCGAACACCCCGACATCGGCCGGCCCGGGCCACCACCGGCAGCCTTGCCCCGGCCCAGCCGCCATCTTGGACACTGCACCACGAGGCCGCGTGGCCTCAGCTCGACCCCAACCCTGGGCTTGGCCAGGCCCGACATCGAGGCACCACCATCCACCCAGGAGGTGAGCGGACCACTTGGCAGGTCAATGGGGGAGAGGAGTGTCGATGGCTCTTCCCCGCCAGGCGTCGATCGCCCTCAACCTCCCCGGGCGCTGACTCCACCCCCCTGCTGGGTGTCTGGACTCCCTCATCCCGGACCTCCCGACCTCCAAGAGCGAGGGTCCGGACATCAAAGGAGGCCAGACCTATAACTGGGGCAGCTCCAGAGCAGGAAGGCAGTTGTATCCTGGAGCCGAGAGACACCTAGAAGAACTCATCCTTGACGGGCTGCTGGTGCTGCCGCAGCCCTGCCTTGTGAAACATCGTCCTGCCTGCTGGCGCTGCCGCGGCTTTCTGAACCTACATCTCCGTTGGGACCTGCTGGCGCTGCCGCGGCCCTCTGCAACCTACATCCTCGTCGGGACCTGCTGGCACTGCTGCGGCCCTCTGCAACCTACATCCTCGTCGGGACCTGCTGGCGCTGCCGCGGCCCTCTGCAACCTACATCTCCGTTGGGACCTGCTGGCGCTGCCGCGGCCCTCTGCAACCTACATCCTCGTCGGGACCTGCTGGCGCTGCCGCGGCCCTTCTCAAGTGAGACTTATCATCCGAGCCTGCTGGCGCTGCCACGGCCCGACCTTCCAGAACGCCGAGCTCGAGGATTGTGAGCTATTCATCGTACCACCTCAGTACCAGACCGGTACCAAGACTGTCCCGCTACCCCCTCTCCCTTCCAGAGACTAGAATTGAGAGGACCCGCGTGTCCCGATCTCACTGTATCGTTGATATCCTTGCTGCAAGAACCATATATAAAGAGTGTTGACCTTATCCTTGTGTGGTGTCCATCTGTGGGGGCGAAGTTACTTGTCTGTACGATCGCTGGAGACGGCCCTCCCGGAGGCCTCTCCTCTCGTCCTCGGCCGACCCTCCAGGTCCCCGTCTAACAGTCCCTGTGCCAGAGCCCTGGGGTTTCAGCGTCTTAGTGCCAATATTGGCCACACTCGCCAGCCCTCCCGCAGCAACATACATGCAACATACAACGGCGTCAGGGTGGGACAAAGAGGCCGCCAGGTGGGCGGGGGAGGCATATATACCTCCCCCCTTCCCCCACCACAGCCGGAAATGATGCGCCAGACCCTGAAGGTGTCCCTGAACACTATGCTGTCCAGTGTGCCATCTTGTGGCACTAAAGGGGCCGCCCTCTTATGAGGGTCCCTGTCATGCACGCACCTGTTGTCTCGGGAGTGTCCTGGAATCTCGATGCTAAGCTCTCTGCCTCGCCCCTATCACCCCCGGGAGTCAGGATATAACACTAACCCCCAAGAAGTGGCAAGGGGGAAACAGGGTAACAAAACACGGATAGAGGGGGATAAAAACAGCTCTCCTTGATCTTCACCAAAGACAGAGTCTCTTTAGTCTTCTCTAGTCTCGTGCTGCAGCAAAATAAACAAAGATTAATGAAAACAATCCCTCCCCACACTATTCCCAAATGACTGATTTGTGATAGCTTATATACCTTCAGAATGCCGAGGAGATGCTGGAAATAAGTGTCAGGAAATGACAGGAAATAATGGTGCGAGAGAGCGGAGGAGATAACCAGGTTGCCTATTCTCTGTAGACAAAAACACACCGTAAATGCTAACAAGACTTCAAGGGATATGAATTACAGCTTCTTCTGAGAACTCACCTAGGATGTCCTGTAACCCGCTTTATATCAATCAGAAGCAATACCAAAGGGGAGTGGGAGAGCAAGCCTTGTTCTAATCACAAGGTATCTATCACAAGTGTGGAAAACTCCACAACGATAAGGAAATAATATGACTATAAGCCTACCATGCAAGCGAGGGGAGGCTTGCTAAATTTGTAGGAAAAAGATAAAGAAACACGAAACGGAAACAAAGGATAGCCTAAGTGAAGCTAAACCTCTTCTTGGACTCACACAACAAACAAGCAGGAAGACGCAGGATACTAGGAAACACGAGATCCAACACTAACTCCTCGGACGCCCGTCATTGTGACCCGGAACGAGATCCAACAAGCTGGCTAAACGCGAAGCGTTTCCTGTGCGTCTTGGGCGGGGTTAAATAACTCGAGTAGGCTATTGCGCATGCGCTACTCTTCGCACATGCGTTCACCGCCTATCAACCTCCTTTTGCCAACCATTGCCAACCCGAGTTGAAAAGTGACGGCCGAGGTCGGGAACAACTATTTGCAGCGCATGTAAACATGTATGATTAGATGAGGTAAGCGGGCGTGTCTGTCAACTGGGCATCGGATCGCCGATGAGCGCAGGCACAGGCATGACAGAACACCCCTCCCATAACACCCCCCACCGGTTTGGGTTTGTGAGGGTATCGTCTGTGAAATGCTCTTACCAAACGTGGAGCATGCACTTGACTAGAAGGTTCCCAATAGCGCTCTTCGATACCATAACCCTTCCAATGTACGAGATACTGAAGGCGACCTTGCACACATCTGGAATTAATGATAGCCCCCACCTCATATTCTTCACTAGTATCTATCAAGGTAGGAAGAGGGACAGTTGGAAGGCGGGTACCTGGCACAACAGGTTTCAGTAGGGATACATGAAATACAGGATGTATCTTCATGGCTGGTGGTAAACGTAATCTCATTGCCACCGGATTGATGACTTGCATTATAGTAAAAGGACCAACATACTTGGGCCTGAATTTGCAAGTTCCTTTCAAAGCCAAATATTTGGTAGAAAGCCATACTTTGTTGTCATTCCTATAGGCAGATTCTGCATGTCTACGTGCGTCTGCTCTCTTTGTATAATCTGTCTTAGCTCTGCCAAAATTGTCCTGGATGTTAGAATGAACTGTCTGAAGGTGGGCGACTAGATCCTGTACAGCTGGGGTATCGCAGGGTTTTAAAGGAGAGAAGGGCAGGACTCGAGGATGAAAACCATATGACCCATAAAAGGGTGTGTACAAGGTTGAAAACTGATGGCTGCTGTTGTAGGACATTTCTGCCAACCAAACGAACTTATCCCATTCCTTCTGGTCTTGTAAGAATTGGCATCTAAGGAACTGCTCAAAACATTGGTTTACCCTCTCAGTTTGCCGGTCCGTTTGAGGGTGATGACTAGATGAGATACGAACTTCAATACCCAAGGTTTTACAGAGCTGTCTCCAAAAGCGTGATACAAATTGTGTTTATCTGTCAGTGATCAAAACGGTAGCCCATGTAGTCTGACTATGTTCTGTAAAAAGATCTTTGCCAATACGCTGGATGTAGGTAGACTCTTCATAGGGATGAAATGAGCTGCTTTAGTGAACATGTCCACTACAACAAGGAGTGTGGTATTCCCTCCCTTAGTGCAAGGTAACTCCACTATAAAGTCCATGGAGACCGAATGCCATGGTGCTGGAGGCGTGGTAATAGGATGTAATAGATCCACAAGCCCTTCATGTGATGTCTTCCCTTGGGCACAGACGTGGCATGTTTTCAGATATTACTGTACATCACTGGCCACACGAGGCCACCAACAATATCTCCTCACCAATTCCAATGTCCTCTTGTATCCAGGATGACCAGCAACACCATGGGAATGGCACCAATCTAACACTTGTCTCTGAAGGGGTATCGTAGGAACAAACAACCCACCCTGTACATAATGTAGACCTCACTTAACAAAAGATGACTGCTGTTGTAACATGGGATGCAAGGAAGGGTCTTGTTGAGCGTTCTTTACTTGCAGTATGAAGTCCTCTTCAGTAGTGAGCACCCCTATGATCTTTTGGGAATCTATAATACAAGAAGGCTTGTCTTCAAGGGGGAAAGGCTCAAATCCTAGACGAGACAGAGCGTCTGCCTTTCCATTTTGTTTGCCTGCCCTGAAATGGATAACAAAATCATATTCGCTGAAGAACTGTGCCCATCTCAATTGTCTCATGGACAAAGCTCTAGCAGTCTTGAGGTATTGTAGGTTGCGGTGATCAGTTAACACAGTTACAGTGTGGTGAGTGCCCAATAAATATTGTCGCCATTCTTCCAGGACTTTCTTGATAGCAAGAAGTTCTCTTTCTCCCACTGCATAATTGGCTTCAGCAGGGGTTAATTTGTGAGAATAATAGGCCACCGGATGTAGTTCCCCTGTATCAGAACCAGCTTGCGACAGAATTCCCCCTACAGCCACCTGAGAGGCATCGACCTCCACTACAAAAGGACTCCTAGAATCGGGATGCGTCAATATGGGGGCCTGTGTAAATGCCTTCTTTAGAGTGTTGAAAGCAATATCTGCTTCTTCAGACCAACAACCTTTTCGCAATAGACGGGTAAAAAAGGGCATGACCAAATATTCATACAAGCCGAACTTGGTACAAAACGCGGTTTTCCACTCATCTCCATCTTTGACGCAAACAAGATGATATGCTCCACGTAGATCTAGTTTCGAGAACCATTCAGCGTCTTTAATTTGATCTAACAAAGAGGAGATGAGTGGCAAAGGGTACCTGTTCTTGATGGTAATGCTATTCAATGATCTGTATTCTATACAGCAGCGTAAGCCCCCCTCCCGTTTAGGGATAAAAAAGAGGGCTGAGGAGGCAGGGGATCTGGAGGGCCGGATGTATCCTAACTCTAACATGGTATCGAGATACTCTCTCAAGTAGAGATTTTCTTTTTCTGTTAGAGAGTACACTCTACTAGTAGGTATACGAGCCCCAGGCTGTAAATCGATTCGGCAGTCGTATACCCTATGGGGAGGCAGAATGGTAGCTTGCTCTTTGTCAAAGACTGCACTATACTCTTGATACTTAGAAGGTAAGTCATTGTCAGGTTGTTCTACGGTGTATTGATCCTCTACAATGGGAGAGACTGACTTAATGGTCTTTTGCCTAGGAGATTCAAGGATGGAAACCATAGTATTGAGATGTTCGGTACTACTTTCACGTATGTGTTCGTTGCACTCCTTTCTAAATATGATTTGTGTTTGCTGCCAATCTATTATGGGATTATGTAAACGCAACCAAGGGAGTCCTAACACCACAGGGAACTGAGGAGACTCAATTAAATCAAAGGTGAGAGTTTCCCAATGAGTAACAGCGACATACAAGTCCAGAAGAATGGTAGAATGAGTGATTGGTCCGGATTTCAATGGACTGCCATCTATGGTGTACACTTCCTCGGTTAGTTTCTTTGGTAATTCAGGAATGCAATGGGCAGCCGCCCATTGTCGGTCCATAAAATTGCCTGAGGCCCCTGAATCTATCATGATAGATTGTACTATGGAGTTGGTAAGCCAGGACAATTTGGAAGAGACAAAAAAGTGACAGTTATCTGTTAACAATGAAGAGACCATATGATTTGCAGGACCCGATGGTGCGGTCTCCGTTACCTTCGGGCCAACTAGTTTTCCGACTTACGGAACTGTTTTGGTTTTACCGGACAGTCCCTTAAAAAGTGCCCTGCCCTGCCACAATAAAGACACAGTCGGTTTTCACGTCTTCTTTGTTTTTCAGCTTCGCTTAGGGGTCCTTTAATGCTGCCTATCTGCATAGGTTCAGGATCCTCCAATTTGACTTCGGTTTCAGGTTTTTTATCTCTGGTTCCTATTCTAGGATACTCATATCAGACCCGATGTCTACGTCTCTCTCCCAACCTTGTCAGGATTGCACTCCGCAGGATCCGTATGCTGAACAATGCTCCACCTCCGGACCCTCCGAACACCCCGAATATATATCACAGGGTGTTCAGACGATACGGTGAGGGAAAAACCCCAAAAGGGGAAAAAACCCAAAAGAATAAAGAAAAGAAGGAAAGGGACAGCGGGTGATAAGAAGCTGCAAGAAAAAACATACAAAGGTTAATACAATTCTTAACCCTACTCTCATTGCAATCTCAATAGCCAAATAATACTTTGATTCACCTGTAGAAAACCTTGTGCATACATCTTCATACCGCTGTCTCTTCTGCCTTCCTTATATCCTGCACAAACACATAAACCTTATGAATACATGTGATGTACTACCTCTGCCTATATCAATGGTTCTCACTATAAACATACCCCGAAGCTTGTATGCTGAAAACTCTGAAGAGGGGTTCCACTGTATTGTACCAAACAAAAGTGCAGTCCAAAATGATAAAGTACGATATACGTGTTACCAACCCCCGTGCATAAGGAAGAAACTGAAGAGTCCCATCCAAATCCAAATGAATCCTCCAGTACTATGGAAGCACAAGGTTCATTTCCAAATAATGTACTAGATGCAAATCAAAACCAAACCAAACACGGCATGGCGTAGTTCCTTCACTACTGCCATCCGCTTTGGCATTTGTATTCCACAGGTATGAGCACTTTCCACGTCATGTATTCATGACGGCAATGCAGAGGTTCTCTCCCCCCTGCACTCCGCCACTAGCAGTGATAGATAATGCCCACAACACCAAGCAACCTCAGCGAGGCTACACAGACAAAGCTCTATAGCTGGCGGAATGTTAATAGTGAAAGAGTCCTCACACCCGCGAGGCTCAACAAAGTGTTCGGTAATACGATCCGAACTGGAATCGAGCAAAGTAACCAAGGAGTGCTAGCCAGCGCGTTATTCATCAAAAATCCGGACAAACAATACCTTCACTCCGAAGAACGGAACACAGATTGCAGAGCCTTCTGAAAACCGGAAAGAAAACACCGGAGCTCTAGGGAATAGCCTTCCTCACTGCAACTTTGAATATCGAGCCCCGAACGTCCTGCTCCGCCCTGTGATATCGTGTATTGCCGCCGGGGACTGTGGGAACGGTAGTCAAAACCCTAAGCATCATGGGAACTATAGTTTTTGGCAGGCGCGCGAGGACCCAGAACCTGACCGTACGCCATCCTCCCTAGCGCCTCCTAGGTCCGGGCTTGGCAGGAAATCTTGTATGGAATGTACGGACCGCCCTAGGAGCATGTACATGATGCCAAGGCTCCCATGAGTCCTCCTCTGTCCCGTACCCCTTCCTTGAAACCAGATACCAAAGCACCCTCCTGCGGAGCTTGGAGTCACAGATAAACCTCACCTCGTACTCCAGATTCCCGTCGCAAGCAGCAGGAGGGGGCGCTGTTCTGCACGAAGTCAGGGCTTTCTTCAACAAGTGCACATGAAAAACTGGATGGATTCTCAACGTGTTGGGCAGCTTCAGCTTGTATGCCACAGGGTTGACCTGTTTCACGATGGGATAGGGTCCTATGAACCGCGGATGGAAAACGCTCCTCAACCTGAAACAAATGTACTTAGTTGAGAGCCACACCTTGTCCCCCACCTTGAACTGAGGACCAGGATAACGGTGCTTGTCCTCCCAGCGCTTGTACGCTTCTTTTGCCTTTAGCAGGTGTTTTTGTACCCCTTTGTGCACCTTCCTTAAGGTCTGGACCCGTTCTCTCACTGAGAGCTGATTATCCAAATCAATGGGGATGTCAATCAGCAAAGTGTTGGCATCATAACCGAAATTAGCCTTGAATGGCCACATGCCTGTTGAACTGTGCCATGAATTGTTGTATGCCAACTCAGCCATCCACAACAACTCCACCCAAGATTCTTGTGCTTCCTTGGAGTAGCAACGTAAATACTTCTTTAGAGTCTGATTCAGACGTTCAGTTTGTCTATCTGTTTGGGGATGGAAGCTGGTAGAGAGCGCTGATTCAATACCCAACGCCTTGCACCACATGCGCCAAAAGCGAGCGATGAACTGAGGTCCCCTATCAGACACTATAACTCTTGGGATGCCATGCAATCTTATGACCTGGGAAGCCAGCAACTGAGCCGTCTGACCGGCTGTTGGAGGTTTACACAAGGTATAAAATGACCCATCTTTGTTAAGTTGTCCACCACCACCAATACAGCGGTTTTTCCCTGATCCAAAGGTAAGCCTGTGATAATGTCCAGACTTATATTCTGCCATGGACGATCAGGTGTGGGCATAGGCATCAACAGACCCCTTTTTTTGGTAGTTTCCCCTTTTGCTCTGGCACAAGTCTCACACCTCCCTACCCATCGGGTAGCGTCTCTAACCAAGGACTCCCACCAGAAATGTCGTCTAAGCAGACTCACAGTCTTGGTAACCCCAGGATGTCCAGCCACTGGAGCATTGTGACACCAACAAAAGGCTTTCTTTCTTATCTCCTCAGTAGGTAAAAACAAACGCTCCCCCTGAAAAGGCAAACCCTTTCTCACCTTCCGACCAGGCATGGCAGCAGCCCAACGGACCCAAGACCCCAAAGATCTAGAGCCCTGGATGTCGTCCAAGAAACATTCAGCTCGAATCACACACATCACTTTAGCTGAAGGAATGATGGATTGCTCTTCCTCATGTTGTTCTACAGGTATCTCTTGTCTGGACAGAGCGTCTGCCTTTCTATTCTCCGTGCCTGGACGAAATGTCACCACAAAATTGTATTCGGAAAAGAAAAGCATCCAACGCATTTGCCTTTGCGTTAGATGTCTAACTGAGGACATATATTGAAGATTCCTGTGATCGGTATACACTGTCACTGCCTGACAAGCCCCCCAGAGATATGGTCTCCACTCCTGAAAGGCCCTTTTTATAGCCAATAGTTCTTTCTCGGCTATAGTATAATTGACCTCAGCCATGCTCAACTTCTTCGATAGGTAGGCAACGGGATGGAGCTGACCAGTGTGTGCATCCCTTTGTGAAAGGATAGCCCCTATGGCTTCATCCGAGGCATCGGCCTCGACGATGAAGGGATGTTCCAAAACAGGATGTGCCGACACCGGTGCTGTGGTGAACGCTCTTTTTAGAGCTTGGATTGCCTCCTCAGCCTCCCTTGTCCATGCAAATGGTTTTCCCTTTCTTAACAACCTGGTAATGGGGACAGCTATCTGAGAGAAGTGCAGAATGAACCGACGGTAATAATTGGCGAATCCCAAGAAACTCTGCACCTCTCTCACATTCTTAGGGGCTGGCCAATCACGCACCACCTGTACCTTCCTCCCAGACATCTGTAATCCACCTGGGCTGAAATTCACCCCCAGAAACTCCACCTCTTGTACACCAAACTCACATTTGCTCAATTTCACATATAAGCGATGTTCCCTGAGTTTATCCAGAACTTTACATACATGGGTCGTATGACACGAGACATCTTGAGAATAAATCAAGATGTCATCTATGTACATCACCACAAAACGGTCTACATACTCTTTTAACACATTGTTTATAAAAAATTCATAAAGACCATATCGTGTTTTGAACGCCGTTTTTCACTCGTCCCCCTCTCTCACCCTGACCAAATGGTAAGCCCCACGCAGGTCCAACCGAGTATAGATCTGGGCCTCTCTCACCTGGTCGAGCAGGACTGAGATGAGGGGAAGCGGGTAACGGTTATGGATGGTATTTTTGTTCAAAACGCGATAGTCTACACACGCTCTCAGATCGCCATTAGCTTTAGCTATGAAAAACAGAGGAGAGGCAGCTGGAGAGCGGGAGGGCCGGATGAACCCCAAACGTGAATAATGCTCTATGTATTCTTTTAAATGGGTGGTTTCCGGCACAGACAAGGCGTATACTCTGCAAGACGGTATCGTGGCCCCCTCCACCAAGTCTATGCGGCAATCGTACTCCCTGTGGGGGGGGTAGGGTTTCTGCCTTAGTCTCACTAAACACATCCATATATGACACGTATTCAACGGGCAGGTGATCGTCCTTTTCCACAGCGGTTGCTGCCAGAAAAGGAGTGGCTAACACCGCAACATGAGCAGTAACACATGGTGTTAAGTGATCCTGGCAATTCTCGGGTACGAAACGGAACGATTTCGTCTGCCAATCCACCACACGATTGAGTTTACGTAACCAAGGCATGCCCAATATGATCTCATTTTGAGGTGCAGCGATAATGTTCAAAGTCAATCTCTCTGAATGCACAAATCCATGTGATACCACAGTCAACCCCAATTTACTGGTTCTTTCAGTTATCTGACCTGACGTTAAAGGTTGACCGTCAACTGCTAAAACGTCTTCAGGGTTTTTCCTGGGAACACGAGGCAAAGTCAGTCGTGTTACCAGGCCTTCAACCACAAAATTGCCTGTTGCTCCGGAATCCAACATCACCATTACCTGATATTGGTCTGGTTCACATTCAAGTGTCATGACAACCACTAAGTGCGATTCCGTTTCGTCGATTCCTAGCGAGGACAAAGAGGTGAGTTTCCACTCATGTCCCCCTTCCACACTAGGTGTCTTGTCCTCCTTCTGTTCTATGTCCTGCACCGTCTTCGATACAGCCACCTTCTTAAATCTATTAACATTACCCGAAGTCTTGGGTTTGGAGGGGCATTCCCGAACATAATGCCCCTTCTTCCCACAGTACATGCATAAGCCTTGTACTCTTCTTACTTCCCTTTCTTCTCTCGACAAAGGTGCCCTGAGTGCTCCTATCTCCATCGGTTCAGGAGGGTTATCTGATCCCCCCGTTACCTTACGAGGGCTCTTTTCGCTACTGTATGCTCCTCTCTCCCATCTTCTTCTATTGCTCCCTCTTTCAGACAAACGGCTATCCAGTCTTAACACCAGATTCACCATATCAACATAGGAAGTAGGCTGAGGATCAACCTGTGCCACTACGTCTTTCAATTCGTCTTTTAACCCCTGATAAAAAAGGGACATTCTTTTTTCCTCTGTCCATTCTGCTTCAGCCACTAGCCTGTTGAAAGCAGTCAGGTAAGTAATTAATTCTCCCCTACCCTGCCTTAATTCCAAAAGCTCTCGATCAGCGCTAAATGACGTTGCCCTTTGATCAAAGACCCTCTCGAATTCAGCCTTAAAAGCTGTCCAATCCGACAGTATCGCATCATCGCGTTTTACTAAAGGTACTGCCCAGTCAGCCGCATCCCCCACCAAATAAGAGATCACAAATGCTACTCTCGAATGGTTCGTGGGGAAAGATGATGGCTTACAAGAAAAATGCATGAGCACCTGAGTCATGAATACATGCAACTTGCGGGGATCGCCTGAAAACCTTTCAGGAGTAGCCAGCGGAATGGGAGGGGGCACTGTAACTTGTACACTAGAGGATGGGGTGGAAGCATTAAAAGGATTACCACTCAAGCGTTCCACTTTTTCCCGCAAGGCAGCTGTCTCCGCTTTAGAGGAGGCCAACTCCTGCTGAACCAAGACCAAAGCATGCAACACATCCTCCATGGACGCCATTGTCCCCACACACGGACCGGGCAGAGTGAAATTTGTGGGCTCGATATTCTGTCAGGATTGCACTCCACAGGATCCGTATGCTGAACAATGCTCCACCTCCGGACCCTCTGAACACCCCGAATATATATCACAGGGTGTTCAGACGATACGGTGAGGGAAAAACCCCAAAAGGGGAAAAAACCCAAAAGAATAAAGAAAAGAAGGAAAGGGACAGCGGGTGATAAGAAGCTGCAAGAAAGAACATACAAAGGTTAATACAATTCTTAACCCTACTCTCATTGCAATCTCACTAGCCAAATAATACTTTGATTCACCTGTAGAAAACCTTGTGCATACATCTTCATACCGCTGTCTCTTCTGCCTTCCTTATATCCTGCACAAACACATAAACCTTATGAATACATGTGATGTACTACCTCTGCCTATATCAATGGTTCTCACTATAAACATACCCCGAAGCTTGTATGCTGAAAACTCTGAAGAGGGGTTCCACTGTATTGTACCAAACAAAAGTGCAGTCCAAAATGATAAAGTACGATATACGTGTTACCAACCCCCGTGCATAAGGAAGAAACTGAAGAGTCCCATCCAAAGCCAAATGAATCCTCCAGTACTATGGAAGCACAAGGTTCATTTCCAAATAATGTACTAGATGCAAATCAAAACCAAACCAAACACGGCATGGCGTAGTTCCTTCACTACTGCCGTCCGCTTTGGCATTTGTATTCCACAGGTATGAGCACTTTCCACGTCATGTATTCATGACGGCAATGCGGAGGTTCTCTCCCCCCCTGCACTCCGCCACTAGCAGTGATAGATAATGCCCACAACACCAAGCAACCTCAGCGAGGCTACACAGACAAAGCTCTATAGCTGGCGGAATGTTAATAGTCAAAGAGTCCTCACACCCGCGAGGCTCAACAAGGTGTTCGGTAATACGATCCGAACTGGAATCGAGCAAAGTAACCAAGGAGTGCTAGCCAGCGCGTTATTCATCAAAAATCAGGACAAACAATACCCTCACTCCGAAGAACGGAACACAGATTGCAGAGCCTTCTGAAAACCGGAAAGAAAACACCGGAGCTCTAGGGAACAGCCTTCCTCACTGCAACTTTGAATATCGAGCCCCGAACGTCCTGCTCCGCCCTGTGATATCATGTATTACCGCCGGGGACTGTGGGAACGGTTGTCAAAACCCTAAGCATCATGGGAACTATAGTTTTTGGCAGGCGCGCGAGGACCCAGAACCTGACAAACCTATGGTCCAATTTTACCACCAGGTCTATTAATTCAGGGCATGTGGCAGGAGGGTCCCCTACATGAGCCAAGGCATCTTTTAATTTGTCACGCAGGCCTTTGTAAAAAAGTGCGCTGCGTTTCTCTGTAGGCCAGTCTGCCACTACCACTAGTCTATTAAAAGTGGAGATGTATGTAATGAGGTCTTTGGACCCTTGCTTAAGGTTCAATAGTTCTGTATCAGCAGCATGCGTGAATGTATGTTTATTAAACATTTTTCGCAGTTCTCGTCTAAAGGCATCGTAATTTAGTAACAAGGGATCATCTTTATCAATTAAGGGGATGGTCCAATTCTGAGCTGAACCCCCAAGTAAGAAAGGACAAAGGCTACTTTAGCTTGGTCATTTGGGAAACACGATCCCATACATAAAAAATGCAATTGACATTGCGTAAGAAAAGCAGCACATTTAGAAGGATCACCATAAAAACGCTCAGGGGGAGCTAAGGGAATGGTATGTGGTGTCACTACTTGAACTACTTGTGTGTTAGCGCTGGAACTAGCTCCTTCCTCTCTATTAATGCGTAAAGCCTCTACTTTGTCTGAGAGGGTTTGGGTTTCTCGTTGGAGATTCCCCACCATTCTGGCCACATCCTGTAGTGTGAGATCCATGGCATTCGGGAGACAAATTTAGAAAAGGCTTCGTGTTCTGTCATGCACGCACCTGTTGTCTCGGGAGTGTCCTGGAATCTCGATGCTAAGCTCTCTGCCTCGCCCCATCACCCCCGGGAGTCAGGATATAACACTAACCCCCAAGAAGTGACAAGGGGGAAACAGAGTAACAAAACAAGGATAGAGGGGGATAAAAACAGCTCTCCTCGATCTTCACCAAAGACAGAGTCTCTTCAGTCTTCCGTAGTCTCGTGCTGCAGCAAAATAAACAAAGATTAATGAAAACAATCCCTCCCCACACATTTCCCAAATGACTGATTTGTGATAGCTTATATACCTTCAGAATGCCGAGGAGATGCTGGAAATAAGTGTCAGGAAATGACAGGAAATAATGGTGCGAGAGAGCGGAGTAGATAACCAGGTTGCCTATTCTCTGTAGACAAAAACACACCGTAAATGCTAACAAGACTTCAAGGGACATGAATTACAGCTTCTTCTGAGAACTCACCTAGGATGTCCTGTAACCCGCTTTATATCAATCAGAAGCAATACCAAAGGGGAGTGGGAGAGCAAGCCTTGTTCTAATCACAAGGTATCTATCACAAGTGTGGAAAATTCCACAACGATAAGGAAATAATATGACGATAAGCCTACCATGCAAGCGAGGGGAGGCTCGCTAAATTTGTAGGAGAAAGATAAAGAAACACGAAACGGAAACAAAGGATAGCCTTTGTGAAGCTAAACCGCTTCTTGGACTCACACAACAAACAAGCAGGAAGACGCAGGATACTAAGAAACACGAGATCCAACACTAACTCCTCGGACGCCCGTCACCGTGACCCGGAACGAGATCCAACAAGCTGGCTAAACGCAAAGCGTTTCCTGTGCGTCTTGGGCGGGGTTAAATAACTTGAGTAGGCTATTGCGCATGCTCTACTCTTCGCACATGCGTTCACCGCCTATCAACCTCCTTTTGCCAACCATTGCCAACCCAGAGTTGAAAAGTGACGGCCGAAGTCGGGAACAACTATTTGCAGGGCATATAAACATGTATGATTAGATGAGGTAAGCGGGCGTGTCTGTCAACTGGGCATTGGATCGCTGATGAGCGCAGGCACAGGCATGACAGTCCCCTGCGGGGATGTATCGGTCAGCCCGCATTGTGGCACCATTTATGACCTGGACACTGGAATCAATTATGTGTTGTGTTTCCCAAGCTCAAATGCGGCTGCCCGAGGCCACCACAGGTGACCACTCAAGAGGGCAGCCCTCTAGTGGCAGTTGAGGCAACTACAGTTCTAAAACTTTTTTCACAACTTTAACAAAATATATATTGTGGTGGGTAGTCACAGTATCCAGGAGCACCAGGGTTAGTCATGGGTGCATGATACAACTGTCTTAATTCTCATTTATATCATGGAAATTTAGCTCACTGATATATGCTGATTTTTTTTAAATTTTGGGGTGCCTGTAAAGCCTCACTAGCCAGTAGGCCCAGGTGTAGTGAGTGGTGCATGGGCCTAGTCTTTCTGTGGGGTGTCTTGAATTTAAACATCATTGAGGGCATGGATGGCATGGGATTGTGGTGATTTCTGAGTGTTTTTCGACTTTTTGGGATGTTGTTGGGGCCTGGCCATGTGGGTGGGGGCAATTTTGAGGCCTGGTATAGGCAGGGCCTGGCCATGTGGTGGGGGTCAAGGGGCCATTTTTAAGCCAGGCAGTGTGCTCAGGCCTGCACCCAGTTTGCCTTGCTTTCAACCATTATGCCCAAGGGGTACTCAGTGGTGCATGGGCCTAGTCTTTCTCTGGGGTGTCTTGAATTTAAACATCATTGAGGGCATGGATGGCGTGGGATTGTGGTGATTTTTGAGTGTTTTTCGACTTTTTGGGTTGTTGTTGGGGCCTGGCCATGTGGGTGGGGGCCATCTTGAGGCCTGGTACAGGCAGGGCCTGGCCATGTGGTGGGAGTCAAGGGGCCATTTTGAAGCCAGGCGGTGTGCTCAGGCCTGCACCCAGTTTGCCTTGCTTTCAACCATTATGCCTAGGGGTACTCAATGGTGCATGGGCCTAGTCTTTCTGTGCGGTGTCTTGAATTTAAACATCATTGAGGGCATGGATGACATGGGATTGGGGTGATTTTTGAGTGGTTTTTTTTACTTTTTGGGATGTTGTTGGGGCCTGGTCATGTGGGTGGGGGCCATTTTGAGGCCTGGTACAGGCAGGGCCTGGCCATTTGGTGGGGGTCAAGGGGCCATTTTTAAGCCAGGCAGTGTGCTCAGGCCTGCACCCAGTTTGCCTTGCTTTCAACCATTATGCCCAAGGGGTACTCAGTGGTGCATGGGCCTAGTCTTTCTCTGGGGTGTCTTGAATTTAAACATCATTGAGGGCATGGATGGCATGGGATTGTGGTGATTTGTGAGTGTTTTTTGACTTTTTGGGGTGTTGTTGGGGCCTGGACATGTGGGTGGGGGCAATTTTGAGGCCTGGTACAGGCAGGGCCTGGCCATGTGGTGGGGGTCAAGGGGCCATTTTTAAGTCAGGCAGTGTGCTCAGGCCTGCACCCAGTTTGCCTTGCTTTCAACCAATATGCCCAGGGGTACTCAGTGGTGCATGGGCCTAGTCTTTCTGTGGGGTGTCTTGAATTTAAACATCATTGAGGGCATGGATGGCATGGGATTGTGGTGATTTCTGAGTGTTTTTCGACTTTTTGGGGTGTTGTTGGGGCCTGGCCATATGGGTGGGGGCCATTTTGAGGCCTGGTACAGGCAGGGCCTGGCCATGTGGTGGGGGTCATGGGGCCATTTTTAAGCCAGGCAGTGTGCTCAAGCCTGCACCCAGTTTGCCTTGCTTTCAACCATTATGCCCAGGGGTACTCAGTGATGCATGGGCCTAGTCTTTCTCTGGGCTGTCTTGAATTTAAACATCATTGAGGGCATGGATGGCATGGGATTGTGGTTGATTTTTGAGTGTTTTTCGACTTTTGGGGTGTATAACTGATGTTCCTCTGGCTTCCATTGCTTTTAGGTGCACAAGAGAACCACCAGTGCCAGGAAGAAGTCCTGCAGCGGTGTGTGCAGCACAACGTCACGTGACGTCACGTGTGGCCACAGACAAGACAACTCTGCAACTTGTGCAACTGTGGCCTGCTGTTCTCAAGAAGATGGCCCCAAAGAAAGTTGTCCGTAGCGCCTCAGCGAAAAAAGTTGATAGTGCCACTGCCAGTAAGAAGGAGCAGAAGAAGCAAGTGGCATCACCTACCAAGGAGACTGGTGTGCCCACCGAAACCTTTTTTGGGAAAAAAAAACTACGCCTGCAGCAGCAGCGGTGTCCGCCAGGGACCAAGCTGGAAGCAGCACCTCCGCTTCATTGGGCTCAGTGCCACCACGTCAAGTTAGGTCCAAGACCACCATGAGTGCTGCTGCGGCAGCCACTTTGGTTGTTGAATCACCATCGACCAGTGATCTTGGCTCATCACAAGAAAGTACCATTTCAATCAATGCCGGGTGTAACTCAGTTGACAAGTGATCAACAACCACATCCACAAGCACAGGTGCAAGTAGTACAAGCGCAAGTACATGGGCAAGGAGAGGCACAAGTACAGCCGTAAGGAGAGGCGCAAGTAAGGGCGCAAGTTCAGCCGCAAGGAGAGCCACAAGGAGAGGCGCATGGTCAGGTGCATGGGGAGGTGCGACTAGAGGTTCATGGAGCGGCACAACTGCCTACAACGCTTGTTCCTCCAGAAGTAGGGGCACATCAGGAAATTGCTATTCAACAGGAGGTATCACCTGAGGAAGCCACTCCTCCTGATGATGATTCATTGTCTTCCAGATCCCCAGCAAGAAAAAGGTCAAGTAGTGCTACTACTACTACAAGTTCTTCTTCAAGCCCCCTTCCTTCTGATGACCTTGATCCTGATTGAAACCCACAAATGCAGTCTGAGAGTGAGGCACGCCATGAGCCGACAAAGGTAGCTAAGCCTAAAAGGAAGGCTCCCGCAAAGCTTCAACTTATGGCTGGTGACGACGAACAAGAAGTGGTGTCTTCTGCTGCTGAACAGTCTGACGATGACCCAGTCATCACAGTTGTCACTCCAGCCCCAGCAGGCATGCAGCAGACAGACATTTTCACCTTAGCCCGAATGGCTGCTGAGCGGGATATGGGTGGTGTGGCACTGGTACCACCCCGTAAACTACACACCAACACGACCTACAGCTTCCATCTTTTTTAGTCAGAAGGGCCGGCATGGACCTCCCTCCAGCTCGACCTCAAGTAGTGGTGCTGTAAGTGAACAACAGAAATGAATTCAGCCACGCCCATCCTCCACTTCATCTGGCATTGAAAGTCAAAGTAGCACCTCCACCTTCAGCAGACATCACCTGTCCCCAGTTTGGGACTTCTTTACTGTTAGCTCAAAGGCGGAAAACATGGTGGTTTGTTCGATTTGTAAAGTATTAGTTAGTCGGGGTTAGCTTGGTATCAACTATGGTACCGGAGGCCAGAGAGGTCATCTCAAACAACACCACCCTATCCAGTGGGAAGCACACATGAGGAAGATTGAGGAAGGCAAAAGAAAAGCAAATCCAAATGTATCCCTTGATATTGCATCTGAGGATGACGAGAATCTGATCGTGCAGGGGGAAGTGAAGAAGCGACAGACATTTTTTCTGGTGCACCCAGTTCTGCTGGCACCAGCACTCCAGTGGTATCGCCCTCTACCCCTGCAACATCTATGAGGCACACTAAGAGTGTTGTAGAGACACCATTGCGAAAAACTACATCAATGGGCCTAACTGGTTTGAAGAGGTCATCATCATCATCATCACGTAAAATGATCCAGCCCACCATTAGCGGAATGTTCTAGTCGGAGGCGCCATTTGAACGCAACCACCCAACGGTACATCTGTATAACGCAAAGCTGGCTAAAATGCTAGTGCTGGACCTTCTCCCTTTTTCTTTTGTGGAAGGGGTGGGTTTTCTAGAATGTCTGGCAACAGTCTGCCCTAAATGGAAGGTTCCTAGCCAGTCCTATTTTGCCAGAGTTGCGGTTCCAGCACTACATCAAGATGTGCTGGAGGTGATTGGGGTAGCTTTGCAGAAGAGTGCTGTTCACACTATCCACTTGACAACAGACATGTGGACCAGTTGCCAAGCCCTTGATTACATGTGCATCACTGCACACTGGGTCTCTTTTACAGGGTCTTTTGCAGAGGTTAGAGACAAGTCAAGTGCAGTTGATGCTGACCTGGACACAGTTTTCAAGCTTCTCGGAAACATGCAACATTAGCCATGTTTGCCATGGAGAAAACTCATACTGCAAAAAACATTTTGAATGAGTTTAACAGTAAGGTCTCTGAATGGCTGAAACCAAGAAATTGCATGGTTGGTTATGTTTCCACGGATAATGGCAGTAATATAGTTAAGGCTATGCAGGACGGTGAATATTTCAGATTGCCGTGTTTGGCGCACTGTATAAACCTGGTTGTTCAAGATTTCTTGAAAACTGAAAGCCAAGTCAAGAAGTTACTGTCTACCTGCTGAAGAATCTGCACACATTTCAGCCATTCTTTTAAGGCCCGGAAGCAGCTGAGGAGCATTCAACATGTACGTAAAGTGCCAGTCAAAGGACTCATCCAGGAGGTGGCAACATGTTGGAACTCAACCTTTTACATGCATGAGCGTCTGTTTGAGCAGTGCATGGTAATCAATCACTATATCTTTACAGTAGGTTCTATTGACCTGAGGCTAGAGTTGGAGGAATGGCAGCTAGTTAAAAGCCTGACAGACATGCTTCGTCCTTTTGAGATCTTCATGCGTGAAGTCAGCAGGGAGGACTGTTCTTTGAGCAAAGCTATCCCATCGTTGGGCATGCTAGAGCACCAACTGAAGGCGGTGTCTTCAACGTTCAGAGATGATGTTGGAAAGCAAGATGCATATCGGTTGGCGGAGAACTTATTAAGCCGCCTAGTTGCCAATGAAAGGCTTCAAAAGATACATACAGAACAACATTACATTTGTGCCACTATTCTGGATCCACTGTACAAAAAGGCAGTGGCCAGCAAAGCATTCATTCCTTTTGATGAAGCAGATGTTTCAAAGTACAAACATTGGCTAGCTGTGTCAGCCAGTCGGTTCGAAAAAGATCGGCAGAAAATTCAAGGAGCCGTCAGAAGTCCAACTGAATAAGCAGGCGATCCAGCGTCAAGTTCCACTTCTGAATCTGTGGGCGAAGGGAGTCACTTTCCCTCACAGCCGTTAACGACACCAGCAGCAACCCTATCATCATCCTCACCTGCACCATGCCCACCCATAATATTGTCGGAAGTGGATTGGATAACTCATCAAGGGTTTGTTCGTTCCAGTGCTGAGAAGGCCACAGATGGTACGCAAAGTGGAGCAACCATGGAGAACCTTGAGTTGATGGTGCAGGCCTATCTGGATGAGCCAACACAGGTCTTTGTTCATACGAACCCATTGCTGTATTGGTACAGGAAAATGGCTCTATGGCCGCTGATCAGCAACCTGGCTCTAAATTATTTGTCTTGCCCACTCGCAAGCGTGTCATATGAGCGTGTTTTCAGTGCTGCTGGTGCCATTGTAACTTCAAAAAGGTCCCGCCTCTCGGCCAAAAATGTGGAGAGGTTAACACTGATCAAGATGAATCAGCACTTGATACCACCAGATTACAAAGTACGTGAATGCACGCAGGAAGAAGAGGACACCGACTTAGGTGACGGAAGTTCTTCTCTGTTACCTGACCTACTCGCGTCTCAATTCATGGAGTTGGAGGACAAGCTCTACTTCCCTGACACCGAGCCCTGAAAATGACTTCCTTTTTTTCGTCCTTATTCACTTTTATTCCTGTGTGTCTTTCTTTGTTTTGCACTTTTACCACAACAACACTCTAATCACCTAATCACAAGTCCATCAGCATCACTGTCTTCATCTTATATTCCTTATTGATTTGAAGGGGCTGCAGTTTGCATTCCTGAGGTTCACAAGTTCACAACTCAATCATGCTCCTTTATATTCCTCCTCCAGACTCCCCCTATCCATTTCCCTCAAGGCAGATGGATGGATTACGAGTCCCCTCAAGTGGGACTGAAATTACTGGCTGACTACATGCTTTCTGATTTCTGACAGAGTTACTTTTGATATTGACAGGAGAGGCTGCCCTGTGGGCCCTCACTTTCCGAAGAAGATGCGGACAAAAAGTAGAACAGGTAATGAATAATTGAGAAGATGGCATGCACTGGACAGCAATGGCTGTCTGGCTCTGATGAAACCAATTGATATTTGTTTTTTGTGCATGAAATGATGATTCATATATCTTCTTGTCTTAGTTATTATCTAATCTTTCACACAGTAATTGTAACTCATGTCAACAACTCTTTTTTTTAACCTTGTTTAATTAAAATTGTACTTCAAATTCAGGGGCCACTATATTGCTGTGGAGCTGGGTGGCGGGCGGACCGGAATAACAGGCGGGGAGGCCGGATATAGTGAGCTATGACAAGTGTTTATTAGCAGTTGAAGAACAAAGTCACAATGAGGGAGGGACGCAGTGTTGAATCCAAGGGGTGGTGGGCCGATAGTAACTGCGGTGGACCAGGCTCGGTGAGGATGTAGGGGATCAGGATGCTCTTCTCCTTGTTCCGCCAGTAGTCTCCTCGGTGTGGTACTGGGGCTCCTTGGAGGCTTAAAGAAAGGAGAGAAGTGTAGGGCTTTAGTCTGAGTACTCCAACAGTACACCCCACCACCTACACCGGGGAGTGAAAGGATACTGAGAAAGTCCAGTGAGGACGGGACGGGAAAGGGGGAGGGATGGAACAGGCAAGAATGAGGCAGGAGGGAGGAAGGCGGGATGGTGCAGGACAGTGCTCGGTCTTTGTACAGTGCGCGTGAGAAATCACTAAATATCCCTGTGCTCGTGCAGTCTAAGGACTATATACAAGGCTATTTACATATACTATCTACAAGAGGGAACACGGAGAAAGGGTAACTGGTACTCACGTGCCCCGCCGCAACTCTCGTCCGAGTTGCGGCCGCTCTCCAGCTTCCTCCTGAGGACGCCACCAGTCCTCCGTCCAGACGTCCTCTTCCTCGTCCTCGCTTCGGTCTCGCAGTGTTGCTCCTCTCTCTCTCAGGGGTCCGTCGCTGTCCGTTGTCTCCTGCCACGAGTCGGTTGCTCCGAACGCCTCTCCTTCGTCCTCGGGGCTTTTTCTACCTTCCGGGTTCTGGTCTGGCCGTCCACTTCCGGGGTCGGGGTCGATCGCTTCCGGGTCGCTAGGGGTCGACCCACCGTCACTTCCGGTGTTCCTGGCGAGGGTTTCCGGTCCTTCGTGCTCCAGTGTCGGTACCTGCAGGGGACGACAAAGAAAGGGTGTCCTGGGTGTCCGGGACGTTAAGTGACCGGGCGCGGGAGACAGGACCCCTGCGCCCGGACTTGGTTGCGCCGAGGTAGGTGCCACCTCTGCTCCACATCCCCTTTCCCTAGCTGTCTTTCTTGTAGGGGAACTGGGAGGTGGGTATCGGGACAAATAATCAGCGTTGCCCTGTTGCAGTCCTTTCCTGTGTAACGTTTTGAACCGAAAGGGCTGTAGGGAGAGGAACCACCGGAGTACTCGGTCGTTATGGCCCCTATTGCGGGCCATCCACTCTAGAGGGGCATGATCTGTGTAGAGTTCGAATTCTCGCCCCTCCAAATAGTACCGAAGGCTGTCCACTGCCCATTTGATGGCTAGGGCCTCTTTCTCTACCACAGCGTAGTTCATCTCCCGGGGAAATAGTTTCCGGCTGAGGTAGAGGATAGGCCGTTCGACCCCTGTGTTATCCCTCTGGGAGAGTACCGCCCCTAAGCCCTGATCAGAGGCGTCTGTTTGTAGTATGAATGTTCGCGTATAGTCTGGACTGACTAACACAGGTTCGGTTACCAGGGATTGTTTCAGACGCTCAAAGGCGTGGACCACCAGGGTTGGGGGATGTTGGAGAAGTGCTTCTGTGTTCGTGGTTTTCTTTAACAGGTCGGTTAAAGGGGCCGCTGTTTGGGAGAAACATGGGATAAACCTCCTATAGTACCCCAATAATCCTAGAAAGGCTCGGAGTTCCTTTCGGGTTCGGGGAAACGGGATGGCCTGGATGGCCTTGATCTTATTGTCTTGAGGGCGGATGAGACCTTCCCCTAACAGGTAGCCCAGGTATTTCACACTCTGGGCCGCTAATGTGGTCTTGGAGGGGTTGATGGTAAAACCATTGTCCCCTAGTGAGGTGATAACGGCTCTCAGGTGGCGTAGATGTTGTCCCCAATCATCGCTATATATAACGATATCGTCAAGGTAGGCCCCGGCATACTTGGTATGGGGTCGTAACACCAGGTTCATGGCTCTTTGAAAAGTAGCCGGGGCTCCGTGAAGTCCGAAGGGCATCACTTTAAACTGAAATAAGCCCTCAGGCGTGGAGAAGGCGGTCTTGGGTTTGTCGGCTGCTTTGAGGGGGATCTGCCAGTACCCCTTGCAAAGATCCAGGGTACTTATATACTTGGCCTTGCCTATTCGTTCCACCATTTCATCTACGCGGGGTAGGGGGTAGGTGTCGAAGGCCGATATTTTGTTCACTTCCCTAAAGTCGATACAGAATCTTGTAGATCCGTCTGGCTTGGGGACTAGAACTATCGGGGAGTTCCAGCTGCTATTGGAGGGTTCTATGATGCCCATTTTCAGCATTTGCTTCGTTTCCTCTTGTATGGTGGCTCTACGTGCTTCGGGAATGCGGTAAGGTCTTTGTCTTACTATTTTTCCTGGTTCTGTGTGGATGGCATGTTCCACTACCGTGGAGTGTCCGGGTAGGGAGGAAAATACGGGTTGTACGGAGGACAAGGCCCGCCTGAGATCTCGTTTGTGCTGTTCGGGAAGGTCAGGATCTATGCATGTTTCGAAGGGGGGGTTTGTTACGCTAGCTAGTACTGGACAGGGTCCCTCCCACTTCTTTAGGAGGTTTACGTGATAGATTTGGGTTACTCCTCTGGTGGGTTCGGTTTCTATTTCGTAGGTTACAGGGGTCACAGCTCTTAGCACCGGGAAGGGGCCTTGCCACTGTCCGAGCAGCTTATGGTCGGAAGAAGGAAGCAACAACAACACTAGATCCCCTGGGTTGAATTTCCGAGCCTTCGTTCCTTTATCATATTGGTGCTTCTGGGTGTTTTGGGCGGCCACTAGATTCTGCCTCACAATGACCCTGATCTGTTCAAGGTGGGTCTTTAGATTATCCACGTATTCCGGCAGGGGTCGGGTTCTGTCGGGTTCGGCTTCCCATGCTTCCCTAGCCATATCCAGAAGTGTCCGTGGGGCTCGGCCATACAACAACTCATAAGGAGAGTAACCCGTGCTGCTTTGTGGTTTGCACCTGATGGCAAACAGCGCCAGGGGAAGCATCTCCTCCCACCTTTTGCTCTCAAGGCCTAGGAGTTTCTTCAATGTCATTTTGAGGGTGGCGTTGTAGCGCTCTACCAACCCATCGGTCTGGGGGTGGTAGGCCGATGTCCTTATCTGCTTGATGCCTAGGTGGGAGCAGACCTGGCGCATGAGGGAGGATACGAAGGGCGTCCCCTGATCGGTGAGTATCTCGCGGGGAAAACCCACCCTCGAGAAGATGGATATGAGGGCCTTGGATATGGTTTGTGTGGTGGGATGGCGTAGGGGTATCGCTTCAGGGAAGCGGGTGGCGTAATCAACCAACACAAGAGCATACCGACAACCGGTTCGGGAGGGCAACAATGGTCCGATAATGTCCATGCCTACTCGGGTAAAAGGGACGTCGATAAGGGGGAGAGGCTGCAAAGGAACCCTGGGGGGACGGTAGCGGCTGTTTCGTTGACATACTGGACATTCCCGACAATACTGTTTGATCTGTCCGTGAACCCCTGGCCAATAAAACTTATCAAGGATCGTGCGTCCGGTTTTCTCATCGCTGAAATGACCTCCCAGCAAGTGGCTATGGGCCAGGAACAGCACTTTGTCGCGGAATAACCCGGGGATAACCAGCTGGGTTGGTTGTTGGGGTCCCCCTTTCCTGTAGAGGAGCCCGTTTTTTCGAAAGAAATAAGGACCTACATGTAGGGGGTCCTCGGCGTCCAGAGCATGGGCCCAGGCTTCCTGCAACACCGGATCTTCCTGTTGTGTGGCGCGGAATTCCTGGTCGGTTTCCCAGGGATGGACATCTATTTGAGCAGGAAAGGCCATCGCGTATTCTCTCTTTTCTTTTTTCTTCTGTCTTCGGGTCTTGGGAGGTCTGGTCACCGGATTCACAGGAGAAAGTTCATGGGAGAAAGGGGCCTCGGCCCACCAGTTCCTCAGGGAATCGGTGGTGTCTTGGAGCAGACGAGGAAGACCGCTATAGTCGCTGCCTAATATCGCTTGCTCCGGGAGAGTAGGGATCAGGCCCACCGTTAGCAGACTGCCCGCGTCGGTGGGGTGTTGCACATGGACCTGGGTGGTTGGATAGCTCTTAGTGTCGCCATGCACACACGTAATAGCCACGCTGCCTGTCATTGACCTGACAGGACGGGGCAATTCCTGGGGTCTTATAACGCTTTGTCGGCACCCCGTGTCGGCCAGGGCCATCATTCCGTGTCCGTCTATCCGCACCGGGCACCGAAAAGGAGGAGGGGTGGTGTCCGCGGTGAGACAGGCATAGTTTCTCGCCAACCCTATGTCCATGGGTTCCTCCTTTTGGGGGCAGACTCGAGCAATATGCCCGAACCCACCACAGTGGTAACATTGAGGGCCTGGTGGGTGGGGTCGAGGCAGGATAGGGTATGGCATCAGGGGAGTAGGGTCGGGTTTCCTGACCACCTGAGGGGGTCGAGGGACCCGAGGATGGCTTCCGGGAGTTATGCGGGACGGGTGTTCCTCCTTTGGTCGCTGAGTTTCCTGCGCTCGGCTGTAGGCGCTGGCAATCTCTACAGCGGTGTCGAGCGTTAGGCGAGCATGCTGACGTACCCACTTTTGGGTGGCAGGGTGTAGGGAAGCCAAATACTGTTCTAAATATATTTTGGCCAGAATGTCCTCCTTGGTGGCCGTAGCAGGTTTCAACCACCGGTTGGCCAGATCCTGTATACGGAAGGACAAGGCTCTAGGCGTTTCTTGGGGCCCTTCCCTGGCCTGGCGCAGCCTCACCCTATAGGTCTCATCGTCTATTCCTAGCCGTTCCAGGATGCAGGTCTTGATGTCGGCATAGGGGGTTTGACCCTGAATGTTGGCTTGTTGGTAGGCAGCTTGCAGCTCACCCGTCAACAGGGGACCCAGGTAGTGGCCCCACCGGTCAGCGGGCCAGGCCGCCGCCTGGGCTAGGCGCTCAAAGTTCGTGAAGAAGTAGTCGGGGTCTTCTCCGGGGACATACTACTGTAGAACGACTGAGGGCAGGGAGGTGGCTGGTCGTTGCTGCCCCATGACTGTAGTGAGCTTCTCAAGGGCTTGATCCTGTGCGCTTCCCTGTCCCTTCAGCACGTCATGTAGTTGGCCCCGATCGTCTTCGGCCGTCTTGAGGAACCTCTCCATCATTTTCCCCAGTTCTTCCTGGCTTTTCGCCAGTTGCTTGACCGCGGCCTCCATGCCTCCGGGATATCCCACTTCTGACACCACCTGTGGAGCTGGGTGGCGGGCGGACCGGAATAACAGGCGGGGAGGCCGGATATAGTGAGCTATGACAAGTGTTTATTAGCAGTTGAAGAACAAAGTCACAATGAGGGAGGGACGCAGTGTTGAATCCAAGGGGTGGTGGGCCGATAGTAACTGCGGTGGACCAGGCTCGGTGAGGATGTAGGGGATCAGGATGCTCTTCTCCTTGTTCCGCCAGTAGTCTCCTCGGTGTGGTACTGGGGCTCCTTGGAGGCTTAAAGAAAGGAGAGAAGTGTAGGGCTTTAGTCTGAGTACTCCAACAGTACACCCCACCACCTACACCGGGGAGTGAAAGGATACTGAGAAAGTCCAGTGAGGACGGGACGGGAAAGGGGGAGGGATGGAACAGGCAAGAATGAGGCAGGAGGGAGGAAGGCGGGATGGTGCAGGACAGTGCTCGGTCTTTGTACAGTGCGCGTGAGAAATCACTAAATATCCCTGTGCTCGTGCAGTCTAAGGACTATATACAAGGCTATTTACATATACTATCTACAAGAGGGAACACGGAGAAAGGGTAACTGGTACTCACGTGCCCCGCCGCAACTCTCGTCCGAGTTGCGGCCGCTCTCCAGCTTCCTCCTGAGGACGCCACCAGTCCTCCGTCCAGACGTCCTCTTCCTCGTCCTCGCTTCGGTCTCGCAGTGTTGCTCCTCTCTCTCTCAGGGGTCCGTCGCTGTTCGTTGTCTCCTGCCACGAGTCGGTTGCTCCGAACGCCTCTCCTTCGTCCTCGGGGCTTTTTCTACCTTCCGGGTTCTGGTCTGGCCATCCACTTCCGGGGTCGGGGTCGATCGCTTCCGGGTCGCTAGGGGTCGACCCACCGTCACTTCCGGTGTTCCTGGCGAGGGTTTCCGGTCCTTCGTGCTCCAGTGTCGGTACCTGCAGGGGACGACAAAGAAAGGGTGTCCTGGGTGTCCGGGACGTTAAGTGACCGGGCGCGGGAGACAGGACCCCTGCGCCCGGACTTGGTTGCGCCGAGGTAGGTGCCACCTCTGCTCCACAATTGCATTTCACAAAATATGCAAAATTTCCTTGGAGCGGACTCACTTGCCAATATACCATGATGATTGATTAAATAATATATCTTTTTTCTTTACAGTCACTCACTGGGATGGATGGATCATCAGCGTCGATTTACGAAAGAACTATGGCCAATTCATGAGTGGCAAACAGGTAAACCAGTCTACAACATCTACTACAGCAGGACTACATATCTGTCTATTCGTGGTAAGTATTGGTCGAGGGCGAGGCAGTGTACTGTTGTCTTTATGCCACGCAGAGTCCACTCCAGACAGCAGTTCATGTAAAATTGGGGCTATGTGGCTTGCTGCATACAATTAGATATGCTTTGTCTGTCTGACAAAGAGCCTAGGTATGCTACATCAGGTTGCTTCACTCAGTGGTGCCTGCCTTGACCCTCTGCATGGCACTGCCTCAAGCTTGGGCCAAACATCCGTTATGTTTGCAAAATTTGCTGTTTTTCTGTATTTCGCAGATCTCGCAAGAGTACCGAAAAATCGCAAATTCTTGAGCGGAACGGATTTTTGGCCCATGCTTGCCCAGCGTTCCCAGCAGCTAAGGGTACCTATTTCATCTGTTACGAGAAAGCGTACACATGGTTGCCCCCTGACTTTTCGGTCACATGTTTTGTTTCGTTCCTGTTGCCTCCCACTTTTACAGCTGCAGCAGATTACCATAGGACGAGAGTTGCTAGAGGTGTCTTCAGTAAGGAAGATACCGCAGGACAAGAATTGGGAGATTTCTTTAAGGGTTTTCTGCCGTTCTGGGGACCTATGGCTAACAGCAGGAACATTCGACAGTTGACAAGACTGGTTGAGTCCACCATAGTTGAAACTGCTGGTGCCCTTAGTAATTTGACTGCTGAGCTCCAGTCGGATCGCCTTATGACTCTTCGGAACAGAGTTGCGCTTGATGTCATACTTGCAGATAGAGGTGGGGTGTGTAAATTGATTCAATCGAGCTGCTGCGTTTTCATTCCAGACAACGTTCCAACAGTTTTCCAGGCCATTTCCAGACTACAGAAGATCTCAGAGTCTGTACATATAGACGAGGGAGATTGGTCGTTGATGGGTTGGTTTTGGGAATTGTTATCCACGTGGGGATGGAAGATTCTGATGGTCATTGGGATGATCTTAGCTATCCTTTTCCTGTTCTGTCTTTGCGTACAGTGTGCTCCTGCTATATGTGGCCTGTGTGCTACTTCGTGTGCAAGGAGACCTGTCCAGAGAGAGTTGCTAAGTACTAGGATGATGCTACAGCAACATCTTGATGATCTGATGAATATAGACCTGGATTCAGACTGACATGGGTTTGGGTTTGTTGCCTATGTAAGGGCAAAAGGAGGGTCTGTGGTTCTGTGGGTCTGAGGTTCCGTGGTTCTGAACCCGTTCGATGAAGGTCGTCGGATATAGACGATTTTGGTGTCAGCAGACCGCAAATCACGAGTGCGGTATGTACGAGTGTTTTCGTCATAACCGATCAATCGGAACACTACGTATTCATGGATTTCGTTCGAACCTTCGGGTTCCATTTTGTGCACGGCAGCCATTTTGGGTGGTTTCCCTCACATAGGCCGATGACTACGGCCGAACGAGTCTTTGGGACACGTACACCTTAGCTGACTTCTATGTGACCTGAATGAGCTGACTCCCTTGCCCGAGGCTGACCTCAGTGAGCCAGTTCCTTGTTAGGCAGCTGGTCAGATAGAGATCAAAGAGCAGGACATTGTTGAGTTTGTGGTACATGCACACACCCTTCTATCTTGTTTCTCATCTGCTTCTGTTCCTTCCTTTATGGCTTAATTATTGATTAGGTTGAGGTCTTTATGATAGGTTCGTCCGGCCTGTTCGAACAGGAATGTTGAATTTTGCTTGGTAATTTCTGGTGGACTGGACAACGGAAAGTGGGATTGTCGTCATGTGATATGTTTGAAATGTCACCCTACGATTGGTCAGTTTGTATGTAATCGATGCTAGCCAGGAATGTGATTTTTAGCATAAAAGACGATGCTCCGCTCTATGAATTTGTGCAGTCTCTAGCAAACCACCCGTGTTGTGCTTCGTAGACCTCTGTTCCTGGTTGCAGCCAATAAATTTGGTCTTTGACGTCATCAAGAAGTGTCCCTTGTCTCTGTTTGCCAAGGCAGGGGAACTCGAAGACATCGGGCGTTTTCCCTGGTGCCGCTGGGTTCTAAAACCCGGTTCTTCACCCTTCTTTAACTTTTCGTTCTTCACATCCCTAAACTACATCTGATATGACTTGGCTTCACAATAAACATTTGCCAGCTGAGTTGAAGTGAAATAGAGGGGGCCATTGGTTACCCGAGAAGTACCGCAGCTAATGCTATTACAAGTCAAGGTTGACTGTCTTCTCCCTGATAGTAGCCCAATAAGTAGTTCTAAATTAGTAACTGTTCTTAACAGTACAGTCTGCTTATACTAGTGTACTGTGTACTACTGTACAGTACATCATACACTCCTTTGGGAGCCTACTCAAAAACATTTCAATGAGTAAGGAGTATAATAACTTACCACCGTCCACCGCCACTGAGTCTTCCCCCCAGCTCCTCCTGTTGGCGCCGCCGCATCCAGAGTGGACCTCTCCGCACTGCTGGCCCGGCACTGGTGGTCATCTGTGCCGCATCAGATGTTGTGACGTCTAGGAAAAACATGTCATATTTTCAGATGCCATACACAACCCCTATTTTATCTCGTAATGGAAGAAAATGTTACATAACACATTTTTCATTACTGGGATTAATGCTACACTTCTTCTTATGACAACTGTTGAATGCTTGCTTAACGTGCACCATTTTTCTCATTACAGAAAGACGATTCCATTGCCCTTCTGCCAGACGATTCACCAACTACTAGTAAGTCATCACCAGCAGTACTTTAAGTACTTTAAAGAAGGTGGGGACTCCCGCACAGTTATTCTAATAATTTCATGTGTCTGTTAACTATTATTAAGTTTGAGTCATAGTACTTTAATTCATGGTAAAGTTGTTTAAACTTTAACGTCGTCTTCATCCATCACCATTGCTCGCTCCGAATACTACGCTATTAAAAATAAAGAAATAATGTTTTCATTTTTTAATTGAAAATAAAACTTTAAAACTAACAAACACTGTGTGGTTTTTGTTCACGAGTGAATGAGCGGAAGGGTTTGAACTACTGCATTTGGCAGTCATGTTTCAGTGACTCAGATAGGCCGGGACTCGGCGGTAGTCTTCTTCTGTTCTTCTGGGTCGTAAAATCATTGGTGAGACACACTAGATAGTCGGTCAGGGGATTGGGGGTTCAACTTCTGTTCGGACTGAGCTATGTCGAAAGTCGAACTGCACCTATCATCAACAATGTCCTATTTCTCTTGTCCATACTTCTTTGTGTGCAGAATAGTCCCTGAAACACTAGCGGTATGGGATGTGCTCCTCTCAAATCAAAAAGGCAACTGCTACCTTTTACTTGGTGTAAACAATGAAATTTTGTTGTTGGAAATTGTCAAAGCACTTACATTAAGAAGACTGGAATAGACAGCAGAGGCCAACCCAGAGGACTGCACTCAGTGCCTAGAGCTATTGCTGGAACAGAGTTTTGTTTCACACCGTTTGACGACTGGGCAAGCTTAGCTACCTACACAGACCGACTCATAATCGTAAATAGTAGTAGCACAGAGAGTGATGGTAGAGGCAGGATAAGAATGTAGAAAGTAGTCTACATTAGAAGAAGATCAAAGACTATTTTGTAAAACATAGAATTATTAGGAAACAGTTTGTAATGAATAGGAGCTGTAAAAGTTAGGGAAGTATAAGTATAAGTATTAATATAACAATAGAACAACTTACTGGGACCTGTAGAAGAGCCTGCAAGGGACTGATCCTGTCCACCTTCTTCCACCGGAGTCTCAGTCGCTGTCGCTGCCTTGCCCCTGGGAGCTTCTGGTGAACATGAAATAAAGAAACACAACATGGATGATTGTTTTTTGGGAAATATTTGATTTCTTTGAACACAATCTAAAATTATGTCGGGGAAACAAATTAACAACAATTGCATCTGATCTGGTCAACTAGGAGGATAGTAGTACAGTATTGCAGGATTCGCAGACCGTCTAATAGGAAAGTTATGTAATTCACTAACTACACCAACAACAAAAAGGTTCTAGAACGACTGCCATCTGCCGCTGGGGAAGTCTGAGACGCAAATACATAAGTCTCAGTGCAAACACTCTTCCCTAATGGGCTCTCGGATTCTTGCCATTACCTTGCAGACAATAATGACCCTGATGGGGCACTATCCAAATCGGTGGGGAGCTTTTCGCTCGCTGGTTAACACTCAGACTAACTCCATATCCAGTAACGTTCCAACCAATGTATGTATACGAATTAATTCCTCTAATCATGTCGACTATACCCTTAACCAGAGCACTAGTCTTCGGACTATCTTTCACGGAACGTTGGGGATAGACTCCAAGAGCATAAATGAACATCGTTCTATATGCCCAAATTGAACCATTGTAGCTAAAAGGCAAAACCAAGTAAGGAATACCTTTATCGGTAATATGGGGCATAAGGCCACAAACCCAACAATTTGTTGTGTTCATCACTAGCTGGTGTTGATGCAGGAGTTGAACAAAGGAATTATTAGCAAATTCCAATCTTCTAACAATTTCATGTTCGGGCAGAGGGTGAAAAGAATGAGAAGGAACAGTAGGAGGAGGTATAGGTTGCATATTGGGCATGAACGTCACTTGAAAAGAGAATGTCACATATCCAATTAAAAACATCATTAAGCTAAACAATATAAGCAAACACAATATTAAACAAGCATTTGCAATGCAATGGTCTCGGCATCATTAAAGGTAGAGCTATTGGCATTGCTCATGACATTTCTTTTTTTGTCTTTAAATCATAAATAAATGGCATTGTCATTTACATTGCCAATACACAGCACTCTGCACTCAACAGCACACACCACTCTGCACCTGCACTCACTACTCTGCACACACTCACTACTCTGCACCTGCACTCACTACTCTGCACCTGCACTCACTACTCTGCACTCAACAGCACACACTACTCTGCACACACTCACACTCTGCACTCAACAGCACACACCACTCTGCACACACTCACACTCTGCACTCAACAGCACACACCACTCTGCACACACTCACACTCTGCACTCAACAGCACACACCACTCTGCACACACTCACACTGCACTCAACAGCACACACCACTCTGTAGTTTTGTTTAAATTAGCATCTACAATGACGACAAATGCAGTGACTTCAGAGAAAGTGACATCACGCCTACGTGATATTCCACAGATAAAAGTAAACAGGCCTATTGTACAGTCAAACTTTCGACACTGTCCTTGATCTGCATAAGAATGTAAATATATCCATACAATGTATGTAATAATAACGAAACCTAGCATTCACATGGTTTAACTTGTCTAGGAACGTAAAGCAGTGAATGTTTTAGACAGTAAGTGACTGTATACTTGTAGTATAATCCTTGCATTTGTAAGCATAGTATGACAAACAAATATAAAAGTGATTGATAGAGATATTGATTAGGAAACTACACACTCTTAACATCCACTATATATTCGGAAGTCGGTGAAGGGGGTTTATGATACGAAGTGGCCTCTTGATTGTATATGGGCTTCACGAAAACAACAAACGAATGCAGCTACACAGAAACGGAAAGCAACTTTTTTTGAAGTCTGCTTTACTGTTTTATTTTTCACGTGTATGATTTCCGAAAGTGCAACTGTGCTTAGAAACTGCCGAAAGTGACACGCTTTTAACCTGTGGACGTTGGTAATAGCACTTTAGACTGGTTTTAAAGGCCAAATAAAATGTATGAGATAATGAGCGGCATTGTTTTACTGTGTTAGTCTGCGTGCTTTCGATAAGCTTGTTTCTTACATCCACACCTTGTTGAGCCATCGTCACAAACACGTGACATTGCCCCACTGACATGAGTCGTGTATCCAGTCTATTACAGCGCTTAATTCTGAAATATTGCGAGTTTAACGTTACATCAAAACCAGGATTTCATACATTTTGAAGCGGGGAGAGCCTTCGCCTACAATCTGTAAACGCGTCAATTCAGTTTTGCGTGTCTAAATCTCATAGGTTTGTTTGAGGAGATCGGCACATTTTGAACACATCTGTCAGAAAGATGTGCCAGTGCGGGGACGTGGTTGCCCCCCGTGGTGGTCCCTGGGAGGAGTACGGCGTTATACAAATCACCCTCACAAGTTTGACGACTTTTTCAGCTTGTGCTCATTTAAAACAATAAAAAGTCTTAAAATAAAAGAAACGCCTTCTGCTGACAGGGACGGCCTTCTCACGCAACTGGAGTGAAAAGCAGCCCTCGTTTGATGCAGTTGTCTCCGGGGTCGCAACCTCCGGGGCAGACAGTGAATGTGTATTTGTGGGGGGCTACATTGACGTATCTGGGGGCTCTTTCGCGCAAGGACGCGGCGGCTTCTCTGAAGTAGCCTCATCCACGGGCAGAGGGTTGGGGATGCCTGCTCTGGCGCAGTGCACGGAGGGACAGTGGGGCTATTTTCGGACAGTTTTAAAGTAGTGGGTGTCACGAGCACTGTTCTTTCCAGGTGGTCTCGGGCAGGACAGGGGTGCGCTTGCCGCCACAGGCGCGGTAGGGCAGAGGCAGTGGCGTATTTTTTGGAACAGGGCTGTAAAGGAGCCATGAGTCGTGGGGTTGCCCCCTGGTATGGTGCTCCGGGGCAGGGCAATGGGCCTCCATTCTTTCCCCAGGTCGGTGTGTGCGGACAGGCAGTGCACCCGGGGGCAGACACTGCTGGCACTTGCCCTGCTCCGCGAAGAACCGACACTGGGGCTTATGCAGTGGCAGGTAACAGCCACTTTAGAAACACCTGAATGCGGCACTGTAAAAAAAACAAGCAAAGTACGACGTTTGCCGATTTATGCCCAAGTTTTACAGACACTTTCAGAAAGCCTTATCACAGCAAGGTTTCTCCTTCACAGATAGCTGTCCGATTTTATTGGAGGAATCGGCCCCTTCCCTTTTCTACATTCTTATGCTGTGACCTATTGCATTCTTCCCATATATCGGGTAGACAGCTCTGGAAGCTGGGAGCCTGCCAGGGGAATCTGTCTTGGACCCTTAGGTTACAGATTCGAATCCAACAGAGCCGCCTCAGCCTGTCATCTGTCCAGACTCGATACAATTAATACCATCCAAGTGTGCCATCTACAACGAGAAATGCCAATTAAACGTTCTGGTGTAAGTTGTCAAACACCTCATAAAGTAAGTTAATTAAATAAATATGATGTATAAGCTACTAATCGGCCCTTCCCTCTTTTTGTCTAGTTTCACAAGCAAAGTACGACATTTGCCGATTTATGCCCAAGTTTTACAGACACTTTCATCTTTCTTGAAATACATAAAGAATAATGTATTCTTCTAAGGTGCTACAACTGTCAAGAGTCCCATGAGTACTTCCATGAGTAAATATTTATGCATACAGAAATATAGCACGTCGTGTGTGTAAATGCAGCATATCGGTAAATATGCATTAAAAAACGTTTTTCACCGCTTGAATATCTTTAGTACATTCTGGACATGATGATCTTGCACACTACAATTGCACCGTAATGTGTACATTGAAGCATGGCTAAATCCGTTTACAAGTTCAGCTTCATGATAAACAAGACTTAGGGTGTGGTACAAAAGTGAATAACGAAGGCTGTGAGCGGGAAATGAGGGTAAGTGAGGGAATAGGTACGAGAGATTAGCACTCCAGCTGCCCATGCCCCTTGAGTCCCTCGGACTCGCCCCCCCCCCCCATCTTCCCGGATTACTGTGACCCTTGCCCCGTTTCACATACCACGGGGGCCGCAATTCTCCTGAGCTACGGCTGCGTTACAACGTCCTCCGGGAGTGACCACCACTCTTCCGTCCACTCCTCCTGCTCAACACCGGCTCTCTCCGCACGTCATTGGGGTGCCTCGTCTGCTTCTCGTCCTCGCTCCTCGATGAGCTCATCTGCTTCACGTCCTTGTTCCTCATTTGGCTCGTCCTCGTTCCTCGGGAGTGCTCCGGTCTGTTCCCTCCGTCTCCCGAGTCCTGAACACGCACACCTCAGCGCCCTGCAATTATGGTCGGCGTTCAAGATACCAGTTGCGATGAGATCCTGTGCGGGCGGGACAGGACCAGCGGGAGGGGGCGGGAAAAAAGACGGCGGGAACCAGACAGCGGGAGGGGGCGGCAAAAAAGACGGCTACCACTGAATGATTTATTTAGCGGGAGGGGGGCGGGAAGAAAGACAGACAGCGGGAGGGGGGTGGGAAAAAGAATACAACAGCACAGCGGCCGACCTAATCAGCGGGAGGAGGGCGGGAACAAACACGGACAGTGGGAGGGGGGCGGGAAAAAGACCACGGCAGGGAAAGAATACAACGGCCGACCGATTCAGCGGGAGGAGGGCGGAAACAGAGACGGACAGCGGGAGGGGGGGCGGGAAAAAGACAGCGGGAAACGAGGACAGCAGCCTACCTCATCACAAGAAGACTTAAAATGGCGGCCACAAGCTTTTGAAATTTTTTCGGAATTGGGGGCGTATTTTGCTGTTCTGAGTGACGGACAACGTCACTGTCTAAAGAACAGCAAAAATGACGCCCCCAAATCCGAAAAAGACGGGGCTTCTTTGGAGGGACGGCTCTCTCCTCCAATGGCTGGCCTCCATTTAGGAAGCCAGCCAATGGAGAAAGAGCAAAAAGAGGGAGGGATAAATGCAGCACTCTAAGAATCATTAAATCTCCGACTTCCGGTTTCTGCCTTCGGCAGAACCGATAGTCCTCGACCTAAAAACGTTTTCTACTCATTCATTTACAGATTTTGCTCTTGAAGCTTATTCTTTCAACAGGCTTCTCCATCTCGAAGAACTCCATCCTCTCTAATTGCTGCTCGCGGCGGTAGGGTGTTCTGTGCTAAGGAACACGTCTGTCAGTCCAGGGCAACTGCCTTAGACCAACCAGAACCGTCGACCTAACGTCTTCGGCTTGCACTCTAAAGACTTGACACCGCGACCCTACAGCTGAACCCGATGGCGGTTTGAAAAACAAAAATCAAAGTAGTTCCTCGGAGGAGAGCTAACCTTCAAAAATCAAAAAAAACTTTAATTCTTTATTTGTACCGCGACTCTCGGTCGCAAATATAACGCTCTTTGCCAGGCAATGTCTGTTCACGGAATAGTAAGTCAGGTTCACCAGTGTTCAAACGGTTCAATGGAGGCACAGCTTCTTGAAGAAGATCGTCACTTTCTTGCTCAGTGTTCGTCCCAATCAAACGGGCATCACTGAAAGGCAGAAAACGAGGCACGGTCTCAGTTTCAGAATAAGGAAGTCCTCTCTGGACCCACCGGTCGTACGGCAGAGGCAAAGGGGCTGTCTTACAATGTACGCCATGGATCCAGTTCTTTTTACCATGCACTCGCACTGCAGAACGGGTGGATAATAACACCAGGTATGATCCGTTCCAGCGGGGCTGCTCATTCTTGGTCCGCTGGAAGTTTCTTACTAGGACCCACGTTCCAGGTTCAATGGCGTGTCCTGGATCTTCAGAAGCTTGTGGCAGTGTATTGTGAACCTGTTGATGCAAAACACGCAATTTAGCCGTCAATTCATACAGGTAGTCAAGCAACACAGGATGTTCTATTTCGCTAAACTTTGTCGGCCGCGGAACACCCCAAATGTTTGCCGGGCGACCAAACACTACCTCGTATGGACTCAGACCCATTTGTGAATGCACAGTCATTCTAGTGGACAAAAGGGCTAAAGGCAAGGCATCTGGCCATTGTAAACCAGAGCTCACTTGAATTTTGGCTAATTTCAGTTTAAGAGTGCCATTATAGCACTCAACTAGACCAGCTGATTGGGGGTGATTTACAGCGTGGAACTTCTGCCTAATGCCTAACCCATCACATACTCTCTTCATCACTTGACCTACGAATTCACTCCCATTGTCACTCCAGATCATTCTCGGCAAACCATACCTAGGGAAGAATTCCTTAATAAGGGCTTTCGCTGTGGACAAAGCAGTGTTATCTTTCAAAGGGTAGGCTTCCACCCATCTAGGAAAAGAGCAAACAACCACTAACACGTATTTTAGGTTGTTGCACCTCTTCATGTGGATGAAATCTAGCTGCAAAGCCTCAAACGGATACGTTGGAGGAGCAAAATGACCAGCTGGAGTTGGAATTCCCTTACCAGGATTGTACATCAAACACACCATACAGTTCTTAACCAGATTCTCTGCACACTTAAGAATTCCAGCATTCTGCCATACTGGAGCTAACAACTTACAAATCCCTTTCACGCTGATATGAGCCAATCCATGAGCCATTGTAACCACTGGAAGTACATACGCATCGGGTAACAACCATCTCTGATGCTCTGACAATTCAATCCAACAACCATTCGAATCCAATTTACCCTTGCTCTCTCTCCATTCATTCAACTCTTTCTCTGTAGCTTCAGCTTGGATGGATTTCACACTCTCAATCGTATCTTCACACATACTTCTATCCGGAACCCATCTTGCCGGACCTGCAACATACATTCGACTCATCATATTTCTCGCAGTTTCTTTCGCGACCTCATCTGCAAACGCATTACCACGACCAACATCATCAGTAACTTTCTTATGCGCACTGCATTTCACAATCGCAATTTGCAACAGCAGAGTAAGAGATTCAAGAAGTTCATTCACCAGCTGACCATGCTGTATCTTGGTCCCATGCGAGGTCAGGAACCCACGCTCTTTCCACAAATGTCCAAAACTATGAGCAACACCGAACGCATACTGGCTATCGGTATACACAGTCACTCGCTTTCCTTTTGACAACACACACGCTCTTGTTAATGCAATCAACTCTGCTGCTTGCGCTGAATTATGTGGGATACGTGCAGCTTCAACAATCGTATGCAAAGTCGTAACAGCATATGCCGCAGTCATATCACCATTCGGAAGCTTAAAGCACGAACCATCAACCCATAAGGTACCATCACACTCTGGAAGAGGAGTGTCCCTAAGATCTATCCTCCCTTTCGTTTCTTCCTCTGTCCTTAACAAGCAATCATGCTGTTCAGTACCATCTGTCTCAACTGAAATCTGAAACAACGTAGCTGGATTCAACGTGTTGCATCTCTTTATATGCACGTGACTCGCTAACAAGGTCAACTCGTAACCCAACAACCGAGCACTAGTTAAGTGCTGTGTCTTGGCACTATTTAACAAGGTATACACTGCATGTGGAACCATCACAATCAGTGTATTGTCCATCACTAAACCAGTAGACTGTCTAATCGAAACAGCCGCTGCCGCTGTAGCTCTCAAACAACTCGGCAACGCTCTAGCTACCGGATCCAAAGTTGACGAAAAATAAGCACATGGACGCTACTTATCGCCAAACTGTTGAGTCAAAACTGACAATGCACATCCCTCTCTCTCGTGGACATACAATGTGAAAGGCTTGCTGTAGTCGGGAGTACCCAACACAGGAGCCGAACACAACGCATCACGTAATTCTGAAAAGCTCTTCTGACATTCGTCAGTCCAAGGAATAGGATTAGGAGTATCCTTAACCGTAAGAGCTATCAAAGGTTTCGCGAGCAAAGAAAAATTAGGGATCCACTGTCTACAGTACGACGTAATATCCAGAAAAGCACGTACTTCTCTCTGTGTCGTAGGCACACTCATGTTCGCAATAGCTTGAATTCTTTCTGGGGTCAGTTTCCTTCCCTCCTTCGATAAGAGGTGACCTAAGTAGGTAACTTCTTGTCGACAATATTGCAACTTCGAAAGAGAAACCTTATGGTGGAAATCAGACAAATGACGTAACAGCCTCTCTACAAATCTCTTCATTGTCAGCAGCAACTAACAAATCGTCGACATACTGGATAAGAGCAGCACCATCAGGTAAAACCAACAAATCAAGATGCGTCTTCAAAGCTTGACTATAGATCGATGGACTCTCACAATAGCCTTGAGGAGCGCGCTTAAACCGGAAACTTCGGCCTCCTAAAGAGAAGCCAAAGATATCTCTACTTTCCACGGCAATCGGGATGCTGAAGAAAGCATTCTTCAAGTCAATCACCGAAAACCATGTGGCTGTAGCCGGGATAAAAGTCAGTAAAGCGGTGATATCAGGCACAACAGGAAATTGCGGAACTACAATCTTATTCACCTCGCGGAGATCGATCACAAACCTATATACAGGAGGTTGTGAAGAATCAGTCCTTTTCCGAACAGGCAGAACAGGACTATTGCACACATTACCTCTCGTTTTCTCAATCACACCTTTCTCAATTAGATCATAGATGATCGCCAAAAGTGCTCTTTCACCATCACTGGAAATTCGATATTGCGGAATACGTGGCAATCTAGCATTCGCTTTCAACGTCAGAACATATGGTGGAATCTCTTGGAGACCCACATCATTCGGACCAGTAGCCCAAAGAGAATCAGGGAGAGAAGACAATTCAGGTGGAAGTCGACCTTTAGACAAATACATCGGAGAGATCACTCTCTTACCCAACGTAAGATGTACTCCCGAAGGAGAACAATATAGCGTCGCCTACAATCTCTTCAACAAATCCAATCCCAACAAGTTCTCACCACAACCTGTCGTCAGAATGAGGGGTGCTTCGAATTCACATGGTCCAACAGAAATAGACAACGGACTAGAAATTGGATTCGTAACCGGGGCACCAGAAAAACCTACTGAAACATTCGTTAAGCCAGACAAAGGTGCGCCAGGGAGTTTAGAGTGCATAATAGAACTCTTCGCAGCACCAGTATCCAACAGAAAAGGCGTTGACACACCTGATGCAATCTCTTCCACATAAGGTCCACTCTGATCTACTGGAAATGAAAAAACTCCCTCTCTTTGTCTATGGCTGTCCTAGCAATCATTACCATCCACATTCTCACCTTCAACATAGTAATCATCCGCATAGTACTGTGCCGTCCTACCAGACGCACCATTCTGCTGATCAAAGCTATTCATAGAGTGCTGTGGAGGCAAAGGACGCGCATTTTGACCACGACCTCTATCTCTAGGAGCTTGCTGAACACCTCGACCTCTCACACCAGAAGCATCATTCATGCACTGTAACAGAACCGGACAACTACTCTTGAAATGGCCCTCTTTTTTGCAATACGCACATTGATTAGGACCTACGGGAAAACGCTGTTGAGAAGACTCGAACCTTTGCGAGTTTCTCTGATATTGCTGAGGTTTCTGATAATCGCGCTGATTATTACGGGGCAGATAAGCTTGCTGTAGAAGAACTTTAGTCTTCAATTCCTTAGTCTTCCTATCCACTTTCTCTATCTCATCCTTATTTCTATTCTCATAGTACTGGGCAGTAGCCAAAATCTGCGCTGACGTAGAAATAGCCCAAGCACTCTCAGAATCCTTCAACTTAGTGCACAATTCTGGAAGTAAATTATGAACAAATTTGTCAACGAACAACCGTTGACCACCTTCTGTACTCATGTCCTGACCACTGTGGTCGACAAATGTCTCTTCGAACCTAGGGAAAAAGTCGTACACAGTCTCGTCTTTCTTCTGCTTGCACGCAGACAACTTGTCCCAATTGACACGCAAAGCAGGCATCAAAGTCTTCATATAATCAATAATTCTACCAGGGAGTTCAGCAATCACATCCTCGGGTTTAGCACCACCTACTTGTCTATTATCTGCAGCTCTAAGATTATTCCCTGTATCACCTAATTCCTGCGCATGATCCGTATGACGAATCTTCCCCATATAGGCTGTGGAACAACATTCCCAAACAACATATCTATGTCGGCTAGATTCATAATACATGAATCTGCGGTTTGAGAATTGAGATAGCTCCTTATGGTACCCTGCTGGATTTTTACGTGGATCAGGCAAAGTCTGCTTTAGGGCTAAGACTTCAGCATGCTTCCATGGAACATGTACCCAAACTCGCTGAAAGTGTGGAAGAACAGGTGGATGACCAGCTGCATCACCTGGTCTCCAAACTGGGGGAACCTCACGCATCGGATATTGACGCGCCTTTCTCCTAACTGAAGAATCAGGCTCGAACAAACGCTGAGAAGGAGATTCATTCCTAAACGACAACAACGTCGCAACTGCTTTCTCAACCCCAAGACCCACAATAGTCCCTTTCGCAAACTCAGAACGTATGCGATACAACTCAGACGGAGTCTGCCCTACTTCACCATCTTCCCATTGTTCACGAAGGAAAGAACACATCATATCAAAAACATATCTTTGTTTTGGTGCTTCCCATTGATGGAAAACATCCATAACACCCTCGAGATCATAAAGCGAAGGATACGTAACCCATTTACGCGCTAAGTGATCCAACACAGTCCGTTCATCAGGACTAGGCAACTGACTACGCAATTTCTTACGCTCAACAACAGGAGACATACCCAATGAACCCAAAAGAGGAGAAAAGAGACCAGCAACGGCATCGGTCATTCTCTGTCGAGCAGAAGGAGAAGTTGACAAAAGAACAGGAGACGGAGCAGAATGAGAAGAAACCAACGTTGGAACAGTAACAGGAGGAGTAAACAAGACAGGCGTAGGAGTAGCAGACGAAGGAGGTAGCAAAGGCGGCGGCCCTTGAGAAGGCTGCGCCAAAGGAATAGGAGCCAACGGAAAAGGAGCTGGCTGTTGAGGAATCACAGGTGGCAAAGCAACCAGAGGTTGCGCAACTACAACTTGTGGAGGTGCCGTAGCACTCTGCACATAAGGGGGTGGCAAACTCAATAGGTGCGACATTAAAGGATCTTTTTCAAGATCTTTCTTTTCTTCTTGCTGTTGAGGCGGCAGAGCTGGATAGCACTTGTCTGCCGCTAGTTTACGTTGCCAAAGCATCTGTTCGCATTCTTGTTCTTCTTCGTTATCCCTAAATTGTATAGCAGCTTGCACCATTGACATACCTCTTTCTCGTTTATTTCGCTTCGCTAACTTAATTTCTTTCTGTTTGGCTTGCTTTTGCCATAAGCGGAAAGAGTCAAACATCGCCGGCCGGGCTTTCTTCTTGAACAGTTTAACTTCGAGATTGTCTAAAATCTCAGTTTCAAAGCTACCATAACGGGGCCACTGTAGGACACCGTCTTTCCTAGTATATTTGATCCATACTTCATTATACGCGATGGGGCCCACTCCGTGTTTTATGTAGAGCTCATAGGTCAGAGTTCCAATCGGAGGAACCGGACACGAATCCTCCAATCGGGAATCCCTATTACAACCACAACCAAATATCTTTCCAAGTCTGCTAAGACCAGGCATCTTCGCTCACTAGTCTAGCTTCAAACTTCAAGGGAATATCAAAACGATAGTCTTGTGAATACACAGTCCCTCGGCTTTGGGGCCTGCAGGTACCAAATCAAAGAATCCCGAAGGGATACCAAAACAAAACTAAGGACTGGGAGACGCTCCACTCATACTTAACTGAAATGTCGATGGCGTCACCAGAAGACCCGTCTATCGTCTCTCTCTACAAATCGTCTAATGGGCTCCAAGACAGGGCAACAGTCAGGGCATCAGTCCTTCGTAGCCGTCGGAAAGCGGGGAACCTCGCAGCAAAGACTTTCGGACCACGACGACATACAGGGGTCGATGAAGTGGCAGGCCTTCCTCCAGAATTTTCACACGAAGCTCCTCACGATCTTCAGGCTTGGACTGGTACCACTGAAGTCGCCCTACGTTGGGCGCCAACTGAAGAACCGGGTTTTAGAACCCAGCAGCGCCAGGGAAAACGCCCGATGTCTTCGAGTTCCCCTGCCTTGGCAAACAGAGACACGGGACACTTCTTGATGACGTCAAAGACCAAATTTATTGGCTGCAACCAGGAACAGAGGTCTACGAAGCACAACACGGGTGGTTCGCTAGAGACTGCACAAATTCATAGAGTGGAGCATCGTCTTTTATGCTAAAAATCACATTCCTGGCTAGCATCGATTACATACAAACTGACCAATTGTAGGGTGACATTTCAAACATATCGCATGACGACAATCCCACTTTCCGTTGTCCAGCCCACCAGAAATGACCAAGCAAAATTCAACATTCCTGTTCGAACAGGCCGGACGAACCTATCATAAAGACCTCAACTCAATCAATAATTAAGTCATAAAGGAAGGAACAGAAGCAGATGACAAGCAAGATAGAAGGGTGTGTGCATGTACCATAAACTCAGCAATGTCCTGCTCTTTGATCTCTACCTGACCAGCTGCCTAACAAGGAACTGGCTCACTGAGGTCAGCCTGGGGCAAGGGAGTCAGCTCGTTCAGGTCACATAGAAGTCAGCTAAGGTGTACGTGTCCCAAAGACTCATTCGGCCGTAGTCATCGGCCTATGTGAGGGCAACCACACAAAATGGCTGCCGTACACAAAATGGAACCCGAAGGTTCAAACGAAATCCATGAATACGTAGTGTTCCCATTGATCGGTTATGACGAAAACACTCGTACATACCGCACTCGTGATTTGCGGTCTGCTGACACCAAAATCGTCTATATCCGACGACCTTCATCGAATGGGTTCAGAACCACGGAACCTCAGACCCACGGAACCACAAGGGTGAAACGAAGGACGAGCGAGTCTTGCGAGTTCGATTTAGCGCGAATTCGCGCCCCGCGAATCTTGCGAAATTGCAGAAAAACGAATTTTGCAAAACTGAAAGCACTTAGCAGGTGCAAAAGTTCAAGCTAATTTGTAACCATTCCCTGTAGTGCTTCCCGAGGCGCCCCTCCAAAGTTCAGTTGCCTACTTGCAACTACTCTCTGACCCTGCTCTGACCCTCAAAGCAGGGTCAGAGAATAGTTACAAGTATGGCACAATGCTCCTGTAAAAAAAATTAAACTGCAACAGGAAGCACTTACAGCTAAGGAAGCAGGTGCCAGACTTGAAGCTCAAATTCAGTGACACATTAACCAGCCCCAAATGAATTCATCTCAGTTGAGGCTGGGAAGGTGTGCTTTGCTTTCCCTCCATAATCTACAGTGGTGAACAAGAGGGTGGTAGTGGTGAACCAGAGGGTGATATGATAAACCAGAGGGGGACAGTGATGATCCAGAGGGTGGCAGTGGCAAACCAGAGGGTGGCAGTGATGAACCAGAGGGTGGCAGGGATGAACCAGAGGATGGCAGTGATCAACCAGAGGGTGGCAGTGATGAACCAGAGGGTGGCAGGGATGAACCAGAGGATGGCAGTGATCAACCAGAGGGTGGCAGCCTTGAACCAGAGGGTGGCAGTGATCAACCTGAGGGTGGCAGTGATGAACCAGAGGGTGGCACTGGTGAAGCAGATGGTGGCAGTGATGATCCAGAGGGTGGCCGTGGCAAACGAGAGGGTGGCAGTGATGAACCAGAGGGTGGCAGTGATGAACCAGAAGGTGCTGTGATAAACCAGAGGGGGGCAGTGATGATCCAGAGGGTGGCAGTGGCAAACCAGAGGGTGGCAGTGATGAACCAGAGGGTGTCAGGGATGAACCAGAGGATGGCAGTGATCAACCAGAGGGTGGCAGTGATGAACCAGAGGGTGGCAGGGATGAACCAGGGGGTGGCAGTGATGATCCAGAAGGTGGCAGTGGCAAACCAGAGGGTGGCAGTGATGAACCAGATGGTGGCAGTGATGATCCAGAGGGTGGCAGTGGCGAACCAGAGGGTGGCAGTAATGAACCAGATGGTGGCAGTGATGAACCAGAGGGTGGCAGTGGTGAACCACAAGGTGATGAACCAGAGGATAGCAGTGATGAACCAGAGGGTGGAGGTGGTGAACCAGAGGGTGGCAGTGATGATCCAGAGGGTGGCAGTGGCAAACCAGAGGGTGGCAGTGATGAAACAGAGGGTAGCAGTGATGATCCTGATGTTTGGCAGTGGCGAACCAGAGGGTGCTGTGTGTGAGAAGTTGGCCTGGTATATGATGATCACTATTCTAGTGAGCACCTTGCACCAGTCCAAACAACCTTTATGGTGATTGGTTGTAAGTCAACCCTATAGACCAGCTATCCTAGTGGTAGCATGGACAAAAGAAGTCTTAGGCTAAACTCAAGAGGGCATGTGAAGCCAGCTGTTTTACCATATGCAATCCTTTAAATACCAAATGAAAGGACACCACGGGGCGTGGCTAGCAGCCGATCATGGCGGCAGCATAAGGGACGAGCTCCGCAGCTGAAGCGGCCTCTTCGTCAATCCGACACATAATCCGACACAATTTCCAAGCCCTACAGGAGGGTACCAGAGCCCAGGACCGGGTGGTGTAAGCTGCGACAAGCGGCGATACAATCCGACGTCTGGAGACCGAGATACGTCGAGGCTGCGGTTCGGCCTACTCCGACCTCCTAAGCCGGGGCCTCCCCTGGTCGAGTGGCCCAGCAGGAAGTGCAGGCGGACCTGGGAATCTGGACTGGAAGTGCCCGCTGGCCGCGGGGGACGGCAGAACGAGTACCTCCCGGACAGTCAGAAGCAGCGAAGCACGCAGGCCACGGGAGTGTGGCGGACAATAGCATTATCGCCGGTGCCCCGGCCTTCCCCACTGTCGAAATAGGCGGCTCTGAGTGTGAAGGAACCTGTGACGACGGGGGCACCCGCCATTTTCTAGAACGAGGAAGGTGCCGCGCAATTGGCAAATACCGGCGCTCTTCGCCCTACGGAACACCCTACTGAGGCTTGAACACAATCCATTTGGCTTGGGTGGTGCGATCACACCGCTCCGAACATCCTGGAGCGTAGGGGCACAAGGAGCACGAAATCCAGCGGTATGGCGGGGAAAGGTCCCAAGGGCGGCGCCACACAGACCCGCATCGAACGGTATACCTCCGACAAGCCAACCACCTCCCCGGCGACGGGGAAAGATCCGGGAGGCAAGACGGCAGACACCCCGGGGGGTAAGAAGGCGACACTGGACGATGTAATGCATGCTCTGGCTCAGCTACAAACGACAGTGGGTGCGATTTCCACGGATGTCACCTTGCTCAGAGCGGACCTCCACAAAATGTCGGAGAAGGTTAAGAACATGGAGGTGGTTGCGAAATCACTAGTGGAGGACGTCTCCGAACTCCAACGGGAAATGGGGAAGATGGCGCAGGACAATAAAATGCTCCGTGAGAAACTGGATGAACAGGAAGGGCGTTCGAGGCGGAACAACATCCGTATTATTGGGGTACCGGAGTCGGAAGGAATTAAAGCCATGGACCTCTTTGTGGAGAGCCTGATCACGGATGACCTTAAGCCGAAAGGATTGTCAAACTTTTTCTCCATTGAAAGGGCACATCGAGTACCAGGAGGCCAACCAAAGCCAGGGGCAGCTCCGCGGCCCATAGTAGCCCGTTTGTTTAATTTCCGCGACCGGGACTCCATTTTGCAGGCGGCCACGACTTCTCCTCCTCTTAAGATACAGAACGCTACCATCGCCATTTTCCCCGACTACGCGGCGGAGGTCGCACGTCGGCGACGAACGTTCTTTGATGTAAAAAAGGAACTGAGGTCAAGAGAACTACCGTACTCCATGCTGTTTCCTGCAAGACTTAGAGTGGTAGCTGAGAACAGAACGTGGTTCTTTGATAACCCGGAGACAGCACAGGAATGGCTGGAAGGCTGGAGGCCGGGTCAGAATCCACGACGGACAAATCGACCCAAGAAGGATCGAAATGGAGGTCAACGCCAGGATTCCCAGGCTTCGGGAGGTGGACCAGAAAGTGCAGATTCTTTGGGGGCAGAAGGCGGCCAAGAAGAGAATGAGGAACAATGAGCTTCAGACTTTACTTTTGTTGTAGACATTTAATGCAGTGTAAGCGCTTCCCGCCATTGGACACTGGGTGAAGGGCCTCCGAGGGTGTGAATGAGAGACTGCCGGCAGCGGAGAGTCCCTCACCCCAACGCGCAAGTACACTGTTTTGGGGATGGGGTATGCACTCTGCTCAGTTGGGGGGGCGGGCAGTTTTGAGTCCGTGCAGCAGGGGGGCAGGGAGGGGGGTGGCTAGGGGTTCGGGAAGGTTCACAATACAGGAGCCCTTGGTCCTGCGAGTTTTTGTTCCATGCACACATATGTTTATTGGTATGTTTCATTTTTCTGAGAACATCTTGTCTATTTGGGACAATGAGGAATTGGAATGTCGGAAAGAGTTACATCTACCCTACACTTGTCTCCGAACGCCACCTCGCCTACGGCGAGGGGGCCTCATGATGGTTCACCATCTTTCTCATGGCTGAAACAGATAACCACACCACACCGAACCCATTGCACGTCATGTCATGGAACGTCAGAGGTCTGGGGGACAAGATTAAGAGGGGTCTGGTGTTACAGGGAATTAGAAGACAGGGACCTGCTCTAGTTCTCTTACAGGAAACACACTTGATGGGGGCGGCCACGAAGGCCCTAGATAGGCGAGGTTATCAAATGATAGTGCATGCGGAATTTACTGCAGGATCTCGTGGTACGGGTATTTTGCAGAAGAAATCCTCCCAATTTATAGTGAAGTCAACAGCAGTCGATGCACATGGCCGCTTTTCGGCAGTCCATGGTCAGTGGGAGGGGAAATTGTTAAATGTAGTTTCCGTGTATATACCGCTGGCGCTACACTCTGTAGCCCTGCCGGACCTTGGCAGATTCTTGTTGGACCTCCCTGACGGGGACTTGCTCGTAGGTGGGGACTTCAATATGACACTCACGGACACCCTCGACCGGTTCCCCTCCCGAACGCACACAGATGGTCCCAGCAGGCTACAAACCTTTCTAGACACACAGGGATTGGTGGACATATGGCGCACACTACACCCTGACCAGCAACAATATTCATATTACTCGGCCACACACAATAGTCTTTCCAGGATCGACTACTTTCTCGTATTGGGCAACGGGCATCTTACCGTGGCCGAGGCGAGTATACAGCCGAGGGGCATCTCGGACCACTCACAGCTCACTCTGACAATCACCACCACAGGTACTAAACGACAACGGTTATTCCCGATCTTCCCTGGATATCTTAAAGTCCCACAGATAAGTAAGGACCTGAAGAAAGCTACCCGGCTTTACTTTGAGGAGAACCGGTCCTCAGTAGAATCCCCTCCACATTATGGGAAGCATATAAGACCGTGTTTAGGGGCCAAGCCATTGCCATTATTGCGAACCACAAGAAAGCACATAGGAGGGAAGCATTAGACTTAGAGTTGGGCCTCGAGAGGGCCAACACCGCCCATATGGCAAACCCTTCGGAAGATACACTCCACGGTCTACAGGTCCACCAGCGTCGCCTCACCGACCACCTACGGATGGTCACTTTGGCGGACATTGCTGCGACTCAACACAGGGTCTACGACATTGGGGACAAAGATAGCAAACTCTTGGCGTGGCTAGATAAGAAGCAGGGGGGAGGGAGGAATATTCTACAGCTCACTGACTCGTGTGGCGTCGTCCACACCCACCCAGGCGAAATAGTGGAGGTCCTAGCTGATTATTTTGGTGAGGTGTACACCCCTACGACAGTGGTGGCGGAAGATGAGGCTCGAGATGCCCTCGAATGTGTGCCTCTGCCGAAATTGACGGACGAGGCGTCGAAGTACATCGACGCACCCTTGACTGCGGATGAAATCCAACTAGCCATTGGCTCCCTTCACTTGGGTAAGGCCCTGGGCCCCAATGGAATACCCATTGAGTGGTTTAAAACCATGTCAGAATCCCTAGGTACGCCCCTTCTTCAGATGTACGAGGAATGTAGACTGAAGGGAATGTTACCGCCGGACCAACGAATGGCAACTATTGTGGCATCCCGAAACCGGGAAAACCCCCGAGTAACTGCTCGTCATATAGACCCATCTCCCTTCTGAACCCAGAGGCCAAAATTATAGCTAAAGTGCTGGCAAACAGGCTCTTGCCGTGCTTAACCCAATTGATTCACCCAGACCAATCCGGCTTCATGCCGCATCGAAGTACGGCCCTAAACCTTCTCAGGGTGCATGGGGTTATGGCGAGGCTCTCACTACTACAGGAGCCGGCTGCAATCCTATCGCTAGACGCCAAGATGGCGTTCGACATGGTGGAGTGGAATTACCTCTTTGCAGTGCTCGCACGTATGGGCTTTGGTCCGGTGTTTATCTCCTGGATACGTATGCTCTATAAGGACCCCATAGCCAGAGTGGTAGCTAATGGCCATATTTCTCGAACCATACCTCTGGGACGTGGCACGCGGCAGGGATGGCCGCTTTCGCCCCTACTTTTTGCTCTGGTTCTGGAACCGCTGGCGGTTACTATTCGTACCACGCAGCTCCTGAAGGGGATCCAATGGACTCCGCAATGGGAGGATAGAGTGTCGCTATATGCGGACGACATGTTCATATACCTCACTGACCTGGGGGACAGCCTTCCCAACCTCCTGGCTCTCTGTAATGCACATGTGCGAGTCTCGGGTTACACCATCAACTGGGCAAAGTCGACAATTTTCGAGCTCAAAGGGCCACTTCCGCCACTCCCGGGCTCTTGTCCGCTAGAGATAGCACCCTCTTCCTTTAAATATTTGGGGGTCCATATAACCCGCGATGAGGCAGAGTTCGCACGGCTTAATTTACAGCCTCCCTTGCTCCGACTTCGTAATGATGTACTACATTGGAAGGAACTCCCACTGATATTGCTGGGAAGGGCAGCGCTCTTTAAAATGATGGCCCTGCCGCGCTTTTTGTATATTCTTGAAAATGCCCCACGTTTGATACCGGACAGCTTCCTCCAAAAGATCACGGGCCTGCTCTGGGGGAACCGGCCAACCCGGATCTCGCACATAAAGTTGAATAGGAGTTGGTACGATGGGGGCATCGCATTGCCCAACGTACGGCTGTATTACTGGGCGGCCCAGCTTAAGATCCTTAATCAATGGATACATGCCCCGCAAGAGGATCCAGCGTTCAAAGCAGACAGGGCACAACTGGGCACGAACAGTCTGTTGGCCCCACTGTACCACCGCGGTATTGCGGCGAAACTCATTGGACCCACGAAACACACTGTTCGCCTATGGTACAAGGCGCAAGCAAAACTGAACTGGGATGGGACCATCACAAAACTTACACCTTTATGGGACACGAAGGCGTTGGGACATTTGCGACGCACTAAGGGCTTTGCCCAGTGGGATAACATCGGGATTTCAACTGTGGGGGACCTGTGGACGAGGGAGGGGGTGGTTCCTTTTGCAACTCTACAGGAACAGTATGAGCTGGGGGATAACGAACTATACAGATATGTACAGATTAGACACGCCCTACAAGCGGCAATTCCGTCAGACACATCCCCACCAGAATCCTCTCCGCTAGAGGACCGTCTGCTCACGGACTTCTTACAGGAGGGGGCAACCTCGCTGACTTACCGCAAATTGATTAATAACATGCCTGACCCACTAGAGAAGTTGAAGGACAGATGGACGACTGATGTCGGAGACTTAGACGAATCCGACTGGAATGCAGGCATGGCGTCCCCTCATGAGGCAGGTATATCCTCCAAATTCCGCCTAGTGCAGTTAAAGATTCTACATAGGATTTACTACACTTGCACGACATTACACAGATTGCAAAGAGCAGATCATCCCTATTGTCTCAGGGGCTGCGGGGCAGAGGGCACGTTTATACACACGTTATGGGAATGCCCGTTGGTTGTTAGCTATTGGCAGCGAGTTCTCTGTACCATTGCACAGGCACTCCACACCTCACTCACCTTGGACCCGCGGATGTGTCTACTGAATGTGTGGGAATTACTGACCTTACCTTTTATGCAAGGGCGTGGACCACGATCGGGTTGGTCACGGCCAAACGAGACATAGCACAGAAATGGGGGTCGGCTGACCTCCCCACATTGGCTCAATGGATCCGAAATATGGACATGCTCATGCTGACTGAAAGAGCAGTATACAAACTACGGGATAATCCTCGTAAATGGAACGGGGTCTGGCAGCCTTGGAATTCCTATAGGGGGGACATATGTGAGCCACTTGATGAAGAGGACCTTGAGGGTTCTGATGATGAAGAAGAACACTGATTGGGACTGGGGCTGGATGATGGGCAACACATATGGGAATGGGATGGATTTGTGCTGGGAGTCTATTGAGGGGGGGGGGGGTGAGATAGGGCCTAGGGTGCGGAAATGTATGATTGGTCCCTCTTATGACAACTATGATGCTAGAAGCTATCGAATCTACCTCAATGACATGCCGACTCATGTGTGCAGTTTCTTCTAGTTTATGTTCAGTGTTACACAAAAAAACACAAAACGCAAATTGTAATTTTACGGTGCATTCATACGTTCCGTTCATCTGATCACTTTGAATAATGATGTTGCTACACGATCGGAAAGGGCCGGAAACGTACATACTGTTTTATATTTACCTCGTGTTATGAGCAGGCCTCAAGAATGTAAGCTCTTATGTGATTGATGATGGTGATACTATTTGTATTTTGCAACAAAAATTTTTTTTTTTTTTTTAAAAATGAAAGGACACCACACAAGTTATATATTATAAAATATATGTATTTATTTCTAGAATAATCCCCTTGACTCTTTATGAGCACAGTATAACATACAATAATATGCACAATTATGGATAGGCCGGGTGGCCACTCACACCATATATTAAGAAAGTGGTATAAGTACTATGTCACGAACAATGAACAGGCCTAGGGCCTAGGAAATCGCTGGGCCTACACTGGACTAACGAAGGTTAGGACATAGGAGGCCCACAGGATGCGGGTGCAGTGTCTATAGGCAACCGCGTTTACCATACAAGTCAATGGTGCGTAAAAATCAGAAAGTTATAGGTTTAGGAGTCTTACGACTGGACTAGAACTTAGCCACTAAAAACTAGGACACTAGAGGTGTAAACCACTATAGGAGCACCGGTGTAATCTCGTTACCTCACCCACAGGAAGCGGGTGCATAGGTGCCAAAGTGCGTCGGGTTTCTTCGTGGAGTTCTATGGAGCCTGGAGGTAAAGATGCTGCAGGAGGCCAGGAGAGAAGAGTCCGGTTGGATCCAAGGGTGAATCGAAGATGTAGAGTACCTGAAAGCAGAGGGGACAGAGTCTAGGTCACTATCCAGTGACCAGGATGGAACCAGGACGAAACCAGGCAGTGTCGGGTTGCGATCAGGTGCTGTCGAGTAGTTTGTCTCCGCTGCCACGTGGACCAGGAAGGATCGAAGATTACCAGCTGGTGGACACGAGCTGTCCCACAAAGGTTCTTGCTGTCGGCGGTGTCAGTTCTCGAATTGGAGTCACCAAACCTTGGCAAATGCAACCCAAGCAGGAATCGAAGATGTCTTCTGGATCGGACCGGGAAGGTCAGATCGATCGCTCCTTTTCAGGGGAGCTAGGACCAGTCTGGAGCAACCAGACCAGCAGTGTAGTTTTGATGGATCATCGTCACAGAAGCCACTAGCCAATGGGCAAGCGACCAGACAACGCGTCGAGGAGAAAAAGTGCAAAAGGGCCCCACGCAGCACTCGGTGAGTGTGGAGGGGTGATCTTTGGAGCACAGGCTGCTCGGGCTTCTCAAACCCCAAAGCACAGCGTCGAGGGTGCCTCGGGAGCTGCACAGGAAGCACTTTGTCAACTTTTCAAGATGGCCGGTCCCACATCTCCTGTCGCCTCCACGGGTCTCAGCTTTGCCAGGACTGTGGATCGGGCTGTTGGATGTCTGGGAGTCTGGGTCTTGTCGATCTCTGTTGTTCGAGCTCCGGCGGGAGCAACGGCAAAGAAAGTCTTGATGCGCTGATGATGCCTGCTTGCACAGGGTGGCCACTCCTTGACCACAAAGGAGATTCTTCAGTCTTCCACGTCGAGTGGGATGTCGAAGGGTCCAGAGTTTTGTTTCAAAGTTTCAGTCAGGATGATCTGGTTTGCATTGGCACAGCTCCTACCTTTATTCCAAATCTAGGGGCTGGATCTTCTGCTAGGTCCCTCCTTTGGGTGGGACCCAGGAAGGGGGTGGTTACACCCCTTTCCCTTTGTCCAGTTTCATGCCAGAGCTGGGGCTGGAGAGCCCCAGCACTGGTTTGAACTGGACTTTGCATGGGACACCTTGTGTGCCCCAGGCAGTGTCTAGTTTCATTCAGCCCTCCCTGCCCTAATCCACTTTCTCCTGTCTGGGGAGGTGTAACACCTCCCTGCGACAGGAAACCTATTGTCCAGGCCTCCCCTGCCGGAGTTTCGGTCAGCAGCAGGAGGCCAGACTTGTGTCTGTGGCAGCAGCATCCATTTTGTGATGCTGAGGCTCTGGTTAGATTTAACAGCGTTTAAGCAAACTAACATGTCTTCTCCCTCTAGAAGGGTGGTATGACACCTTACACAACATGTTTCGATAAAGCCAAACCAAAGTTAGCAAGTAACCGCGAGGATTATATTGCACTTAAGAGTATATGGTATGGCAATATCCCAGAACAGCTAAAGGACATGGTCCGAAAGCTGCAGACAGGCTCAGCTCATGCTAGAGCACCATCTCACATAAAACCAAGCACTCTGCCTCCAGGATTGTTAAGGCCTGCCATAGGAGTGACTTATAGGTGCATATGTGTCCAGATATAGCTTTAGATATAGGTATACTATATTTAAGCAGGGGGTGATTACACCATCTTGCCCCAGCTGAGTGATCAGCCAGTTGTGTCAGTTTGGACAGACAGCCAGGGGTGGCAAGAGATATGCTGCAGCCCCTGGTAGGCCTTGGATGCACCTATGCCCTGGGTACCTATAGTACTCTGTACAGGGGCTGATAAGGTGATCCAATCCCAATTGGTAATGTACCTAAAGTACATGGATATTAATTTTACAGAGAGAGCAGATGGCCTGGGGCCCTGATTAGCAGGATCCCAGGCCAACTAAGTCGAAAACCAGCTAAACACTAGGCAAAAAAATCTGGGGTAACCATAGTCAGGTATCCACCTTCCTACACTGTGATGAACCAGAGGATGGCAGTGATCAACCAGAGGGTGGCAGTGATGAACCAGAGGGTGGCAGGGATGAACCAGAGGATGGCAGTTATCAACCAGAGGGTGGCACTGGTGAAGCAGAGGGTGGCAGTGATGATCCAGAGGGTGGCAGTGGCAAACCAGAGGGTGGCAGTGATGAACCAGAGGGAGGCAGGGATGAACCAGAGGATGGCAGTGATCAACCAGAGGTTGGCAGTGATGAACCAGAGGGTGGCAGGGATGAACCAGAGGATGGCAGTGATGAACCAGAGGGTGGCAGCCTTGAACCAGTGGGTGGCAGTGATGAACCAGAGGGTGGCAGGGATGAACCAGAGGAGGGCAGTGATCAACCAGAGGGTGGCAGCCTTGAACCAGTGGGTGGCAGTGATCAACCAGAGGGTGACAGTGATGAACCAGAGGGTGGCACTGGTGAAGCAGAGGGTGGCAGTGATGATACAGAGGGTGGCAGTGGTAAACCAGAGGGTGGCAGTGATGAGCCAGAGGGTGGCAGGGATGAAACAGAGGATGGCAGTGATCAACCAGAGGGTGGCAGTGATGAACCAGAGGGTGCTGTGATAAACCAGAGGGGGACAGTGATGATCCAGAGGGTGGCAGTGGCAAACCAGAGGGTGGCAGCGATGAACCAGAGGGTGGCAGGGATAAACCAGAGGGTGGCAGTGATGATCCAGAGGGTGGCAGTGGCACACCAGAGGGTGGCAGTGATGAACCAGAGGGTGGCAGTGGTGAACCACAAGGTGATGAACGAGAGGATAGCAGTGATGAACCAGAGGGTGGCAGTGGTGAACCAGAGGGTGGCAGTGATGATCCAGAGGGTGTCAGTGATGAACCAGAGGGTGGCACTGGTGAACCAGAGGGTGGCATTGATGATCCAGAGGGTGGCAGTGGCAAACCAGAGGGTGGCAGTGATGAACCAGAGGGTGGCAGTGATGATCCAGAGGGTGGCAGTGGCGAACCAGAGGGTGGCAGTAATGAACCAGAGGGTGGCAGTGATGAACTAGAGGGTGGGACTGGTGAACCAGAGGGTGACAGTGATGATCCAGAGGGTGGCAGTGGCAAACCAGAGGGTGGCAGTGATGAACCAGAGGGTGGCAGGGATGAACCAGAGGGTGGCAGGGATGAACCAGAGGGTGGCAGTGATGATCCAGAAGGTGGCAGTAGCAAACCAGAGGGTGGCAGTGATGAACCAGAGGGTGGCAGTGGTGAACCACAAGGTGATCAACCAGAGGATAGCAGTGATGAACCAGAGGGTGGCAGTGGTGAACCAGAGGGTGGCAGTGATGATCCAGAGGGTGGCAGTGGCAATCCAGAGGGTGGCATTGGTGAATCAGAGGGTGGTAGTGATGAAACGGAGGGTGGCCGCGATGAACCACAGGGTCGCAAACAGGCTGGACAAGTAGAAACAACATGGTCGCGACCGTTGCGACCACACAAGTAAGTTTGCGTTCCCGAACTTGTACAAAACCCTTGCGGACTGGCAAAAACAGCAAACTTTGCAAATTCGCACGAATTCGCAAATTTTGCGAATAGCGAGTTCGCTTTTGCACGAATTCGCGGATCGTGAATTCGCAAATTTCGCCCATACTTAGTCTTGTCGTACAGGGAGAGTATGAGCTGTCTACCTGCCAGAAGGAGCCATAACCTTACTAAGCAGCTTTAGCTGGATTCAGACCAGCAGAATTCTGCATCTCACAAGTAGATGAATCTAGAGAGTCCTGTCATTTCTAAGCACACACATAACATCACCAAGTGAGGTGACCTTTAGCAGTAAGATCTGAGGATTCAGGCTCCTGATACAAATCAATGTTGTTTAAAAATATCTTCTTCTTAAGCCACAAAGCCCTTGAGATGATGTGTGGTCTGAGCAGAATTATCAGACATGTGATATTGTTTTTAAAATACTGGATTAAGAACCTTCCTCTCACAGCATCATGAGGCCACCGCATGTAGCAGGACAGACTGCTTGCCTTGGCTCTTGTTTAGAATCGTTGAACATCTTGTACGGTTGGCTGCCCTCAGGAAAGGAGTCTGGATCTAGGTCTGGAGCTTCTTCAGCCTTTCAATACAACAGTGACAGATGATGAAGACTAGATGACAGGAGGACAAGTGACGAAGTCACCCTCCATCCAATCAGTATCCGAGGCCCAACAGTGGTGTAAGAAGAAGGACAGTGCTCAGCAGTCATCAAGGAAAAGAATAAAAATGTGCGCATGGCAGAAAGACTAATATATCTGAGAGGAACAAAGGAAACTAAAATCTGCAGCCGAAGGAATTAATACACTACAGCTAGGGTCAAGTTAACGTAACCCTGCTTGGACACGACCATCAGGAGAGAAGGATCGCAGAAAGTCTAGGCTGACCGTCAGTTGAAGGTGCTTGCCACACCTCCATGCTCTACAGGTCCTCATTGACACCACAGCTAAGGCTTTGTACTTATGTTAACTGTGATGTGTCGAGCTGGAGCTGAAAACTTCCAAGTTCAAGCCATTACATTATTCGTGGAGCTCGGCCCATAGGGTGAGGACCTTGAAGCTAACGTTCCTGAAGGGATGGACCCCTTGTTAGTTTAATAAGCTTTCTGTCCAGTAAGAATGACATTGAATGATCTAGAAAATAGATCTTGGTGCTGTAATCTAGAATATTTGGGGTTTCAGGATGTGTTGAAGGAGTTGGAAAGGATACATGAACATTTTCAGACAATCCTCTTTAGAATAATCCCTTTCTCATTTCTAAAACTGGTGTTTTAATCACTTGATCCAAGGCCTTCCGGCAAAAGAACCCTAAAGGTAGAGGCTTGTTCTAGTCATGTTAATAAATGTTATTGTTCAGGAGGTAACCAAACAACCTTCCATCTGAAATTTTTTCTAACGTCTCCAGACCTGAAATAGTTGCAACATAACTGAGACATTCCTTAACATTTCTAGATTCTGTGTCTGTATCCATGAATGCAGACACTGCTTGCCACTATCCGTGAATGCATACACTGCTTGCCACTATCTGTGAATGCATACACTGCTAGCCAGTATTCATAAATACAAACACTTCTAGCCAGAATCCATGATTGCATGCACTGCTTGCCACTATCCGTGAATGCATACACTGCTAGCCAGTATTCATAAAGATAAATACTGCTAGCCAGAATCCATGAATGCACACACTGCTTGTCCTTAGGTGGAGAGGTGTTGTGCAACTGCCAGGGCAGCTGACTTCGGAGCACAGGGTTCACGGTTCGATCCCCGGCTGTGGCGAAAGCTAAGCTCAGCACCATGTGACTCTGGGCAATAGCTCACTTAATTTAGACGATGGCCCCCAGCGCCTTGAGACCCGTAAGGGTGAGTAGTTTGTGCTCTATAAATACGGATTTTACTATCTGTGAATGCAGACTCTGGTAGCCAGTATCCGTGAATGCAAACACTGGTGCTAGTATCAGTGAATGCAGACACTGCTCGTCAGTAGACTCGCACAAGCTCTAGCAAACACAGTCATTCAATACATTCAAAACCTCTACTGTCAGTACAGTGAAAAAATGAAACCAATTCTTTTTTCGTGATTATCGTATTTCTCCTTTGTTTATTTTCAGCCCATTGGCCTCTTCTCTTGATCTTATAGCGGGCCAACATGTGTTTCGTCAGTGCAGAAATACCCCAGGACTTCTTCAGGGCTACAAAACAATAATATGTTTTTCCCAATCACGATATATGCACCTAATGTTTTTTTTTCAAATCGTTTCTATACAGTTTGTATTTGATTAGAAAAAAACATTAATTGCCAATTTGAGATCCATTGGACCCTGCGCAGTGGACTTCATGTTATTGCATCATATAGAGAGCCGGCGTCCTACACCCCCCCCTCGAGGCACGGGTTGTCTGCCCCGTCACACATGTACCCTTACTTCAAATGCACACAAGGCTCTGCAGCTTCTCCTTCAAGATGATCTGGACTCTAATGTCTGCACCCCCCCCCCCCTGCCTTACCTGGGGGCTCTCACCTAACTACGCCCCTCCCTTCTGATCACAGACAGAGGGATCTTTCTTGTAAAGTGCTTAACCACCCATCAACATGTATTAAATACAAGATATGAAATAATACAGGGAGTCACCACACTTAGCTAAAGTTATAAACACAACAAAAATACACTCAGACAGCACCTGACCTATTGACCTGATATGGTGGGGGTGAGGGGGGGCATAAAAGCATTTGGGAGTACAGGATGTAGTTCTACAGGAGGGCTCTTTATGGCCTCTTTATGTGGCATGAACCCTTCCAACTCCCTACTAGTAAAAGTGCAAAGGGAGCCCAGTCCCTTCTATTTGTACTCATTATATGTGAATATTCCTGCTTTGTCTCTTTTCAGGTCCAAGGCACACATGCTTGTAAGTCTGTGTAAAGGTGCACCCTGTTCATACCACACAACGCCTTTGTGAATCGGTCACTCTGGGCTTATGCCAAGGGCTCGAGTCAGCCGAATGCCCTCTTGCCAACCTCTAAACGTTCTGTTACCCCCAAGGCTGCCCCTCCCTCGCCCGGTTTTGATTTCTTCTATACAAGATTCACCCGGCAGCAGGTTCTCGCCCCGCCCTGGCACCCTGGGACGCTGCCCGCAGACACCGCCCTCTCTCCGCCCTAAGATCAGGTCTTAACTGGCCTGCTAGAGCAAACATGCCAGGGAGACACCACCTTATCTCAGTATTTTTCTACTTGGCTTTCATTTCCTGTTCTTGAGGGATTAGAAACATAACCCAGTGAATCATTACAAGAGCCTTTAATGCTTCCAGTACCTAGTAGCAATGCATAAAAGAACAGATAGCGCATATTAAACATTCATTCACAGATGCTAGCCCAGACAGGGAGGCTCAGGACCCTTTATTCAAAGATGCACGCCCCAGACAGGCTCCGGCCCCTTCATTCATAGATGCAAGCCCCAGACAGGCACAGGGCCCTTGATTCATAGATACAAGCCCCAGACAGGCACATGGCCCTTCATTCATAGCAGCCAGCCTAGACAGGCATAGGACCCTTCATTCACAGATGCAAGCCCCAGACAGGCACAGGGCCCTTCATTCACAGATGCAAGCCCCAGACAGGCTCCGGCCCCTTCATTCATAGATGCAAGCCCCAGACAGGCTCAGGGCCCTTGATTCATAGATACAAGCCCCAGACAGGCACATGGCCCTTCATTCATAGCAGCCAGCCTAGACAGGCATAGGACCCTTCATTCACATATGCAAGCCCCAGACAGGCACAGAGCCTTTCATTCATAGATGCAAGCCACAGACAGCCACAGGGCCCTTTATTCATAGCAGCCAGCCCTGGGCAGGCACAGTGCCCTTCATTGACAGATGCAAGTCCTAGTCAGGCTCAGGACCCTTTATTTATAGCAGCCAGCCTTAGACAGGCACAGAGCCCTTCATTCACAGAGGCAAGCCCCAGACAGGCACAGGGCCCTTCATTCATAGATGCAAGCCCCAGACAGTCACAGGGCTCTTTATTCATAGCAGCCGGCCTAGACAGGCACAAGGCCCCTCATTCATAGAGGCAAACCCCAGACAGGCACAGCGCCCTTCATTCATAAATGCAAGCCCCAGACAGGCACAGGGCCCTTTATTCATAGCAGCCAGCCTAGACAGGCATAGGACCCTTCATTCACAGATGCAAGCCCCAGACAGGCACAGAACCCTTCATTCATAGATGCAAGCCACAGACAGTCACAGGGCCCTATATTCATAGAAGCCAACCATAGACAGGCACAAGGCCCTTCATTCATAGATGCAAGCCCCAGACAGGCGAAGGGCCCTTTATTTATAGCAGCCTGCCCTAGCAGGTACAGGGCCCTTCATTCACAGATGCAAGCCCTAGGCAGGTTCAGGACCCCTTTGTTCATAGATGCAAACCCCACACAGGTACAGGGTCCTTCATTCATAGATGCAAGCCCCAGACAGGCACAGGGCCCTTCATTCACAGATGCAAGCCCTAGACAGGCACAGGGCCCTTCATTCACAGATGCAAGCCCCAGACAGGGACAGGGCCCTTTATTCATAGCAGCCGGCCTAGACAGGCACAGGGCCCTTCATTCACAGATGCAAGCCCTAGACATGCACAGGGTCCTTCATTCACAGATGCAAGCCCCAGACAGGCACAGGGCCCATCATTCACAGATGCAAGCCCCAGACAGGCACAGAGCCCTTCATTCATAGATGCAAGCCACAGACAGTCACAGGGCCCTTTATTCATAGCAGCTGGCCTAGACAGGCACAGGGCCCTTCATTCACAGATGCAAGCCCTAGACAGGCACAGGGCCCTTCATTCACAGATGCAAGCCCCAGACAGGCACAGGGCCCTTCATTCACAGATGCAAGCCCCAGGCAGGCAGAGGGCCCTTTATTCATAGAGGCCAGCTCTAGACAGGCACAGGGCCCCTCATTCACAGATGCAAGCCCCAGACAGGCACAGGGCCCTTTATTCATAGCAGCCGGACTAGACAGGCACAGGGCCCTTCATTCACAGATGCAAGCCCTAGACAGGCACATGGCCCTTCATTCACAGATGCAAGCCCCAGACAGGCACAGGGCCCTTCGTTCACAGATGCAAGCCCCAGACAGGCACAGAGCCCTTCATTCATAGATGCAAGCCACAGACAGTCACAGGGCCCTTTATTCATAGCAGCCAGCCTACACAGGCACAGGGCCCTTCATTCACAGATGCAAGCCCTAGACAGGCACAGGGCCCTTCATTCACAGATGCAAGCCCCAGACAGGCACAGGGCCCTTCATTCACAGATGCAAGCCCCAGACAGGCACAGGGCCCTTTATTCATAGAGGCCAGCTCTAGACAGGCACAGGGCCCTTCATTCACAGATCCAAGCCCCAGACAGGCACAGGGCCCTTTATTCATAGCAGCCGGCCTAGACAGGCACAGGGCCCTTCATTCACAGATGCAAGCCCCAGACAGGCACAGGGCCCTTCATTCACAGATGCAAGCCCCAGACAGGCACAGAGCCCTTCATTCATAGATGCAAGCCACAGACAGTCACAGGGCCCTTTATTCATAGCAGCCGGCCTAGACAGGCACAGGGCCCTTCATTCACAGATGCAAGCCCCAGACAGGCACAGGGCCCTTCATTCACAGATGCAAGCCCCAGACAGGCACAGGGCCCTTTATTCATAGAGGCCAGCTCTAGACAGGCACAGGGCCCTTCATTCACAGATGCAAGCCCCAGACAGGCACAGGGCCCTTTATTCATAGCAGCCGGCCTAGACAGGCACAGGGCCCTTCATTCACAGATGCAAGCCCTAGACATGCACAGGGCCCTTCATTCACAGATGCAAGCCCCAGACAGGCACAGGGCCCTTCATTCACAGATGCAAGCCCCACACAGGCACAGGGCCCTTCATTCACAGATGCAAGCCCCAGACAGGCTCGGGGCCCTTTATTCATAGACACAAGCCCTATCATGAAAAAAAATGAGCCAATTGAAGGTCAATAAAACAACCTGCTGCTCCTAAGCCTAGTAATGCCTAACACTGCATTGAACCGGAAGGAGCAGCAAGTGTACCTTTGAGCAAGAAATGAGCTCTACTTTCAGCAGACACTTGAACCTGGCATTGCTCAACCTTGATCTGCCACTTATGATCAGGCAACTTATTTCAATGCAAATGGGGGCATTTCCTTATAACGTTTTCCACTTTTCCACAGAGGATACTTAAGTCTTTGTTCTTCTCTAATCATTTCCTTCCAAAGACATAGATTTATGTACGTTCCATATGTGCCTGGATTCTTCAGTGAATGGACATATTAAAGCATCTGCCGGAACCTTTGGAAACCATCGACACCGGGTTCCAGTTCTTCCTGCACGCTCTTCTAGTTGCTGGTGATCAGTCTGAAGCATTAGACCAAAGAGCACATTCGATGCATCTGGTCTGTTGTCCACCAATGAAACAGCGTCGTTAGGTTCTTCTCTTAGCCTACTTTGAAAAGCTTTGGCTGAAGCCTGACCCTGGCAGCTCTGACTGTCATTGAGTGTGCTGACTCATGTAAACCTTGTCGAAGTGTAAGCCAACACTCTCTGCTTGTGTAACTGCCTCTGAACAAACACAGCTATAAATTGGTCTAAAAAGGAAGCATATTGTTGGAACCAGGAAGCATTATTGAGGATTAACCCAGATTAAATCATCATTAAACAAATATGAAGAAATAGAGGCAACTTTAGCAGCATTGGTGGACAGTTGAGGTGCTTGTGTTAAATAATATAGATTACTGTGAGCCACAAAAGACTGAAAACCCTGAGAGTCTCTTGCAAACTTCTCAAGTAGTTCCAGGTCACTAGTTCTAGAGGGGGGGAGACCTGGAGCAGACATGGATTCTACAGGACTGTGAGAACTGGATGCACTGGAAGCAGGATCACTGGAATCTCCAGAGGAAATCTGATTCTGAAGAGGGAGTGAATCTGCTTGTTCCTACCAGCCGACAATCCTCCTCAATATCCATATAGTCTGCTCCAGGATCTGCAGAAGATTGCTTTCCGAACTCATGTCGAGGACCAAAGAAGTTTGTAAAACTCTTAGGCTTCCTCGGTCTTGATCCACAGAGTCTGAAGGTAATCCACCTCCCTCCCCAGAATGGAACTACACGTGTGTGTGAGTGAATATGAACAGCAGCACTAAACCCCGGAGGGAATGGGGAATGGGAGTGAGAGCGAAAAGAGACAGCTATGGTGTTGCAATTTCGACAAGCACAGATCTGAGGGACTTCAGAGGATTCGCTGTAGTGTTTTCAGAGGTGAATCCCAAGCACTGAAGGTATGAGAAACACGCAACATTTAACTGATGTTCAACTCTGCCTGTGTCCACTGATGCTCATTACTGCCTGGGCCACTGAAGCTCGTTATTGCCTGCAGCCACTGATGTTCATTATTGCCTGCGGCCACTGATGTTCATTATTGCCTGCAGCCACTGATGCTCATTATTACCTGCAGCCTCTGATGCTCATTACTGCCTCCGGCCACTGATGTTCATTACTGACTGGGCCACTGATGCTCATTGTTGCCTGCGGCCACTGATGTTCAACTCTTGCTGGGCCACTGATGTTCATTATTGCCTGCGGCCACTGATGTTCATTACTGACTGGGCCACTGATGCTCATTATTGCCTGCGGCCACTGATGCTCAGTATTGCTTGCGGCCACTGATCTTCATTACTGACTGGGCCACTGATGCTCATTATTGCCTGCGGCCACTGATGCTCATTATTGCCTGCGCCACTGATGCTCATTATCGCCTGCGTCCACTGATGCTCATTATTGCCTCCGGCCACTGATGCTCATTATTGCCTGCGGCCACTGATGCTCATTATTTTTGCGTCTACTGATGCTCATTATTGCCTGCGGCCACTGATGTTCATTAGTGCCTGGGCCACTGATGCTCGTTATTGTCTAGGCCACTGATGCTTTATTATTGCCTGCGGCCACTGATGCTCATTATTGCCTGCGCCCACTGATGCTCATTATTGCCTGCGGCCACTAATGTTCATTATTGCCTGGGCCACTGGTGTTCATTATTGTCCAGACCTCTGATGTTCAACTCTGCCTGGGCCACTGATGCTCATTATTGCCTGCGGCCACTGATGTTCATTAGTGCCTGGGCCACTGATGCTCATTACATTATTGTCTAGGCCACTGATGCTCATTATTGCCTGTGGCCACTGATGCTCATTAGTGCCTGCGTCCACTAATGCTCATTATTGCCTCCGGCCACTGATGCTCATTATTGCTGCGGCCACTGATGCTCAGTATTGCCTGCGTCCACTGATTCTCATTATTGCCTGCGGCCACTGATGCTCATTATTGCCTGCGTCCACTGATGCTCATTATTGCCTGCGGCCACTGATGCTCATTATTGCCTGCATCCTCTGATGCTCATTATTGCCTGCAGCCACTGATGTTCAACTCTGCCTGGGCCGCTGATGTTCATTATTGCCTGCGGCCACTGATGCTCATTATTGCCTGCATCCACTGATGCTCATTATTGCCTGCAGCCACTAATGTTCATTATTGCCTGGGCCACTGGTGTTCATTATTGTCCAGGCCTCTGATGTTCATCTCTGCCTGGGCCACTGATGCTCGTTATTGCCTGCAGCCACTGATGCTCATTATTGCCTGCTGCCACTGATGCTCATTATTGCCTGTGGCCACTGATGCTCATTATTGCCTGCGTCCACTAATGCTCATTATTGCCTCCGGCCACTGATGCTCATTATTGCCTGCGGCCACTGATGCTCAGTATTGCCTGCGTCCACTGATGCTCATTATTGCCTGCGGCCACTGATGCTCATTATTGCCTGCATCCACTAATGCTCATTATTGCCTGCGGCCACTGATGCTCATTATTGCCTGCGTCCTCTGATGCTCATTATTGCCTGCAGCCACTGATGTTCAACTCTGCCTGGGCCGCTGATGTTAATTATTGCCTGCGGCCACTGATGCTCATTATTGCCTGTATCCACTAATGTTCATTATTGCCTGGGCCACTGGTGTTCATTATTGTCCAGGCCTCTGATGTTCAACTCTGCCTGGGCCACTGATGCTCATTATTGCCTGCAGCCACTGATGCTCATTATTGCCTGCTGCCACTGATGCTCATTATTGCCTGCGGCCACTGATGCTCATTATTGCCTGCGTCCACTGAAGCTCATTATTGCCTGCGTCCACTGATGCTCATTATTGCCTGCAGCCACTGATGTTCATTACTGACTGGGCCACTGATGCTCATTGTTGCCTGCGGCCACTGATGTTCATCTCTGCCTGAGCCACTGATGTTCATTGTTGCCTGCGGCCACTGATGTTCATTACTGACTGGGCCACTGATGCTCATTATTGCCTACGGCCACTGATGCTCAATATTGCCTGCGGCCACTGATCTTCATTACTGACTGGGCCACTGATGCTCATTATTGCCTGTGGCCACTGATGCTCATTATTGCCTGCGTCCACTGATGCTCATTATTGCCTGCGGCCAGTGATGTTCAATACTGGCTGGGCCACTGATGCTCATTATTGCCTGTGGCCACTGATGCTCATTATTGCCTGCGGCCACTGATGCTCATTATTGCCTGAGGCCTCTGAAGTTCATTCCGCCTGGGGCCACTGATGCTTATTAATGCCTGCAGCCTCTGATGTTCATATGGTCTCGGGCCACTGATGCTCATAATTGCCTGTGGCCACTGATGCTCATTATTTCCTGTGTCCACTGATGCTCATTATTGCCTGCGGTCATTGATTCTCATTAATGCCTGCGGCCACTGATGTACATACTGCCTGGGGCTGATTAGACTCTTTTATAGCTTAGGTTTCAAGACTCATTAGTAGCAGCAGCATGTGATGCTCATTAATCACATCAAGGTCTGGTACTGCTTGTGGTCAAAGTGCGCACCTGCCTGAATGTCTGTGTGTTTGTGTCTGATTGACCGCTGGTCAGTTTGTGTGAGTGTGTAAAGATCTGTGCATGGATGTGTCATGTATGGCAGTGTGTGCAGATGTGTGTATAAATGTGTAATGTATGTCAGTGTGTGCAGATGTGTGTATGGATGTGTGGTGTATGTCTATGTGTGCAGATGTGTGCATGTGTGTGTGATGTATGCCAGTGTGTGCAGATGTATGCATGGATGTGTCATGTATGTCTATGTGTGCAGATGTGTGCATGTGTGTGTGATGTATGTCAGTGTGTGCAGATGTCTGTATGGATGTGTGATGTATGTCAGTGTGTGCAGATGTGTGTATGGATGTGTGATGTATGTCAGTGTGCAGATGTGTGCATGGATGTGTGATGTACGTCAGTGTGTGCAGATGTGTGTATGGATGTGTGATGTATGTCAGTGTGTGAAGATGTGTGCATGGATGTGTGACGAATGTCTATGTGTGCAGATGTGTGCATGTGTGTGTTATGTATGTCAGTGTGTGCAGATGTGTGCATGGATGTGTGATGTATGTCTATGTGTGCAGATGTGTGCATGGATGTGTGACGAATGTCTATGTGTGCAGATGTGTGCATGTGTGTGTTATGTATGTCAGTGTGTGCAGATGTGTGTATGAATGTGTAATGTATGTCAGTGTGTGCAGATGTGTGTACATCCAGGTTCCCATGCGGGGGTGGATAAAGCACATTTTCACAGCAAACCACACGCTCACTGACTGTTACAACATAAGCTATGCCTTTCAATAAACCTCAACAATCTTCATCATTTAAAAGCAAATAACTCCTGTTAACTAATAAGGTAAAAGTCGGGACTATAGCAGGCATCGGTGTACCTTTCAAAACACATGCTAAATTAGGGTGGTCCTGGTTACAGGAACCATGCAATTGGATGTGCCTACACATCAACGAGTGATCTGGTGTTTCCGTGCACTCATCTCCATTCAGATATACCTCTTTCCCATCCCTAAGGCATCTATAAGTGAAAGGGAGCAACCAGGCTTCATGCAAGTAGGAGGCACCGAGCCGCTCGTATCTGCCTATGGCAAAATACTTCATGCAATTTGAAAACTGAAAAAGCGTGTAAGGTAGAGTAATTAATCCGTGGATTAGCCACGTTGCAGCTGTGGCTTCTGCCACTGAAAAGGGCAAAGACTCTAGGCGTTCAATGTGCAACATCGAAAAAGAAGCATCTCTCATGGAAAGCAAACGTTGTTTCTCAGTCAAATTAAAGGGTGCAAACAGAGAGGAGACATTAACAAAGGTCCAAGGCACTTTTCCATGTTTCAGCGTCTGCAAGGTCCACGCAAACTACATAACAGAACGCAATTGATTTTGACCATGGTATAAAACAGACACTTCATCATGTACAATTTCAACAACAGATGAAACCAATGTGTAAATACGAGAGGAAAGGGTATTAATGCTGTTGTCCACAACTGCAAGCACTTTTTCTAAATTAGCTTGGTTGATAGCCCTAAGGCGGGTGGCCGCTTCAATCTGTGATGTTTTCCATAGTTCATTATAAACGGCATAGATCCATCATTTAGATCTACCGTTAGCCGGGCCCTTTATGAAATCATTTAAGTCAACCTCGTTGGTCAGTTTAGATAAATGTAATTTTACTGATGCCAATGTAGAGTGCTTGAGCCAATTCTGACATAATTTGCCTCCAGAATAAGTGGTAACAGAATGGTCACTCTCAAAACGGGGATCTACTCTGACTTGTGTAAAACCCTCAGCTAGGCCCAAAAAACGATGCTGGCACGAGTCTGCACTTCGGTGCCACATTAACCAACCCTTGGAATCCAAACTGGAAATGTTAAAGGATGAAGTTAGCAAAAGGGTTTGCAATTCTCGAATTGAAAATTTAGTTGAGTTTTCCCAACCCGAATATTCTTCCAAATCTGGGAAGGAAGGAGCATTCCATTTTTTAGAAGTAGCCAATCCAAAGCATGTTGTCTGTGAGATAGTAGAATTCAAAAACAACATATGATTTGGGATGAGACATGCACGGTGCAAAGCCTCAGTGTCTCGTACCTGCCAACTTTTAGAACCCCAAACTGATTTAAGGTCAATAGTTTCCTTCCACAACTCGTAGCCACCAACAGCCAGTTGATCTAGAAAGGACTTCGAATACAGTAACTTAGTATCAGTAAGTCTAACTTTGGAATTAGATTTGTCTGTCATTTTAAAATAAAATGAAGCGGGATCGGACTGATTAAAATCAGTAAAATATGTATACTTTTTCAAAAAATGTGTCTGAGCTGCCTCTTAAAGGAGCAGGACAATGTTCCCACTGGGTATAATTCACGGTACTCCTCCTAGAATTAGTTTTGTGCAAGTAGTGATTGCCAAAATGTTGGAAACAAAACAAATCACAATAATTCGCAGAATCTAAATATAAATCTTCAGCATCAAAGGCAGCATAATATTTCAAATCAGCAAACAAAGCCTCTACGGCCCGAACTTCCCAATCATCAGAACCTATATTTTGTTGAACCACATCTCCCATATTAACTCTAAGTACATTAGGGACATTAATAACCTCAGTGGGGCCATGGATTTGAAATTTAACTGCATCCCAGACTATTCCATCCAGGACAGGCCACGCGGTGATGTTAACAAAGGCCAAGTCTCTCTTCAATCTATGTGCTGAATGTGATGAGGAGTGGGGAGCTAAAGTTCCATTAAGATGTCTAATGCATGTTCTCTCCTCGACATAATGTCCATTGACAAACCGGAAAAAATAAAACACAAAATCAATTGACATAAAAATATAGAGAGCAAAAAGCCCCAACCAAACGTAAGTCCAAGGGGGTATCAAAAAATGTTTTTTAAACAAAGTCGCATAGGCTCTCAGCCTTGAGTGCTTCTCTGATGTACGGGAAACAGTGCCAAATGAAAATCTGGATTCTGTGGCTAAACGAGTTTGCAAATCAGGCATCGATAAGTCAGTTGGATAGGTGTAATCAGTATCATCAAGGTGAGCACCAGGCAAAGCACTCAATAATGGACTGGAAACTGCAGGCATCTCGAGGGCCACCTCCGGAGCACGATCCGAAGCAGTGGCCTAAACAGAATTTTTCACCATCGAAGGACATGAGACTGCCGGTGTCATGCTAAGAAGAATCGGCCACTCTGTGTATTTTGACATTGTCAATGAAGATATACCTGTTCTCCTTACGACCTGGAAGCGGTGGTAAAATGACTGTTCTTGTGCCTTCACTCCAAGCACGGGAACCGGAGCACGGTATGAGGGACCAAATTCTTTTTTGTTATCGATCTTCTCCCGAAGCAGTTCACCAACTTGGAGTAGCCAGCCTACTACCGGGATCTGCAAGGTATCATCCAAGGTGGAGGGCAAGTGTTCCTATGCAAGACCGTCTCTGGTCTCTTGTAGAGTCTGTAAAACATTGCAATGTTCATTTACGTCAAAGGAGACAGCCGAACCGACCGCGTCTAGACGGTCAAGGTCCGGGACATACATCTTGATACCAAAGAGCATTTTGTATGGGGTCCGCCCACCCAGAGACCTTCTAGGGAGATTATTAAGAGCACGCTGCACGCCATTGAGATGGGCAAGCCAGTTTCTGCCATTGCCTATAACTCGAGCTGTCAGTGATTGCTTTAAGTCATGGATCATTCGTTCCACAACACTATTACCCTCAGGTCGGAATGGAGACGAAAACTTGACTTGGACCCCCATCAAACTCATAGCATCCCTATACGCCTTAGAGGCGAAAGCAGGACCCTGATCCGAATGGAAGGTACCACAGGCAAAAATCCCTACAAAGACACGCAAATCCCTGATGACAGTCCGTGAATCAGCGCTGCGATGAGGTCAGACCCACACAAAGCGTGTGCATGAATCTACTGCTACTAAGATGTACTTATACGTAGTATCAGAAGAAAAAGGACCGCAGTGATCTAAATAAAGACAACCAAACGGTTTATTAGAAATGAACAACTGTGTTTGGGGTGGACTCGTAGCAGTTGAAGGCTTAATCTGCTGGCAAATGTGTCAGAAGTTCAAGAATCACTGGAGTCGACGAAGGTTCCTATGCCCCACCACCTCTGAAAGGAATGACTTAATGTATTCACACTTTAAACATTTATGTATATTTACTTGGAATAACAAGTGAAGTCTCTTACCCTCAATATGATCTGGGCTGAGTCCCTCTATGTGGTAGCTGACGTATTCTTCACAATTCCTGAATGAACCAATATAGGGCGTAGTTCTATTCGGAATGTCTCTAATGAATCTCTTGGATAAAAGGGATTGTCTGAACTGTAATAGTCTCAAGAAATGTACACTGGAAGTTTGCACAGATATAATAGTTAACGAACTAAACCTTGCTATAAGTAAGCTAAATACTGTCCTAGAAACGGTATGCAAAATCTAAGGTAAGGGAAACCCTACTCTGGTTCTATGGAATACCAAACTTGAATTCTATGAAGAGGCACTAACGAAAATGCTAAATACTACAAAGTTCTTCACAAAGTCACTTGCCGGAATCCCACGTTGCGCATGCGATAAGAAACAACCAAGAACAAGAAGCGCTGACTGGAATTTTCGGAACAAGAACTTCACACGAGAGCCGCGTTATGTCTCCGGTGAAGAGGTCAGTTGAAGTGCGCAGATTCCAGAGCAGCCGTGCGCTTCATCTCCACAGCTGCTCGCGCGCTCTTGAAGACTAGAACGCCTTCCCAGCACTGTTCGTGACTCTCCTCGGCGGCCATGTTGGGGTACTCGCTTTCCAAGGTTCTGGACGCAGCGCTGCAGGAATAAAGTGGTCACTCTGTGCTGTCTCTTCCAACGTGGATATTTGGAGACCTGCTTTAGTGACCGCTGAGTTTTTGCTTGCACTGACCTAATGCTAGCTATTGTGCTTGGAGTCTTGACAGTACCCCCCTTCAAGAAAGGTCCTCCCACAGTGGGTTTGTTGGGGTGCGCTTTATGAAAGGCTTCAACTAGTCGTGGAGCATGTACATTAACTGATGGTTCCCACGACCGCTCTTCAGGTCCGTAACCTTTCCACTCTATCAAGTAAAACAGTTTATTCTTAGTGACTTTGGAATCTAGGATTCTGCTGGCCTCGTACTCCTGGCTAGATTCTATTACAATAGCTGGTGGGGAGTCTGTTAATCTGACCTGATCTGGACTTTTCTTCAGAAGGGAAATGTGGAAGGTCGGATGAATTTTCAATGATTTTGGTAGTTGTAACTTAACCACTACAGGATTGATGATCTTTAGGATTTTAAATGGCCCTATGAATCTAGGCTGAAACTTCCGATTACCCTTCAATCTCAAATGTTTTGTGGATAGCCATACCTGATCACCTACTTCAAACTGGGGACCTTGTCTTCTCTTTTTATCTGCCTGTTTCTTATAGGATTGTTTGGCCTTTTCTAAATTTCTCAACGCTCTTTTGAAAGAACCCTGTAGCTCTTCCATTACACTAGTAACGGCTGGGACCTCTCCATTCTGTTTTCCTAGTGTGATTGTCGGGTGTCTGCCTGTATTCAAGTAAAATGGAGTAAACCCTGTGGAGTCAGAGTTGCGTTATTGTATGCAAATTCTGCAGTCCACAATAATTCAGACCATTCAACATCCTGCTCCAACAGATAGAGGCGCAAATATTGTTCCAGATCTTGGTTCAACCTCTCGGTCTGACCGTCTGTTTCAGGATGATAACTAGTCGAATAACGTGTATCAATGCCTAAATTGTGCATAAAGGCCTTCCAAAATCTCGACATGAACTGTGATCCCCTATCTGATATGATTACCTGAGGAATCCCGTGTGTCCGAATTATGTGTTGGTTAAAGGCCTGCACTAATTGAGAAGCTGTGGGTACTGCCTTAAAAGGAATGAAATGTCCCATTTTAGTAAATGAGTCCACCACCACCAAGATCACCGTATTACCTTGACTAGAGGGCAAATCCACTATCAGATCTAGTGTCACTGTGTGCCATGGGTATGGGGCATTAGGTAAGGGTTGCAGTAAACCCTGTGGGGCCTGTCGACTAGGCTTCCCCTTTATGCAGATCTCACAGGTCGAAACATATTGTCTTACTTGAGCTGCCAAGTCTGGCCACCAAAAGTGTCGCCTGACCAGTTCTTCAGTCTTCTTAACTCCTTTGTGACCCGCCAACCGATCATCGTGGCAACCCTTCATGGCCTCTACTTGAAGTTTTCTGGTCGGAAGATATAGTCTACCTTCATGATAAGGAAGTCCATTGACAAGAGTTCTTTTTACATCCAACTCTGCCCATTTACGGAGATCCTCTTCTGAGCAAACTTGCTGAATTTGTTCATCGAATTCTTTCAATTGCATGGCTCCAATGATTTGTTTCAACGGAACTATTGGTTCCTCGACTGAGGGTTTTTCTTCGGCTGTTGGGTTCATGCGTGAAAGGGCATCGGCCTTCCCATTTTTCGCACCTGGTTTGTACGTGATCACAAAGTCAAACTCTGAGAAATACAGAGACCATCTCAATTGACGTGGCGAAAGTGTTTTTGCAGACTTAAGGAATTGAAGATTACGATGGTCCGTAAATACTGTGACTGTATGCTTGGCCCCCAGTAGGTAGTGTCGCCAGTCTTGGAATGCCTCTCGGACAGCCAACAACTCCTTGTCGGCGATGGAGTAATTACGCTCCGTGTCAGACAGTTTCCTGGAACGGTAGGCTACCGGATGTAGTTGTCCCGTAGTTTTGTTTCTCTGCGATAATATTCCACCGGTTGCAAAGTCTGAAGCATCTGTCTCAACGAAAAATGCTTGTTCCGGGTCGGGATGCATTAGAATAGGGGCGCTAATGAATGCTGTCTTCAAGTCTTGGAAGGCTTGTTCTGCATTTGCGGTCCACTCAAATTTTTGCCCCTTCTTTAGCAGATGAGTGATGGGAGTGACCTTAGACGAGAAATTAGGAATAAACCTCCGGTAAAAATTGGCAAAACCAATAAAACTCTGGATTTCCTTCACACTCCCCGGTGATGACCACTCCTGAATGGTACGGACTTTTGAATTATCCATCTCGACCCCAGCTGCGGACAACATGAATCCCAAGAACTCCACCTTCTCGGCATGAAATGAACACTTTTCCAACTTCACATACAAGTGGTTATCCAAAAGCTTCTGGAGAATGGCTCGCACATGCTTGACGTGATCCTCCATATTGTCGGAAAAAATCAGTATGTCATCAATATACACTACAGCCACTCGATCCAAGAATTCCCGTAGAACATCATTTACGAAGTTTTGAAATGCTGCTGGGGCATTGCTCAAACCATAAGGCATCACTTGATACTCAAACAATCCATACTTGGTCCGGAAGGCTGTTTTCCATTCATCACCCTCGGCAACTCTCACCAAATGGTAAGCCCCACGTAGATCAAGCTTGGTGTAAATTTTAGCTCCTTTAACTTGGTCCAATAGTTGATTGATGAGAGGCAATGGATACCGGTTTTTTACAGTGACTTGGTTCAGTGCTCTATAATCAATACACATGCGAAGGGTCCCATCCTTTTTGGGCCGGAAGAAGAGCGGAGAAGAAACTGGGGATTGTGATGGCCTTATGAATCCCATTTTAGTGTACTCTTCCAAATATTCTTTGAGATAGATGTTTTCCTTTTCCGTGAGCGCATAAACTCGGCTACAGGGCAGGTTGGCACCGGCTTCCAGCTCGATTTTACAATCGTAGTTCCTGTGTGGCGGTAGTTTTTCTGCATTTCTTTTGTCGAACACACTTGCCAAATCTTGGTACTCTTTCGGTATTTCTTCAGCACTAACAGTGCAAATGTGAAGCGACAATTGAGCCAACTCAGTGGCCGGTGATCCCTCGCATTCCTCCGGCTTTTTAGCAAGACAATTCTTCTGACAAAATTCCGAGTTCATCTTGACCGTCCTCCTCTCCCAATCAATAATCGGATTATGAGCAGTCAACCATGGCAACCCCAAGATCAGCTGGAACTGAGGCGCATCTATAAGGTTAAATCTGATAAATTCTCGATGACCCTGTAACCCCACCAATTCCAAGGTTTCGGTTTCTTCTACTATAGGTCCTGAAGTTAAATTGGAACCATCGACCGCCTTTACCACTTCAAGGTTCTTCTTCTTAATCGCCTTTATGCCCATCTCTTGCGCATATTTTTGGTCGCAGAAGTTCCCTGTAGCCCCCGAGTCAATCATGACTGAAACTTCTTCCAACTTTTGGGGTCCGAATTTGACTGTAAAAAACACTGTAAGGTGAGGGGCTGCTGACTGTAATGTGTTAATCAATTGCGATGTTCATGAGTTGACTGTTCGGAACATCCCACCAGGGCAACTCCCTTTACTGGTGGGATCGGTCTTTTAACCCCTGGTTATTTTTGTTTCTCTTCGGACACTCTCTCACAAAATGCCCCGAGGTTCCACAATACAGACACAACTGATTTGCTCGTCTCTTGTCTTTTTCTTCCTGTGAGAGAGGTCCTCTGATGGAAACTATTTGCATTGGTTCCTCTCCGGTACCTGTATCGGGTTTCGAGGGTTCAGATCTCATACGGTCTAGGCGTGGCACAAATGACTTGTAATCTCGCTTCTTTTCTGACCTTCTCTCAAACAATCGATGTTCAATTTGAAGAACTAAGTCTATCAGCTCTGATATCTCCTGAGGACATTTAGGGATCTGTGCTAAGGCATCTTTTATTTCATCTTTAAGACCTCGATAGAATATCGCCGCACGTTTACTGTCGGGCCAATCTGTTTCGACGATTAGTTTGTTGAACTGGGCTATATACGCTACCAATTCTCGATTGCCTTGCTTGAGATCTAGGAGTTCATTGTCTGTAGCTTGATTAGCCGTTCTTCTATCGAATATTCGTAAAAATTCTTTCTTGAAACGGTTAAAATCATATAATGCTGCGTCATTTCGAGTGACCAACGGCATAGACCAGGCAGCGGCGTCTCCGCTCAAATAAGACAACATGAATGTGACCTTGGCTTGATCCTCCTTGAAGACCACTGATCTGCACAAGAAATGCAAGGAACATTGAGTGAGGAAAATTTGGGCCTTATGGGGGTCCCCACTAAAGCGTTCAGGGTTGGCTAAAGGAACTATTGGAGCCACTGAATGAATCACTTGCGTGGCCACTTCTGCACCGGAGTTGTGAGAGGAATTGAAACTAGGTAAAGGAGTAGTTCCCGCTATGAGTTCCTCTAATTTCTGTTGAACGTGACGGGTTTCTTGTTGGGACCTTTTTACCTCATCCCTAAGGACCCTATTCTCTTCTGTAGAGCGTGTAAGCTGAGCCTGTAACCCTTCTAAGACTCCCGCCAAGGAATTCATATCAAATCCCTCAGCCATGTCGACTCGAGTGAAAAGTTGGCACTTCAATCTGTCAGAAGTTCAAGAATCACTGGAGTCGACGAAGGTTCCTATGCCCCACCACCTCTGAAAGGAATGACTTAATGTATTCACACTTTAAACATTTATGTATATTTACTTGGAATAACAAGTGAAGTCTCTTACCCTCAATATGATCTGGGCTGAGTCCCTCTATGTGGTAGCTGACGTATTCTTCACAATTCCTGAATGAACCAATATAGGGCGTAGTTCTATTCGGAATGTCTCTAATGAATCTCTTGGATAAAAGGGATTGTCTGAACTGTAATAGTCTCAAGAAATGTACACTGGAAGTTTGCACAGATATAATAGTTAACGAACTAAACCTTGCTATAAGTAAGCTAAATACTGTCCTAGAAACGGTATGCAAAATCTAAGGTAAGGGAAACCCTACTCTGGTTCTATGGAATACCAAACTTGAATTCTATGAAGAGGCACTAACGAAAATGCTAAATACTACAAAGTTCTTCACAAAGTCACTTGCCGGAATCCCACGTTGCGCATGCGATAAGAAACAACCAAGAACAAGAAGCGCTGACTGGAATTTTCGGAACAAGAACTTCACACGAGAGCCGCGTTATGTCTCCGGTGAAGAGGTCAGTTGAAGTGCGCAGATTCCAGAGCAGCCGTGCGCTTCATCTCCACAGCTGCTTGCGCGCTCTTGAAGACTAGAACGCCTTCCCAGCACTGTTCGTGACTCTCCTCGGCGGCCATGTTGGGGTACTCGCTTTCCAAGGTTCTGGACGCAGCGCTGCAGGAATAAAGTGGTCACTCTGTGCTGTCTCTTCCAACGTGGATATTTGGAGACCTGCTTTAGTGACCGCTGAGTTTTTGCTTGCACTGACCTAATGCTAGCTATTGTGCTTGGAGTCTTGACAAAATGTCACATTGAAGGACATAGTCACGCGTCTGCTTGTACAGTCCCCACCAACAAAAACGTTGTTGTAACTGAGACACAGTAGCTGAAACGCCAGCATGCGCAGACGCAACCACTTCATGGGCCGCTGCAATCAGTGTATGTTTGCGATCAGAGTTGGGAATTCATCTCTCCCCAACTTCCGGTATTTTCACATAAGGAACCTTATCGGGACTTAAGTGGTATGTGTACTTCGAAGGAACCCCGTAGGATATTTATCTCCCCTCTCAGTGGCAGCAACAGCCGCCAAGATATCATTATCAATCTTACTTTTGGACCGTGTAACTGCTGCAACCAAATATGTTGATACCGCTGATTTCGCTGCTTCATCAGCAAGCGAGTTGCCAACAGCGTGGACTCCCACACGCTGGTGACCGAGAGTATGAATTACAAACACGAGTGGCAACTGCTCTTTAAGCTCAGCCACCCGGACCCAGATCATTTTATGTTTTATTGCGCTACCCTTGGAATCACGAAAATCATTCTAAATCCAAAAGAACAAGTTCTCATTGTAAGACTGGACACAGTAGTAAGAATCACTTACGATAAGTGTTGTCACACTAGGATCAGCGTACTACATTGCAAGCATCAGAGCACGAAGCTCTGCTAATTGTGTGGTGCAGTCCCCTAGAGTCTGCGTGTGCACGATTCTGGACTTGAACTCATCGTTCACCATGGCACCTACCACAATGGCGCATGCGGAAACGTAGGCGTGTTTAGAACCATGCGCAACCTGCGCCGAACCATCAGTGTATATGATTCAATGGAAATCCTCCAAAGGCCGCATAGCCAAAGGAGCAGGATGAACAAACTCATACTGCAAAAACTCCTGCGACCGTAAGGAGGAGTCAAAAATGAACGTGACATCCGGAGACGTCAATGACGCAGCCCATTGTATCCACCGAGGGTGCAAAGCTTTAGAATTCGGTACACTGATTTTCGTAACTGCTTCCAAAGCAGGACACGAGGTAACAACCAACATGCGTTTTCCCTGTAACAGAGTGCGTTCCTTAAGAATCGCCATCTGTACAGCCGTTAAAACCTTCTCCACAGCATTTCAGCCGAAGTGTACAAGTGTGACTTGTAAGCAATAGGTACTGTATCTCCATCGTTAAAAGTAAGGTACGTGAAACCCACCGTCCCAGGGATGATCCTTATCACCAGGTTGGTGTGATTATCACGAGTCAATAAGTATTTAGAAGCGAGCAGATCAGCCTGCAAAGATTGCAGTATTGCCGAGTGCTCAGGCAGCCAGTTTGATTTCGTAAAATTTGGTTGTATCAAAGCAGACAAAGGCTTGACACACTGGGCATAATCGGGAATGTAAGTCCTCCCGAAATTCAAAAATCCCAGCAAAGACTGTATTTTTTCAGAGCTGTCGGAGCGCGCAATTGTGCGCATTTCTCCAAGAAGTGAGGAGCCAATCCTCGACCTTCATTGTTGAGCTCGTAGCCCAGGAACAACACTGTGTACTCTGCAATGTGGGATTTAGCAAAGTTGAATTTGTAACCGAAGTCCGCAAAGCTACAAATTAAACGGTCAACTCGACACAGATGCTCCCACAGTTCATCATCCGTGAGATAAATGCCATCCACATATGAACAAGCATCCGGGTCTACTCTCTCTAAGAGAGAAACTATGCGGGCAGCAAACACTTCAGGACTATTCTTGTAGCCCATCGGTAAACGTTTGAAATGCTTTTGGACACCGCCGCAAGTAAAGGAGGTTCATTGGGAACTAAGACCATCCAAATGGTGGGCATAAAAACCGTTGGAAACATCAAGCATGGTTTTAAACCGCTTAGGCACGAGACTATCCACTAAAGTGGAGCCGTGAGTATTCTGTACTGCACAGGTACGGCAATGCGAGTTTAAATGCCGATAATCCAATACCAAACGATATGAACCATCAGGCTTGGTCACAGTAAAAAGAGGGTTATTCATTGGTGACACGCAAGTTTCAATAACACCCTGATATTCCAATTGTTCAAGGATTTCCAGAACGGAAGCCTTCGCTTCACGCTTCAAGGGATATTGAGGTTGAGGCTGAGGAATAGACCGTAAGGGAATCTCGTGGCGAGGGGAAAATTTATCCCATCCACAGTCAGTACGGTACAGAGCCGACGCAAGGGCCTTAGCCCACTCTTCTGCAAAATTCAGCGCATGCTCCTTCGAGACAGTGTGCGCGAAACTAGGCAGGATTACCTCCTCCCCTCTCGGAGCTGCGAGCACAAAAGGTGGGGGCCAGTCAGCCTCCGCTAACAAAATGTCATATGTAGTCATAAGATTCTCCCAAAACACCCCTTCTATAGTGCGTTGAATGTCACCCTCAATGAATAAGACAATTTCATACATCCTGTCAGGGGGAGCTACTCTAGTGTCAGCTGTCTCCACAACAACATAACGGTCAGTCGCTGTCACCTTCATTAGTGGACGCAGGGCCTCCCGCACTATGGTAATCTCCGCTGCGCTGTCCAGCAATGCCAGAGCCCATGTCTGATTCCGAAGCTGGGTTCTCACTATCTGTGGCATATCTGTGTGCTGTTAAAGCAGCGACTTTCTTTTTCTGAAACTGGGGTCTCTTCGGTGAAGAATCGTCCTGCTTGCCTTTGCCGTCTTTCGTGCGGGGTTGGTCACATCCTTGCTGGCCACCCCGACCCCTGCCGCCTCCTCCACCACCGGTTGAAAGGGCCGATGTATCCTGAAAAGAACGAGGAGAGCGTTGGTCAGGAACCTGAAAACAATCAGGTGACTTTATCATCGTGCAATCGCGCAAGTCATAAACACGTTCTGGGGGCGCAGGCAATGGAGACACAGGACGAGACTCCTGTTTCTGCTGTTGCTGTTGTTTTCCCTGTTTCTGTTTTTTAGGCCAATTTTGTTTTTTGGACTTGGGCTGGTCGTCGCTTTCCGACTTCTGCCCTTGGGGTTGTTTTTTCTCTTTCGTAGAAAAATGCTTGAGACCCCTACTATTGCGGCCCACGGTTTTATAAGCCGCCACAATAATTCTCACCAACTGCCGGGGTTTATTGGCATCCAGAAACGCCTGCAAAGCATTGGCAACCTAAAAGTTCACTGCATCTCCCTTGACATTAGCAAGTATGAGATCGTAAACCACATCAAAGGAGCCACAGAGGCACATACCCAATTCAACCGCAGCCTCCGGTCAGTTGTCATCCTGAACACATTTAAGGACCGTCGGCAGGACAGTCATGGACGGAGTGCCGTAACACCTCGCATAGACCGCCGCAAATGTTTTACCCCAGGACTCACAGTCACCGATTTCGTGGGTCAAATCCTTAGGCAACCTAATTGTCAGAATCCTGTGTTTCTCACCAGGAGACGAGTTAGGAAATACTTCCAGCTGGTCAAACTTCTCGGCAAGCCAGAAAGGAAAATCATCCTGTGCTTGGGGACGCTTGCCCATCACAGCGTTGACCATAACGGGACTGAGCTTCATTCTGCCCTGTCCGGCAGGAAGCGCTGCACCACCTGGGCCCCGCCCGGGAGATTGTGGGTGATGTATTGCACTAACGACCTAATCACGCTAATTGCGACTACATGTAGTCGTCTTATCTCAGCTACGGCACATGCTCCGTGCTGAGGATGAGGAATAAATCCAGCCAGGACAGGCCAAGTTGCACCTGGAATGGACAAAGGACCTAACCTCGGAGCTGATAATGAATGGGGTAGGGCGCCATGAAACCAAACGCGATGCTGCCATGTATCAATAGGAATTTCTTGTGCCCTATACGGAGTATACTCATTTGGCACAGGAGTGGGAGTGTACGTATGGAACACACCTGAAGTTCCGCCCACAGCCAGGAAGGTCACCCACGAATAAAATATTTCGTAAGGGTAAGCCACCTCTGCACTCACCACCATAATTACTGCCATGCCATCCACAGGAACATCATATTTTGCAAATGATTGCGCACCGCAATGCGACTATGCTGCGGAATGTCCACCGCGGCCATAGTGGCACAGAAAGAAAAAGGTACAAAGTCAACCCTGTAGCACAACTGGGTAGTAATTCAAGAAAACCGTTTAGAAAGATTCAAGCTTGAAAAGACCTATACTAGTATAGGTAGGTTTGCCCGACACCACCGTTAACCGGAAACAATAGTGATGGTGTTACGGACTGAATGATGTACTACTGAAGTATCACGCTATAAGACCACCAACGATTGGGCGCCATGTCGCAGGGATTCTGTGTTCAGAGTAGACAGAACTGTGCATAGAGGCTTGGAACCTCAATGAATTAGGATGTCCCAAAACTCACCTTAATACCCAAAAATCCCCTACCAGGCTTGCAATCAGTGTCTCATTGGTCATCATAAACTACCAATGCTTAGACAAACCAGAACATGAACTTAGTACACCTCAGGTAACGTGGAACACATGAACACTCTTTCGTTATACAATCATTTCAATCCAGAACAAGGAGTAAAAGAGGACACGTGCATATTTGAAATGTTTATTCACTAATGCCTTGTTCTCAAGCGCAGAATCTTAGCTAATACAAGCAAACATATTATAAGAAACAAAGTAATCAGCATAGTCACTAGTCCATAGAACACAAACGGTACAAGCATAGTATTATGCTAAAATGAATAGGGTTTAACAAAACCTAATTCTCACCCTCCCTAGCTAGTATGTTATATTATATCTAAGAAGGTCTCTTGTGGGTTTTAGCAGAGCGGCCCCATACCTCAAGATCCTAGTGGTTAGGGATCACATCATCAGCAACCAGCTCTCTGCATGCGAAGCACCATCAAGTGTGTTAGTATGCTCTTGTGCAAAGCAATATAAAACACGCCTAAAGCCAGAACTTGGCTGCAGCTGCATATATGTTATGTCTAGGGACGTGCGAAGATCATTGCTCATAACAACTACTGTGTTGAGATTCCTTGAAGGTTTCAGCACTCACTGTACAGACACAGCTCGCCAAGTAAGGCTGATATCAGTGTAACAACATATTATTCTCGTATGAACCGAAAACATTTTACTAGGCTCAAAGGTAAAGCAGCAGATGCGTGTCGTGTGCAAAAGCAGCAGAAAGGAAAAATTGCGTTTAAACTCATAAAAAGCTCATGTTAACTTAACACAGTAATCAGGCCACATCTATCCATATATCACCCTTGCTACGCCACCGCCTGGTTAGAGAATGAGCACAAGCAATTTAAAAAAGTTAAACCTATTTACTTATCGATGCTTGTTTGAGAATTCCTGCCTCCATGGAGTCCAGGACCTTCGCGGAAGTGCTTGAGGGAGATTTTCAATAAATCTCTGTGAATCCTCGTGACTCACCTGTGACTCACCTGTGCCTCACCTGTGACTCACCTGCACGTCCACCGACGTCCTCGACGGACTGCTTCTTGGAAAGATTCACGGCTCCTTTCGGGGTATTTGAAAGAACGAGGAGTGAGTTTTATGAATCGAACATGTGCTTCGTGCCAAGTTAGACACAGTCAAATGTTTGTTTGAGATCATGTTTGTTGAACTTCGTGAGACGTTTGATTGAATCAGGAAACTTTTAAAGAGCTGAAGACACCCACGATGAGGCTACGTCTCAGACGTGGGCGTGTCACACATGCGCAGAACCAGCCCTGAAGGCTGAGGTGCAAAAGCATTTTTGTCCTTTTCATTGGTCAAACAAAAGGTTTCACAAAAGCCAGGAATTCAATTGAGACCTTACTGGGATCAAAGGTTGAGGCCTTTCAGTCTTGATTGTTGGCTTCTCCACCCCTCACCCATCTCCTCTCTGCCACCTTGGCATCGGTGAGACACTGCGCTTGGCCACTTCTGGTTTCTCCATCCCTCACCCATCTCCTCTCTGCCACCCTTGGCATTGGTGAGACACTGCACTTACTGGCAGATGCATCAACGAAAATACCTCCCGGTAAAACACCGAATCGGTAAAACAGGCCGATTCCGAACGCAAAACCAGAAGATGCTATGCATCAAACAATAAATCGGTAAAAAATAAAGAATCGCTAAAAACCCCCCGCGGTAAATTACCGAATCGCTAAACAGACAATCGGAATTACCGAACCCCAAAGCTGACTTCGGAAATACCGAATCGCTAATAACGAATCGCAATGGTATGCATGAAAAGTCACTAATACCGAAAATCCCTAAAATCGCTATTTAGCATGAGCAAAATAAGAGGAATCACAATCAGGAGGTAAAGTAAACTGAAGGACAGAAAAAAAAATTAAAACCCCATCAGCAGGTGCTGACAATCAGTAACCCTTCATAAATGCCCTGGGAAACCCCACATGTCAACCAAAATGGCTGCCCTCTACGTGCTTGCTAGGAGGAGGAGGATCAACGACCAGGCCCATCGCAGGAGGATGATCCAGGACAGGATCTTCAGGGTGCGCATCACTTTGCTGGGGCAGACCGAGGAACAGGTGTACGACAAGTATAGACTCAACCGTGCCATGATAATGCACCTAATAGCAGACCTGGAATCATTACTGCAGCACGAGACCCGTAGGACCAACGCCATCCCACCCCATGTCCAGGTCCTATGCAGCCTGCACCTGCTTGCGTCTGGATGCTTCCAGGGGGTAATAGCTGAGACTGGAGGCGTGTCGCAAAGCGCTTTATCACGCTTCTTCCACCGGTTCCTAGAGGCCATGCTGACATTAATAAATCACCACATCACCTTCCCCACAACCCCCCAGCAGCTGACCCGCACCAAACGGGAATTCTACCAGTTGGCACAATTCCCCCATGTCATAGGGTGTGTTGACTGCACGCATGTCCCCATCTGTCCTCCATCATTCACCGAATACATATTCCGCAACCGGAAGTCATATCATTCTATAAATGTGCAGGTGGTGTGCAATGCCAAGTACATCATTACGGACCTTGTAGCCCAATTCCCCGGGAGCACACACAACGCTTACATATTCCGTCACTGTGGCCTCCACAGGCACCTGATCAACTGTGAATTTGGAGAGGGACACCTACTAGGTACATATTGATGCATCATCGTACTCTCCATCCCCACATGTATATTTGCAATCATGCTGATGACCATTCTCTCCCCATCCTGCAGGTGACAGCGCATATGCATTGCGTGAATATCTACTCACTCCCTACCTCAACCCAGCTACACCGCAAGAGCAGCGCTACAACAGAGCACACATCAGCACAAGGAATGTGGTTGAGCGTACATTCGGCATCCTCAAGAGCCGCTTCCGAATACTGCACAAGACTGGAGGTGCCTTGCAGTACGACCCAGTGACCTGCTGCCAGATCATTGCTGTGTGTGCCATCCGGTACAACATCGCCACACGCAGGGGGATACCCATAGAGGTGGACGGAGAGGATGAACTGCGTGCACAGCAACCACCCCCCCAACACAGACAGGCGCATGTGCCCAACACAGCTGAAGGGCAACGGAGGTGGACATACAGCACACTGCATCTTTTCTGAGACAGGTAAGAGAGAGACTTGACAACAGGATCAGATTTGCCAGGGTTTAATGGGCATGGACGCCTGACTGGTGCAGATATACGTAACACAAACATGCTGCTGCTGCAGTTAAAGTCAAACTTAAATTGTCCCTTCTCAGAACGGGTGATGCGTGCGGCACTTTAGTCTGGCCATGGTTACGTCACCAAGGACAGTGTGACTTTGCCACATGTTCACTTCCGTTTGCCGCGCACCCCCAGTCTCTTGTCCCGCGACTCCTCGGCTTCTACACGATGGGAGTCTGTGGCAGTTGCATTGCGGCCACTGTACCTCCTCCCGCTGGTCTCCGACAGGGAGACGCTGCTGACACTGGAGGCTGCCTCACTCCCCTCTTCCGCTCCCAGACTGCTGACACTGGCTGACCCAGGCTGCAGTTGCTCCACTGCAGTGGTGACCCTCTCAAGGGCCTTTGCCACATCCCCACAATAATGACCTAGGTCCACTTGCAGGGACACGGACCTGCGGGACAGCACAGCCGTGCTGTTGCACAGCTTATTAATGGCCTTGTTAGTTGAATTCACTGCCAGCATGATCTGCCTGTGACGCCGGCGCTCACTCTGTTGGCCTGCAACTACGGCACGTGTCAGTTCTTGCAGGCAAAGCTTGATTTCATTGTTGCCGGCAGCTACGGCAGTGGTGTGCTCACGCACAGCGTCAGTCATGTTGCCAAGTTTGTTGCAAAGTTTGGTCATGGAGAGTTTCATGGCACCCATGTGTCTCCCCTGCAGGTGCTGGACACGTAGCATCCGGGTCTCCACAACTCCGTACCCTTCGGACAGATCGACTGGTCTTGCAGCAGCATGACCCAGGGGCACAGCCCTCTGCCTGATGCGCTGTTGTGCTGCAGTTTGGCTGGTTAGAGTGACGACAGCCTGGCGTGGAACATTTGGGGGTGCTGAACTGTGATCCGACTCCATCACGGGCAGGGAGGGAACATCTGCTCTGCGGCTCTGCGGAGTGGCCCGCACTGGTGGTGGTGGTGGTGGTGGTGTCTTGGACTGCGAGGATGGTTGATAGAATTCACTTTTCGATGCTCTAATTACCCTATGATGACGTGTGAGTTAGCATCATATGACTAACTAATGCATTTACGTAAACACACTTATGCTGAATTCATATTCTTACCTATTTCGTATATATATGTGTGACCATATTAGTTTCTTAGCTTAGCTTGTGTGCCACCATTTTGTGTAACTCTCCGTGCCTGCGGGCTCTGCTCGCTCATGCCCCTCCCGCAGGAATACAGAAAGAAATATACTAAGACAGCAGTTTTCGTTTCTCGGCTCACTGGGACCGAAACTAACAACTTATGTTATCTGCAATGTTCTCATGCCCAGAGACGCCGAAGCCTAGCTCCCTGGCCTTGAGCAGAGATAATAATGTATCCCTGGCAGGTGCAGATGCCTGCTGTATGAGAGCATTGTTCACTGGTCTGGGGCTCAGTAGTTTTCCACAAGGGGCGTACCCCATTTACTGTATTGCATTATAATGTATTGCTGTGATGCAGAGAGTCAGTCCTCTCGTTCGCACTCCTAGGAGTGAGGTCGGACAGGGCCCTCTCATATGAGTGTTGTTTGGCCTAATAAAGACTTTTGTTTATACTTCTCCACTGTCCGGCTGACTTCCTATAAGGTAATTATAGGTGAGTGCTGTAAGTCACTCCAGTGGATTTGAGCCACGCTTATCAGATGGCGCCCGAACAGGGACCCCGCGATAAGGATCTTTCTCACCCGTAAGTGGGTAGCAGAAGACCGGGGACCCGCTGGTCGGCACGGTGGGCCCGGGATCCCATTTGATGCCGAGCTTGGTTCTCGCAGCGCTGCCCCACCCTGCTGATCGGGAGAGGTCGGAACTTGAAGCTGACCGTGTTGGTCCTGGCAGCCGGAGGTGGAGAACGGTAGAGGTCGGTGCCGCATACGGAAGGTGAGTGGTCCACCTGTGATTGCTGCAGGAACGGGAGTGTTCCGGGAGACTAGAGTGTCTCCGATGGTTTGAGGAGCCGGTGTGCTCCTGGGGCTAGTGTGCTCCGGGGAACTCAGAGTACGAGTTGGTGCTCTGACAGACTTGACGGGGGTTGGGGACGTATTTCGAGGTAATTGTTTGTAGCGATCCGACCGAATGGTACTGTGGTGAAGGCGTGGCTCATTGTGGGTAGACTCTGGTGCGCTTACCCTGAACTCCTAGTGTGGTGATTCAGTGGAGGTGTGATCCGGGTTTCCCGCGGTAAAGTGCGCAGCGATCCATAGTGCCGCACGGGTGGCGGATCCGTTCCCCGTCCTCAGAACAGTTAGCGTACTGTTCGGTCTGCGGTAGAGTCCAGGTTCCCCAGGACTTGGTCGACGGGCCTTGTCCCATTTGGTAACACGTGTTTTGGAGATATTGTATATGTGTACGTGGTTCGTCTATATGTTTGTGTGTGAATGAACTTGAGTTGTGATTCGAGATAAAGTAAAGATGCCGTGTTTTAGCAAGTTGCGATGTTTTGGATGCTGTTGTCGACCCTCAGATACTAGACTGGCCGAGAGCCAACCCGCACCTCCTGAAGGGACACCGAGTTTTGACATGTATGTTAAACATGGACTGGTCCCGATTTTGTTTGGTACTTTGTGGCATCGATACACTGCTGATAATGTGGATTTACAATGGCCTTTGACGGGTTCTTTTGATGAAGCTAAATTGGATTATTTGCAAGATAAACTGTTTGCTAGGCGTAGCCGCCAGAGTATGTTCGACTCTTTGCGAGTATGGCAGAAAGAGGCCAGGAAACGTAAGATGCGAGAGGAGAAAGAGGAGTATAAAAAGTCCACCCAGACTATGGCGCAGAAAGCGAGGGAACAGGTGGGGAATGAGAATGCACTACGCATGGAGCGCGCAGATAGACTTTGTAGGTTGAAAGAAAATAAAAGTTACGTAGTACGAGAGGACGACCCAGATGAGATGGAGGACATTTTGAATGCCCGACCCCCTCCCCCTTATGCCCCGCAGCCATTGTACCCCTCCTTGCCACTTTCGGTCCCTAGTAGCGCCATTCCAGGTCCTTCAGCGAGTGCCCCCCAACAATCCCTGCCCCCGACACCCCTGCCCTCGACAACACTCGTTTCTCTACTCCAGCCCACTTCACCTGCTCCCTCACCATTTTCTTTAGCACTCCCTACTGTTTCAGCTAGTACCACCCCCAGTCAGGAGATGCTAACACCGAGTCGCGGCGCAGGTAGCGGATTGTTCTCACAGGTACGGAAGCTGCTTACACGTTCTACTGTTGGTTTGGATGAAAAAAGTTTGGTGGCTAACCAGGCATGTCAATGGGCCAGGAATAATATTTATTCGTTCGAAGATATCTGGTCCACCATGAAAGATTTTGAGCCGTTAATGCAGCAGCACGCTTTGTGGCACATGGCTAGTGTATTGATACCGCTATGGGAGCAGGGATATGGAGGTGTGGCCCCGGCGGTTTTGCGGGATATACAGGCTGGAACGTACAGAACGAACACGGGGGTCAAGGAAGTGATGAGTAGTCTGCGCGCGCTTTTGCAATACAGGAATGAATTGCCCTCTGCCGGTACACCCCATTTCCCAGGTCTCCACCCAATGCGAGAGGTGCACCCTATTTTTCATCCTGAGGTCCCCGAGTTGTTAGACCCAGTCACGAGGGCTGTTACAAGGAACAGAATTGATGCGCATTTTCAGGAGCAATGGGTGTACACGCCATGGAAGAGAAGTGAGGTGTTGTCATTAAAGGCTCAGCTGCCGGATTCTAGAAAGAATCCGACTGCCTATTACAAAGAGCTTACAGAAGCGGCGTCTTCTACTGTGATGACGTTGGCTGATGTTGAATTGTTTTTCGGGCTTTTGGTCCCGGTTGATGTGTGGCGACAAGTGAAAGGTACGGATCATACGGAGGAGCTGGGAGGTACATGGCAGGAGTTGCAAGATTGGGACAAGGAGCGTAAGCCAGGGGAGAAGCCGAAGGCTGAGATATTGGCTTTGCCAGGGCGTATTATAAAATATATGCATTCTCTCATTCCCCCGAAAAAGGTGGATTGGGACAAACTAACGGCTTGTAAGCAGAAAAAGGATGAGGCGGTCTCTGATTTCTTTACGAGGTTTGAGGAAACGTTTATGGATTTTAGTGGGCAGGATGTGTCACAGGATGGAGGGTTACGGCTCTTCGTCAACAGGTTTGTCACAAACTTATTGCCTGAAATATCAGCCAGACTGCAAGCGTCGGAGAGCACGTGGACGACGTCCTCTCCTTCGGGAATACTAAGTATGGCGCAATATTACGAGCACAGGGAAAATGAGAACAAGGATAAGCAGGAGAAGAAGGCTAAAGATTTGAAGACGAGGGTTTTGTTGCAGCAGGTGGCAAGAGGCAGAGGAAGGGGTGCGGGGCTGAGCCGCGGAGGTGGATTTGGAAGAGGTGAGAGCAGGGACAGGCTGGGACCGAATCAGTGCGCGAAGTGCAAGCAGGAGGGGCACTGGTGGAGGGATTGCCCGCTGTTTCAGGCGAGCGCTGGTGTAGGGCGCGGACGAGGAAGAGGTGGTGGTGATACTGGAAGACAGGTGGTACGATCGGAAGGAGGCAGGAGGCCGGGTGGCAATTATTTTGACAATAATACAAATAGGCAACAGTTGCAGAGTGATGGTGCCCAGTACTATAACGATGATTACTCAGTTGATGATTTGACATGGTTTTCCCACAACTAGGACAGCGTAGGACAGAGCATGGGACCAGTACTTATGGAAGTTGATCAGAGGGGACCTTATGTCGAAGCCGACTTACTAGGGTCTCAACAGAAATTTCTAGTGGATACGGGTGCAATGAAAAGTTCAGTGGCTCGTTCTCGGGTCCCAGGGGCGGCTCTGTCTGGCAAGAATAACATATCCGTGGGTTTCGCGGGAACTCCGGTGATTAGCCCCATTTCTAAACCTCTCACGTTAACGATTGGTCCTTTTACTGTTGATTCACCGTTTTTATTGACATCAAATTGTGGAGAAAATTTGTTGGGTTTAGACTTATTGAAGAGATTGCATGCCACCATCTATTGTTCTCCGGATGGCGTGTACCTTACTCTAGGCCCCAATGTTGCCCGCCCGCTACAGTGCTTTTCAAAAGACGACCCGCTGCCACCTGAGTTTCGAGGCATACCCGACCGCTTGTGGGCTGTCAGTGATAATGATGTGGGGAGAATGGACATTGCCCCGGTGTCAATAAGAGTGAAGGTGGGAGCCAAATTGCCCAGAATTCCACAATACAAAATACCTAGAGAGGGTGAGAAGGCCTTGTTACAAATAATTCAAGATTTAATACAGTCTGGAGTAGTGGAAGAGACTGATTCGAATATATGTAACAGTCCTATTTTGCCTGTACTTAAGAGACGGTCGCCTGGTGCAACTGATAATACTCCTGATGTCTATAGATTTGTGATTGATTTGCGGCAGGTAAATAGAGTAGTGGAGCCACAGTATCCGGTGGTCTCGGACATCACTACGATATTGACCATGATTCCACCTTCGGCCAAATATTTCTCTGTCCTAGATTTGAAAAACGCCTTCTTCAGTATTCCAGTACATGAAGATAGCAGGTATCTCTTCGGATTCTCATTGGCTGGCCGTAGCTTCCGCTTCAAGAGAATTCCTCAGGGGTACACTGAGAGTCCTAGTATATACAGTCAGGCCCTGAAGGCACAATTGGATGATCTGGAACTTCCACCGGGCAACGTAATGTTGCAGTACGTGGATGATATCCTGATAGCATCGGATGAAGAGCGGGGTTGTCGGGATGCTACTGTAAAATTGTTACACCATTTGGCTAAGAGGGGGCATAAAGTGTCCCTTCCGAAATTCCAATACTGTCGAACGGAGGTCACCTACCTCGGTCACCTCCTTTCGAAAGTGGGGAGGAGATTGACGCCGGAGCGCATAAAAGCGATCACTAACATGCAGGTACCTAACACGCAGCGAGAGGTGCGCGCGTTCCTAGGCATAACATCGTATTGTCGTCAGTGGATACCTAACTATGCGTTACTAACAAAACCCCTATTGTATCTGACTACCAAAGAAGTGCGCGAACCCCTACCCTGGACCCCCGCATGTCAGGAAGCGTTTGAGTCACTTAAAACGTCTTTGTGTTCTGCGCCAGTTCTTGGAACACCTGATTACCAGAAGCCTTTTGTTCTTTACGTGCACGAGGCGGAAGGTTGCGCGTTGTCTGTCCTAACTCAGTGTTTTGGGGGGAAGCAGAGACCGTGTGCGTACTTCTCTGCAATGCTCGATAATGTGGCAAGAGCGCTGCCGAGCTGTCTGAGAGCCACGGCGGCTGCTGCGGTCTCTATAAGACAATCGGCAGGGCTCGTGCTGGGATCAGATCTCACAGTAATGGTACCGCATGCTGTGGATATTTTACTGAACAGAACACAGACGCAGCATTTAACAAGCGCTCGTCTGACGGGTTACGAGATGACTCTTTTTGCGCCCCATGTGACAATTAAAAGGTGTGCCACATTGAACCCCGCCACCTTGTTACCTATCCCCACAGATAGTGACACAAATGATGATGACATACATGACTGTTTGTATAGGACTGAGGAGGAGACAAAGGGGAGGGTGGATCTGACAGACAGGCCCATGGAAGAACCAGACGGGGAACTGTATGTTGATGGATCCTGTTTTAAATTACCAGACGGGACATCGACAGCAGCATATGCAATAACGACATTACAGATGGTGGTAGAGACTTCTAGAATACCTTACAATTCTGCTCAGGCTGCCGAGATTATCGCCTTACTGAGAGCATGTGAGTTGAGTGAGGGGTTGGATGTCAACATTTACACCGATAGCCAATACGCCTTTGGCGTGGTTCATAATTATGGGCGACTTTGGGCAGAACGGGGATTCTTGACCTCTCATGGACAACGCATCCAACATGGCCCACTGATATTACGACTGCTAACGGCACTGACTTTACCCAAAAGATTGGCTGTGATAAAATGTAGCGCACACAAGACGATAGTGGACGATGTCGGGCGAGGCAACGCTTTTGCCGACGAGACAGCAAAAGAGACTGCTAGAGAAAAATTACCACGAATGTTTGTGGCAGGGCCAGCACGATGGGTCCCAGATATTCATATGTTCGCAGACACGGTACAGAGTGTCAAGAACATACAGGGCAAAGCGACGGATGAGGAATTGAGAGCATGGAAGGATGGGCAGGGACGACTGGATGCGGATGAATGCTGGACAGATGTGACAGATAAGAGACGATGGATGTTACCGAATGCGTATGTCCTTCCAGTAGTGACGATGGCACACGGACCTGCCCATGTGAGTGCGAAAGGCATTTGCAAATTGTTAGACCCGGTATGGAGCAATAAGAATATCTCTAAGATGGCCACCAATTTGGTTCGTCAGTGTATGGTGTGTTTGAGACACAATCCTGGAAAGGGTACCCCTGTCCCAACTGGAAATTTTGCACCCCCCTCTTTCCCTTTTGAGGTGATTCAGATGGATTACATCGAAATGGAAAGAGTCAACAACTTGAAGTACGTCCTTGTAGTCGTATGCGCCTTTAGTAGGTGGGTGGAGGCGTTCCCAACGAAAGACTGCACAGCTATGTCTACTGCAAAAATGTTGATAAAGGAGTATTTCTCCCGCTTCGGATTACCTAGGGTGATCTGGAGTGATAATGGCACGTCCTTTAATGCTGAATTAGTGAAGAATATATGCAAGGGTCTACACATCACCCAGAAGTTCCACTCAGCCTTGCATCCTCAGGCAGCAGGACTGGTGGAACGGTTTAACGGCACGCTCAAGTTAAAAATGGCCAAAATATGTGAGAGTACAGGTCTCCGTTGGCCAGACGCACTTCCCTTAGCTTTGCTTTCCACAAGAGTCACTGTAAATGCAAAAATGGGCGTCTCCCCGCATGAGGTGGTATTTGGCCGCCCGGCCAATATCTGGGGAGTGCCCCGACCTAAATGTTTTTCAGAAGTTCCTTACCCTCTGTTGACAGATTATCTGTATGCTTTGACTAAAGATCTTCGTTCTATTCATCAGCAGGTAGCAGACACTCTGAAGCCGTTGCCGGAGGGGCCTGGACACACCATCCACCCAGGGGATTGGGTCGTGGTGCGACGATACCAGCGGAAGTCCTGTTTGGAGCCGAGATGGTCAGAGCCTCGTCAGGTGCTCCTCACCACGCGCACGGCACTGCGGATTGACGGCAGAAAGGCGTGGACCCATGCCTCTCATGTGAAGAGGGTCCCGCTCCCGTTGCCCTATGATCAATGGGTACAAGACGGCATTGCTGACCAGGAGTTCGAACATATTCCAAGATATGTTCCTTTCTCGGATGCTTCACTGATTGGAGAAGAGCAAAGCGGAATTGAAAATACTGTGAGCTCTACCACTCCTTTTGTTGCTAGCAAAGAGATATCGAAAAGTTCAGCATCTGCCACTGATACACCTGCTTTGTTTTCTGACCCCGAAGTGCCAGGGAGCACTCGTTACAATTTTCGGCCCCGAAGAAAATAAGTACAGTGCTGGAATATGATGGACTAAATACTGGAAGAAGGGCTTAGTGGGCATTCTGAAAATGAAGATTTAGTGGTAGGGATGGACTTGTAAGAGCCCTGGTGTTTAGCCGAAGATTGTGTTCTTTGAGACTATAGCGTGGTGCGGGGCCCGAATTAAGTGCTTCCCTTATTTCAAAGTGTTGACCAACGACGTGGGAATAGGTATGAACGGTACAAGCCTGCCTGTGAGGCTTTGAAGGACACAGGGAAGAAGATCCCTTTTTAAGGGTTGAAGAACCCCTCTGGCCGGTTGAGGATTGTCTGGGACTATTTTTTTTTAGTTGTAGTGTGATTTTTTTATTTTTATTTTTGATTTTTGTTGTTGAAGAGTATACAGAATGTATCCCTTTGGGCGGCCAATTCCTGATGAGGAGCAGCCTTTTGCAGCTCCCCCGAGACGTGAGCCTGATTCCCCCTGGTTGGCTCTTTCCCGAAAAGGAAAAATTGTAGTGGTCATAATATTTCTATTTACCTTTCTGGTGACTCTTGGAATATTGTTCTTCCTAGATAAACATTATCCCGTTCATACATTTGCACCCACACCTACTGCTGTTCCGGAACACGAAATGTTAACTGTTGAATATGGTGACAGAATGATACGTGCAAACTATAAAGATAATGTTTTTATTAAGACTTTGCATCATGCACATGCCACTACCAACATGACAGATTGCTGGGTTTGTGGGCTTTTGCCTTCTGCTGCTTATAAGAAAGATAGATTCCTTGCTCTTCCTTTGACTCCGGTAAATAGTTGTGTGGGATGGTACACCCTTATAGGTCTAGTTAAATATTTCCAACAGCCAGATTCCCTAACACCCCGACTACAGAATAGGGGGTGGACAATGACGATGCGAGTACGCCCTTTGCCTTCAGCTTCCCTTGGACGAATATACACTGACGGACGTTTTGACCAGACTTTTATAGAGACATGTGAGAAAACGTTGGGCCGATTCTTGACACCTAATGATACTGATCGACTTAGGGATAGTTTCCTGAAATTGAATGCCACTTTGTCTTATAGGCACCCCCCTAAGAATAACGACAGCTCCAAGTCTTTGATACCCCTGGCTGTGGTGGGTCCTCCTCCGTTTTTCTGTATAGAGGGAAGGGGTCCCATCAAGGTTGGAAATAGCTCTTGTAAAGTGACTGCTTCAATACGCCTGCCAGTTAGCCCCTCTTTGATTGCCCCACCCAGTGTCTATTTTGTATGCGGTGAAACTGGATACTTATGGTTGCCAGAGGGTTGGGGTGGGGTGTGCTACCTGGCTTATCTGATTCCTCCTGTGTATGTGGCCCCCTCTGATTACCACAGAACTCATCGACGATTCCCCAGTCCTCAAGAGCAGCCGCGAGAGCAGCGCAAAAGGAGGGAACTTCAGGTAGAGGACGTTGATCAGACAGATACCTCGTATCAGCAATGGACTGATTTTTCTAAGGGTCTGCTTCCTTTCTGGGGTCCTATATTCAACAGTAGAGCTATTAGACGACTTTCTAGGGTAATGGAAAAAGTGGTTCTGGTTGAGGCTGACATTACGACTAACATCTCTGTTGAGGTTCAGGCTATGAGATTATTTACGATCCAGAATAGGATGGTCCTTGACGTCATACTAGCTGATAGGGGCGGGGCCTGTCGCGTCATCGGGACCTCTTGTTGCGTTTATATCCCTGACTCCGCCCCGACTGTTAACTTGGCAGTGCAAAAATTGCATAGATTAGCGACTGAACTGCACCAAGATAATGGAACATGGTCTCTCCAAGGGTGGCTCTGGGGTGCCTTTTCTTCCTGGGGCTGGAAAATACTGATGGGTTTGGTTGGAGTGGTGAGTGTAATTCTGTCATGCTGCCTTTGCATATATTGCCTCCCTCCATGTTGTTCAATGTGTGCTGCAAGTATACGTCCGAAAAAGAAGTTCCATGGTCAATATACCACTTCTATGATTACTGAAATTCCTGCTGATGCAAGTTGGTTGATGTTTATTGCAGAAGATGTTCTCGACTGAAGTAATTCAGGCCTGCCCCTAGAATGGATGTCGACACTACCTTTTGGTAAATAAATGAGGCTATAGTTAGCCAATGATGCTAAAAGGAGGGTCTGATAGAATTCACTTTTCGATGCTCTAATTACCCTATGATGACGTGTGAGTTAGCATCATATGACTAACTAATGCATTTACGTAAACACACTTATGCTGAATTCATATTCTTACCTATTTCGTATATATATGTGTGACCATATTAGTTTCTTAGCTTAGCTTGTGTGCCACCATTTTGTGTAACTCTCCGTGCCTGCGGGCTCTGCTCGCTCATGCCCCTCCCGCAGGAATACAGAAAGAAATATACTAAGACAGCAGTTTTCGTTTCTCGGCTCACTGGGACCGAAACTAACAACTTATGTTATCTGCAATGTTCTCATGCCCAGAGACGCCGAAGCCTAGCTCCCTGGCCTTGAGCAGAGATAATAATGTATCCCTGGCAGGTGCAGATGCCTGCTGTATGAGAGCATTGTTCACTGGTCTGGGGCTCAGTAGTTTTCCACAAGGGGCGTACCCCATTTACTGTATTGCATTATAATGTATTGCTGTGATGCAGAGAGTCAGTCCTCTCGTTCGCACTCCTAGGAGTGAGGTCGGACAGGGCCCTCTCATATGAGTGTTGTTTGGCCTAATAAAGACTTTTGTTTATACTTCTCCACTGTCCGGCTGACTTCCTATAAGGTAATTATAGGTGAGTGCTGTAAGTCACTCCAGTGGATTTGAGCCACGCTTATCATGGTGGTGCTGGTGGTGGTGTCTTGGACCGCAGGGATGGTGGAGGTGTTGTCCGCCGTGGTGGTGAAGGGGAGGACATGGCTTCAGCTCCCCGTGACCACTCCGCATCTGACAACACTGGCGTCTCAGAGATGACGAGGCGGGCACTGTCGTCAGAATCGAAGGGGGATGCATCTGTGTGTGAAACAGTGCATAGTTATTATCATGGTATAGTATGTGAAAATAGCTGTGGCATCTCACAATAAATTACTTTTTCTGACTGACATTTGGCCCTTTGCTGCTGTATTCATCTCTGGGCTCTGGCATGCACCCATTCAGGTATTGACTACAACTCCCATGGTGCTGCACAGTGGTGAGGGTATGTGTTTGGGGCAACGCTACATGTGCACTGGGTCTGGCATGGGGGATTGGGCAGGGACTTAGTACCCGCTGCATTGTTACGCTGCCATGCTTCTTACCTTCTCCTCCTTCCGCAGCACCAGAGGTGTCCAGACGTGTGATCCCCACAACAGATTCCGGTTCTATGGTGGACTCCACTAGATCCTCCAAGGCTGTGTTAGGCGTCACATTGGATGTGCCCCCTCCTGTACCAGCAGCATCCTTGACCCTCTGCCCATCTTCTCCTTGGCCCTCTTACGCAGGTCATACCAGCGTTTTTTTAAGTCGTCGATGCTGCGGTGGGTGACTCCGCAGGCATTTACCTTGTCCTTGATGCGCAGCCACATCTTTTGTTTTTCTGCCTCCGGCACCTTCAGCGACAACTTCCCAAACAGTCGGTCATTGTTGCTGGTCACACACTCTATTAGGATTTCCAGCTCCTTATCAGAAAACTTGCGTTTTCGCTTTCGGTGTGTGTCCTTTCCCTGCTGGGGGGCCTCCTTCTCCATCTTGTCCTGCTTGCCTTGTCCTGGTTGCTACTGGTTCTGTCTGGGTCCTCAGCTCCTGTGCTCTGCCTCCTCCTCTGTGCTACTCCGACCACTGAATGCAGCGTGGCTGTCCTACTTCTTGGTTGTGATGTCATCGGCCTGCTTCCGAAGCGTCGCGTAATTTTCCCGTTTTCACTATTACCGAAATCGCAAATACCGGATTCACTAATACCGAATCGGTATTAGCTAACTCGGTATTTGCTACTCTTGCTGTCGTACTTTCGCAATTTAATAGCGATTTTTACCGATTCAGTAATTTTTACCGAATAGTTTGATGCATCGCGGTTTGCATGTCCTTAATAGCGATTCCTTATTTTTCGCTATTACCGACATGTATTACCGATTGTTGATGCATATGCCCCTTAGCCACTTCTAGCTTCTCCATCCCTCACCCATCTCCTCTCTGCCACCCTTGGCATCGGTGAGACACTGTGCTTGGCCACGCCACATCTGGCTTCTCCATCCCTCACCCATCTCCTCTCTGCCACCCTTGGCATCTGTGAGACACTGTGCTTGGCCACGCCACATCTGGCTTCTCCATCCCTCGCCCATCTCCTCTCTGCCACCCTGGCATCGGTGAGACACTGTGCTTGACCTCGTCTGGCTTCTCCACCCCTCACCCATTTCCTCTCTGCCACCCTGGGCATTGGTGAGACACTGCACTTAGCCACTTCTAGCTTCTCCATCCCTCACCCATCTCCTCTCTGCTACCCTTGGCATCGGTGAGACACTGTGCTTGGCCACGCCACATCTGGCTTCTCCATCCCTCACCCATCTCCTATCTGCCACCCTTGGCATCGGTGAGACACTGTGCTTGGCCACACCACATCTGGCTTCTCCACCCTTCGCCCATCTCCTCTCTGCCACCCTGGCATTGGTGAGACACTGGGCTTGGCCACGTCTGGCTTCTCCACCCTTCACCCATCTCATCTCTGCCATCCCTTGGCATCGGTGAGACACTGGGCTTGTCCACGTCTGGCTTCTTCATCCCTCACCCATCTCCTCTGTGCCACTCTTGGCATCGGTGAGACGCTGTGCTTGGCCACACCACATCTGGCTTCTCCATCCCTCGGCCATCTCCTCTCTGCCACCCTGGCATCAGTGAGACACTGTGCTTGACCCCGTCTGGCTTCTCCACCCCTCACCCATCTCCTCTCAGCCACCCTTGGCATCGGTGAGACACTGTGCTTGGCCACGTCTGGCTTCTCCACCCCTCGCCCATCTCCTCTCTGCCACCCTTGGCATGGGTGAGACACTGTGCTTGGCCACGCCACATCTGGCTTCTCCATCCCTCGCCCATCTCCTCTCTGTCACCCATGGCATCGGTGAGACACTGCGCTTGGCCATGTCTGGCTTCTCCATCCTTCACCCATCTCCTCTCTGCCACCCTGGCATCGGTGAGACACTGTGCTTGGCCACGTCTGGCTTCTCCACCCTTCGTCCATCTCCTCTCTGCCACCCTTGGCATTGGTGAGACACTGGGCTTGTCCACGTCTGGATTTTCCACCCTTTGCCCATCTCTTCTCTGCCACCCTTGGCATCGGTGAGACACTGTGCTTGTCCACGTCTGGCTTTTCCACCCTTTGCCCATCTCCTCTCTGCCACCCTTGGCATCGGTAAGACACTGTGCTTGGCCACGCCACATCTGGCTTCTCCATCCCTCGCCCATCTCCTCTCTGGCACCCTGGCATCAGTGAGACACTGTGCTTGACCACGTCTGGCTTCTCCACCCCTCATCCATTTCCTCTCTGCCACCCTTGGCATCGGTTAGACACTGTGCTTGGCCACGTCTGGCTTCTCCACCCCTCGCCCATCTCCTCTCTGCCACCCTTGGCATGGGTGAGACACTGTGCTTGGCCACGCCACATTTGGCTTCTCCATCCCTCGCCCATCTCCTCTCTGCCACCCTTGGCATCGGTGAGACACTGTGCTTGGCCACGCCACATCTGGCTTCTCCATCCCTCGCCCATCTCCTTTCTGACACCCTTGGCATCGGTGAGACACTGTGCTTGGCCATGTCTGGCTTCTCCACCCTTCGCCCATCTCCTCTCTGCCACCCTTGGCATCGGTGAGACACTGGGCTTGTCCACGTCTGGCTTTTTCACCCTTTGCCCATCTCTTCTCTGCCACCCTTGGCATCGGTGAGACACTGTGCTTGTCCACGTCTGGCTTCTCCACCCTTTGCCCATCTCCTCTCTGCCACCCTTGGCATCGGTGAGACACTGTGCTTGGCCACTTCTGGCTTCCTCACCCCTCTCCCATCTCCTCTCTGTCACCCTGGCATCTTTGAGACACAGTGCTTGGCCACGTCTGGCTTCTCCACCCTTCGCCCATCTCCTCCTTGCTACCCTGGCATCGGTGAGACACTGTGCTTGGCCACTTCGGGCTTCTCCAGCCCGCGCCCATCTCCTCTCTGCCACCCTGGCATCGGTGAGACATGTGCTTGGCCACCACACATCTGGCTACTCCATCCCTCACCCATCTTCTCTCTGCCACCCTTGGCATCGGTGAGACACTAGGCTTGTCCACGTCTGGCTTCTCCACCCTTCGTCCATCTCCTCTCTGCCACCCTTGGCATCGGTGAGACACTGTGCTTGGCCACTTCTGGCTTCTCCATCCCTCGCCCATCTCCTCTCTGCCACCCTTTACATCGGTGAGACACTGCGCTTGGCCATGTCTGGCTTCTCCTTCCCTCACCCATCTTCTCTCTGGCACACTTGGCATCGGTGAGACACTGTGCTTGTCCACGTCTGGCTTCTCCACCCCTCGCCCATCTCCTCCCTGCCCCCTTGGCATCGGTGAGACACTGTTCTTGTCCACATCTGGCTTCTCTACCCCTCTCCCATCTCCTCTCTGCCACCTTGGCATCGGTGAGACACAGTGCTTGGCCACGTCTGGCTTCTCCACCCTTCGCCCATCTCCTCTCTGCCACCCTGGCATCGGTGAGACACTGTGCTTGGCCACTTCTGGCTTCTCCACCCCTCGCCCATCTCCTCGCTGCCACCCTTGGCATTAGTGAGACACTGCGCTTGGCCTTGCCACGTCATGGATGAGTTGTGACTTGTCAGGGATGTGTTGAGACTTGGTTTGGTTGTGTTGTGACAGTGTGACTTGTCATGGTTGAGTTGTCACTTGTCATGGATGTGTTGCGACTTGTCCTGGATGTGTTATGACTTGTCATGGTTGTAGGGTGACTTGTCATGGTTGTGTTGTGACTTGTCATTGATGTGTTGTGACTTGTCATGGTTGAGTTGTGACTTGTCATGGATGTGTTGTGACTTGTCATTGATGTGTTATGACTTGTCATGGATGTTTTGTGACTTGTCGTTGATGTGTTGTGACTTGTCATGGGTGTGTTGTGACTTGCCATGGTTGTGTTGTGACTTGTCATGGTTGTGTTGTGAATTGTCATGGTTGTGTTGTGACTTGTCATGGTTGTGTTGTGGCTTGTCATGGATGTGTTGTGACTTGTCATGGTTTTGTTGTGACTCGCCATGGATGTGTTGTGACTTGTCGTTGATGTGTTGTGACTGGCCATGGATGTGTTGTGACTTGTCATGGTTGTGTTTTGACTTGTCATGGTTGTGTTGTGAATTGTCATGGTTGTGTTGTGACTTGTCATGGTTGTGTTGTGACTTGTCATGGTTGTGTTGTGAATTGTCATGGTTGTGTTGTGGCTTGTCCTGGATGTGTTATGACTTGTCATGGTTGTAGGGCGACTTGTCATGGTTGTGTTGTGGCTTGCCATGGATGTGTTGTGACTTGTCCTGGATGTGTTATGACTTGTCATGGTTGTAGGGTGACTTGTCATGGTTGTGTTGTGGCTTGCCATGGATATGTTGTGACTTGCCATGGTTTTGTTGTGACTTGCCATGGATGTGTTGTGACTTGTTGTTGATGTGTTGTGACTTGCCATGGATGTGTTGTCACTTGTCATGGATGTGTTGTGACTTGTCCTGGATGTGTTATGACTTGTCATGGTTGTAGGGTGACTTGTCATGGTTGTGTTGTGACTTGTCATTGATGTGTTGTGACTTGTCATGGTTGAGTTGTGACTTGTCATGGATGTGATGTGACTTGTCGTTGATGTGTTGTGACTTGTCATGGGTGTGTTGTGACTTGCCATGGTTGTGTTGTGACTTGTCATGGTTGTGTTGTGAATTGTCATGGTTGTGTTGTGACTTGTCATGGTTGTGTTGTGGCTTGTCATGGATGTGTTGTGACTTGTCATGGTTTTGTTGTGACTCGCCATGGATGTGTTGTGACTTGTCGTTGATGTGTTGTGACTCGCCATGGATGTGTTGTGACTTATCATGGTTGTGTTTTGACTTGTCATGGTTGTGTTGTGAATTGTCATGGTTGTGTTGTGACTTGTCATGGTTGTGTTGTGAATTGTCATGGTTGTGTTGTGGCTTGTCCTGGATGTGTTATGACTTGTCATGGTTGTAGGGTGACTTGTCATGGTTGTGTTGTGGCTTGCCATGGATGTGTTGTGACTTGTTGTTGATGTGTTGTGACTTGCCATGGATGTGTTGTGACTTGTCATGGTTGTGTTGTGACTTGTCATTGGTGCTGTGTATCCTGTCCATGGTTCCCAGGTCCCTGCTGCTCAGCCAGGTTGTGCTGTTCACGCTGATGTTTAGCACCGGTTATTTATTTATTTATAAAGTTTTTTATAGCGCAAACTTGATCCCGAAGGATATCAGATTGTTTGTCCCGCGCTGGAAAGTCAGTGTTAATGGCGCCATACACAGCATAGGACGGCGCTGCTTCTTTCTGCTGCTCAAGTAGATGTCCTGCTCGAGCGGCAGCATCCTCAACGCGAACGGAAGCTTTCTCAATGCAAGCGGTTGCGACCATCTGCGCCCGCCCGCATTGAGCTGTCTCAATGGGAGGCGGTCTAACAATGGATTGTACCCGCTCACTTTTGCCAGCTTAACATTGGCGAGCGCGAGCGAGGAAAAAACTCTGCTCTGCGAATTTTGAAAACTCTGCAACTCCGCGAACATAGCGGAGGTCACTGCCTAGACCTAAAAAAGATAGGACAGTGTCGGAAAGGCCTGTGAAGCAGTCATGGGCTCTGAGTGTGTATCTGGGTGTGTAGGGTGAGATTGGGGCTACCTATGCTGCTAGCCTTCATGTCCACATGCCACCAAGCTGCCAGGTGTTACCAGAATTGTCCTGTCTCGTTTTTGCGCCTCCAGCTTTGGCCCAAACTCGATGGGCGGCCAGTTCATGCTGTTAAGGCCCTCAGTCAAGGGCAATAACACTTAATTAACGAACTGTCTGCAGTAACTGCTGACGTCGCTTCAGCGCCGAGGTCTGAGTACGCACAGACGCACGGAGTTTGTCAATGGACGTGCTCTACTGGCTATCACCTGAGCTGCCTATAATTACTGTAAACCGCAGAAGAATGGAGGCGGAAGTGATGTGAAATGCCAGCCCCGTAGCGGCTCGAAGGATGCTGTCAGCTCAGATCTGAGCACACTGCTGAACGGAGGAAGGTGCTTTCATCCGGAACAATTATTGGGATTATGCACACACACCTCACAGCGAAAACACTGACTGCAAGGCTGGAACCTGCAGCACAACACCGAGAAGAAAGGCAAGAGTGGCATTTCACCACACGTGGCCTCTGGCCCTGGGGGTCGGCTGCAGACATTCCGAGAACAGGGGTCCCCTCCACCGACTCACCCCGAGGATAGAGGCGGGAGTCACGGGGGCAGTCAGGCCTTCAGGGAAGGACTGGACTGAACAATGCAACCCCACTCCGCCTGTAAGGAAGGGGTTAAGGTCTCAGGGCCAAAGACAAGTGTAGGACACGTAAGGACAAATGCACCCCTCCAGGAAAGTTTTAAGAACTTCAATCTCCTCGCAAAGAAAGAGGAACCATTGGGGGTTCCTGGCCAGGGCAGCCCGAGACCGCCCCTTGTAAGAGCAGGTAAAAGAGACATCCAGGAAGGGTCGAATGTAGAGTGCCTCCTCCGGGACTGGAGCGGAGACATGAGAGGATGCAGTCATGAAGACAAACATTCAACTTTTAGAAGGTATCAAACTTTGGACTCCATGCCTCGGCTTCCTTCAGCCTAGCGGGGTCATGGGATCTGGGCCTCTAGAGACGGTGGGTAGCCCGACGTCCCCGCAGGGGACCCTCATAAGAGGGCGGCCCCTTTAGTGCCACAGGATGGCACGCTGGACAGCCTAGTGTCCAGAGACCCCTTCGGGGTCCCACTCGTCACTTCCAGCCGAGGTGGGGGACAGGGAGAGGTATATATTCCTCCCCCGCCCACCTGCCGGTTCCATGAGGTGTATTTGTCCAGCGCGAGGCAGTATCCATGGCTACTGCTCGTGTCCCCGACACCCATTCTTGACCATCTGACATCAGTTGATTCTTCTGACAGCACCGCTGCCGTGCCGCACATTCCCGGCCCTCTTAGGTCACTTGTGCGAAGAACCTCACCATACCTCTGAGCCGTTAGTGTCGAAGTCTATATGTTTTATTCCACCCCCCCCGCCCCCACGGCCATAAAAGAAGAAGCCTGTTTGTTGTAATCCTTCCTTCTGTGTCTTGAGTGTAAAAGCCTGTATGTTTTATTCCCCCCTCTGGGAAGTGAGTGTCGAAGCCTGTATGTTTTATTCCCCCCTCTGGGTAGTGAGTGTCGAAGCCTGTATGTTTTATTCCCCCCTCTGGGTAGTGAGTGTCGAAGCCTGTATGTTTTATTCCACCCGCCACGAGCATAAAAGAAGAAGCCTGTATGTTGTAATCCTTCCTTCTGTGTCTTGAGTGTAAAAGCCTGTATGTTTTATTCTCCCCCTGGTCGTGACTGTAGTGGCCTATAAGGTTTATTCTCCTCCCGGGTCGTACGTCTCGTAGCCTGTATGTTTTATTCCTCCCTCTGGGTAGTCGATGTCGAAGTCTGTGGGCCCGATTCACAAAAGTAAACTGAGACGAAAGTCTAACATAACGACTTTTGGTAATCACAAAAGGCATTTACGAGTAGTAAAGATAGACTTTTGTCTCCGTCAAACTTAAGTTTTGGTCTTAAGTTCAAATGAGATAAAAACGGAGACAAAAGTCTAACTTTATGACTTTCGGTATTCATAAAACGCATTTACAAATCGTAAAGTTAGACTTTTGTCTCAGTTTTGGTCTTAGTTGAACTTAAAACCAAAACTTAAGTTGAACTGAAACCAAAAGTGAGACAAAAGTCTAACTTTACGACTCATAACTGGCCTTTGTGAATACCGAATATTGTAAAATTAGACCCGATTCACAAAGGTAGACTGAGACAAAAGTCTAACTTTATGCTTTTGGTATTCACAAAGGGCATTTACAAGTAGTAAAGATAGACTTTTGTCTCAGTCAAACTTAAGTTTTGGTCTTAACTTCAACTGAGATTGTGGCCAACTCTGTTTTGGACATGCCAGTCACGTTTTAGGAGTTACAGCAGTACACTGAAAGAGACAGTCTTTTGTGACAGAAGGAAAGCTTTGAATAAAAAATTTGCAGCATTCACACCAATAATTTTTAATTCTTTTAAGGACATGGAGGTGAGGATGATTGCTTCTCTTTCTTTTACTGCAAAAACACAGCAGCCAATGAAAAACATTTTAATATTACATAAACTATATTTCCCATGATACTCTGCTACAACCACCAATCATGGTCCAGCCGTCCATATAAGAGTAGCCATCGCCATCTTAAGACCCTCTTTCTTTGCTCGCAGCAGTCTCTCAGATTAAACAGTGATAACAACCAATATCACCTGTAGGGGCAACTCCAACGGCCATCCAATATGACAGCGACATCTCATCCAGGAACCGGAACACGAAGTGTCACCCATGACATGAATACTGGACATGATCATTCTGGTTTCCGATCCAAACCTGGAAATAAAAAGAAGATCCGTAAAATCCAATTAACACAAACTATACATATGGGCGGGTCAACAAGTCATAACACTCACATAGTGACATATTAGGCGGGATAATCCTTGTCTCCGTGTCCTTGATAGGATAGAAAAATATTGGCGCAAATGCAAGCAAATGTATTATTCTATTTCCGGACCAGAGGCTTGGATTATTGGTAGTTTAACGCTTATCAAAACCACAGAAGTAATATCTTTTACAGGTTTATAGTAAGAAAATGTAAAGTATATTCAGACGACCAATCAGCCGATTTCATAATATCTTGAATGGTTGAACCCAACAAAGGATTTAGAGGCCATTGCTCCTCAAACAGAGTCAGCTCCGAAGTCCTGAGTATCAATACCAGCTTCTCTCATGATTGATTTCAGCCATCTTGCAATTGTAGAAGATGAAACAGGTTTGAACGGCTTTTGCAAAGCAATCAATAATTGTGTAGAACCTTCAGGTCACAAAGTACGAGTACATTCTTCATAAGCTTTCAAGCATTAAACCACACACAATTTAACATTAACAGGACATGCATCATACTCTGTACAGTGAGAAAACGTTTTCATTCTGCTAGTGAGGGTAAAGGAAACTCCTTCCGGTGTAAATACTCTACCTGTAAAGTTTAGAATCTCACATCCAAAGTATGTCTACAGGAGAAAGAACATACGCGCATGGCCAGCTTAGCTGAGAACTGTTTCATAGCCAAACGAGGATTGTCTGCCCATCGTTCAAAGAGAGCCAGAACCATTGACACATGCCACACAAATGAATACTTAGCTTTGGGAGGATTAGCCAACCGGATACCCTTAAGAAGTTTACAAACTATCGGGTGCATACCGACCGGCTTGCCATCCACCTGTGTATGACCCGCAGAAATGGCTGATTGAAAATTATTCACAAACCTGTAAGACAAATCTGTTGAAGCCGTATAAGACAGAAAATTTACAACATGGGATAACTCTGGCCCCACCGGATCCACGTGCTGTTCCTAGCACCAACGCGCCCAGCATCGCCACATTGAGGAGTATCGTTTCTGGATGGAAGGAGCCGGGCCCTGTTGTATGAAGTTTGAAGCCCTGTCCGAAATGCCTGGAATGTCCCATAGTTTCCTGAAAGCCTCCAGACCATCAGTGACAACTGCCCGACTTTATCAGTGATCGCAGTTCTCCGTGAGGGAGCTGGAGCATCATCTGAGACCAGGGCAGGAGCCGGGGGTAATTGCACATCAGTTCCAACAGAAACAGAAACCAAGGCTCAGCTTTCCAAAGAAGAGTTACCAACTCTACTTCCACTGTTTGGCGATTGATCTGGGTTGTCAGTCTGGGAATGAGAATGAACCGAGGAAAAGCACAGTTCAGAATTCCAAACCAGTCCTGCGAAAAGGCATCCGTCCCTTTCGCTAATGTATCTGGCATCCAGCTGAAGAAAGTCTCTAACTGGTGATTCAATTTGGAGGTGAAAAGATCTATAATGCAAGGAGCTCAGAGGGTCTGTACTAAGCCTGGGCAGAGTTTGTGGAGTCCTGCTACACGGAACTCCATGAAGTGCAAAAAGGAACTCTGCCACGCTCCACAGAGCCCCGCAAGGGTTGGATAAATGCTGCCTGTGGTGATTTTCAGTGACAGGTGCTTGTCTGCACTGTGCAATCATCGTGAACGGCACCATGCGTAGCGCAAGCGAGCGCTGTTTCCTTTCTGCCGCTCGAGTAGATTTTTACTCGAGCTGAAGCATTCTCAACGCGAAAGGACAGTTTCTCAACGCGAGTGGTCGCGAGCATATGCGACCACTCTAAATGAGAAATCTGACCGCCTGAGTTGGGAAATCTTGCCGGGAAGTTGATTTTCTGCACATGCCAACTTGATGTTGACGATCGTGAACAAGGAAAAATCTCACCAGCAGGTGGATTTTCCTCGCTAGAGCTCGCCAACTAGACGTTGATGAACGCAAGCAAGGAAAAAACTCTGCTCCACTACTCTGAGTGGAGTTTTTCGGAACTCCGCGAGCTCTGCGTAACACGGAGTGCAGAAATCTCCACAAACTCCATTTGGAACAGATGTGGCTGGAGCTGCCAGTTACTGTAATCTGCCAGATACCTAGAGTTCAAGTCCACCACAGCATTGGACTGACCTGGAATGTACTCCACTATCACCAATATCTATTGACTCGGGCAATAGTGTCAAAAGTCCTTGGCTATCTCCACCAGACATCTCTAGACAATTGATTTGAAGGAACAATTATTTGAGAGACCACCTTCCGTCAGTGGAGATATCTCTGCAACGCACTCCCCAGCCCCACCATCTGGCTTTTGACTCTCTTATTACCTCTGGTTGGAACCCGAAGATGGCCATGCCTTTCCATGCATCCGCATGTCCCAACCACCAGCGAAGTTCCTCCTGTACTTCCTCTGTCAGGAGAATCTGATCTGTATAAGAGAGGCTTTTCTGAAGATGTTGAATTTTCAACCTTTGGAGAGCCTGGAAATGAAATGGACCCTGGAAAACGGCTTGCATTGAGGATGCCAACAGACCTACCAAACGGGCAATCACTGGTAAAGAAGCCAAATGTCGGCAAAGGACCAACTTCAGTTCCGTCTTCATGTCTAGAAATTTTGTTTTATGGAGAACCTGCTGTGCCGTCTATGAATCGATCACAAACCCCAGAAAGTCTATTGTCTGAGATGGACAGAGTATTGATTTGATTCTGTTAATGATGTACCCCAATCTGTAAGAGAGATGTTGCCATCTGTAAGAGAAGGTTGGCCAGAGATTTGGATTGGGCCATGAAGAGAATGCCATCCAAATAGACTAATATGAATATTTCCTGCTCTGTGGGATGGGCTCCCACTGGCTTCATCACCTTGGTAAAACACCATGGTGCCGAAGAAAACCCAAAAGAAAGGACCAAATACTCCAACCACCTGCCCCTCCACCGCCATTGAAGCAATCTCTGGTGCAGAGGGAAGATGGGATGGCCAGATACACATCCTTGAAGGTCCAGCCAGACCGTCCAATCCCCTTCCTGTAATAGATCTGGTAAAAGGTGGATGCTCTTCATCTTGAAATGGTTGGACACTATGTACTGATTGAACTCTTTCAAATTCAGAAACAACCTGTGGCCACCTCCTTGTTTCTGAACCAAGAAGACGTTACTGCAGGAACCCCCGGCGCTGTTATCACAATATGCCAACGCATGCTTCTGCAACAGGTCTTCTACTTCTGCATTGATAAAAGAGCACTCTTGTCGGCAAAAATGTACCTGTTGAGAGAGAGACAATTGAAAATTGAACACGACCCCCCAAAGGTATAAATGAGGTATTGAGAAGTCTAACCTGCAGAATTTTTGGGAGTGGAATACCGCTCTATGGCCGCCTCTGTTGAAGCGTAGGAAAGAAGGGTCCCAGTAGAGCTTTTGTACATTTGCTTAAATTTATTACAAAATTCAAAAAGTGATAACAGGCAATGTCAATTAATCACAAAGCATGAGCCATATCATTTAATAAATAAAAGTGCCCCAAGAAAGGGAAGAGGGGGAATAGCGTGATGCTGTGAGGGAAAAGGAACGTGAGGGGTAGAGTTAGTGGCAAATTATATATTGCAAAATTAATTCAAAATGCAATACAATTATGAGGCTTCAGAAACCTGAGCCGGAAAGTTGGGGATTATAACATATCCCAAAGGTTTTGGAATGTTTCTATTGACACTGAAATTTTCAAGATCATAGGGGAGTGTCAACCGAACAAAGTTATGGAGGTAGCCGTCGACGTTTCGACCCCACGCTACACTTGTAGGCGTATATATAGCCTTACACCGGGGTCTTCATCAGGACGGGGTAATCAGCAAAGGAGCACTACAATATCTGCTCAAATGGAGCAAGTTGCATGGCTATGTCCACCTGTACGCACGTTGGACGATCATGCAGGATCTTTTTAAAAAAGGCCACAACGGTTGTGGATATCCTGCTTTTATAAAATTCGCAACAGCACTAGAGGTCACATCAAATTGTGCCGCATCTTGTTTTTACAAATCACAGAATATTAAGTCGGAAACTTTCCGCGGTGATGGGCGTTCGCTGGTCTCAATCACGTTGTTTGTACACACTGGAGCTATGTAGCCTGTAGGAGTTCGAAATATGCAAATTCAAGGAATATATCACTTTGCTCGGCGGAGCGTCGATAAAGATCGCGTCACTTGTGCCGCATCTTGTCTAAATGTTCACAGAGCTTTAAACTTAGGCCATCCCGCGGTTGCTAACTGCAAGCCTCTGTTGAAGCAGCGCCTGGAGAATCTTTGCCTGGTGGGATAGAATGTACCACCCCTGGTGGAGTCCTGGCAATATCCTCCTCCTTGACAGAATCCACCTCTTGCAGGGCCTTTATAATAGTAACGGCCTGGCGAGCAGCCCCTGCCTCGTCCAGCCCGATGGAAAAGGCCAGGCTGAAATTCGATTGGGCTTTATCAAGTGAAGCAAAGGTAGCAACATACTTAGATACGTCTTTAACAAATTCATCTCCTAATAGATAACCCTCAGCCAAGGGACCCACTTCTGCCGAAGCGAGTTCGGTAAGGTTGGAATCCATGCACATTAGGAATGATTTGTGTGATTCGGTTGACACAGCGCAGTTATCTTATTGTTATCACATCCTTAATATATCTGGGTACTCAAAGATGCCTGCAACGGTGCCTTAATCCTCAAAATGTTTTAAAATGTCTATTTTTAACCAATCAAGGGACCCAGAACAGATGTACTATCACATTTGTCCTTGTTGCTAACATCTTGGGGTAAAGGTTTCGAATATAAATGTGTAAGTTGACTGTCAGACTCCGCGCTCCTGACTTCACCCCTTTCTGCTACCACCAAATGGTTGGGGGAGTTAGCATAATCCTACTACGTGGAATTCTGCGGGGTCACAAAAAAACTCTGCAACGGGCGGAGTTTTCCGGCGCACCCATTTACATTGCGTTGGGAATGCGGAGTGCGTCCGTGCTTCTAAATTGCATGTGAATGGAACTAAGCCGTCCTCAAGTGTGATTGTGTCCTAAATCACATGTGAACAGCACCATGTGTTCCACATGGGTGCGGCTATCTTATTTTCCTGCTCTCTGTTATGGTGCTTGGCCTAAATTTTAATCTGTTGTTAATCTTTGTAATCCTGCTCCTTTATTACTTTTCTATCCCTAATTTTTATTTTTTATAAAAGTGTGTGTCTTTGTGTTTGTGTATTTTATGTTTTTGTGTAAATTGTTTCGTGTTTTGGGACATTTTGACTACGTTTATTTCCCATTCTTTCCTTATTTCTTTCTTCTTTACTTCCCCTTCCTTTTCCTTCTTATTATTTATTTCCCCACTAAGCGTCATGGTAGCGGAGTGACTTTTGTGCGGGCGGCGCCGCTGCCCAGGTGAGCAGCCCCGGGCGATCTTTGGAGAGGAGGAGGTGGCAGCTCTAGATTTCTTTTGTTCAGCTCCACCTCCCCTCTATGCTGGCAGCAGGCGGCAGGCCGGGTAGCGGGTACACCCTTCAGGAGCGTCGGCGGTGCTGAGGGATGGTGCGCCGGTGTGTGTGGTGCACCAGCCATTTCGGGTTCACTGCCCAGCAGCTGAAGCACCATTAGGCGGACATTCTGGACTGTGGACAGGACATGCTCGACCTGCTAGGCATCGAGATTCCAGGGCTCAGTGATTTTTTTTTTGCATTGTAGAACACAAACACAAAAATAATTAATTGTTGTGTTTGTGTTCTACAACGCTAAAAAATAAAATCCTAATAGCATGCTGCTCACACTCACAGGCAAGTTATGTTTAGTTTACACTGGTATATTATTGTGCGATCCAGTTTATAGTTTCTGCTTGGCAGGTGTCGCTACCTAATCACACTCAACAGGCGCTCGCTTTGGCTGATTAATTAACCCGTTTGCGGCGGCCGCGATTCCGCGGCAGTGCGGCACTTCCTCAAAATGGGCGGGGTTGTGTCGGCCGTTGGACGTGCGCAACACTACGAAGGTAATGCTCGCAACATCCAATGGCTGACGGCAGCACTTAAGGGGTTAAGAAGCCATTGCAGACTGTGTCTTCTGTCGCTTTAATGAATCACTGAGTACTGTGCTCTCTCTGTGACTTTGTTTATGTAGGTCGTACAGGTTATTTAATTGAATTCACATTGATGATGTGAAGTATGCATCTATGCTTTGCAAAAAAGGGAGACTAAGTTGGCTCATCAAGGGTGTTGGAATAGATAGATTCAAAGATCGTTCACTGCAATACATTAGTTCAAAATGCAGCTTTTGTTAAGGAGAATTGGAATATGGATTTAACGACAGTCGATAGACTCGAGTTGAAACTAGTAGTTCTATAGGTGATCTGTTTTAGCGACTGCGTTTGCTTTTCATAAAACATTTTGTGGAGATTATCAATGGAATCACTAAATGTAGGAAGCTGGCTCTGAATATACTATACCAAAATGAGGTATAGTGCACAGCTTCCAAAGACTCCCCAGAGGTACAGCAGAGGCTAAATTAGGTAAGTTGTACAGCTCTCTTTGTGGTAGTGTGGGCGAGCAGCTAAGCATATCCAGAGGATGTGTTAAGCATTTATTGTAATCACTAAATTAAAGACTGACACACACTCAGAGACAGAATCCAGACCAATTAGGTAAGTATAAAAAAAGATGTACATATGTTTTATTTTAGAACCAAGCAGGACTTGGCACCAGTGAGTAATATACTTTCAAAATGCAAGTCTGTTCAAGGTAATGCAGTTGTGCTTGACATTACAATTTTTACAGGTTTGTATCACTTTTTTAATGCAGTTTGTATCATACAATAAGTACTTTCAGATTACTTTTGAGTTACTTTGGATTACTTTGAGTACTGGGGGTGGTATGCCTAGATACCACACCTTAGGATCTCTACATACAAGGTAAGAGTGCCTTTTTATACTTTGCAATTGGGTTCACTTTTCGTCATACTTTAACAGTTCCACACAAAACTATTTTAGGGTCAAAATCTGATAACATTGGTCCCTATGGGAAAAAATGGTTATTGGTTTTGGAGGTAAGTACTCATCTCACGAGGGTGCGCTTAGGGGGTTAGGACCAAGGTTGACCAAGGCCTAGATGGGCCCTCAAGTTGCACCACCAGCAGCACCTGGGCGGCCGGGAGCCTAGTGCAGGGGCCCAATGTTAGCCAATAGAGTTAAGGGGGCCTTTGGTTAGGGTCTGCTGATGAGCAGGCCACTCTATTGTGGGAGCCAAGCTCCTGGAATTAAGGTCAGCACTGCATGGGGCCAACAACCAGCACAGGAGCTGCACCACCAGTGGCACTGGGGTGGCTGGGTGCGGGGTGCAAAAAGGGCAATGAGGACACTGAGTTTCTCAATGACAAAGACCTTCAGTTTTGGAAAGATATTGCAGTCTCAGCAGCGAGACTTCCTGAAGGCAACCACCAGCTTAGATCTTGGGGGATGCATGGACACCGTTGGTTGGGCCACCCAGGCCGTGAGGCATGGGTGCAGGGGTGTCTTCTGGTATTGGGTTTTCTTACCAGCTCTGGTCGCGGTTTAGGGGACCCTTCAGGTTGAGGCTGCAGGCGTCATCGGGAGTCTTGAGGGAGGTCGGGGATAACCAGTTCCCAGGTCAGGAATGCTGGGGAGATGACCGTGGGGTGTTGGGCCGTGGGCGTCGGGTGCAGAGTAATGCAGAATCACACCGGTATCCGGATTCTGGAGGTGAGTCTTTGTTTGAGCAAATCCGGTGCTAACGCAAGACAGAGTCTGTAGGAAGGTCGCAGGGCAGGTCCTCGGGGCTCTGGGGGTGACTGGCTGCTACGCTCGCTGGGGTTATTACTGTAGTCAGGTCATAGGCCCGACAGGCCGGTCGGGCTGGGGCCAAGGCAGTTGGTGTTTTCTTCACCTTCCTGAGTCAACACGGCTCTTTGGTCGTTCTTTCTTCCTCGACTCTGAGGAGGCGAGGTTCAGGGTCGCCGCTAGTGGGAGGGAGAATGAGTCTCTTCCTAATTGACTTCATCTTCAAGATGGAGGGGACTGAGAAGTGTGCTTCACTTGCCTCCCCACCTGAGTGGTGGGGTTGGAAAAGGTGGGCACACCTCTCTTCCTAGCTTTGATTTGCTGCCAATTCTCCCACCCAAAGTGGGGGTCAGAACCGGTGGGTGCCAGTTGCTGGGGACAACAGAAGGCAGAGAAAGCGTACAAAGACGGCAGGCCTTTGAAGCGTCCCCTTTCCTGGACCCAGCCATCCTGGGGAAGGAAGCATGACACCTCTGCCCAGGATGAACTTTGGTTCTGGACCCAGAGAGCAGAGGCCCTCTACCCAGTGTTCCAGAAACCTGTCTGGTTGTGGCAAATGGTGGGCATTCAAAAACCACACCAGGGCTGGTCGATTTTCTGCCTTCTGACTGCTTTTTTCCTTAAATCCCTCACTGGCATCAGTGTGGGTTTAATGTGCCGAGAGGTTTGCTACCAAATGTCCCAGTTTTAAGTAAAGTCATTATGGGGCTGTGGAGTTCGTAATGACAAACTTCTAGAACATATACTCTTTATGGCTTTACTACACTTACACTGTCTAAGAATGGGCTGAGACACTGAAGGGGTACAATGCTCATGCCTCTGTACCCTCACCTGAGGCAGGTGTACCCTGCTAGAGGGGTGACTCACCTAGGCCTCAGTCAGTGGATTGCAGACATGGCACACAGGGATATGTTCAATGCATCAAGTGACACACGTCACCTGGCCACACAGTCTAAGATTCTATCAAAGAATATATATATATCTAATTCACCACCTTAATCTTTTGTATTCATTTTTAATGTAATAATTCATAAACAGTATGTCACTGCAAATATTAGTTCATCTTAAAGTCTCATGTTAATGTATTTAACAGTATACAATGAATGTAAATCATAAAACAACCGTAGCCTATTTAACAAAATAGTAGTTTCTGTTACAAAACGTTTTTGTGTAATTTCACATGTATAACGTTGCTCAATGCGTTTCGGGATCTCTGTCCCTTCTTCGGGGGCCCATTTAAAAGTTATAAATGCACAATAATGAGGAGGAGGAAATATCACTTCTCCGTATATTTGATGATCTAAGCGAACAACTTGAGTAAGCAAAGTCACATGCATATTGAAGAATACAGTTTCTGCATGAAAAGCAGCAGATGATTTGATGTAACGTACCCTGAATCAGCTCAGAAAATCAAAAAGATGAATAAAGAATAGACCCTTGTGCCTAAGAGACCAGAAATTAGGGGCCTGATTCACAGAATGAACTTAAGACTCAATCCTAAACTTACTACTATTTTGGTATTCACAGAAGTTAGGATTTTGTCTTAAATTTGTCTTAAGACAAACTAAAGACAGACTTAAAACAGACTTAAGACAGACTTAAAACAGACTTAAGACAGACTTAAGACAACATCATAACTGAAGTCTGTCTTAAGTCTATCTTAAGTCTGTCTTAATTTTGTCTTAAGGCAAATGTAAGACAAAATTCTAACTTCTGTGAATACCAAAAGTAGTAAGTTTGTTTTGTGAATACTGTCGTAAATATTTAATTTACCATCTTAATTTCTATGCAGGTAAGTACTTAATCAATAATAACTCAATCGGAAAGAAAGAAAACAGAGTCCGTGGTGTTAGAGTTCTTAGGGGTTTTATTCCTTAAAAAGGAATCGTTCCGGAACTGGATATCATGTTCCTGCAACCACACAGGGTTCAGGAAGGGATAGAGCAATGTTTTATTGACAGTACATAGCTTATATACTTCATTTACATCATAGAAAGCAATATAGTAGGCGTAACAGCTGAGAGTAGACAAGATAACAGCATCCACGTGTTACTAGTACGTAATCAGAAGGCGTGGACTAGGCGTAACTGGAGGTGTGCTCTAGAAACGTCACAGGTAGGTGTCATATGTGGGTGGCACTTAAACAGAAATTTTGCAATGTCAGCAGAAATCGGAGGCTTGGATGCGCGCGCAGCTGCATGACGTGTGATTGGCGTGAAACTGGAGGGTGCAGGGGGCTTGACATTTACACTGACGGAAAGAGACAGAAGTCTGGCATGTCAGATCAACTTGTGCTTCTATCATATCTGATATCTGATGTTTAGGAACTGAGCTATCTGGGCAGAAAGGTCTCTAGGGCAGAAGCTATTCTATACTGACTGTGAGTGCGTGTATAAGCGCCTGAGTGTCTGCATGAAAAGCGTGGGGGCATGGGCCTTCCATGGGAGCATGGTAACAGAGGCTATGAATTACTTGCACGGAGACAGGCCGGCCCTTCGGCTCTGCAGCTGGGGGATGTTTACTGAAACTAGTAGGCAGGAATGTATCTTCGAGGAGCGGAACAGATAACTCGAAGGTTGTAGTCAGTCTTGGCAGGCAGCAGGCTGAGCCAAGCGTGGTGGGCCACGCTGGAAGTAAGGCAGAGTTCACAGGTACGGGGGCAGCCTGGACAGCCTGGGCTGAGGCTTTCAGAGTCAGAAGGAAGAAAAAGGCTCGATGGCAGAAATTCAGGGCCTACTTTGCCAGAGCTGAAAAACATGTAAAGTACACTACAAAAAGACGTTGGCATAGCATACTTAGGAACGGACTATCCAACCCATTCAGGGTGGGTCTGAAAGAGGACATGTTAACGTTGGACGCAAATGTATTTGCGTCTTCATAGCTGGCACAGGAGGGAAGTTACATGCACTTTAACTCGTACATGGAGACGGTGGGGTACACGATAGGGAACATAACTTGACCAAAAATTTATATTTCCTCATTCCCTCCTTGTTCCCTACGGACCCTTCATGATATATCGATCCTCATGAATTGATCAGTTTGTTCTTGTAACATAATTTGCTCGTCTCTCTTCCGTTGTCTGTTTGAGAGAAAACTGGAATGTTCAATGCACGATGTGGCACACAGTCCACATATCGCCGGCCCACACTGTAGGCACAGGCAGCAGCTGAATACTATGACAAGGCCAAGGCCTAGGAAGGATAGGATCTTCCATCCCCAAGCGGACAACGTTGTCCAGAACTAACCGGACCAAGTCCAGGTGCCTGGATTCTGATGTATTAAACTTGCAATTTTGTGAAGGCGTGTAATAGCTTTGTATACAGATGGCGCGTTTTCTGGAATGAAAACACAGCAACTTGACCCGATGACCTTACAGGCTCCACCTCTATCTGCCAAGATGACGTCAATAACAAGACGATTCTGAAGGACAACAACCCGCATGGCGGACTGCTCCTCAGTTAGGTTACCTAAGGCGGAGGCAGTTTCATGTACTACAGCTTCAAGGGTTCTAGTTAATCTACGTATTAATTTACTGTTTTGGACGGGGCCTAAAAAGAAAAAGAATCCTTTATTAAAATCGGTGTATTGTTCCCATGCCGTTTCTGTATAGTCGACAAGCGGGAGATCTCTTCGGAGTCTATTCTTTACTAGATTTGTGTTTCTGTGATAATCAGGAGGGGCTAGAAAAACAGGTGGCAGAAGGAATGCAATATAACAGGTACCATCCCAATCTGGAGGCAGACGTATGTATGCGGTATGACCACAAACAAAATAAGAATGACGGGTAGCTTTAAAGGATGATTTACCATGATCACTGAATTCGACCACAGTAGTACATTTACTATGACCTAAGTGTACTGAACCTTTCTTCCTGACACATAATTCACCAGTGACTGGTAATACTGACATAGCGGGCAGAGCTGGTGCAGCTTCGGATTCAACAGTAAGAATCATAAGGTTAATTGTGTAATTACTTAATCCATATACTTCATTTTCTAGATCAGTTCCTATTCTAATGGGGAGTCCCTCCTTATCAGGGTAACAGACGTCGAGCAGGACTAAGTTCAGGTTTCCCCAAACCCAGTTCCCGTCGAAAACAGCAATATCAGGATCTAAGGAATTAATTATTTTGAACCATGCACCACAGGAGCCGTTGTGAGTGAACGGGTACGGAAAGAGGGGCAGAGCTCCCTTGTAATTCTGGTAGGGAGGGAGTCGGCCACATATCCAGCAGTTTGTAGCGTTATTAGTCTGATGGGAATGATGTAACATACTAATGAATGTGTTGTTGCGCAGCGCAAGTCTATAAGAAAGTTCATGTGGAGGTAACTCACTAAAAGAATGTTCAGCAGAAACATTGTAAGCAGATTGTTCACGCTTGAAAATAGGGCAATAGATTGGAAGAAGTATACTTGCAACAATAATCAGAATACTTAGAAAAAACATAATTAATAATGTCACTATACAGTGACTACGCAGTGATTTGCAGTATGTACGTTTCTTGAATTGTCTCTCTCTCTCTCTATCTCGATCTAGGGGATACATGTCAGAAACTATTTAACCGATTCACCTAGGGGAGGACTTAAACAATTAAACTGTCTGACTTGCTAGATCGAAGCTTTAGTCGATACTCCTCTTGGGGAGTTTTCTCTCGTTCAGGTATTTTAAAGTCACTAGGTTTAATACAGTCTTTGGTGGGGGTGGGCGAGTCAAGGTCTGGTTTCAGTTCGTTGCATAGTTTAATATGACTCGTATGGACCCACCCCTTTCTGCCCTCCAACTTCACTGCGGTCCTCGTAGAAAGAAGGACGGTCTTCGGCGCTTTCCAGCGGGGCTCCAGCGGGCTTTTCCTGTCGAAGTTCCTCACTAGGACCATGTCGCCAGGACGGACATCATGCGGCTTTACATCAGTGTTGTCAGGAAAGGCTGCGGCAACCTGTGAACGACATGATTGGAGTGCAGACATCAAGGAGGCAAGGTAATCTGTCAACATGTTACAATCAACATCGGTAATTTTCTTAGGAATGGGCGTCCCCCACATATTCGGTGGTCTGCCAAAGACCACTTCGTACGGGGATAGTCCTGATCTCGAATGTGCAACCATTCTCATATAGAACAGTGCAACTGGCAGGGCGACTATCCAGTCGACCCCTTTCTCCTGGCATATTTTGGCAAGGCGGATCTTAAGTGTCTGGTTATGCCTCTCTACAAGGCCTGCGGCTTCGGGATGTCGGACACAATGGAATTTCCACTGATATCCTAGCAAGAGGGAGACATGCTTCATGAGTTCGGATGAGAACGGCTGTCCGTTGTCTGAGTACACGACACGAGGCAGGCCGTATCGTGGGAAGAATTCTCGAACCAGCTGCTTGGCAGTGGTCGGGGCAGTGTAATCTGAGACTGGGTGTGCTTCGGTCCAACGAGAAAGTGCACAAACAACTACGAGGACATATTTGAATCCTCGACAACGGTCCATCTGGATATAATCCATCTGGAGGACTTCAAAATGGTGATCGGGAGGATGACATCCACCTTGCTCTACAGGGACGCTTTTACCTGGATTGAACTGACAACAGATCATGCAAGTACGCACTTTCTGTTTTGCTGCCGCTCGTAAGTGTTTGTTGTACCAGAGATTCTGTAAACTGTCTAACATAGCTTTTTCTCCTAGATGTGCAGGACTATGTGCTGTATTTATCATGATTTGAACCATTGAGTCGGGGAGGAACCATGTAGGTTTTCCCTTTGTGACCCATCCTTGATCTGTCTGGATCCCTCCTAGTTCAGTCCATTTCTTTATTTCATCTGAAGTGGCATGTGTCTGAATATCGATTACGTCTAGGGTGGGATCCCCGACTGACATACACTGAGTTGGTACTATTGTCTTTGTCTCATCAGTAGTCTGGGTGTGAGTCAATGCTGTATGTTTTGCTGTCTGGTCTGCCAGGTCGTTACCCTGGGAAACAGAATCTGTAACCTTAGTATGTGCTTTACACTTCATGACTGATATGCCCGAGGGCAAATGTATTGCTTCTAATAGTGCTTGAATGAGGGGACCGTGTTGGATCTTGGCACCATGAGAGGTCAAAAAACCTCTTTCTTGCCATAACATGCCGAAGTCGTGTACGACTCCGAACGCATAGCGGGAATCAGTGTATATGTTAACATTTCTGTTCTTGGCTAGAATACAAGCTCGGGTCAGAGCGATGAGCTCCGCCGCTTGAGCAGACAATGTGTCAATACGGTGTGTTTCTTTAACTTCCGTTTCAGTGGTCACTGCATATGCGGCCACTAATTCTCCTGTACTTGTTCTCATGCATGAACCGTCCACATAAAGTGTCAGGTCTGGATTTGTCAGTGGAACATCTGTTAGGTCTCGTCGAGGTTTTGTTACTGTATTAATGATCTCTATGCAATCATGCGGTGTTGGATCTGTCATAATTGCAGGTAACAATGTTGCGGGGTTCAGAATGCTACAGCGTCTGATTTCTATGTGTGGCTGGAATAGTGTCAATTCATAACCTGTCAGTCGTGCTATAGTCAAGTGTTGAGTCTGGGTTCTGTTTAAAAGAACCTCTACAGAATGTGGAACTTGAACTGTTAATGGATGTCCTAAAACAATTGAATCGCTCTGTCTGATTGCTAATGCTGTTGCTGCTACTGACTTTAAGCACGCAGGGAGTGCCTGGGCTACTGAATCCAATGTACTTGAAAAATAAGCGCAAGGCTTATATGAACCTGCTTGGTCTTGAGTGAGGACAGACAGTGCTGTACCCTCACGTTCTGTAACAAAAAGTGTAAAAGGTTTGCTGTAACATGGTGTTGCTAGAACTGGTGCTTGGCATAATGCTTTCTTTAATTCCTCAAAGGCTTGTGTATGTTCCTGAGTCCAGGGAAGGACAGTCGAAGTCGCTGCCTCCTGTGTTGTTAACTGAATGAGTGGTTTGGCTAGAAATGCATACTGAGGAATCCATTGTCTGCAGTACGAGGTGAGGCCTATGAAGGCCCGCACTTCCTTTTGTGTCTGGGGTTGTGGCATATTTACAATTAACTGAATGCGATCAGGAGTGAGCTGTCTCCCCACTTTGGACAGCAAGTGACCCAAGTACACAACTTGCTGAACACAGAATTGTAGCTTCGAAGGAGTCACCTTGTGTCCCTTGTCGGCCAGAAAATGTAAAACTGTCAGTGATGCTTGTTCACATTCGGGTTCATTTCGTGCGGTGATCAGCAGATCATCGACGTATTGCAGTAGAGCGGTGTTAACTGGCATTGTGATACAATCAAGTTGTCTTTTCAGTGCTTGGCTATAGATGCTGGGGCTTTCTGTGAATCCTTGAGGTGCGCGTGAAAATTTGAAACTTCGTCCATTTAAACTGAATCTGAAGAGATATTGGCTCTCTGGATCAATAGGTACGCTGAAGAAGGCGTTCTTGAGGTCAATTACAGTAAAGAACGTCGCTTCTGAATCAATAGCAGTCAATAAGGATGAGATGTCGGGAACCACAGGGTACTGTGGAATAATGCATTTATTCAGTTCTCTTAGATCAATCACCAGCCGATATACTGGCGGTGCATTGGGATCAGTACGTTTAAGAATCGGAATGATGGGTGAATTACAGATATTGGAGTCGGTCTCTACGACCACTCCCTGGGTAATGAGCTCTTCAATGATTTCCAGTAAAGCCACTACAGCATCGGGTGGTAACTTGTATTGTCTGATTCTGGGTAAAACTACACCTTGTTTGAGTGTAACACGGTATGGGGTAATGTGCATACAACCTACATCAGTTGGGCCTTTTGCCCACAAGTGATCTGGTACATTTTTCAATCTGACATCAAACTCACGTAACATATAATGACCCTTGAAATCCCGCAGAAAGAGTCTGACTCCCTCCGGGGAACAGCATATTATAGCTCCTAGAGCCTTCAATGTTTTTATTCCTAACAGATTTTCTGGACATGATTTCGTAAGTAACAAGTCTGTAACACGCGATAATGGACCCACAGCCAAGGGAACTGGTTTTGATACCTCATTTACAATAGGCTGTCCTGAAAAACCAAGGGAAACATTCTGTGAGCCTGAGAGGGGTGCCCCTGGAACTTCATCATGACTAATCGTGGTGCGACTTGCCCCTGTGTCAATTAAAAACTTTCTGTCTTTTCCCAATACTTGACTATGTACATAAGGACCCTCTTGATCTACAGGAATCTCAATAAGAGGCAAGCCACCCTCCCTCTCTAGGCTGTTTCATGTATATCGTGGATAATCGGGGTAAGCGGACTGAGCATACTGGTACATCTGTTGTGAGACTTGCTGGGTCGCGGCAATGGGCTGCGGCTGTGATACCGCTACTGTCTGTGCTGTAGGTGATGAAGTATGCGTATGCTGTGTATTCTGCATGGGCTGTATATTCTGTGAAGACTGATGCTGGTTATGGTCTTGTCTAGGCGGATGCGGTCTTTCTTTAGTTTTACCTGTTGCTATGTTATGTTTCAGAACTGGGCATTCGTGTACGTAGTGACCTGGCTGCTTGCAATAGTTGCATGTCCCTTTAACGGGAGCTGCGGTGTGACCTGTCTGGGTCGTACCCTTTCTGTGGCCGTCGGTTGGGACCGATTGGGCTACTAGCATTTTCATTTTCGTGTCTTTCATACGTTTCTGTTCCTGATCCTGCTCTTCTCTAATTCTGTTCTGATGATATTGCAACATTTGTAACATCTGTGATGGCGTATTGGCTTGCCATGTACTCTCGACCTTGTATACACGGTTTTTAACTGCTAACAGGGAATTCTCGACTAACTTTGATACAAAAAGATGCGGGTACGACTCGCTACTTGGTTTAAGACCACTATTAATAATGAAACATTTCTCGAATCTTGAATAGAAGTCACTCGTATCTTCGTCGGGTTTCTGTTTACAGGCTGATATTGCATCCCAGTCTTCCTTTCTAGTTGTCAATAATCTTGGCAGAACCTGTACTATCAGACCTGGTAATGCTTTAGTTTTCTCCCCAAGGCCTACCCCTGGGACACGTTTGTTCTCTTCGTCTTCTATTTCTGCCCATACAATCTTTTTCTCTCCCACCTCCCATTCTTTTTCTTTTAGTTTCTCGTAGATGCCCGTGGGCAGCAGTACCTTTAACATTTTCGTGATATCTTCGTACGTATAATCCCCCATCAGTAACATGTCTTTAAGCTCTCTATGAAAACCTGCAGGGTCTTTATCATGGCACGGGACTAGTTTCTTCATTTCTAACAGTTCTAACTTAGTCAGAGGCGTGTGTACATACACTTGTTTCAAGTTATGATCGTCACCCATAACTGGATGCACTTCTCGTAAGGGGTTCTGACTTTCAATGCCATGCCGACGTTCTATATGATACATTTTCCTTTCTGGGGGCGGGGCGGGAACATATTCGGAGCTTATGAAAGTGTCATATCTATGGCGTTGTTCTAGAATTATTTGAATTAATTTGGTACTTAAACCTCTCCATCTGTCCATGAGTAGTTCTTCTAATGTTTCGTGTAAGGGACCTGGATCAGAATGTTGATTTCTGTATTTCGTGAGGAGGTGCTGAATCATGTATACACCTGCTAATTTCTGCTCGTCTGGGGAAAGGTTCAGGAATGTCTGTGCTACGGTGTCATCATTGTATATATCCGGATTGTCAGTCCATAATATGGCTGACCGGGCTAGTTCTTGTTCATCCATAGAGTTGAGTACATGGTACCCTACTCGGTCTCGAAGCCTTTTATCAGTCTCCTGGAACTGATGTTCAGCCGAATTCGGGTTTGTTAAGGCAGAGAGAAAAACTCTCTTGTTTTCTGGACGGATGCCTTTCCTAAGGTAAGTTCCCTTACCTACATATGGTATAGTGTCTGTAGTCTTTTCTGGTTCTTCAGGTTCTTCTTCCCCCTCGGAGGAAGCCTTCTCTATCTTTTCTTTGTGTAGGTCTATCACTGTTTTTCTTATTTTCCTGTACATACTGGCTATGCAAGTCCCCTTGTCATGTTTTCCTTCAGATATATTTTGACCCCACTTGCTGAGTGCATCTAATTCACCCTGATCTGTCTCGGGCCTGTCTCGTTCTCTTATTAGGCAATTTATGAAAAAACGTAGTATCTGTCCTTGAACGTCAACCTTCTGATGCTCCATGGCATCCTTAATACTGTCGGGGTCTTTCCCAGTCTGAATAAACTGATATATTCTATCTAGATACTCTTTCATTCCTGAAAACATCAGCAGGAAATCAGTAGCAGATCGTAACCGTAGTGATGCCATTATCATTCTATCGTCTTTGCCGGGTACTGGATCATAACTGCAAACTGTAAGTTGTCCTTTGAGTATGTCGAGACGGGGTGATTTGAACGTGAAGGGACTCTGCAAGTCCCCGAGCTGTAACCTGCGTGTTAATGGCGGGGTCTGGAGACCCCCCATCGCACCTCCTGAGGCGGAAGCTTGGACATTATCTCTCTGTGGAGTCTGTATCTGTACTTGAATTTGTCCTTTAGTAGGGTCAGGTAGACGTGGCTTCGGTAGATTAACTTTAGGTATGGGAAGCGGTGGAGGGGGTGGAACAGGGGGGATCTGTTGTGGTACTGGCGGAATATGATCTTGGGGCGGGTTACCACCCCCGTCCCTGTCGTTAGGCAGGGCGCGGACAGGCAGATTGGTGTAAGCGGGTGCTACATCCTCTAGATAGGAATTCAGGAATATGTCTTTAGTGGTCCTGTGAGTTACTTTAGTTGGAACCAATGGTGACGGCAGATTTTTCGGTATTTCTGAAATGGCCTCAGGCGAACCCTCGGCCGCGAGATACATACCGTTTACGAGGTTATGTCGTGCACGGTCTATTTGCTCTGATTTTACTCGGATCCCCTCAGTAATTAATTCGTTTTCTTGGGCTTTATCTGATTCTTTAAGTCTGTCCTCTCTACGTAGTTCTTTTTCAGTACGCTTATGTGATTCCTTACGCCAAAACTCTATGGCGTCTTTCTGAGATTGTCTGGCTTTCTTTTTCCATAATGCTTCCTCTACCTTCATGATGCACTCGGCATCCCATGTTCCAGTAACTGGCCATCTGTGTCTCTCGTCTAGATGCTTAGTATAATCGGCCCATAAATCTAGATACACTATGGCATCTATGCCATGCTTGTGGTACATGAAATTTCCAGGAGTGTCCCTAGGGGGGATAGGAATTTCTTCCTCTAGTATCCCTTTCCTAGTTCCTATCTGCTTTAACTTGTTGAAAAACGGCATCCTGTTTACTTAGTACTGAACGCTCAATCCTTGCTACTTAATACTAGATACAGCTAGTTATACAAGAACACAATAATGCACATTAAAAATAGTCACACTCATACCACGACATTAATCACATAAAAAGACATTTGCGACATATATGACTACCCCCTATATCGGATGTACTGCTAAACAGCACAGATACACTGCTGAGAACAGTGCAAGAACTTGAATCATCGGATGTACTGCTAAACAGTACAGATACACTGCCTAAAACAGTGCAGACCGGACTTGTGTACCCAAACCCGTCTAGATACGTCCCAGCAATGGTACTCACCGGGAAGCACGGAAAACAGAAGGCCTCGGAAAACTCGACTGGACTGGACTGGACCGGACTCGACTCGACTCGACACGTGGATACTTCGGAAAACTGGTGGGCCTCTTGACACCTCGGACCTTGCTTCTTTCGGCTAAGCTCTGGTCGGGATCCTCCGCACTCCTCACCGCCTCGTCTGGGTACTGATCGCAATCTTCGTCACCTCCGTGGGCCAGAGGGAGATACAGGAAATCCTGCCGGTACGCGTAGTTTCCTTCTAACTGATGGCAGGGGACATAGCTTGCAACGCACCAACCGGCGCGTGAGGTGGGGGAGGGGTCCCTGTTCGGGCGCCAAAATGTCGTAAATATTTAATTTACCATCTTAATTTCTATGCAGGTAAGTACTTAATCAATAATAACTCAATCGGAAAGAAAGAAAACAGAGTCCGTGGTGTTAGAGTTCTTAGGGGTTTTATTCCTTAAAAAGGAATCGTTCCGGAACTGGATATCATGTTCCTGCAACCACACAGGGTTCAGGAAGGGATAGAGCAATGTTTTATTGACAGTACATAGCTTATATACTTAATTTACATCATAGAAAGCAATATAGTAGGCGTAACAGCTGAGAGTAGACAAGATAACAGCATCCACGTGTTACTAGTACGTAATCAGAAGGCGTGGACTAGGCGTAACTGGAGGTGTGCTCTAGAAACGTCACAGGTAGGTGTCATATGTGGGTGGCACTTAAACAGAAATTTTGCAATGTCAGCAGAAATCGGAGGCTTGGATGCGCGCGCAGCTGCATGACGTGTGATTGGCGTGAAACTGGAGGGTGCAGGGGGCTTGACATTTACACTGACGGAAAGAGACAGAAGTCTGGCATGTCAGATCAACTTGTGCTTCTATCATATCTGATATCTGATGTTTAGGAACTGAGCTATCTGGGCAGAAAGGTCTCTAGGGCAGAAGCTATTCTATACTGACTGTGAGTGCGTGTATAAGCGCCTGAGTGTCTGCATGAAAAGCGTGGGGGCATGGGCCTTCCATGGGAGCATGGTAACAGAGGCTATGAATTACTTGCACGGAGACAGGCCGGCCCTTCGGCTCTGCAGCTGGGGGATGTTTACTGAAACTAGTAGGCAGGAATGTATCTTCGAGGAGCGGAACAGATAACTCGAAGGTTGTAGTCAGTCTTGGCAGGCAGCAGGCTGAGCCAAGCGTGGTGGGCCGCGCTGGAAGTAAGGCAGAGTTCACAGGTACGGGGGCAGCCTGGGCAGCCTGGGCTGAGGCTTTCAGAGTCAGAAGGAAGAAAAAGGCTCGATGGCAGAAATTCAGGGCCTACTTTGCCAGAGCTGAAAAACATGTAAAGTACACTACAAAAAGACGTTGGCATAGCATACTTAGGAACGGACTATCCAACCCATTCAGGGTGGGTCTGAAAGAGGACATGTTAACGTTGGACGCAAATGTATTTGCGTCTTCATAGCTGGCACAGGAGGGAAGTTACATGCACTTTAACTCGTACATGGAGACGGTGGGGTACACGATAGGGAACATAACTTGACCAAAAATTTATATTTCCTCAATACCAAAAGTAGTAAGCGCCTCTCCTTGTGTTTGGCCCACCCCTAGATCATGGACCAAGTACTTGTATCCACCCACTGCTCCCGTGTTTTGGAGCTATTTAGTTAGTTAGGTTCAAGCTCTCCATACCAGCGCTTGTGCTTTCACTCACTCCGTAAACCATTCCTGTTGTTTCTTGCCCCTCCCTCTCCCCCCGTTCCCTGTTGCATCGTGGGCAAGGTTTTGAGGTAATATAAATTTTGTGATCAATTGTGTCCCCTATCTTAGACCCCAACGACTCCGTGTACACGCTACAAGTACATGTATGTTCCCTCCACTTCAAGCTATGAAGACGCAAATACATTTGCGTCCAACGTTAACATGTCCTCTTTCAGATCCACCATGAATGGGTCAAATAGTCCGTTCCTAAATATGCCATGCCAACGTCTTTATGTAGTGTACTTTACACGTTTTTCAGCTCTGGCGAAGTAGGCCCTGAATTCTGCCATCGAGCCTTTTCCTGCCTTCTGACTCTGAATCTCAAACCTGGGCCTGCATCTGTACCCGTGACCTCTGCCTTACTCCCTGCGCGGCTAACGGTGCTTGGCTCAGCCTGTTGCCTGCCAAGACTGTATTCAACCTTCGAATTATCTGCTCCGCTCCTCGAAAATACATTCCTGTCTAGTAGTTCACGTAAACATCCTTCCAGCTGCAGAGCAAAGGGCTCGGCCTCACTGTCTCCGTGCAAGTAATTCATAGCCCTGTTTCCATGGTAGGCCCATGCCCTCCCTCGCATCTCATGCAGACACGTAGACGCTCATACACGCACTCACAGTCAGTATAGAATAGCCTCTTGTCCGAAATACCTTTTCCTTCCAGATAATACAGTTCCTTAAACATGAGATATTAGATACGATTTGGGATTAGGTTGATCTGACATCCAGACTTCTGTCTCCACATGTAGGGCTAAATGTCAAGTCCCCCTTCACCCCTCAAGTTACACGTACATTACACGTCATACTGCTGCGCGCGCATCTCTGCCATGTATTTCTGCTGACACTGCCGGATTCACTCATGGATCCGCCCACTTGTGACATCATGTTAAATGACGTTCTTGTTCACGCCTTCATGCACGCCTATTGTAACGCCTTTTTGTATTACGTACATGCACTCTTATCTCTCTTCTCAGCTGTTACGCCTCCTGCATATGCCTTTACTGTAACGCATTGACAATATATATGAATGCCTGTCAATAATGTATTGTCGCATACTTGCATACTCGCATATTACCATTGACTCTGTCAGTCTGTCCCTTCCCGAACCTGCGTGGTGACGGAACGGTATGCCACCTTGGCTCGAGCCAATATGCTAAATACCCAATTCCTTTTTAAGGAATAAAACCCTTTTTGAGAAACCTCAAATATCACGGATTTTGCCTCTTATTTATTATGAGTTATTCTTATTGACTTTACCGCATAGAAATTCAGTACCAGGTAATTAAATTTACCACAGTTTGAGTATCCTTCTTTACTGCTGATCCTCACTCATTCAACTCTACGGATTGGTGTCAGTACAACGCAATATTTTACGTCGCATTCCGTTACAACGCAGATTTTACAACGCAGGATCCATTACATCGGATGCCATTACAACGCATGGCATTACATAGCAGATGGTATTACAACGCATGGCATTACATCGTAAGTATAGGTAAGTATACTTTTTTTTAAAAATGTTATTAAGTAAATGTAATTAATTTTATTTAAACAATTTAATTAAAATACATTTTAAAATAGTCATTAATTTAATTTAATAAAATAATATCTATTTAATAAATGTAATTTTAATAAAAATTGTAATTAATTTAAATAAATTAAAATAATGAAATTAGTTTAATGTACATATTTTTAAAATTGTAATTAAATTAAATTAATATTAATAATTTATTTAATTTAATTAATGTAATTTAAAAATGTAATTAATGTAAAATAATTAATTTAATTTATTAAATATATTTTAATTAATTTAATTTATTAAATATATTTTAATTAATTAAAAATGGTCAATATAATTTAATTATCCCTAAACACAAACCTACCCCTGAACCCTAAAACACCCCTGTACCCCAAAACCCAAACCCTGCCCTAAAACCTAAAAACACCCCTGTACCCCAAAACCCAAACCCTGCCCTAAAACCTAAAAACACCCCTGTACCCCAAAACCCAAACCCTGCCCTAAAACCTAAAAACACCCCTGTACCCCAAAAACCCAAACCCTGCCCTAAAACCTAAAAACACCACTGTACCCCAAAAACCCAAACCCTGCCCTAAAACCTAAAAACACCCCTGTACCCCAAAACCCAAACCCTGCCCTAAAACCTAAAAACACCCCTGTACCCCAAACCCCAAACCCTGCCCTAAAACCTAAAAACACCCCTGTACCCCAAAACCCAAACCCTGCCCTAAAACCTAAAAACACCCCTGTACCCCAAAACCCAAACCCTGCCCTAAAACCTAAAAACACCCCTGTACCCCAAACCCAAACCCTGCCCTAAAACCTACAAACACCCCTGTACCCCAAAACCCAAACCCTGCCCTAAAACCTAAAAACACCCCTGTACCCCAAAACCCAAACCCTGCCCTAAAACCTAAAAACACCCCTGTACCCCAAAACCCAAACCCTGCCCTAAAACCTAAAAACACCCCTGTACCCCAAAACCCAAACTCTGCCCTAAAACCTAAAAATACCCAAACACCCCAAAACATATACCTCAGTACCCCAAAACATATACTCCTATTCTCATACTTATTAAAAAAAGTACTTAAATTAATATATTTAATTTATAATATTTAAAAACATAAATAAATATTTTTTTATAATTAATAATAATTAAATCAATTATATAATATTAAATAAAATAAAATAAAAATTATATACTTACCAATACTTACGATGTAATGGTATGCGTTGTAATAGCATCTGCTATGTAATGCCATGCGTTGTAATGGCATCCGATGTAATGGATCCTGCGTTGTAAAATCTGCGTTGTAACGGAATGCGACGTAAAAGTTGCGTTGTAAGTGATACACACCAACTCTACACCTTCACAATCCATTGAGAGTTAGTCCAGACGACCCTTTCTACCTCTTGGTATTGAGTGTGAGCCATTCAACACAAATCAGGGGAGAGGGTCAATCGTGTCTGAAGCTCTCACACCACGAACCCCCTGAGTAATATTTGTATACACGTAGAGGGGTGGAGGGTGAAAGTAGGAAAAGAAGGACAACCCCTGAACGCTCCACAAAACACTCAGCAAAACAAAAAATCCTTTGTTTTGAGAATACTGCCCTCACTCACACACCGAAGTGTGTGACATACTTCATCATCGGGTCTGCTTACAATACGCCCAGGTGTAGCCACACTTTGGGCAGAGCATAGGGAGGGTTTTTTTTAACATAAAAAGACCACAAGACAAATGTACAAGACCAAACAACATATAAACATATAAATCAAAAAGTGATCAGTGAAGTATCACCCAGTGACTGAAAAAGGTTCACAACACGTGCAGTTAAAGGGAAAGTGTTTAAAACTAGTTTGTGGATACCAAGCAAATACTTTATTAATAGGTTCCACAACCAGGATTAAAAGAAATAAGAGGACGGGTAATGTTTTCAAGAGAAATTCATGATTCTCAAAACAACCCTCCTAATACCGCCTTTGTCAACATGTTTCGACCGACTTACTGTGCCACAAAGGTCACCCCGGTTTTCTTCAGGACTTGTGTTGTTACCCGTTTCCAGAATTGGTCACACCGTAATTCGGTCAAAGTACCAATTTAATAATCCCATGTGATTCCAGTTGGATCAATAATGTATGGAGGGGATCCCAACAATAAGGGAAACATGTGCTGGAAATGTAAATAAATCCCATATGAATATATTGTTAGAACCCCAGAAGGGGAAAAAACAGAATATAATCACATTTGTCACATCCCCTTAATCATAATAGAAAGTTTCTGTCTATTGTACATGGTCTTAAGGGATACCATATTCAGCGCCCATCAGTAACATATAAAATGAGTTGATAAAAGAATGAAATCTTGTGTGCAATGTTATTATCGAGAATAATCTACATCCCTTAAAGAATCCGCCCTCTGTCTCCGGACGTTGTGTATAAATTGTATTAGTGCTCCATAAACAACTTCACCAGGAGCAGCATGAGCTCGCTTTCATGCAAACCACTCACCGAGTTTATTGAGGAAGTAAACTCGACATGGCGTCCTGCAGGTCGGTGTCCCAAGAACACAACCTGCAGTGAAGGAAAAATAACAATACAGAGGAAGCTACTCACACCCGGCCTGGAATTGCGTTCTGCTAACAAAGTTAGCGGTGCGAGCCACCGTGTAAAAACTATATGAACCTGTAACCTTAAGGTACGTTGGTGTCAGCGAAAGTAACGCCGTCCGCCACAGAAGTAACAGGTCATAATGGCCCTCAAAGCCCCTCTATATCTCCTTACTGTTCCGAGGACAACACCTCGTTTTTCTGCCTGTCTTCGGATCGCCGCGAAGATGCTGGTGATCTGTTGTGAGGAGTTCAAATAGCCTGGGAGACCCGCCCGAAGGACCCGCCCTGCCTGAAACGCGCCGGGAGGCTTCCCACGTCATTCCGTCATGCGTACGGCCCCGCAGTGCCCTGAGAGATTGAGTATTTGGTTTGTTGGTTGTCTACAACGGCACACCGCCGTCATTAATCATTCAGCGTCCCTCAACCACATGTCTGCCATCCTCCCAAGGGCCTTGTGCGCACTGATTTAAGATACCCCCAGTGCGATGTATGCACAGATGGAAGTCGCGCTAAGAAGAGATACCCCCAGTGCGACAAAAACTCCACGCATACCTCAAATCTACGGATGCCCCAACTACAGGAACAAGCAGCAGACAAGTCACATCAACATAAATCATGTACAGGTCAGAGCTTCTTATACTAAATAGCAGGCATTCCCCTTGGGACCTCGAAAAACCTCCAGCATCCTTATGAGCTCCTAATAAGATCTTGTGAACACCCTATGCGTGTATTTCCACAGTAATTAAAGACGCAGGTCTCCTGGTGCCAAGCTAAGGCGTCCTTAATGTATTCAATTCACCACCCGTCAATGTGACATTCCTTACCCAGAAAAGATGACAAGAACTATCGCCTGCCCAATGCTTGCCACAGGATGTCATCATTCAGACCCGTGACGTGGCTATTCAAGCTTTAAACCGACTTCTGTTTTCGATGTAAGAGAATGCGATGTTCATCTGCCATGTGTCTGCCTAGATTCAGTTTCTCAATGACAGTCCATTTAATCTCATCAGCAGAGTGTCCCATTTCTAAAAAGTGGGCTGTCATTCTGGTGTTTGTTCTTCCACGCCGTATAGTGCTCCGGTGTTCCGTGATCCTGGTGCGTACCTTCCTACTTGTCATCCCCACGTAAGATTTCCCACAGGGGCATGTGATTAAGTAGATCACCCCCTGGGAATTACAGTTGGTATGAGATCTCTGCTCCCAGGGGGTGCAGAGGCCCAGATCCAGTTGTTTAGTGTTGGATGTCAAGTTGCAGACACTGCAGGAACCACATCTTGTGTGGCCCACTAGTCTAGGAAGACCAGTCACTGATCTGGTGTCTGAAGTCACATTAGAGACTCTCGGTCTCGTGTGGACTAGTAGGTCCTTTAAGTTTTGGCTCCGCCTGAATGCAAAGAGTGGCTTCTCTAGGTGTAGTCCACCTGTGTTCAGAATCTTCCTATTCGCAAGACCAGACGTCTGAACTGTTGGGATGCCGTGTTAAAGGTAGAAAAGAAGACAGGTTTGTTGGTCGTAGGTCGGTTGGTTGTGGCCAAAAGGGATTCGCGATTGGCATTTAGTGCCCGTTTCTTAGCTTTTTTAATAGTCTTTGAAGGCATACCCCCTCTGTTTGAGTTTCAGTGTCGGGGCTTTTGCTTCTGTGACAAAATCGGCACGGTCAGAACAATTGCGGCGAATCTGAAAAATTTGGCCCACCGGCAGGTTCTCCCTTAGGGATTTAGGGTGAAAACTTTGATATGCCAGTAACGCATTCTTATCTGTGGGTTTGTGGAACACCCTCGTTCTCAAGACACCCTCACTTGGTTCGAGTAGCAGGTCCAGAAAGGGCAGGGTGGTCTTGGTGACAGTAGAGGTGAAATGGAGGAGGGGATTTCTCTTATTCAGCCATTCAAGGAAGCGGCCCACAGACGCCTCATCACCTCTCCAAGTCACCAAGACGTCGTCAATATAACGTCGCCAAAGCCTTAAGTTTGAAAACCAAGGTCCTGTAGTATCCAGGACAGTGTGTTGTTCAAAAGCCCCCACATATAGTCCAGCTAGACTGGGGGCAAAAACACTGCCCATGGACGTGCCATGGGTTTGTAGATACATTGTGCCCTCGAACTCAAAAATCATTCTTTGTTAAGGATATTTCCGCTAGGTGTAGGATGAAGGCTCTTGGTGAATGATATAGCCATGCCTCCTCAAACAAGATGTTTTCCAACATTCGTGGTGTTTCCCTTTGGGGAATGTTGGTGTATAAGGCCTCTATGTCGAGGCTTATGAGGAACTCAGTCGCGGGATCAAAGGGGGTGTCCTTCAGGAGGTTTAAGATGTCCAAGGCGTCTCTCAGGTATGCGGGCAGTTTCTGAACAAGGGGTTTAAAAAAGAAGTCACAAAATTGTGACAAGGGTTCAAGTAAAGACCCCAACCCGGAGACAATCGGTCTTCCGGGAGGGGGTCTCACCCCTTCATGAATTTTAGGCAGGACATTAAAGTATGGAGTTTTGGGATTTTTGTTGGTAAGAAAATCCGCCTCATGTCCTGTGATCCAATCATTCATTAATGCTTCCTCAACCATCATAGTGATCTCCCTGGCAATACTTTCAGTGGGATCTTCCTCCAGTCTACGGTAAGTTCTAGGGTCAGAAAGTAAGCGGATACACTCATCATGGTAGGTCACCGGGTCCAAAATCACAGTGGCCCCACCTTTATTCGCTGGCTTCAAAATGATATCCCTGTTGTTCGATAATTCCTTCACGGCTGTTTTTCAAGATTGGACATATTCGAGAAATTATGATTTTGTTCTAAGTCCGAATTTTCCAAATCATGAATGACAGCCTGCTCAAAGGCTGCTATCTGGGGAGGTAACAGAGATAGTTGGGGAGTGAATTGAGATTTAGGTCGGAAGGTAGTATCTCCTCTGACAGGCTCCATAGGTTCCTGATCTTGAAAGTAAACCTTGAGCCTCAGATTGCGAAAAAAGGCAGCCAAATCTTGGCGGAGTTTGAATAAATCAGGCGGGTTTCTAGGGACAAAACCCAGTCCCTTGTTCAGAACCTGTTCCTGTAAGCTAGATAAGGAATAGGACGAGAGGTTGACAACTAAGGAGGTACTCTGCTGGTACTCGGTAGGCTGCTCGGTGCCATACTCCTGGTGATCCGTTGTGTGATCTCCTGGTTCGAATCTTCCCAGGTCACTTGTTGTTGACCCTTCTGTTTCCCTCGTCCCTTGCTCCGGCCTCTCCCTAAAAAAGGACCTTGATGGTTCTGGAACGGTGGATTTTGGTATTGGAGATTCTGAAACCGAGGATTCTCAAACTGAGGGTTTTGAAATTGGGGATTCTGGAACGGTCCTGGAGGGGCATAACCCATTCCAGACCAGTTGAAGGGTGGGGTGGGGTGTTGTTGGAATGGCTGGTTGTATATGGGTGGTCTAGGCCCATGCCATTGTCCACGACCCCTTCCTCTCCTTCTTTGTTGGAAACCTCCATCACTGCCCTCACCAGAGCTGCTGGTGGTATACTGGCGAGGTCGGCCCTGTTGATTGTGCTTATTATTTTCAGCCAATTTCTGTTTAGCATACTCATCATTGGTGTAAGGGTAGGCCTTCTCCCTACAGAAGTTTTTTAAGTCCTTTTGTAGTTTGGAAACTTTGGAGTGTATTAAATGGTCCCTATACTCGGCCAACTCTGTGGTAATCGAGTCCAGTTTGTGATCAAATGTAGCCATTACGACTCTAGTCTGTAGTCCAGATTCAGAAGTCTGAATCTGCACTAAGAGAGCATCTGCCAGACGTTTGGCCGTGCTTATTATCAAGACTAGCCAGTCCCTCGTGCACTTCCATGCCACAAGGGCCCAGTCACGTCTAAAAGCTTCATCCTCCAAGAATATTGGTGACCAAGAGGCCTCTAGGTGCAGCGTTGACCCGTAAGTATTCGGTAAGGATTGCCCCATGTAAAATCGTCTTGACTTGGGATTTTCTCAGTTCCAAGAGTGTGTCCCAACCTTCCCCTTGCGCCAACACTTCAGAGACCTCAGCATCCCCCAGCAGAGATGGTTCTGCTAAAATATCAGAAACAATGTCCTCTCCAAAGGACAGGCCAGGAATTAAGGCCATTCTAACGGATCTATGGCGTCCCTAGTACTTAGGGCAACACAAGTTAGAGATGAATGGACCAGAAGGAAAGGCAAAAAAATAGAAAATCAAAATAACATTGAAAGGGAGACCTAGACACAAATTCAATGTCACAGTGTGAGCCGCCAGGTTAGACGATGGGTCCCAGGAGCGCGCGCGCCACAGACTGCACCACGTGTCGCTGCCATCTTGGGAATGGAGAATACTAGAGACATATGCAACACTTAAAAGAAGCGCCAACTCTCTGCAAAGAAATGTTGCTCCCGTGTTTCACGAGTGGATTTATCAAATCAAATACACATGAAGAAGCAAGCGCTCCAACATCCATCTATTCTTGACAAAACGTGCTTTCCTGTTCTTTCTAATGAAACGAAATGAAAACTAATTTATAAAATGCACATGCTCCAAATGGCATCAAGGCGCTATAGCCACCAGATGCACCTGAACCAGGGGCCGGGCAATCACCACAGACGAGCTGGGGACGGTAAAGCGCTATGAGGCAAGAGGCCAGGTTTAAGAGCCTTTTAAAGCCAAGTGATGCTCAAGGCACGTTAAGTGGCGAGGAATCGTGTCCCAGAGCTTAGCTCTGGCCACTGAGAAAGATCCGCCTCCCACCTCGCCTCCGAAACTTCGGAATCACCACCCGATTATGTTCGGCAGAACGAAGTGGCCCAGTCGACAGGTACTGATGAAACCTGATCTCATAGCCTGTCCAGGGCTTAATTGCCAAGACATAGCATAGGGCTTGGGAAAGGATTTGGGGGCATATTATCAAGGAACGGCGTTATAATTATCGCCACTTTAGTGGCAGAAAACTGCCCCTAAAGCGGCGATAATGGCCTTGATAATACGCCCTTGTGAATTCCCATAGAAGCTCTGGTTCTGGTGTTAACATGGGCTTCAATGGGAATTCTCTACGGCGTATTATCAAGCCCATTATCGCAGTTTTAGCGGCAGTTTTCTGCTGCTAAAGAGGCGATCATTATAACGCCATGCTTGATAATATGCCCCTTGGTTCCTAGGTGGGGGACAGTGAAGCGTCTTCTCATATGACAAATGAAGGTGTAGATTTGAAATAAGAAACGCCAATCGCTCCTTTAAGATAAACACTACTTATAGACAGCGCAGCGTTTGAAGCATGCCTGGCTGCGCTGCTCAGCATCCATGGATGTCAGTCACTCGCTCCTTCCTTCCAGATGAATGGAGCTCCTGCCAGTCAGAGGCGGCCGGTACCTTCAGTGATAGCGCTGCAAAACTTGTGTCAAGCGCCTGGAAGCCCTATTGAAGCGTGCCTCGAAACCTTACAGACAACTACAGGGAACCACCGAAATCCATTCACGGTGACAACACCCAAAGCTCGGGCATTGCTGAGACCTATTAGCTTTGCCTATGTTTGTTTTCTTTACTATCTACTTTTCAAATGCTGTTGTCTGCGCGTGTCTCCTGCGCTCAAGGAAGCTCTGGCAAAGCCACACTAGACACACGCCAAGCCTGTTAACTCCACCAGTGCTTGTTTGGACAGGCCCGCTCCTGGCTGCACATCTGGCGGCCACTGACTCTGCAGACAGCACAGCGTGAGAGCCCGCCGGGCAATGACACGTGCGGTGCACGTGCACGACAGGAGGGGGTGTTTCCCAGAGTCCTAGGGACGGGGCGGTGCAAATGCAACATTTCTACACAGGCCTTTGAGCGCCTCACTGTGGCTGCTGCGCGCTACTGCAGGCCTGGTGGCAATGGAAGAATGTTGGAGGGTGGAACCACCTGCTGAGAGGAGTGGAACATATAGGGGTATGGATAGGGGTGTGTTTGTGTGTGTAGGTGTGGGGGTATGTGTGTGTGTTGTGTATGAATGGTGTGTGTGTGTGGGTATATGTGATGTATATATTTATGTATATAGGTATATTTATATATAGAGAGAATGCAAGAGGAAGGCACCACCAGTTTTCTCATTGGCTGTTTGATTGATCACTTTTGATAGGACCGAATCCCTGTCAGTCACAGGTGTGAGTGCCTTCAGTGTATGCGCGGGTGGTGGATGGTGGGGGTGGCGCTTGTAATTGTGTTTTCTGCTGCCCACCCTTATTGCCCGAGTAAGGGGTTCTAGTAGGAATGCAAACAGTATCCTGCCCTCCCTCTCATTCAGAAGACATAGGGGCCCCTGAACCATCCTTCCAGGGGCCCTTTCTGTTCACTATATTGCATACAATTATCACTTGAGCACTGCGCCCTCATGACACACCTTTGAGGCCCCTATGTTTGTTTATCCATTGATCAAACTTGCATCGAGTTTCAATTACAAGTTGTGACTTACTGACAGTGTTATGAGATTTTACCAAAACAGCGAAATGATATTGGGTTTATTATTGTGGTGGAATTTACATGGTGTTGACAGAAATAGCCTCCTTCTAAATAGCTCCGGTAGGAATATCATTTTTTATATCATAGTTAAAAACATCATGGTACATAATATCGCTGTATGACATTTTATTTTGTGTATTTTCTAGATATGCTTATGTTAGGTGTCATGTTATTTATATTAATAAAATGTTTTAGGAGGGGGAGATGTGTGATTTCTAGAAGAATAGGTGAAGGCCCAAGTGAGGGAGAATGGGTTGGGAGGCAGAAACCCCACCCAAACAGCAGCCACAACTCCTGCCAGTGTGAAATCACAAGCAAAAGCTGAATGAACCTGTGCTCCACCCTCTGGTGCTTGGCGCAAAGCAGTCAGACTTAACTTATGGGCAATGTGTGAAGTTTTTATGCAGCATTTCCAATAGTAATAAAGTGAAAACACAACACAAGAAAAATCCCAAATCAATTTACAAAAATACAGAAGAACATAATAAATTATTATACACAAATACAACACAAATCTAATTACTAGAACCATTGATTTGCAATTTTAAAGATGTAGATAAAAATAGTGCTTGAAAGCACAAAGCACCGACTGTGGTTATCTGGTTTGAGCCCGATGGAGACAAAGTCACTAGTTCAGGGGGACCACGATGGAGCGTGGGCCGGAAACAGTGACTAAGGTAGACCCGCTAAACAAAGAATCTTTAGTCCTGGTTGCGGAGCGTTGCGAGATATTTTTTCATACAAAGAACTTCATACCAGGCTTTTGTGCCTGCAGAGACCCTGGGACGAGGCCTGGGAGGCAGGAAATTCAAAGCACTTTTTAAAGAGGACCCTCTAGAAACTTCCCCTACTTCAAAGGAGGCACCAGGTACAAAAACAAAGACCCTCAGACCCACTCATTGGTGCACTTTCTGGACTCGAAGAAGGACTCTCAGAGGACTGCCTGCTGCTGTGGCCTGCTGTGTACTTCAGAAGACCGCTTTGCTGTACCAAGAAGGACTGCTCTGCTAGCTGAAGCCTGCCCGAACCCCAGGCGTCGACCTTTCTGCTTATGCCTTGTGCTTCTCCTTGAATCCAGGATACCAGTGTGACTCCAAGGGCTAGTTAGCGGCCTCCTGATCAGAGCTTCAGGTGCACAAGAGACTTCAACCACCTTGAACGTGCCTCTGGGCCCAGCCTGAGTGAGTCCTGACCCTCCCATCCAGTCCTAGGCCCTTGGAAGGGGTGCTAAAGGTGACCATACCACTGAAATTCAAAACAGGAGACTTAGAACATTTTCAACAAAAAAGTGCTCTGGGAACGGAGAGGAGATACGCGCAAGGTGCATCGCTGGTCGGCCTAATTCTGCGGCAGCGCCCGCTACGTTCTTCTCTGCAGTGGAAATTGTGTTCAAATGCTCCTCACAGAAAGGTTTTCCAGGTTCGTCCTGCTAGAGATCTTAAAACATCCAAAAAAGAGACAAAGGGGACTATTTACATGCTGGTGGTGTGTAGACTCCTCCACAACTTAGATGCGGACGGACCTTAGGTTTGTCAGAGCACATCAACAGATTCCCGCCCTTCCTTTCAAATTTCTTTGTCTGGATAACCACCAGCTTTTCTTTAATCCTTTTTGGCTTCCAAATCAAAGCATTCCCGGATGTATTGTTGCGTGCTTATCTAGGTTCCTGATCGATACTGTGACCTTATGCCCCTATTCGGCTATAAATCCATTTATTCCCTATATTGGCATAACCGTTCAAGTGCGATTTTCTGAAAAGTCATCTCTGGCCTCACACGAACAGAGCCACATTCCAGCATGACTCTCTGCTACTTCCTTTGCGACCAATTAGTGCAATGACAGAGCAGCAGTCACTATCTGATATTCCTAGATAACACTCCGAGTTCTTCAACAAGATAAAAACTTAGCAAACCTGGAAATCCCCGCTTGCTATGTTTTGATTAGTAATGGAACTCTAATGAGCAACTGATAACTGTCACTTCCTAGTGACATCTTTAATTGACGTCTTATGTCCAGCAAACTTGCGTCAAACCCGGCACCTGTCAGGTATAAATATTACCAACGTTGCCTTAAGCAATGAGAGAGATACGAGCTGTGAGTTCGTTGCCTGTTGCTGATGCCAGCTGCCTGCATGACCCTGTGTTGGTAAAAACTAGCACTCTGTCGCTGCAGCCTGCTATCCTGTGGTGGTGAAGCTGCTGATTACCATTATCGCCGCTACAGCGCGACCTATGGTGCAGTACGCTTGAGGAGCCGAGCAGCCGTCCTCTGCGAAGACATCCAGCAGATTCCAGCTGCCCGCGGACGCTGTCCCCCGCCTCCTTCCTCGACGCGCTGAAGAGAAGCCGCTGCCTTTCTCGTGCAGAGAAATCCAGTCCCGGCGCTTCCGGTTTATCCTCGCGGGTGACTGGGATATCGAGAGAGACCCCTGAAGGAGATACCAATCCTCCATCATTCTATTCAGAGGTATGGTGTTGACTAAACCCTTAGACGAGAATTCTTGAAACAAACCTTGGCAAAACCAACTTAACTTAAGCTACTTACTTACTCCCCTTTTCACGTGTTAGGCTTAGGTCAGGCACACTGGGGTAGGCTTAGTTAGAAGCACCAGTTGAGTATGTTAGCCTAATGTATATATGACTGTATATATGTTTTATTACTTTTAACCATTGTATGGCTAAGAAACCATATCAATGCTTTTACAGTTCTATTTCGCAATCCTTATCTTACTGTACGTACTTTTTATAATAACAGTTATTGCAATTGTGGCAATTCATTTCTCTTGTACGAGAAGAAAGACTGTGCAATAAATGTTAACCCTTTATTGACAAACGCCCGTCTCTCTATTCTCTACATCTCGTGAAAGTAAACTGCACTAGACTGACTGAGTGAAATCTATGTCTATTGTTTCACACGACCCTAGAGATCGACTCTTGATCTGAGGAGCAAAGTTGTCATGTTGCACGGTTGTTGGAAAACTGAATCCCTTCTTGTCTGTGCCAAGGAAGCTGATCACTTCCTATGCAGAGAAGAAAGTTTCCAGTGACCTCTGAGCTAGTTGGTAACACAACCCAACTAAGTTTAGCATAGTCAGTGGAGGCCTGGAATATAAGCAGTTCCACGTCGATACTACTGTTTATGTTAGTCCAATGCGCAGGGCCTAGTGGGAAACTAGGAACTACACTACATGGCGCCCAACGTTTGGTAAGGCGATAAACTAACGCAAGACTTGTAGAGTAACTCAGTCGTGCATATTTCACAGACCCCTTTCTCCCGTAAAAACTCCAATAGATGTCTGGAGTGGGTGAAAGGTTAAAATCCGCCCGACCTTAGTAGGAAGAGATTCCTATGTAAAGCTCCGGTTTATTCAACGTTGAAGGATACAGTGTTCCAAAATATTGTGCACCTAATCTTTGTCTCCTTGGAGACCTACTCTGCAAAACCTGCATTTTTTAAAATGTCAGTAGAAAACGGAACCTCTGGGGCCGCAGTAGATGCGACTCAGCAAGGTCCCGAACAAGCAGACCCGGATGCTATTATCATTCCGGTCCAGTTAAGAAAATCTATAACTTTAAAACTTATAGAAAACGGACTGACACCTCAGGGTGGTACAGTAATTTTCGTGATAGAGGCTCACGAGTATCGGCAGACAGAGGTATTCTATTCATGGATAAACTTTCCAGCGGCAAACGCTAGAACACAAGAGTTTCACTATTACAAAATAGAGAAACCTCCGGAAGAGTACGCTCCTTTCGAGGAGATTGAAATTCCACTTACATTTCAAGAGCACCTGCTCTGGTTTAATGGCGCCCTAAAACACAATAATCACATAACCAGGCTCGGTCCTCTAGGGAGACCAGGAGCAACGTGGCCGGTTCTAGCCAGCTACACACCACATCCTGACATTGCAAGAATGTCAAGAGAAGAGCTGTTAGCACAGCTAAACACATTAATAAAAATACATAGGCAATTAGTCCAATATGTAATGCGGACTGCTACAGTCCAGCCAGCTGTTAATTCACATCAGCTGACCCCTCATCAGGGGAACACAAATAAAATTACACCACAGAACATACAATCATGTCTTGGTAAAACACCCGTAAAACGGGAACAAATTCCTTTCTGGTTAGCACAGAAAATCACTCAAATAGAGGCAGTATTTCCTGATACTACCCCTATTGAGAAACACAGAATCTTGACCATCTGCCTTCCTATGGGAATCGCACCACACGTGGAGGACTGCGACACTTGGGGTACAGTCTTTGCTTCCATTTACACAAAAACACACGGTGTTCCGTCTATGGCGGTAATACCTGAAGTGCTAAAACAGATTCAAAATGAATTCGGTCCAGAGCCCGCTTTAAATCTGGGTATGAAATTACTGAAAGATTTCAAGCAGGTCACGGCTATATTATTAGCCAACATAAAGGGAGAAGCAGCATCTGTGGCGATTCGCCAGAAGTTGAGGGAAACAGATATAAAAGATCCTGTTGAGCTTGCAAAAATCATAGAAAAATGCTATGAAGAATTAGGTAGAGACAGCTTGGGTGGAAAACCAGTTAAGCCCCAACTGCTCGAAAAACCGGAAAAATTATTTATTAAAAATAATTTAAATACTCCTAAAAAGAGCTGGGATGGGAATAAACAATCCACTCCCAAGGAAAAAGTTTTCCAGACCAGAGGAAGGTCTCCTCGACGGAGGGAAAGAACTCCGACTCGAGAACGCCAGTCTCCCCAGAGGGAGCCCTCTGAGAAAAGATATAACCTTAGAAATAGGGATAATATAAAAAAACCTGATAGATATCAAAGTATTGATACACGTCCCTCTCGATCTTTTCCACAGAATTCGGAAAGAAGAGGACGGTCAGACCCAGGAGAGCACACCAAGTCCAAAGACAAGGAACCTGCTCAGAGTAAAAAATCTCAATTTCCTAAAAAGAAGGTAGCCAGTATTAGAGTAATCAACCATGCCGAGAATACTGAGGACACAGTTGAAAAACGGGGAGTGGGCATTGACAATGTTGGACAGTGCAGCAGAAATCAGTATAGCACGCAAGATCTTGATGAGTCATCTGGAGACAGTGGACACAAATGAATACATTCAGGTTGAAACTGCCGACACCAGACTTAGCGAGCCCCATAAAATATACGAAATAACATTGCGTATGGAGGGTGATAAGACTAGGAAAATTAAGGGTCTGTTTTGGGATAAGCTCTCAAAAGGCTATGATATTCTGTTAGCTGAAAAAGATTGGCCCCGAGAGTTTGTCAGGGAGTGCCCTCGTGGCGAAGAAGTGATTATGCCTGCCTTCTCGAATCACATACCGATTCATAAAAAATACACATATGCACGGAAATGGGCAGTAGCCCAGGCACCTGCATTATATAAAAATCATGTAGGATGGGATGAGGACTCTCCTCCTCACAAAATCCAACTAAAAAGTGAACCAACTGCCCAACGGCAGTATCCCATAAAGCAAGAAGCTAAAAAACAGGTCAGGGAGATCTTAGATCAACTTGAATACCAGGGGGTGATTGAAACATGCACCTCTCAAATGAACAATCCTTTGTTTCCTGTCTCCAAGCCAGACAATTCATATCGTCTAGTTTTGGACTACAGACATCTTAATACATGTTGCAAAACCTTTGCAGTACAAAACTCGCATAGTGCAGCCCTAATGAATAACATAGTTAGGAAAAAATACAAAACGACATTAGACATTTCTAATGGTTTCTTTTGTCAAAACATTGCACCAGAAAGCAGATATTTGACCGCTTTCTCCGCATTTGGGTCACAGAAAAAATTCTGTCGACTCCCACAGGGGTTCAAGAACAGCCCAGGACTATTCTCAGCTAGGGTAACAGAGTTACTACAAATCTATGATGATGAAGCATTATCTTACGTAGATGATATTTATCTCACAGACGATGACTTGGATACTCACTTGAAGAGAGTGAACACCATTATACTTGGGTTCGCAGCAGAGGGTTACAAATTCAACTTTAAAAAGTCCCGAATTGCCCATCTGACAGTACTATTTTTGGGGTACGAATTATCAAGTGAAGGGAAAAGCCTAGCGGACAACTTCTTAGAGAAGTGCGCTGTACTCCAAGCTCCAAAAACGCTGAAGAATTTACAATCCATTCTAGGTTTTCTAAATTTCGGAAGAACTTACATCCTAAATTACGCGGAGAGGGTTAAACCTCTCTACGAACTAATTAAACCTGATTTTAAACAAATCAATTGGACTCAAAAACACACAGAAATTTTGAGATCACTGCAAACAGACATGTTAGCAAAAACAAAATTAGATACACGTGACAACACGATCGATCTTGTAATCCGAGTCATCCCAGGAAGATGCGGATTCACATACCTAACCTCTAATGAGGGAGAAAAGGTACCAATTTCAATTAAATCTCACTTGTACACACAAGCAGAAAAAACATTCAGTCACACAGAAAGAACTGTGAACGCAGTGCAAATCGCACTAGCAAATGAACGAGAACTAGCACACGGCAAAAGGATTAACATCCTCACAGCGGAATCCGCCTTCGAGGCGCTATTCAGCCCAGTAAACCTGCCTACAGTATCACTGGATCCAAAATGGATACAATGCATAGATTCTCTAGGAGCGGAAGACGTAAAATACTATTTCGCCCCGCAATACGAAGAACTGAATGATTTAGAATATGAAGAAGAATATCCTCTGCCAATCGAAATTCTGCCTCTCCCATTATATGCCTGTATAATCTATACAGATAGCTCTGTACAGCATTTCAACGTAGAGAGAAAATTCTACGATGCAGCATGTGCGATCATTAAATGTCGTTGGCTGTGCGGTAAAATCAAACCGAAAATAACAAAAACTGAATCAGTGAAGTACTGTTCGGCTCAAAGAACTGAAATCAGATGTTTAAAGATGGCGCTCGAAAATGCAGAACGCGAATTCCCCACACTTATAGTGTGCGATTCTCATTTTTGCGTCAATTCTTACAATAACAAACTGCAGAGTTGGATCGAAAACGACTACAAAGATGACACAGGTGCCACAATAAAGCATAAAAAGCTCTGGAACGAGGTAGCTCTTTTAAGTAAAGAACTACAAAAGACTCACGTGATTCACGCACAGAGTCTTCAACGTGATGGCGTTCACGTTGCAGGGAATTCATTGGCTAATACAGCCATAGCGGAAGCAACTAAACCGGCTTCCGTAGCCACAAAAAAGCGTACAGATAAATACATAGACGGGGAAACCATGCTGGCAGTAAAAACAACCGTAAAAGGCGACTGTGCAGCACTACCCGTAAACTATCCACTCAATTATGCATACATAATAGATGCAAACTCCGTTCCTTTTGCTCGAATCCCTGGAGTGGGGGATAGAGTAATTCCAAACATGAACAGGAGAATATTTTTAATAGCAGATGCACATATGGGTTTGGGTCTGAGACACCAAACAATTAAGGTTTCTCTGACTGAATTGCAATCAGTATACTGGTGGCCAGGAATGAGTGTAGAACACCAAATATATGCAAACAACTGTGAAAACTGCAATAGGGATCGCAGTAGCGAACCTTGCTACCGGCTACCAGTCAGAAAGAGCGTAACGCTGCCTGCACCCCAACCTGCGTCCTATTAATTAGTTAAGACGAAAAGCACTTTTTAAAAATGAGTCCTCCAGCACTCGGCTGACGCCTAGAACGGTTATAAAAGATTTGCGAGTCTTTATCGGCACATACGCAATTACCACGTTCCATTCTGACCAGGGTCCTGCTTTCAGCTCTCGAGCCTATAAGGAGGCCATGGCCAGCATGGGAATTGGGTTGCGGTATTCTTGTCCGTCGCATCCCGAAGGGAATAGTGTGGTAGAAAGAAAAAACTGTGACATAAAGCAATCTATAACAGCGAAGGTATTAGGTTCAGGCGCTGGGTGGGTCAAACATTTAATAAGTGTCCAGACTAGTCTTAACAACATGCCAAGAAATTCTCTAAAAGGTTTCAGCCCATACGAACTATTGTTCGGAATTAGAATGCGCGTTCAGGACCTCGATAGTCAGATGTCAGTGGTACAAGAAGAAACAAAGCACTTTGATGTAAAGGATCGTTTGGCTGTTTTACAGGAACTGAATGAAACAAGAAAATCATTAAGCAACATAAAGTTAAAGCAACAGCCAAGTACCACTGACGAGGCACCACCCGCAACAGCCCCAGCAAGGCCTGTCTGGATTCCAAAGATTGGGGATCTAGTCAGAGAAAAGATCGCGGTTAAGAAGGAATTTGGGCCTTCTTACAGAAAAGCAGTACCTGTCTTAGCAGTCACCGGAACAAGATCAGTTGTGCTACCGCCCCTTGCTGGTAAAAAGGAGAACAGAGTCGTGTCTATCGATCTGGTAAAACCACAAGCATGTGGCCTATAATCAACAGTAGGCCCAGTGGACTCCCAAGAAACAACAGAATACCCAAACTTGCAACAATCCAAGAGGTTCAAACTGAAAGACTCATCACATTCGATCAGCCTGCAGTGCACAATGAAGGACTATGCAATAATGCCATGGAACTCGTGCCTCTTGAAACACAGATTGAAACAGTTCGTCAAGAAACAACACCAGTCTACAATGATGTGGCATCAGAAAGTGCTACTGAGAGACAGATTGAAAGAACAATCCCCTTAATTGACAGAACTGCCTCTGGTTATTTCATCAACTTCGACAACTTCTCTGAAGATCAAAACGACCCCGAAGTGATGCCAGAAACAAAAAAGTATTCTAAAGAAAATACAACAGGACTCCTTCAACAAATCAAAGAACTATATCTGGATTCACCGTTGATTGAGCATTGGATTATCTCAGGGGTATTCATACTCCTGCTATGCCTAATATTAGTTTTAATTTTAGGGAAGTTCATTACAATTGAATGGACACAGCAAGTCAGAACATCAACCTAGTCCTGAAACCACACAGATCATCCCACGTGAAGAAAAGAGAACTGTCAACAGTAAATGTCACGGCAATTCCAATACCTGGTGGGGTAGTATGGGAGAAAACAGACTATGAGATCTATGGTCCGGTCGAAATCCTGAAGTATCCTCATCAACTAAAGGTTTCCTTAAGTGACTTTGTGACACCAAGTACATTCTCTGATGATTGGGACTTTAACATTATTAATGACATGATGTCTGATTTAGTAATGTCAGCTAGATTCACAGATCATGATTATTTACAAGGTTCATCTAGTTATGAGCAATTATTCTGTTACACCCACTATGGGGATCATTACGTCCATAAATCTGCACAGCCTAGAAATGTTTTTATGTATAATCAATGGGAACATTGTTCTACACCACCTAAAAGCAGTTCTAAAGCATTTTTTGAGAAATTCAAATATTTTTCAGGGTTTAACACCAGTGATGCAGAAACGTTTTATTACAAACAGTTAGATAAAACAGGAATGAAAACAATGCTGACAAATTCTAAATTGATATATTCAGAAGCATTTTATGACAAAATGATGACATTTGGTTTTGATTATTGGAAAAATAATATTGAAACGAAAACAATTTGGGGTACAAAAGATTGGCAGGTGCAAGGCATAGAAGCACTATTTAGAACCTGCATGATACCAGAACAAATGTTATTTTTGAATGACACTATACACCAAACATCTTGTCTTGGCCTAGCTAAGAACAAAGACCTTAAAACACCGTCTATACCAAAGCCAATAGCTGAGAATACAACCACAGATATTGAGTTAGACGTGTCACAAATTTTAAATTTCAACAGAACACATCCTGATTGGAAAAAGTGGTTAATCTGGCCTACAGACACAAATAGCTGTCAAGATAGATTCCTGAATAAAACACAGGGTTTAAAAATGACCAGATTAGACCCTAGATACTCCCAGAGACAACATCCAGGGATTATAACAACATACAGTGTAGGGAAACTCTGCCTAGAATGGCTAGCTACATCCATACTGGCTGAAATTAAGCAACACTTGTCTTTATTAAAAGATGGTGCTGATTTGCGCGATTTCATTCTTGGACCACGCAAACAGCGTCAAAAGCGTTTCATAGCGACCAGCATCTATGCTGCTTACAACGAGGCTTGGAAAGTAAAGCAAATTGAAACTGCTGAAAAGATACGAGAAATTGATCGTATTAATTTGGAGAAATCACTTTCTGTGGTAGACAATGGGTTAACGACTCTGTCTTCCAGAATATATTCGTTGGACAATATTGTATCCTCTGCCTTTGATGTGATAGACAGAGATTTGCTAATGTTACAACATGGCAGGTCTCAATTACGCTCTATTATAGAACTAGGCTGGACGCTGCAAAATCTTCGTTCAGGCTATGTGCCTTGGCGTTTAATCAACACAACGTCATTATTTTCCAGTTTTAACCTTACTGATAAACAGATCAGTTTGGCACAGGAAGGAGCAGACTATACAATCCTGAGCATCGAAAAACTCGAGAGATTATCATTGACAATGTCAGAGAGTCCTGTCATTGAACGGATAATACACGGAATTATCACAATTCCGATAACAACTTTCCGATTTAAAAAGTGCCTTGAATACATACCTGCTGGCCAGTATGAACAATTGGGTAAAGGATATGTAAAATCCGAATGGAAATTACCATACACTCATTCTTGCTATAGTGACAGCGACAAAAATGTATTTCTTAGTGGTGAAAATTGTAAACACTCATTAAGCGGTATACTTTTGTGTCAGGGTATTAATTTACACGGAGCATGTGATGGAAATTCAAACAACCTTTCATGCCACCAGCTAGTCACACCTGCAACTCAGATAGAGCCCTTCTTTATGCAACTTTCGAACGGGAGTTACATTCTTAGAACGGATCACAGGTGTTGTGGCTTCGCGCCAGGGACAAGTTATCTAGTACAAGTTACGTCCATGGTCAAATGCTGTATGCAAGCATTGTTCCCGAGCGGGCCTCCAGACATAGTGACTCCCCTCTGGCCTCGTCTGAATCTCTATTCTATACGAATTGATACATTAAGCAAAATGAAATCTGTGCTTTTACAGACAACAGTGCCTATAACGTCATCTAAAGAGACGTATGATCTTCTAGTCGCAAGGACGGCTACTGAAGTCCATGACCTTTTATCAACAAATTGCCCCGTGCATTTCGTAGAAATGTGCAGCCAACTCCTTAACATGTCTAGTGCAACAAGCATCCCAGGCATATTTAAGACAGTCTTTACGGGACTGCTAACACCCTTCCAGGCAATTTTGGGAATCTTTTCTAATTTTGTGCACTCCATTTTTGGCGGCATACCACTATTTTTGGGACTCATCGCAGGGATTCTATTTTTGACCATCCTGCTACGTTATGGCAAGCCTCGGCTCAGACATAGCTCCCATGGGAATGGAAGAGACAATCCTAGCAATGCGCTACAGGGACAGGATAACTGACGTCCTCGGATTGGCCAGGCTGAGAGATCTAAACATGACCTGGTTCCTTTCATTCAGACCGATATGGCAAAATTGCATTTTACCTGTGCTACGGTGTATGCTTTGCGGAGATGAATGCGTGTTGGACATCTGTCTTTCACTTCCATCAGCAGTACCAATGGACGTCGATACTTTGCTCAGTCCAATAACGGCTCACGCATTGTGTTGTCCCCAGCGGCTACCAATCCTGATGACGGCATTTGTGGAGACTCCTGTACTACAGCCAAGTGGTAACAGTGGAGCGAGTGACAAAAGCAACATCACCCAGGTACAGCGTTCTGTGAGCATTGCTGGTCCTGCCATCGATGACAGCAATCATTCTCACACCTGCCAAGTTACAGCGCTATCTAATTTGGTTGAACTATCACCTGATTTTGTAGACCAATTCTTTGCGAGCCTGTCTGATACGATGTTCTCACCCATAGAGAAACAATAACTTTTGAGAAGCTTTCCGACACACAGCGTTCCCATGAACTCTGAATTCGGCCTTCAGTTTTGATAAACAAAAACTGCCAGGAGCTTTGGAAATCTATTTTCTTTGAATTGGACAATTTTTCTAACATTGACCCATTTTTTGGCACAAACAATTCTTTGCTTAACGTAAAAACTATTCTTAGAGAACAGAAGCTTCACACTTCTATTTCTAATCACATCTAGAGACATAACAACATAACACCAGCCTCTAGCACACATGTTATTACAATGCATTTTTATGTGATGATTTATCTCGCTTTTCTTCTGTCAGAGATACTTCATGTGTAATTCTATATGCATAATCGTTCATTGATTTCATATGCAATAATTTTTGAATGATTACTATGCTTTTAAAAAACGTACAGTACCTAAATTCCATGTATTACAAGTACGCCTATTTCGAATGCATTTATGTATTTTGGGGTGGGCAATGTTACACATGCATCTAATTGCTTTAGTTTTAGTAATTTTGATGGACATTACCCGTGGAGTGGGTGTTGCGTGCTTATCTAGGTTCCTGATCGATACTGTGACCTTATGCCCCTATTCGGCTATAAATCCATTTATTCCCTATATTGGCATAACCGTTCAAGTGCGATTTTCTGAAAAGTCATCTCTGGCCTCACACGAACAGAGCCACATTCCAGCATGACTCTCTGCTACTTCCTTTGCGACCAATTAGTGCAATGACAGAGCAGCAGTCACTATCTGATATTCCTAGATAACACTCCGAGTTCTTCAACAAGATAAAAACTTAGCAAACCTGGAAATCCCCGCTTGCTATGTTTTGATTAGTAATGGAACTCTAATGAGCAACTGATAACTGTCACTTCCTAGTGACATCTTTAATTGACGTCTTATGTCCAGCAAACTTGCGTCAAACCCGGCACCTGTCAGGTATAAATATTACCAACGTTGCCTTAAGCAATGAGAGAGATACGAGCTGTGAGTTCGTTGCCTGTTGCTGATGCCAGCTGCCTGCATGACCCTGTGTTGGTAAAAACTAGCACTCTGTCGCTGCAGCCTGCTATCCTGTGGTGGTGAAGCTGCTGATTACCATTATCGCCGCTACAGCGCGACCTATGGTGCAGTACGCTTGAGGAGCCGAGCAGCCGTCCTCTGCGAAGACATCCAGCAGATTCCAGCTGCCCGCGGACGCTGTCCCCCGCCTCCTTCCTCGACACGCTGAAGAGAAGCCGCTGCCTTTCTCGTGCAGAGAAATCCAGTCCCGGCGCTTCCGGTTTACCCTCGCGGGTGACTGGGATATCGAGAGAGACCCCTGAAGGAGATACCAATCCTCCATCATTCTATTCAGAGGTATGGTGTTGACTAAACCCTTAGACGAGAATTCTTGAAACAAACCTTGGCAAAACCAACTTAACTTAAGCTACTTACTTACTCCCCTTTTCACGTGTTAGGCTTAGGTCAGGCACACTGGGGTAGGCTTAGTTAGAAGCACCAGTTGAGTATGTTAGCCTAATGTATATATGACTGTATATATGTTTTATTACTTTTAACCATTGTATGGCTAAGAAACCATATCAATGCTTTTACAGTTCTATTTCGCAATCCTTATCTTACTGTACGTACTTTTTATAATAACAGTTATTGCAATTGTGGCAATTCATTTCTCTTGTACGAGAAGAAAGACTGTGCAATGAATGTTAACCCTTTATTGACAAACGCCCGTCTCTCTATTCTCTACATCTCGTGAAAGTAAACTGCACTAGACTGACTGAGTGAAATCTATGTCTATTGTTTCACACGACCCTAGAGATCGACTCTTGATCTGAGGAGCAAAGTTGTCATGTTGCACGGTTGTTGGAAAACTGAATCCCTTCTTGTCTGTGCCAAGGAAGCTGATCACTTCCTATGCAGAGAAGAAAGTTTCCAGTGACCTCTGAGCTAGTTGGTAACACAACCCAATTAAGTTTAGCATAGTCAGTGGAGGCCTGGAATATAAGCAGTTCCACGTCGATACTACTGTTTATGTTATTCCAATGCGCAGGGCCTAGTGGGAAACTAGGAACTACACTACAGTATTTTGTAAATAGCAAGATTTCGTCTATACTCTTGGTCTGCCGGCTCATCACACTTTACTGTAAATGAGACCTGAGCTCATGAGGCTAACCCAGGACAAAAGCACAAACAAAAGCACTAGCGGCCTCCTTCTCAGGAGCCTCGGCTCCACTCAGCTTCCTGAAAATCTTCATATGTCTCTCATAGTAGGCATGCACCGACTCCTTCGACTCTCGTGAAGATCTCAACATCTTTGCCCAATCAATGTCTTCTTTGGCATCTTCCTTCTCAAAGCTCCTTTAGCTCCTTGCGTTTGATGGCAGCCGCAGTAGTAGGAGCAGCATTAGGTTCACCAGGTGGTTCCTTAGTCAGCCAATCCATAGCCTCCTTACACTCAGACCACAAGTTACTCTGGACTGCAATCTAAACAACACATTCATATCAGGCCAAAGCCTTTGTGAAATAGCAGCAACCTATGAACCTCCTTCTACCTCTCTTCATCTCCTCTTGTCATTTTGGAAAATGTGTTGTAAAAGCTCAAGGACCCGCGGCGTGCGCTCTACTTCCCTCCACGGACTGCTCGCGATGGGAATTCTGCAGCTGCCCCCATTTCCGAATCACTAGTCGAGACCTCTATCGTTTCTTCTCTCCGGCATCTTTCCTAACGGTCCCTCCTGCTTCCCAGCCATTGTCTGAATGAGTCTCTTGTCTGCTTTGACCTTTTCCTTCTCTCCTTCTCTTGAGCCATCCAATCCCTGTGTGGGTCTGTGTCGCGGCTTTCTATCCTTCATAGTTTGTCTCAAGAAATCTAGGTCCCCATTAGAAAGTCCGCCCGTCATCCTACCGGTGAAAGGGACCGTAAGGGCGGGGGTCCCGTGGTTGATATTAGGATGCGCCCGCCACAGTGGCTGGCGCATCCCGTATTTTGAGCATTGCGGAGGGGGGTGCTGAAAGCACCGCCCGCCGCAATGCTAAAAATACATGTTGTGCATTTCAAAGCACAACGTCCCAGGCACCACACGGTGCCTGCCACATGTGCACCCCCCACACCCCCCTGGAATCCATGGGGGCCCGCAACTGGACCCCAAAGCAGACTCTGCATGTCTTTCCGTGGCGGCAATGCCCATTGTAATATGGCTGGCAGTGTCTGACCACCATGTAAACCCTTTTCCGCCCCGGTAGCAAGGCGACCGGGGCGGAAAAGCGGCGGACGGTCTTTCCGTCTGACGCGGACCCCCCAGCCATGTTAATATTTGCAGCAAGGATGGCGGGCGGATCGCCCCCGCCAGGCTGGCGGTGGCTATCCCCGGCCTGGCGGGGGCGATCCGCCCGCCATCGAAATGGTTCCCCTAGCTTCCTAATATGCAATGTATCCCCTAATGGAATCTACATTTTTTTTGTCTTTAACGGTATGTTCATACCATTCAGAATCATAAATACCACTATTATACCTTGAGTGCCATTATTCTCTTACCTTAGTGTGGCGCTCATATGTCGCTCCACGTAGGTTCCATTTCCAATTGCAGAGTCGCTTTCAGTGGTGCTAAATCCCAGAGCATTGTGGGAACTCAGGCACCTTGGAGACAATATGCTAAAGTGTATATCTACTTTATAATACAGTGATTCCTCTGCCAAAAACCCTTCGGAGAAGGTTAACGCTTGCAAATAAGCAGAAGTGCAAATCTAATTTGATGAAAAAGTATCCTAGATTATGTAAATCGAGACACTCTGCAGTTGGGCCTACTTGTGATGCAATATAATAAATATTTTAATTAGGGTATGTATTTTATTTTAGAGAATAATACACCTACAGATCATCCCGAACAATTGAAAGAAGGCTCTGGATCTAAACTACAGGCTGAAGGGTATGTATGTTGTTACAACGCATGCTTTTTCCACGCATGCCTTTACAACGCAGGTTTTACAACGCAAGTCGTTACAACGACTTGCGTTGGGGGGCGCTGGATAGTGAATAGTTTAATTTACTATTCCAACTCCAGTCCCCGTGGATAGTAGGGAAGGTTTTGGATAGTAAATTAAACTATTCCCTATCCTACAACGCCCTCCAGGGCAAGTCGTTGTAACGACTTGCGTTGTAATTCCTGCGTTGTAAAGGTACTGCGTGGAAAAAATTTCGTTGTAAAGGATGTTTCCCAGCAGAAGGTAATAGCAGTTAATACACATCCGAAAGGTGTGGTGTGAACGAAGAGTAAAGAATGGAGGACGCAGCTTAGGAGACTGTATGAAAGCAGAATAAGAAAAATATATGTCAGTGCTCCCATGAAGTCAAGCATATGTAGTCCCATTCTGATGATTAATCTCGCGTCGCGGGATATGAGTAGTGATGGTGAGTAAGGTAAGCGGAGGATTGAAGATGAGTGAGGGGTCGGAAAGCACTAGTGACCTTTATAACACTGAACTAGTGTATGTAAATATGCCCATTTGAAATGTAATTGTGCATATTTTATATTTTTTAGATAAATCTCTGTTGCCAAAATGTCGTCGTGAAGAAGGTGGTGTTTATCAAGTCTTATCCACTGAAACGATACGTAGACAACCTGTGTTTTTATTGTGGAACAGACTAGGGCTTTATATGGTATTTGTTTTTAACTCTGGAGATGTATATGTCTAATTTTATAGTTGAATAAACTCTATCTGTTATACACAAGGAATAATGTATTTGTCGAACAACAAAAATGACAGTGAAAATATTTTGCACAAAAAAAATGTTTTAATAAATGAGACATTTTTGCATATAACAATGGGGCATATTATCAAAGCGGGCGATATGAGATTATCGCCGCTTTAGCGGACGATTTCGGCCGCAAATGTGGTGATAATTTTATCGCCCTATTAGCAAGCTGTCGCAAACAGCAGTTCGCAACAACTTGTAGGCGATAGCGAGCGATTTGGGGCCCGCTTTGCATGCCAGCAATATTTATTGCTAATGACATGCAAAGTGGGTGTACCCAACCTGTCAGCGACTGAAAGCAGTCGCTAACACAGCTATCGCCTATTATCAAGACAGGCGAAGCGATAAAAAAATGTGCGCTAAGCGCGAATATTGCCAAAACCTAACGCCTGCTCAGACCACTTCTTAGCATGTATATCCAATGGGAGGTGGATATTCAGGTTAAGACCCTATTAGCGATAATGCCTGAATATCGCTAGATTTCCAGCGATATTCACGCATTTCACAGCTATCGCCAGATATTTTATCGCTTTGGAGATAAACGTTGCTAATAGCACGTTATCTCTGCGATAAAATCCAGCGAAGCGCGGCGATTAAAAAAATATCGCTAAGCTCGTTTAGCGATAAATATTGCTAGTTGTTGATAATATGCCCCCATGTTCGGTGTTAAGCAATGGAGTGCTTGGGAATAAGGAGATATTGAGCCTGAATGAGACTGTATGGAATTAACGTATAGAACGGATAATTAGAGTGAGTGACACGAAAGGGACTCCTTGTTTTCACTACATGCTGACCCTGTCCCTATTGGTTGGAAGGGCACCTCTCCCACTTTGAGGAGTTTAGCTTTTTCCACACAGCACCCATAATGTTCACTCAAAAAGATCCAAAATCAAACAGAATAAACCAGTGAACAACAATTAATCCCAGCACAGCTCTATCAGCAACCGACCAATGACAGCGCGGCGTTGTGGTGACGTCTCAGCTGGCGAAGCAATCACTGCGCAACTTTTGAGTGAATGAAGTAGACAATCTACACAGCACTTCTCAATAAACATACACTAAAAAAACAAAATAAATCTTTTCTCCCCAACATACATAGGAGAAAATCAGCAACTTAGAATGAGGCAAATCGCACAAACAATAGAAACAAAAGCAGCACTGGTTAAACCAAATTCACATTAAACAAAAGCCCATCGAGCAGCAACCTATCCCTGGCTAATGACCGTACTCCTGTGCACTGAGGATCAAATAGCATGAACCTGGGAGATAGCTAGGTACTGACGGTCAGGTAAGGAGTGGGGCTATGGATTTGGTGTTGAACTAGCGTTATAGGCTCCCAGTACTTTCTATAAATATAGTCACACTCAGTCTTTGGTGTGCAAACATTGCTATTTTTTTTATAGTAGTGCCCTGTAGAAGCGATAAATACCATTGAGGGTTCTTTTTCTACTGTTATATATTTTTTATCACTACCTAGAACCATCATAGGATGTTCCTATAACCTTGAATAATAGAACTATTCCTTTTGTTGAGATAAACATTCCTTCCTTTTATTGAGATAAACATTACTACCTACTATGGGACATGCTAACCTCTTTCATATAACAGCTTTTTTGAGGAGGTAGTGTGTATAAGCTTATTGACCACTCCAAGGGCCCGATTCACAGAACTAACTTAAGACAAAATCCTAAACTTACTACTTTTGGTATTCACAGAAGATACGATTTTGTCTTAAGTTAGTTCTGTGAATCGGCCCTTAAGTTTATCCGTTTGTTGAGATAAACATTACTACCTGCTATTAGACACCTCTTTCATATAACAGCTCTTTTGAGGAGGTTGTGTATACAAGTTTAATGACCGCAGCTACTCTAAGCTTAATGACCGCAGCTACTCTAAGCTTAATGACCGCAGCTACTCTAAGCTTAATGACCGCAGCTACTCTAGGCTTAATGACCGCAGCTACTCTAAGCTTAATGACCGCAGCTCAACCTTTGTAGACTATTGGCCTTGGTGGTGGTTGTTGCTACCCAGCCGCCATCTTTACACACATAGAGTTATTTTAAAGTAAAATTCCACCTGTAACCTTTTGGCAAGGCGTGATTAAGTGAATCATAATTTCGTCCCCATTGAGCGGGGCCTCATCCCCTGAGCTGTAGCCAGAGGGAGGTGAGGTGACTTATCCTACAGTTGAGGGTAAGTGGATTTCCAGCTAAACACTGATGGCATGAATTGATGATAAAACATATCACAACATGTAAATAGATTCAAGCACAAACCCTTCATAGTGTGTGTTATATGTATTTTTATTCTCTTTTTCTACAGATTGTCCCAGTAAATCCCGATAGAGACATAGAGGATTACTGGTGTTGTATCTGTTTCAAATATTCTTTAAATATTTCTTTGAGCACTTTCCTTTGGCGGCAGCAATTATCATATTCTTATTGGTCCTCAAGAAAGCCTGGCTGAAACATGTCGACCGCAGATAGGGAGCAGTTTTAAATCCATACTGCTCTACGCACTGCATTTTTAATCCTGCCAGTGAGAGCAAACTAATAAAAAATAGTATTTTTGCATCTTCCTAGGCAGTTTTAGTGCACTATTAGGTCCACTTTTATATATTTTTTGCGCTGCACCCTCACCACATTATACTTTCACATATGGGATTTTAGCATCCTAGTTACACTAGGGAACATCTATAAAACATCCCTGAGCTCCTCCCTCACAGTGAGGGAGTTGTAGCCCTCAGCAGAACCAGGTTTCCTGCTGGGAGGAGGATCCTGTATGATTAAGCAAGTCACCCTCGGGTGAGTGAGGGTTCTAGTCCTCAATCGATAATTACCCCCTTTAGGCTGTATTTGTATAACCTTTTCTTATGTATATCACACACTATTATATGTGCTAAGCAGACCCGGGGTAGTATAGAGTTATAATTACGTTTTGGGGAAATTCTCCTCGCTGGTCTTTAAATCTCTTTCCCTAGGACCCCAGCTCATCTGAATGTTGTTTGAACCAACCTAGGAGAGACACAAACTCTTCGAACAGAAATGTAATTAATTTAGGGAACCCTATCTTCTACGAATGTGACACTTCACAATTTTCACTGCCTATTAAAGACAAATAAAACCACAATATCTCGAGATCTTAGATTTTGACTAATCCAATAATCAAACTCACCAATCATAGAAAATACTTTTTTCAACACAAATCCCAAATAATAACAGTACATCAAACCACCAATTGAACCCAGAATCAACCTTGCATATTTACAATTCTCCACACGGCATAACAATCCATTTCTCAGCACAGGACTCAACACTTCAACAACACCCCCAAACACTGACAGACTCCAGAATCATTCAGCCTTCTTCACACTTACAATCCACATTGTTCAGGAACAGCACTAAAATTCAGGTTTTTGGCAAAAGCCTCCAGGATAATCCACACCGGAAATCCCACTATCACTAAGGACTGGGCAAAGGGATTTTTTTTTATAAAGAAAAAAAGCAGAATGGATGTGCTCTTTAACATGCAACCATCATTTGCTACCAACAGCTGTAAACACAGGGAACCCTGACATTTTAGACACCCAAAAAATCTGTCAAAATGCTCAAACTTACTGGATCATAGTCGAACCACAATTTCATGAGGCAATGTGTCCCATGTTAAGGTTCCTCCCAAAATATCGGAATCAAGAAAAAACAATCAAATTAATAATGGAATATGATTTAATGGACCCACTTAAGAACTGAGTTCTAGATAATTGGAAAGGTTAAAGGATTTTATTACTGAATTAAACGATTTAGTGGTACAAAATTATTGCCACAAAGGCTATCAATGAAATTATGCAGAGAATGCTATAATGAGAAATTATTTTAAATCCCAAGTGTGGAGCAAAATTGGGAGAGTAATGGATAGCATCCCTAGTAGAACAGGATAATCCTCTGGCTCACCCCCAAAACTGAGGTTTTTAAAAAGTGTGTTTCAATCAATCAATCAATCAATCAGGAAATTGTAAGCGCTTTTTAAGTTTATGTTTTTATAGTTGTTTCAAATGTGCAAAATATTTTAGGAGGGGAAATTAGGGTTGGTATGTGAATATGGTCAGGAGATTTTCGAATTTGAATCATATTTAAAATATATTTCATGGAATTTAATAGCAATAAATAAATATTTTTGTAATTATTAGAAAAAAATCTAAACACTGTTAATATACATTTGTTCACAATATTGTTAACATTTATTTGAAAATATTTCTTTCTATATGTATTCATGTTTAGCTGTGAAGTTTTATATGTTTGTAAAATTGATAAAGTTTTAATAAACAATGTTTTATTTTCCATTTTAATCTTGTCAATCAATCAATCAATCAATCAAAGACATTTATAGAGCGCTCTACTTACCCGGAGGGTCTCAAGGCGCTAGGGGGGGGGGGGTGCTGCTACTGCTCGAACAGCCAGGTCTTGAGCTTCTTCCTGAAGGAGAGGTGGTCTTGGGTCAGGCGCAGGTCGGGAGGGAGGGAGTTCCAGGTCTTGGCGGCCAGGTAGGAGAAGGACCTTCCTCCTGTTGTCGTTCTTCGGATGCGGGGGACGGCGGCGAGGGCGTGACTGGCTGATCGGAGGTGGCGTTTGGGAGCGTAGAAGTTGATGCGGTTGTTGAGGTAGCTCGGGCCTTGATCGTGTAGGGCTTTGTGTGCGTGGGTGAGGAGACGGAAGGTGATTCTTTTGTTGACGGGGAGCCAATGCAGGTCTCTCAGATGTCCGGAGATGTGGCTGTGTCGTGGGATGTCGAGAATGAGTCTGGCTGAGGTGTTCTGGATCCGCTGGAGTCTCTTCTGGAGCTTGGCGGTGGTTCCAGCGTAGAGGGCGTTGCCGTAGTCCAGTCCGCTGGTGACGAGGGCCTGGGTGACCGTCTTCCTGGTCTCGGTGGGGATCCACCGGAAGATCTTCCGTAGCATGCGCAGGATGTTGAAGCACGACGAGGAGACGGCGTTGACTTGACTGGTCATGGAGAGGGAGGAGTCCAGGATGAAGCCCAGGTTGCGTGCGTGGTCTGTTGGTTTGGGTGCGGTGCCCAGGGCGGGGGGCCACCAGGAGTCGTCCCAGGCGGAGGGCGAGGAGCCCAGGATGAGGACTTCCGTCTTGTCTGAGTTCAGTTTCAGGCGGCTGGTCGACATCCACTCGGCTTCGTCTTTCATCCCTTCGCGAAGGTTGGCTCTGGCGGCGGCGGGGTCGTTGGTCAGGGAGAGGATCAGCTGGGTGTCGTCGGCGTAGGAGATGATGTTGAGGTTGTGTTGGCGCGCGATGGCCGCGAGGGGGCTCATGTAGACGTTGAAGAGGGTGGGGCTCAGCGAGGATCCTTGAGGGACGCCGCAGATGACTTCGGTGGCCTCTGACTTGTACGGTGGTAGCCGGACTCTTTGTGTTCTTCCGTCGAGGAAGGAGATGTTCCATTCCAGTGCCTTCTCCTGGATTCCGACGTTGCTGAGGCGCTGCACTAGGGTACGGTGGCAGACAGTGTCGAATGCCGCGAAGAGGTCTAGGAGGATGAGGGCCGCTGTTTCTCCGTTGTCCATCAGGGCTCGGATGTCATCGGTGGCAGCGATGAGGGCGGTCTCGGTGCTGTGGTTGGCTCGGAAGCCAGACTGTGAGGGGTCGAGGGATCCATTCGTCTCGAGGAAGGCGGCCAGTTGTTTGTTGACGGTCTTCTCGATGACTTTGGCTGGCAACGGGAGGAGCGAGATGGGGCGGTAATTCTTGAGTTCGGTGGGGTCCGCTATTGTTTTTTTTAGTAGAGCGCTGAGTTCGGCGTGCTTCCAGCTTTGCGGGAAGGTGGCGGTGTCGAAGGAGGTGTTGATGATGTCCCGCAGGTGGGGTGCGATGACAGCGTCGGCCTTGTTGAAGATGTGGTGAGGGCAGGGGTCGGTCGGAGATCCGGAGTGGATGGAGTTCATCATGCGGACGGTGTCTTCGGTGCTGATCGGAGTCCAGGCGCGGAGGGTGGTGGTGTTGTTTATCCAAATTAATCTTTTAATAAATTGTTTATAATTGGGTTATTGAAAAAGCATTTTACTAAAATATTTTTTATAATTTTTGTAGCACAGTGTAGATAGTTACTGTTTAAATTTAGAATAATATTAAAATATATATGTACAATGTATTAACATTTTCCCTTATATTCACTTTTATAAATGACATTATTATTTTTAGAATTTATATTTGCTATTAATAACTTAAGTTATGGCTTATAATTTTATTTTGTATTATTTGTCAATTTAAAAAAATTAGGAATGATTTTTTTTAAATGCTGATGTTTTAAAAAATATATATTTGTAATTGTATATTTTAAACTAGGTTTAAATATTTGATTCAATTAGTGTATTTGTTTAATATTGCAATGTGTTATTTTAAAATCTGATATTGTTTTTTGTGGTATAGTTATATTTATTTTTTAATACTATTACATTGGTTTGGCATTAATAAGTAGACTTCTCCAATGTGCCTTTTCTTGGAGTAGACCACCACATTGGAACTTCTATCAACTTTTGTTGGTTGGTTCCTACAATCTTTTGCTATTCAAATGTCATCCTATGTTAAAGACACAAAAGACATGCTTAAAACAATAAAAGACAAGACAGTTCACCTCACCATTAAAATAATTATACACTTAGACGTGGAAGTACTGTATACAAACATACTACAGGAAGACAGTTTAAAAACTATGGGGCCGATTAGGATGGCGATGAATCCACATCCCCCGGGCTGGCTGAAGCCACCGCCAGCCTGGAGGATGCGGATTCACCGCCTTGGACTGCGACAACACCACCAGCCACATTAGGATGGCGGTGGGATCAGCGGCGGATGGCAAGTCCGTCCGCCGCTGATCCGCGGTGTGTGTACCGAAATATGGTGGCGGTGTCTGCAAGACTCCGCCAGCCATATTATGATGCAGGCGGACACATGCTTTTCCACGGCGGCTTTTCCGCCGTGGAAAAGCATGTGGTCTTTTGTTTTTGGGGGTCCGTTGCAAGCCCCCAGGGTGTTGGGGGGTGGGTGGTGCACATTGTGGGTGCCTATGGTACCCCCTGCTTTGGCATGCACAAGGTGGCAGGCACCACGCGGTGCCTGCCAAGTTGTGCATGCCAAAGTTAAACATGCATATTTTACATTGCGGCGGGTGTTGGTCAAAGCAGCACCCGCCGCAATGTAAAATTTACGGGATGTGACCGCCAGGGTGGCGGTCACATCCTAATTGCTACGGAGGGACCGCCGCTACCCCTGCGGTCGATCCCTCCACCTCGGGGTGGCAGACGGACGCAAGTCCGTCCGCCATCCTAATCGACCACAAGATTAGAGTTATTGAAAGTGGGAGAATGGAATTTTCACACATCTATCAAATTTATTATGAAATTAGCTGGAACAGAAGACACCAGGAACTATTATGTAGTAAAGGAATCATTGGGACATATGTACAAGCTCCTATCGCCACGGGAATGTCACTTTTTGCGACGTTCCTGTGGCGAAAGGGGCTTCGCCTTATTTACAAGGCAGCGTTAAGCTACTTAACGCGGCTTAACGCTGCCTTGTAAATGGGGCCTCCTTTCACGCAATGCTTAGCGTGAAAGAGTGGGCAGTGGGTGTTGCAATGGGAATTCCACCGCAACACCCATTGATTTTGACGCTGACCCCTATTTACAAAGGCAGCGCAAATAGGAGGCAGCACCAGAATTAAGACCCTTTAACTCTTTTTTCTGTTGCTTTGGCTCTTACTCCCCATTGGGGGTCTTGTTGGTTGTGTGCTTGAGAAAAGTCAATGCTTTTTCCAACTCAACATCTAAAGTCGTTGATCACAGCTTTCAACATGATTAGTTTATGAATGTAACTGTTTTTTTTAAATGTATGACTTAAATTATTCTTTAAGTTCTCATCGTGCAGCTAGTGTCCTTGATGTTCTGCTGCAGCAAGGTCCCCCTCTGTTTTAGTCTGTTGCTTGTGGCCATTGCATTTGCAGACTCTTTTGCCAAACGCATTAGGTTCATGGTTGAGTTTGGATGATGAATCTTCCTCTACAGGCTCAGGTTTTTTCATGGAGGTTTGTTTTTCTTTTTTGTGGCATGCTGTAGGCAATATTGGACAGTATCAGAAATCTTGTTAAACATTGGGCAGTCTCAGATCATGTTAGGGGAACCGTAGCTTGGTATCTCTATCCTGTTTGTTGCTGTGCAGGTTGTGTCACAGATGTGTCTCTCAAATCCCCCTTTGCGTGAGATGGTCTTGGATCTCAGCAGAGGCTACAACTTCCCTAGTTTACTTGGATTTTTTCAATTTTGAATCTGCTGGTCTGTGATTCTCAGCTGGGTTGTGATTCTCAGCTGGTCTGTGATTCTCAGCTGGGCTGTGATTCTTAGCTGGTCTTTGATTCTCAGCTGGGCTGTGATTCTTAGCTGGTCTGTGATTCTCAGCTGGGCTGTGATTCTTAGCTGGTCTGTGATTCTCAGCTGGGTTGTGATTCTCAGCTGGGTTGTGATTCTCAGCTGGGCTGTGATTCTTAGCTGGTCTGTGATTCTCAGCTGGTCTGTGATTCTCAGCTGGGCTGTGATTCTTAGCTGGTCTGTGATTCTCAGCTGGTCTGTGATTCTCAGCTGGTCTGTGATTCTCAGCTGGGTTGTGATTCTCAGCTGGGTTGTGATTCTCAGCTGGGCTGTGATTCTTAGCTGGTCTGTGATTCTCAGCTGGTCTGTGATTCTCAGCTGGGTTGTGATTCTCAGCTGGGCTGTGATTCTTAGCTGGTCTGTGATTCTCAGCTGGTCTGTGATTCTCAGCTGGTCTGTGATTCTCAGCTGGGTTGTGATTCTCAGCTGGGCTGTGATTCTTAGCTGGTCTGTGATTCTCAGCTGGTCTGTGATTCTCAGCTGGTCTGTGATTCTCAGCTGGGTTGTGATTCTCAGCTGGGCTGTGATTCTTAGCTGGTCTGTGATTCTCAGCTGGTCTTTGATTCTCAGCTGGTCTGTGATTCTCAGCTGGGTTGTGATTTGCAGATGTACTGTGATTCTCAGCTGGATTGTGATTCTCAGCTGCGTTGTGATTTTCAGCTGGACTGTGATTCTCAGCTGGGTTGTAATTCTCTGCAGGGCTGTGATTCTCAGCTGGGCTGTGATTCTCAGCTGGTCTGTGATTCTCAGCTGGGCTGTGATTCTCAGCTGGGTTGTGATTCTCAGATGTTCCGTGATTCTCAGCTGGTCTGTGATTCTCAGCTGGATTGTGATTCTCAGCTGGGTTGTGATTCTCAGCTGGGCTGTGATTCTCAGCTGGATTGTGATTCTCAGCTGGGCTGTGATTCTCAGCTGGTCTGTGATTCTCAGCTGGATTGTGATTCTCAGCTGGGCTGTGATTCTCAGCTGGGCTGTGATTCTCAGCTGGATTGTGATTCTCAGCTGGGCTGGGATTCTCAGCTGGATTGTGGTCCTTAGGTGGACAGGACTGTGATTCTTAGCTTGGTGGCGGCTCGCCGGCAGGGTTGCTACAAATATCATATAGTAATCCAGTTGTCCAGTCTTCATTTAGACACTTTGCAGTAAATTTACAAGGGGATAGCACCCCAAAACATTCACTTTTAGCAACGTTCTGGTGGCGCTACACAGCCCTGTAAATAGAGCCGCTGTACATGCATCACTTTGCGTGAAAGGGGTGTGCAATGGGTGTTGCTGTGGGCGTTCAACTCCACTACCATTGCATTTTGACACTGCCCTAGATTTACATATGATGTGTAAATCTGAGGCAGTGCCATGCAAGAGTAGGTGTTGGATTGGCGCCCGCCAGGAGGAACAATTTTATTTCTCCATGTTTTGGCTTTTTCTTTGTGTGCTGCATTCTGCCGCACACCTAGAAGTAGCAGAACGCCATTAATGATTGTTTATGTGCAGGAAGTGATACCTTGCTGCACAGAAACAATCATTCCCTGCAACGCAGACACCATTGCACTACCGTGCAAGGGTGCCTGTGTTGGCGTTAGGCAGCTAATTTTAACACCAGCGCTATGGAGAACCCAGGGGTGCGCTGCATTGTATTAAATACGGTGCATCCCTGCGTTTTGGAAATGTCAGAGCGCGGTGCTGCCAAATTTGGCACAGCTCTGTGCTCCGATATTTCATTGTGAATATGCCCTTACATTTTCAAAAAATGCAGGAAACGTGCCACAAGGAAGTGCAGAGGCACCAGCGAGGCACCAAGTGCTGCCACTTGCTTACGTCTCAAATGAACGTGTGTAGCATTACAAATTCTATGGCACCTGACTGCAGAAGAATTCCACAGCACAGGAATACACTATCAAAAACTCATTGTAAACTACATTCATCCTAATACTATGAGAAACTACAGTCTGAGTGACCACGCGCCACATAGACCCAGCTGGGGTCTTTGGCACTCACAGCTCACGGTTTTGGTGTGAGTGAGCTCATTTCCTGTGTTCAGGGCAGGCCTAGGCATAGTTCGCGAAGTTTTCCCACGCGAAACTCCGCAAAGTTACAAAAAAACTCCCTCGAAGTTCCACGAGTGGCGGAGTGCTGTGCGAACTGCAGTTTGTGCTGGTATTCCTGCCGCTCGGCAATTCGAGCTCACGAACTTACCGTTCGTGAGGCCCTCGTCACCAGCTGACTGGGCTACGGAAACGCCCTATACGCAGGAACCACCGCCAAACTTCAGAATCGACTACAACGCATACAAAATGCCCCCACACGACTCATCCTCGACATCCCTCGCCACAGCCACATATCCGCCCACCTGAGAAACCTGCACTGGCTCCCCGTCAACAAGAGGATCACGTTCAGGCTCCTCACCCACGCACACAAAGCACTCCACGACATGGGCCCCGAATATCTCAACAACCGCCTCTCATTCTACACTCCCACCCGCCAACTCTGCTCCGCCAGCCTCGCCCTCGTCCCATCCCACGGATTCGTAGAACCACCACCAGAGGAAGATCATTCTCATACCTAGCAGCCAAAACATGGAACTCCCTCCCCTCAAACCTACGAACGACCCAGGTCCATCTGACCTTCAGGAAACACCTCAAGACCTGGCTCTTCGAGCAGTAGCAGCACCCCCCCCCCCCCTTCAGCGCCTTGAGACCCCCACGGGTGAGTAGCGCGCTCTATAAATGTTTTGATTGATTGATTGATTGTGTACTTACCTGAAAAAGCTCAGCTGCACATCGCGAAGCAGAGCTTTCTGCACTCCGCGAGCTCCGGAGAGTGTGGAGTGCAGAAAACCCAGCAAACTCCACTAACGGAGCGAAGTTCACCACCCAGGCCTAGTTCAGGGTGCTGGTCACGTTGGCTGTGCCGCTTCCTCTGCTTTGCTAATGATCGCTAGCGGGGTGGGAGTCAAGAGGCATTATGGTGCAGCGTGCTGCTGCGTCTCTCAATTCTGGAAACTAGTCTGTGTCACTTCCTCTGCTCGGCTAATGATCGCTAGCGGGCGGGAGTCAAGAGGAATTATGGCACAGCATGCTGCTGCATCTCTCAATTCCGGAAACTAGTCTGCGTCACTTCCTCTGCTCGGCTAATGATCGCTAGCGGGAGGGAGTCAAGAGGCATTATGGTGTAGCGTGCTGCTGAGTCTCTCAATTCTGGAAACTAGTCTGCATCACTTCCCCTGCTTGGCTAATGATCGCTAGCCGGGTGGGAGTCAAGAGGGATTATGGCACCGTGTGCTGCTGCGTCTCTCAATTCCTGGAAACTAGTCTGCATCACTTCCCCTGCTTGGCTAATGATCGCTAGCCGGGTGGGAGTCAAGAGGGATTATGGCACAGCGTGCTGCTGCATCTCTCAATTCTGGAAACTAGTCTGCGTCACTTCCTCTGCTCAGCTAATGATTACTAGCCGGGTGGGAGTCGAGAGGCATTATGGTGCAGCGTGCTGCTGCGTATCTCAATTCTGGAAACTAGTCTGCGTCACTTCCTCTGCTCGGCTAATGATTACTAGCGGGCGGGAGTCAAGGGGAATATGGCGCAGAGTGCAGCTGCGTCTCTTAATGACGAAAACTAGTCTGCGTCACTTCCCCTGCTCGGCTAATGATTACTAGCGGGCGGGAGTCAAGGGGAATATGGCGCAGAGTGCAGCTGCGTCTCTTAATGACGAAAACTAGTCTGCGTCACTTCCCCTGCTCGGCTAATGATTACTAGCGGGCGGGAGTCAAGGGGAATAATGGCGCAGAGTGCAGCTGCGTCTCTTAATGACGAAAACTAGGCTGCGTCACTTCCTCTGCTCGGCTAATGATTACTAGCGGGCGGGAGTCAAGGGGAATAATGGCGCAGAGTGCAGCTGCGTCTCTTAATGACGAAAAGTAGTCTGCGTCACTTCCCCTGCTCGGCTAATGATTACTAGCGGGCGGGAGTCAAGGGGAATAATGGCGCAGAGTGCAGCTGCGTCTCTTAATGACGAAAACTAGGCTGCGTCACTTCCTCTGCTCGGCTAATGATCCCTAGTTGGGTGGGGGTCAAGAGGTATTGTGGCGTAGCGTGCCGCTGCGTCTCTCAATGCCAGAAACAGGGCTGCATCACTTCCTTTGCTCAGTTAATGATCGCTAGCGGGGTGGGAGTGAAGAGGCATTGTGGCGTAGCGTGCCGCTGCGTCTCTCAATGCCAGAAACAGGGCTGCATCACTTCCTTTGCTCGGTTAATGATCGCTAGCGGGGTGGGAGTCAAGAGGCATTATGGCGCAGCGTGCTGCTGCGTCTCTTAATGATTGAAACTCTACTCAATAAAAACACCCTCGGCTAATCACAAGGACAATCTGTGGCATGGAATGAGGGGGCATGAGTGGGCACTTCAAACCAATGACTAATCAGAGAGTTCAGTTAGAGTCAGGAAGGGTTTTTACAAGCCTTAATTGGAATAAGAGAGAAGCATGTCAAGAGAGTGAGGAGGCTGGACTCAGCGGACTGAGAGGGTAGTTTGGGTAATAGACAAAGAATCTATCACAAAGTGTTACAAATGGCAAAGGGCAGCTAAAAAACACCCTGGGGTAAGAAACGCAGGCAGTTTTAGTGCAGCTATTACAACATGTGTTACACCTGCTCAAGGCACGTGCTTGTAAAAGTAAGCACAGTCCTTTCACTTCTGGGCTTACAGTGCTCCCATTGTGCCCTGGTCCTATATTTGGGGGTGGGGGTGTGCCAGTGTATCTGTGTGTGTGCATGCATGTGTGTGTGCGCATGCATATGGTTGTGTCAATTCATCTGTGTATGTGCATGCACGTGTGTATGTGTGTGTGTGTGTGTTCCAGTGCATCTATGCGTCTGTGTGTGTATGTGTGCATATGAATGTATGCCAGTGCATCTGTGTTAGACTTGGCATCTTTTGGCGTGTTTCCCCTGAGTTTTTGCTTTCTGACCTCCCAGTTTTTACTCTGTTTTTACTGGTGTAGTGTTTCTGCGCACATTTCTCACTGCTGATCAGTGGTAAAGTGTAAGTGCTCCTGTAATAAATTGTGTTATGGATTGGTGTTTCCATGATTGGATATTTGATTTACGTGTTAGTCCCTAGTAAAGTGCAGTGTGCCAGGGCCGGTGAATCAAATGCTACTACCGGGACTGCAGCACTGATTGTGCCACCCACATGAGTAGCCCTGGAAAGGTAACTCAGAACTGCCATTGCAGAGAATGTCGACTTGGCTAGTGCACACACTTGAAAGTCCCTCACCTTCCCTTTTCTTACATGTCAGCCACCGCTAAGGTAGGCCCAAGGTACACCTGTGGGCCGGGTGCAGTGTATGTGAAAGATAGGACATACCCTGGTGTGTGTGGCATGTCCTGATAGTGAATTACGACCAATTTCGTTTTTCGCTGTTGCAAGGCTAGCTGTTCCCCATAGGACAGAATGGGGAGTTTGTTTATAACATCTTATACACATAACTGGCCCTGTGAACTATGTGGGAAAATACAATTTAGTATGCCTGAACTCAGAATCTTAAGATGCATCTTTTAGTGAAGGTGATTTTTATATTCTGTGTTTGAAAATATGACTTTTAGAAAGTAGGTATTTTCTTGCTCAGTCATCCCGTGTGCCTCTGCTGGAATGTGGATTGCCTGTCTGGGTTTTAGATGACAGAAGGCTGGGGTGTAGGAGAGGCTCCAGATAGTCTAGGTAGGTCAGGATAGGGCTGAATAGACCTGGGCTGCAATTGGGGAAGAGGGAGGAGATTTCCTTGCACTTCAAGGGGCCTGGACTGCCTCTGACCATGCCTTCTCCACCTCCTGCCAGGAAGTCACACCAGAGAAGGCAGAACTGGTTCTGGCTGGGCACAGACACTCTATGTTTAAGAGATCAAAGGATTTTGGGATATAAATATTGGGGCCCAGACCCCTGAACTTTAGAACTCTTTTGGACCAAGAAGACTGCCAAGAAAAAGAGCCGGAGAAGCTGTGAGGAGGAACTACCACTTTGTTGTGTGCTTTGCTGTGTGGGCCTTCAGTGGCTGCTTCTGTCTTGGGCAGTGAAAGGACTGGACTGCACTTTCTGCAATATACTTTTGAGAGTTTCTCCAAGGGCTTGAGGTAGAGCTTGCCCCCTGTTCACGAAGTCTCAGGAACAGCAAAGACGTCAAGCTCTTCTGCCCTCAGCATTGGGAACTGTGTGTTTTGTTCTGCATTGAAGTAAAGCAACCCGACGATGTCTACGACGCCAGTGCCGACTCCGTGTCCTGAAGGCACTGCAGAGGGCACCACTGCAACGCCGCACAGCCACACCGCCACACAATGACCCTGGTCTCCCTGACGCCACCTACTGACGCTGCCACCAATCTGCTGCTCGCACTGCGACCTGTAGGCTCAACACACTCCGCACCACCTTGCTTCACAACGACGCCCTGGTATCCCAGACGACTACGCTCCACGCGAAAATCTACGCCGCTGCTTGCACCGAGGTTAGAGGGCACCACTCATAAAGTTACATGACACACTGCTCTCATCCCGCACCGCAGCCTAGGCCTACTGACGCGGGCTCCATCGACTCGAGTGTGTCAGCCGACGATGGCACTTCAGCAACGCCGACAACGCTGCTAGCACCGCGACCTGCCAGCACCCTGACGAGCACCACATTCCCTTCGCACCGCATCCCTGGTCTCAATGACCACGCCTTCTGACGCCACCGTCGAGCCTCTGCTCACACTGCCACCTGAGAGCACCGTGCACCGTACCGCTGCACTTCGCTCCGCAGCACCCGACGCCTGCCGACGCCAGAGCTCCTGACTTCTACAGAGAGCAGTTCGATCTGCAACGCATGTGACTTTGAGGGCCCCGACGACTCCTGCACTGACCTTCGGAACTGAAGCCTGCAGACAGCGTGCTGTCGGAAGCTCAACGAAAGGTCGCCGAGGCCCTGCATTTATAAAAGGTACTGTTTGTGGGTCTTCCGGACACCGTTGCTGGCCCGCGATACCGCAGTCAGCCAGAACTGTTTGGATTGGTTTGCTCACAATGCTGTGATAGCCCCGGACGGAGCTATCAACATCAAGGAACTGTTTTTCAAGCACATTTTGATAACCAAAGATTTTTATGTACTGTATTTTGAATTTTTATCGTTTTTGGTCGTGTCTTAAGTATATAAAAATATTGGATATTTTTTCTAAACTGGTGTGGTGTCCTTTTGTATTGCTTACACTGTATTACTGTTGGTTATGTGCAAATGCTTTACACACTGCCTCTAAGATAAGCCAGACTGCTCCTGCCAAGCTACCAAGGAGGTGATCCTGGGTTATTTTAGGAGTGTAACTCCCTTTCCCTGACTAGAGTGGTGGTTTCTGCCTGGCTTTGGCCCAAGCCCAAGCCTTCCAAAAATCTAATTTCTAACATTGGTTGTCAGTGGTGAGGATAGGACTTGCGTTTGCACTTGACTTACAGTGATTGGTGTGCACTACTATCATATCGCAGACCATTACGCGCCACATACTGGTTCTTTTTCTTCTTATCCTATTTTCGATCTTGCCAGTATGAACATGCTACTTCATCATGCCGGAATCATGAGCGTTCCTGGAAATTGCCTTTGAGGAGGATAGGTTGAAAGCCTACAATGTTAGGGAATTGTAATCAATTTGCAAAAACCTAAAAGTCCAAGTCAGAGGCCTCACGAGGAAACAGGAGCTACAAAAGGCACTGAGGGCCTGGGTAGCAGCCAGACATGCCAGCGAAATCTCTGACAGAATATCGACGGACATAATATCGACCTACAAGTATATTGACACCCTATCTACAACATGGTAAGTACAAAAATATCAAAATGAAAATACCGATGTTAAAAATATAGTAATTAAAAATATCTTTTTTTTCTGTAAAAAAAAAGTAAAATAAAGTAAATAATACTTATAAATGAAAGAAACATATTTAAACATATTTAATAATGTTTAAAATTAATAAAAAATACATATTGAATAGTAAAACTTTAATTAAAAATAAACATAACAAATAGGGGCTCATTAGGATGACTGGCGGACTTTGTCCGCCCGCCATCCTGTCGTAACTGGGGACTGCCCACCATATGGGCGGGGGTCCTGTGACTGATATTAGGATATGCCCGCCACAGTGGTGGGCACATCCTGCATTGTTAACATTGTGGCAGGCGGAGCACTCAGCCCCGCCTGCAACATTGCTAACAATGGAATGCAGCATTTGCATATACAAAGCGGCAGGCACCGCGCGGTGCCTGCCACCTTGTATATGCAAATGCAGGGGGGTACCACAGGTACCCCCCGTGTGCATCCCCACATCACCTTCACTCTGGGGGCCCGCAGGGTGCCCCAGAGTGAAGACCGCATGCCTTTCCGTGGCGGCATCGCTGCCGCGGAAAGGCATTCCAAAATGCCCATCATAATATGGCTGGCGGTGTCTATTAGACACCGCCACCATATTAAACCTGGGCGGAAAAGCGACGGACGGTCCCCCCCGCCATACTAATATGGTGGGGGGGAAATCAGTGTGGATGTCGGGCGGATTGCCCCCGCCAGGCTGGCCGACATTGTAATGGGCCCCATTATATATGCTCACTTAATAATACATTTTATCAATTATTTTAATTACTTATAAATTATTAAAATATACTATAATTACAAAAATTTCTACACACATAAAATAATAACATAAATAAAAATAAACAATTATATTTAATAAATTAAAAAAATTAAATGTACTTTCAGTATTTTTAAACTTAATTAAATACAACAGTATCTAAAATAATAAAAAAAATATTAAATACATAAATAAATAAAACTACTATTTAAAGTCCAAAAAAACTACAGTAATGAAAACATTGGATAGCGTAGAATGTAAAATTACTATTCCCACTCCAGAAAATTAAACAGTAGGGAAAGCGTTAAATAGCGTAGGGGTAAAAATTACTATTCCCACTCCAGAGAGTGCAACAGTAGGAAAAACGTTAGATAGGGTAGGGGTAAAAATTACTATTCCCACTCCAGAGAGTGAACAGTAGGGAAAGTGTTGGATAGCGTAAGGGTAAAAATTACTATTCCCACTCCAGAGAGTGAAACAGTAGGGAAAACGTTGGATAGCGTAGGGGTAAAAATGACTATTCCCACTCCAGCGAGTGCAACAGTAGGGAAAGCGTTGGATAGCGTAAGGGTAAAAATTACTATTCCCACTCCAGAGAGTGCAACAGTAGGGAAAGCGTTGGATAGCGTAGGGGTAAAAATTACTATTCCGACTCCAGAGAGTGCAACAGTAGGGAAAGCGTGGGAAAGCGTAGGGGTAACATTTACTATTCCCACTCCAGAGAGTGCAACAGTAGGGAAAGTGTTGGATAGCGGGTGGGTAAAAATTACTAATCCAACTCCATAGAGTGAAACAGTAGGGAAAGCGTTGGATGGTGTAGGGGTAAAAATTATTATTTACACTCCAGAGAGTGCAACAGTACGGAAAACATTGGATAGCGTAGGGATAAAAATTACTATTCCAACTCCAGAATGTGTAACAGTAAGGAAAGCGTTGGATAGCGTAGGGGTAAAAATTACTATTCCAACTCCAGAGGGTGTAACAGTAGGGAAAACTTTGGAAAGCGTAGGGTTAAAATTACTATTCAACTCCAGAGTGTGTAACAGTAAGAAAAGCGTTGGATAGCGTAGGGGTAAAAAATTACTATTCAAACTCCAGAGGGTGCAACAGTAGGGAAAGCGTTGGATAGCGTAGGGGTAAAAATTATTATTCCAACTCCAGAGGGTGTAACAGTAGGGAAAACATTGGATAGCGTAGGGATAAAAATTACTATTCCAACTTCAGAGAGTGTAACAGTAAGGAAAGCGTTGGATAGCGTAGGGGTAAAAATTACTATTCCAACTCCAGAGGGTGCAACAAAAGGGAAAGCGTTGGATCGCGTAGGGGTAAGAATTACTATTCAAACTCCAAAGGGTGCAACAGTAGAGAAAGCGTTGGATAGCGTTGGGGTAAAAATTACTATTTCAACTCCAGAGGGTGCAACAGTAGGGAAAGCGTTGGATAGCGTAGAATTTAAATATAACATATTTATAAATAATTTTTACATTTAAAATAATGTTTGATGTAAAAAATTATTTATAAATATGTTATATTTAAATTCTACGCTATCCAACGTTTTTTTACATTTAAAATAATGTTTAATACCCTTTTGCTTAATTTTATTGGATGCCGAAAAGGCTTTCGACCGTGTGGCGTGGCCCTTTCTGTGGGATAACTTGAAGAGTTGTGGTTTTGGTCCTGAGTTCATCAAATCAATACAGGTTCTGTATCAGCAACCGGTAGCCCGGATTAATGCCATGGGCTTGGAATCAGCAGCAGTGCAAATAGGCAGGGGGACCAAACAGGGGTGTCCCTGCTCCCCCTTACTATTTGCTCTATATATTGAGCCTTTCTTAAGAATGCTGGATTCCAATGCTAACATTACTCCATTAAAAGTACATATATATCAGGCCAAGGTGTTAGCATATGCTGACGCCGTAGCAGTGGTCACGTCCAAACCTATCATGGCAATGCAGGCTATAGAACATCTGGCCCTAGAATTTGGTAAATCATCCGGATACAAATTAAACGCAGCAAAAACCCAGTTACTCAGTATAAATATATCAAATTACACTGATGCTAGACTTTGTCAGGAAGTTGTATATTTGGGAGTTACGCTGCAGGCTAGTACAACTGCCTTAGTAAAAACTAATTGGGATCAGCTCTTAGTTAGTGCTAAGAAAAAACTAGATCAGGCAGAATGTTTACACCTTTCATTAGTAGGTCGTTGCAATTTATTAAAAATGCTGATTCTGCCTCAAAATCTATATTTTTTCCGATGTGTACCCCTAGAAGTCCCGAAGACCAGTTTGGAACAACTGCAGACAGTTTGTATGCGCTTTATATGGTCTGGAGGGAAGGCTAGAAGGGCTAGGCGCTTCATGATTCTCCCAAGAAAGGTGGGAGGTTGGTCGGTTCCAGATTTCATACTTTATTATTATGCCTGTATGTTGCAAGGAATGGGAATTTTACTAACTGGCAAAGATCCTGCAAGACCTGCAGATTCTCCATCGATTTATCAAATGTTGCTGGGGGTAAAAGTCAAGAATTGTTTATTAAAGTATCTTGAACAAAGCTACTACAAACGTACTCGTTTTAAGACAATGACAGCTGCATATAAGGTCTGGCATATAGTTCGGAGGCTACTGGGCCTTGGGAAAATAACTTGGTATACCCCATTTTTATCGTCGTTTTCCTACCCTTAGATATCTGGGATAGAATTGTACTTAATTGGAGGGAGAAAGGCATTAGAGTGGTGGGGGATTTGTATGATGCTAGTTATTGTAAATCTTTTGAACAATTACGAGAACAATATTCTCTCCCTAGAGACCATTTTGCTAAATACTTACAGATTCGTAATTATTTAACGGATTTGGGAGGTAACTTCAAACCGGATTCTCTAATTGAAGACATTATGAAAGGGGTAAGAATTGGAGTACTATATAAACATTTGTTAGACACTACAGAAAATGATCTCGAGCAACAGAATATTAAATGGTGTGCTAAACTAGGCAGACAGGACATCCAAATAGAAACTTCACTAGTTATGGCTAAAGATTTATTCTTGTCAGCAAAGTTGGTGGCTCAACATTTCAAATCAATTTATAATTTATATTATACCCCAGATAAGGTGTCTAAATGGTCAGGGGATGCTATAGGCAAATGCTTTCGGTGTGGGTTTATCTCAGCGGATGATGTCCATATATTTTGTACATGCACTGTGTTAGCTCCCGTGTTGTCACAGATAGAAAAATGTGTCTCGGCAATAGTCGGTAGTCCGATACAATTAACAGTAACACAGATATTACTGGGGTTTGAAATGGGCACAGAGAATACTAGTATCTTGAAGAAATATGCTAAACTTATTTTTTTAGTAACTGCAGTGTACAGGCTATGAATTGCATCTGCATGGTTGCAACAAGAACCACCCGCTTTTGAAGCCTGGCGGGCTCGCTTTTTTTCAATACACAATATGCCTTAAAGAGCTCCCGTAGAAAGAAGATTGGGGAACAGATTTGGGGGTTGGTTACAAACTATCTCGAGACTTAAATGGGGGGACTTATCTTGATCTTGTATAATTTCCGGGTGGATTTAATTAAGTTTGTCATGTATATAACTTTGTTCATTTATAATGTCGTTTTCTATTGTTTTGCTGCAAAATGTCTACTGTTGGAGATGTACTGGATCGAACAAATTGTTTTCCTCTGTCACTGTTGTTTTTTTTTTTTTCTCAACCGACTCATGTGTTTTCATATAAATAAATAAAAAAATTTAAAAAAATAATGTTTAATTACATTTTAAAATAATTCTACATCATTTACAAACAATTAATAATTATTAAAAGCAATTACATTTGAATAATTAATTAACAATAAATTAACAACAAATACCAATAAATATTAATTAATAATTATTACTCCCCAAATAATAAATATTAAACAATAAAATATTTTTCATTACAATTTTTTTTATTAATTCACAATTAAAAATTATTAAGCAATAAAATAAATTTTTATACCAAATAATACTTTTTATAAAATATTGATTACCAATTAATTAAAAATGTTTTCCAATTAATAAGAAATAATTACCAATTAAAAATATTAATTGCCAATTCACAAAATTATTTACCAATTAAATAATTGATTACCAATTACAAAAATTATTTTGCAATTACAAACATGAATTACCAAATTAAAAAATTAAATAACAATTAAAAACATTAATTACCAATTAAAAAAATTAATTTTCAATTTAAATAATTAATTGCCAATTATTAAGTATAAATAAAATAATTATCCATAACAACATTTTTTATAAATCATTAATTAATTACAAATAAGTTACTTTCCACTCAATTCCCCTATAAACCCACAACCCGCTACAGAAATAAAAACAACAAATTATTACAATTAATTTATAATTCCTAAAAAATTAATAATTAATTTAGTATATTTAAATTACTTCCCACCCTATTCCCCTATAAACCCACAACCCGCTCTGTTACTAAAGCATACAATTTACTTAAAAATAACATTATTAATGATGATCCCCTCATCGCTCCTGCCCTGAGTGGTCGCTCCCCTGTCTCTCTGCCGAGACGCGGTATTGTTGCGTTGTGCTGCTTTGTGAATAACTTTGAAATATTTGCGCCTTGAATTTAATTGCGTTAACCTTGCTTGGTGCTGCTTAGCTGGCTTGCTCTATATCTGACTTGCAGTTTCATTACGCGATATCCCCCGGCGCCCTGCTCTGCTCCCCCCTCCATTTTGTTTTTGTTGTTGTTGTGCTCCGTGTGCGTTCCCTTGAGCCCGCCCCGCCTCCCAGCTGAGCTGCCCTTGCCCCTCCCCCTTTCCACTATCCATATATGACCTTCGCATTTGCGTGCAGCGTTCACGCGCAGCGACCGCGCCCCATCCGCGCCGAAGGTGCGCCATAGGTAAGCCCGTCTACGCCCGTCCTCGCCTGGACCGCGCCCAGCGCCAGAGCCCCTGGTCCTCGTAATGTCCTCCCCTCCCCCATTACTTACGATGCCACCACCCTCCTAGCCCTCAACCCTGGCCGCTCCCTCAACTGCGTCCAAGCCGCTCCTGGACACACCCATGGACCCTTTTCCTGCAACTCCTGCAAGTTCGACGGTACCAAGAACAACTCCTCATCTACGAACACACAACAGATATCCGACCCCAACCACCTACAATGCATCCTGCTCAACACCCGATCGGTCCACAGGCACGCCATTGACCTCTGGAATCTACTAGACACCATCTCTCCGGACGTCGCCTTCCTAACAGAAACATGGATGAACGCCACATCAGCCCCAGACATCACCATTGCCATCCCAGAAGACTATAAGATCATACGCAAGGACCGTACCGGCCACACAGGAGGAGGTATCGCTATCGTCCATAAGAAATCCATCCGCATCTCAACCAGCTCAGACGTCAATCTTGCCAACTCTGAACACCTTCACTTCCAGACCACACTCAGAGGCACCCTCCTTTACAGGCCACCAGGACCCCGCGCACAGTTTAGTGAAGACATCACGGACTTCATCACTCCACACGCACTCCCCTCCGAGGATTACATCCTTTTGGGAGACCTCAACTTTCACCTTGAAAAGAACAACGACCGCAACACCTCCACCCTTTTGGACAACCTCGCCAACCTCGGACTTAAACAACTTGTCACTACCCCCACCCACATCGCAGGTCACACACTCGACCCTATCTTCACCTCCAGCAAACATGTCTCCTTCAGCCACACTACAGCTCTCCTTTGGACTGACCACAGCTGCGTTCACTTTACCTACAACAAGCCCACTTCCAACAACCACCCCCAACCCACTCTGCAAAGAAACTGGAACAAAATCACCATCGACCAGATCTCCTCATCACTTCTTCAAAACCCCCCAGCCCACTCCTCAAACCCAGACCAAGCAGCCACCAACCTCACCCAATGGTTATCCAACAGCAAGGCGACCGGGGCGGAAAAGAGGCGGGCGGTGTTTCCCTCCGCAGTGGTCCCCCCCGCCATTGTAATGTGGCGGGGGGGAAAAGGGTGGTGGGCGGGCATTTCTGTCGGGCGGATCGCCACCGCCACCATGGCGGTGGCGATCCGCCCGACATCGTAATGGAGCCCTAAGTATGGTCTCACTCCTGAGAAGTACAGGGATCAGTTCAGGTCAAGTAAGAAGTCTCATGCCAACACTTGGTTGGTATGTGTGGATGTGTTTTGCCGGTCACTGGATGGCTGGCTGAAGGGCAGTAATGTGACAGATTTCTAGGGGCTCTACAATTTGATTGCATGGGAGCATTTGTCTCGTCTATGTTTTGCAGATCTACGCCAGCACCTAGTTGATAGTAAGCTGACTGACCCTAGGAAGTTTGCTATGGAGGCGGACGACTGGGTGAATACCAGGGTCCACAAGAAAGCATTTGAGGGAGACTCAGCCAAAGGTGGGCAGGGTCCCTAGCAGAAAAGTGGGGGAGGGGGACGACAAGGGTAAAACACAGGAGTTCTCTAAAGTGCCCAAAACTAATACCCAGGGTAAAGGCTCCCATCCCCCTAGGACAGCGGTTCCCAAACTTTTTTGACCCATGGCTCCCTTGACCGGGTTGGCAGTTGGCCGTGGCTCCCCACTTGAGTGTTTTAGGCCACGCCCTTTGTTGCATCGGCCACGCCTCTTTGAGACCCCCCCTGCATTTGCCTGGATGTAGGAGGGCTTCACCCATCGTGCTACTAGCTGTATGGGCCCTATGGTAATAGAATGGCAGGCCTCACACGCACCCCAGAATGGAGCCCGACTAGAGGTGAGCTTTTAGGAATGGAGGGCAGACCCCTACCCACAAGGTACAGCCCCGGGGCAGCCCCATACAAGTAGGGTTGCACCCCTTGGCCTGCATTGCCTGCACTCGCACCTCTCGTAATACACAGGACCTGGATCCCCCTCGTCTTCATGTGCCCTGCTTAGACCCGTGGGGGACTGCACACTTACTGTGATCCCTGCTACTTTTGTGTTTGAAGTCCCCGCTCTAAGCCGTGGGGTACAGCCCAAATAGCAGCTGGGGGAGCGCCATGGCCAGGCAGACCAGCTGGGTTGACTGAGACGCAACAGGGCCAGGAGGCAGGAATCAGTGGGACCACCGCAGCAGTACCCCGAAGGAAGTAATGTCCATGCTCCGATGGATCCCTCGAGGATGTGCGGAGGGTCACACGGCGCTGCCGCGTCCTCTATCAGGCGGTCGGGCGGCGAAGGCGGGGTCCTTTTGGCAATGGATAGCCGACCGAATCTGGTCATTCACACAATCACATTATACATGGAGGGAGGTGGCATGAAAACGCCGGCCCGCTAGGCTCGCAGGCACCGTGGTTCGGGGTACTCTACTGCCCACTGATCATTATGTAAGTGTGCGGCTTTGTTTTTGTTTACTGTTGTTTATTTTAAAGGGGGTACTCAAACCACAATTAGCTGCATCACACTTCCAACCCCGGAAGACACATCCTGCGCGGCGCCGTGGCGCCCCTGGCTTCTCATCACGGCGCACCGGGGTGCCGCTGCGCACACTTTGGGAACCACTGCCCTAGGAGATAAGAAACAAGGGGTCTCAACAGGCAAGCCTGCTGAGACCGGCCCCCGCAGGTGTTTGGCATGTGACCAGGTTGGTCACATGAAGGGGGACCTCAAGTGCCCTAAGAGGCACAGCCACCCACCGGTGGGCAGTCCAAGGTATTGGCTAGTGTAGCGCTTGGGGAGGAGGAGTACCCGCAGGAGGGAGGGGACCCCACAGAAATGACCCTCACCTTACTAGGGGACAGTGAGATGGTCCCAGAAAACCCGTGCCCCCTAATACAAAGAAATACTGCCTCTGAGTGACCATCAATGGGAAAAGGGTAGAGGCTGTCAGAGATACTGGAGCCAGTGTGACCTCAGTCCGGTGCCACCTGGTTTCTGAGAAGCAGGTAGTCCCAGGGGCATTCCACCAAGTAATTTCGGTGGAGAATTCAGAGCGCCAGTGTTTGGTGGTGCAGGTTCCCTTCGAGTGAGGGGGGTCTCAGGTCCCTTGAGGGTAGTTGTGAGCCCTTCCATGCCTGTCGATTGTCTGCTAGGTAACTACCTGGAGCAGTCCTTCTGGAAGGATGTTGAGCTCAGGTCTCACTTGGAGAGGCTTGGGTTGCCGGAGTGGGCATGCGTGTCCACTTGGTCAATGGCGACCAGAGAGATTGATCAAGAGGACTTGGCGCCTGAAACAGTGGCCCAAGTCCCTGCCAAGAGAAAGGGCAATGGGTGCAGGAAACCGGCCCCTGAAGTTCCCACAGACTGAGAGGAGGCGGACCTTGAGGGGGCGACCCGATGCCTACAGGGGAGCAGGTAGCTGAACTGGGGGACATCTCTGAGCTGACATATTGGCAGTAGGAAGGGGGTCCCACCAGGGAGGAATTGTGCAAGGAGCAGAAGGAGTGCCCTTCTCTGGATGGTCTGTGGTGGCAGGCTGCAGACCAGGCAGCTGGTGATCAGTCCGGCTCACATTGGATCCACTGGGAGAACGATCTCCTGTACAGTGAACCTAAGGTCGCAGAGCCTGGGTTAGCCCGTGTGCTGGTGGTACCCCAGCGCTTCAGGCTCTTCCTACTGGGTCTGGCTCATGACGTGCCTTTGGCAGGACATTTTGGGCAGGACAAAAACTTTGACAGGCTTGTCACCCACTTCTTCTGGCTTCAAATGCGGAGCGAGTCAGATGGACCTGGCAGGTCTTGCCAAACTTGCCAGGCTAGTGGGAAGAGTGAGAGGAAGGTCAAAGCTCCTCTCCAACCTTTTCCAGTGGTTGGAACACCCTTTGAAAGGGTAGGGATGGACATTGTGGGGCCACTGGATCCCAAGACAGCCATGGGCAACAGGTACATCCTGGTCTTGTTGGACCATGCCACCCGGTACCCAGAGGCAATCCCTCTCAGGACAACAACGGTGCATGTGGTGGGCTGGGCATTAATGGGATCTTTTCTCATGTGGGGCTCCCCAGAGAGGTGGTTTCTGACCAATTTCATATCCAAGTATATGATATCCCTGTGGAAGGAGTGTGGTGCAACCTACAAGTTCACCACCCCTTACCACCCTTGAGGTAACGGTCTGGTAGAGAGATTCAACCAGACCTTGAAGGGTTGAATGGCATAAGGTGACATTGGATGACCTACAGAAAGTGTGGACAGAACCCACTATTTTAGCTACAGACAATGTAGACTGTTCTATCTAGGTTTAACACTACCCTTTCAGAGGCAGTTGATTTATTGGCCCCTATGAAGCTGTATAAACAACATCCTAAATCTAAGCAAGAGATCTGGTACACTGAACAACTTAGGTCGGAGAAACAGAGATGTAGAAGATTGGAAAAAGTCTGGCGGAAGAACCACACAGAGTAATGTAGGAAAGAATACACTGATGCCCTGTCCTTATACCGCAAAAACATCAGGCTGGCTAGAAGGAGCTGTCTTACTTTACAGCTGACAGAGGTGGGCAATTCCTCCAAAGAACTCTACAGGATTCTACAGACTTTTGTGAAACCTATAGCCTGTGAGAGTCCTGATGATTCCTTTCAATCCCTGTGTGATGACATTTCTTCATTCTTTGAAAATAAAATAGAGCTGATCTATGGAAATTTTTTAAAAGGAGATAACTGTAAGGTTAATGCCACTAGTATTCCTCCACTATCAAGCTTACAGAATAGTGGCATACCTATACCCACATTCACTGGTTTTCCGGAGATTAGTCGAGGTGACATCAATTCACTGATAAGTCATATTAAAACAGGGTCTCCTTTGGATTTCCTGCCTGCCAAAATGGTTGCTTCTTTAGGCAACCTACTTGGCCCTATGATTCAAACAATAATAAACCTTTCTCTTAGGGAAGGTCGGATGTCTCAAGAATGGAAAAGAGCTCTAGTTAACCCTGTTCGTAAGAACTCAGCCTCATCATGGACAGATTTATCAAACCTCCGCCCAATTTCCCTTCTGCCATATTTAAGTAAGCTGACAGAGAAACATGTGAATACCCAGTTGTCTAAATTCATCGAGGCATCAGGAGGGCTTGACCATACACAATCAGGTTTCAGACCCAACTACAGCACCGAATCAGCGCTCCTCTCTGTGACAGATAACATCAGGATGGCACAGGATAGAGGGGGCTCTATGATTCTGGTGCTGTTGGATCTGCCTGCAGCCTTCGACACGGTTTCACGTGATATTCTCCTCGGATATCTGCAGAAGGAGGGGATATGGGGTTTGGCTCTGTCCTGGTTTGTGAGTTTCCTCTCAGGCCGCTCACAAAGTGTCAGCTTGGGCCCCTACCATTCCATCTCTAGGGAGCTCACTAAGGGAGTTCCACAGGCTCATGCCTAAGCCCTACATTATTTAATCTGTATGTGGCCCCTTTAGCTGATATTGTGAGAGCATACGGATTCACTCCAGTGTCGTATGCTGACGACACTCAGCTTGTGTTTCCATTCCAGACCCTCACTCCTGCAATTAAACATTCTTTTGCGGAGGGAATGACGGCGGTGTCTGACTGGATAGCCTCCAACTGCTTACAATGTAATGTGGGCAAGACAGAGGTCATGCTCTTCGGGAAGGCTCCTCTCCTCTGGTCTCCGGATTGGTGGCCTTTGGATTTGGGCCCCGCCCCTTGCCCTAAACAGACAGTGAATAACTTAGGTGTACGATTGGACCGGGGACTACTACTGAAAGAGCATGCGAATCAGGTGACAGGGTCCTGTTTTCGGATGATTGCACTTTTGAGGCGTGTATTTCCATTCTTGTCGGACACATTCGGAAAGACCCTGGTTCAGGCACTTGTAGTCAGCCGGTTAGATTACTGTAATGGCCTCTTCTTATCTGCTAATGAAGAGGTACTCAGCAGACTGCAAGTGGCCCAAAACACCGCAGCGAGACTGGTCCTGAATGTCCCGCCTAGAACACCCTCTCGCCTCCTTCTGGAAAGACTCCATTGGTTGCCCATTCGTCAACAGGTTAAATTCAAGATCTGCTGTGTTGTACATAAAAGTTTGTTTGGCTCAGGCCCTCAATACTTGGCTGTAAAATTTAACATCTATAATCCTGGGAGTTCCCTTCGCTCCAATGGCTAACTATTGCTACAGATTCCTTCGGTTAGGAAGGTAAGGCAGGGTGGGCAAGCTCTATCTTTTATGGGCCCTACCCTTTGGAACAAACTTCCCCTTGGCCTGAGGCAAACTACCAATTATCTTAAATTTAGGAGAACACTCAAGACACACCTGTTTCTGACACAATAATTTCATTTGCCTTCCTAAAGCTCTGTTTTGATGTACATCTGGTGAACCAAGCACTGGGATACCCCTACGGGGGTCGAGTCCTGCGCTTTACAAGCACCTAAATAAATAAATAAATAAATAAAGGGCATGATTAAGGGTCTAACAGAACCCATGAGTCGTAAGTGAGACGTCCTCTTGCCGTTCCTTCTCTTTGCATGCATGGAGGTGACACAGAAGTCTCTAGGGTTCAGTCCCTTTGAGCTCCTGTATGGCCACCCTGTGAGAGGACCTCTGAGTTTGGTGAAGGAAGGCTGGGAGGCAGCTCCCAGGAAAGCTCACCATGATGTGTTGAAGTAGATACTGGCCTTCAGAATCCAAAGTGCCCGCTTCAGGAAACTCGCGCAAGCGAACCTATAAGAAAGCCAGGAAGGAAGTGGTAAGACCAGAATGCCACTCTGGTCGAATTTCAACCTGGGCAAAAACTGTGGGTCATAGCCCCAGTGGAACCTTGTGCCTTGCAGGACAATTGGACTGGGCCATTTGAGGTGGTGGAGTGCAAAAATGATGTCTCCTACCTGGTGGATTTGCAGGCTCCAAGGAACCCTTTGTGGGTCGTCCACGTGAACCACCTCAAGCCCCACTTCAAGAGGTTCGAAGTGAGCATACTCTTGGCGACAGATGATGGGGTGAAAGAGGAGGGTGAGCCTCTCCCTGACCTCCTGTCTACCAAGGAGCGCGATGGGTCAGTGGAAGGTTTGATTCTCTACCCTACACTGACTCCAGAGTAGCAGTGCGACTGTCACAAGTTGCTGGGACAGTTTGCCTCACTATTCTCCCTGACCCCAGGTGTTACTCACTGGTGTACCCATGACGTGGACACCTGTGACAGCCCACATGTGAAGCACCCGATTTACAGGTTGACTGACCGGATCAAGGTCAGCATTAAAGAGGAGGTCTCTAAGATGTTGGCGTTAGGGGTGATCGAACCTTCCAACAGTCCTTGGGCAAGCCCAGTGGTATTGGTCCCAAAGGCTACTGCACCCGGTGTCCCTTCAGAACTGCGGTTTTGTGTGGACTACCGTGGGCTCAATATTGTCACCAGGACTGATGCACTCCCCATCCCCAGAGCTGATTAGCTCATTGATTGGTTGGGACCTGCCAAGTTCCTCAGCACGTTTGATTTAGCGTTTGGGTACTGGCAGATTGACCTAACTGATGGGGCCAAGAAGAGGTCTGCATTTTGAACCCCAGAAGGACATTACCAGTTCTGGGTGATGCCCTGTAGCTTGAAGAATACCCCTGCCACCATTCAGAGGTTGGTCAACCAGGTGTTGGCTGGGCTGGAGGATTTCAGTGCCGCATACCTGGATGACATCGCAGTGTTCAGTTCCAGCTGGGAAGAACACTTGCAGCACCTCGGTGAAGTGTTGTAAGCGCTGCAAAGGGAAGGCCTCTCGATCAAGGCCAGTAAGTGCCAGATCGGGCAGGGCTCGGTGGTGTACTTGGGACACCAGGTAGGAAGCGGCCAGGTGGCGCCCCTACAGCCCAAGATTTCCATCATTCTGGCTTGGTAGCCCATCAAGACCCAGACAGAGGTGAGGGTCTTCTTAGGACTCACTGGGTAATTCAGGAGGTTTGTTAAGGGGTATGGCACCATTGTTGCCCCCTTAACAGAGCTGACTGCCAGGAAGCAGCCCAAGAAGGTGATCTGGACGGAGGCTTGCCACAAGGCTTTTGATGCCCTGAAGGCCGCCATGTGCACGGCGATCGTGCTCAAGGCCCCCAACTTCTCCAAGGAATTCGTCACGCAGACTGACGCTTCGGAGCGTGGAGTGGGAGCAGTGTTCTTACAACTGAACGAAGAGGGCTTAAACCCGCCTGTAATCTTCCTTAGCCGGAGACTACTCCCCAGGGAACAGAGGTGGAGTGCCATAGAAAGGGAAGCTTTTGTTGTGGTCTGGGTACTGAAGAAGCTGAGACCATACCTGTTTAGGACTCACTTCCGGGTTCAGACAGACCACAGGCCCCTCAGATGGTTGATGCAAATGAGGGGTGAGAATCCAAAACTGCTGAGGTGGTCCATTTCCCTACAGGGGATGGACTTTACGGTGGAACACCGCCCGGGCACAGAACACGCCAAAATATAAAGCAGAGTTGGGTTCCATTTGACTCACTTCCATATCCAACATCGAACATACTTGACCTTGTATAAGATTAAGAGTAAACACCCGGCGAGATCATCTGCGCATCTGCGATGTGGGAAGGGGGATCCCCCTTCGCATAATATGGTCCTATAGCATGGCTGTGGAATATAGGGGAACGGTGGCGGTACTGCGCTGAAAACCAATGGATATCCTGGAGGTCAATTTAAAACAATGCCTCCTGTGAATAATCCCAAAATCTAGAAAAGATAAGTCGCAATTCAGGGGGCGCTTTTGGGATCAGTCTTGGCAAAACATTGAATTGCCGTCCAATGGACGAATCCTGGAGTGCACGGGGAATAAATCGAGGTGAAAGCCATGCCAGAGCGGGTTCTGGTCCAGGGTCCCACATGAGAAATACTGGAAGGGATGAAGAGGCGGCTGAAGACCCGGAGTTGACGGCTGACACGATCCCCACTATTCAACGACCCAGGTGATCATTCCTCGTGGTACATAGGGACACATCTGGAAGAGACAGAAACAAAGGGCACGGAGCCTCGCCAGCAATGATACTAAGAAGGATGGGGCCTTGCACTTATTAATCCCACAGATATGTACCTTTTGCAGAGTGTGTAGTGAGGGAACAGATACATCTGTAACAGACAATACCAACATTGTTAATAATTCTCCCTTTCTTGAGGAAGCAACCGGCCTGAAGTGTTGTGTTGAAAAGTGATCTTTCTCTGTCTGTTTGTGTTTTGTAAAAAATGACTAATAAAGATATTTAATAAAAATGAATACACTTCGGAGTAATCCAGGATTTTTATATATCAGTCACCATCAAGTGAACAAAGTTATCAAAAGTTTCTTCCCTGCCCTGCCAAGCCTCTCCGCATCTTCACATTTAGGTTTATCATTGAAGGACCACCTTCGACCTGGTTTGAGAGCAGCTGGAAAACACATGCCGGTTGTATCTGACCGCCTCAGTGCACCTACTACCCTGAAGACTACAAAAAAGCAGCAGGAAGACAAGCACTTAACCGACACGTGGCTCCCACACAACTCCAGCTCTCCAACCCTTGACCAGGTGCTGCTCCTTCTGAGGAGATTTAGATCAATGAATTTTCATTTACAGAATAAAATGTGAATTTGTAAATGTGCGTCATAATTACTTGAGGCGAATAAACATGTATGGAATGAATAAAGCCTAAAAGAAGCCATGTTCATTCACAAAAACATTGCATGCATATTCACCCCTGCACAAGCCTGGTGGGGGATACATGTCAGACTGCACAACTTTGTACCCTGCATTTCGCAGCTCTGCTTGGGCCCAGATTATAAATTCCCCGGAGTGCAGCGCGATATTTAAAACAACTGATAAAATCCAACATCACCGGATCTGAATTTATGCGCTTGATAACCAGCACCAATTATAATTTTGCTAAAAAATGTGGCATAACAGGTGTCATCTCGGGGCATATGTATGAAAATCCCCGTTTGCGATTCTCAAATAGCGATTTTTTGAGAATCGCTATTTGAGAATTTCAAAAAAGGATGTATGTAAAAAAATCACAATTTTTTAGCGATTTCTTAGTTTTCCTTAATTGCGATTAGCAAATTACGAAATCGCAATTAAGGAATACTTTCCCATTAATTTCTATGGGCCAGGAGGCCCATAGGGATGAATGTGAAGTCATTCTCAATTTGCGATTCGCAATTTGAGAATCACAAATTGAGAATAATTTCAAAGGTGCAAGGGTGTCATATGGACACCCTGATGCACCCCTGAAATGAACATGTGTGAACATATGGCGCACATACATGCCCTAAAGGCATGTATGTCAGACATATGGCACCTTCACAAATGCCAAAAAGTGCATTTGTGAAAGAAATTGCAAATTACCACCAACTTGAACTTGGTGGTAATTTGCAATTTCTTAAGGAGAAATCGCAAAAATTGAATGCTTGTTGCATAGCATTTAAGGAATTGCAATTTGCAATTCCTTAAATGCTTACGCAAAATGAAGGAATCGCAAATATGTGATTTTCCTTCTATATACCGTTTTGCTAATTTTTAATCGCACTGTTTTTTTGCGAATCGCAGCGTTTGCAACTACAAATTCAGTTGATTCACCTGCCCCTTGGTGATTTCCACACTAATGCCATATATCTTGGTATTTACCTGGCCTTTTTTCACCTGGAAAATTTTGTCAGGTGTGACATGCTGAGATTTACATGCCGAAATTTGTGGAGATGCAATTCTACGTGAAAAACGTATATTTCCAATATGTTCTGTACAAGTAGTTACCACACAATTTAGAAATAACTAGGCCACTTGTAATCAGGGCCACAGTCACTGAAGCTTACTGTAAAGTTTACAACGGGAGTCAAGGATACAATAGTGCAGACTGCAACTCATGAACAATATATAATCCATATTTTGAAATGCACCTCTTTCTGAATGGCCAGCATTACTCCAAATACACGACCTGGTTTTGTGCATCTCTGCAAGAAGATTTATAGGGCCTCATTTATGAGGCTGTGCATCACTTTTACGCCGCTGGTGCGTCACTTTTTGTGACGCACCAGTGGCGTAAAAATGCGCCTTGTTGCGCCATATTTACAAAGTGACGCATCTAGGTAGATGCGTCACTTTGTAAACCCCTGCGCCACATTATACCTGCACCAGGTATAATGTATGCAAGGGGGCCGTATTGACGCAAGGAAGGGTCGTAGAAGTGACGCAGCGAAATCTATGAGATTTCACTGCGCCACTTCTAGGACACAAATAGGTCAATTTCTTACGCCTGCCTCACAGCAGGCGTAAGACTGACGCAGGCCCTTTCACATGGGGCTTACCCCATGTGAAAGGAAACATTGCTGGAGTTGCGTCACTTTAGTGACACACTCCAGCAATGCGTCACTTTTGTGCCTACAGATACGTCAGAAATACTGACGTATCTGTAACTCCTTGCGCAATGATGCGTCATACTGTAAATATGACGCATCATTGGTGTCTCAAGGAGGGCGCAATGAAAAGTGACGCACCGCTGTTTTCACGCAGCGATGCGTCACTTCTCATAAATGAGGCCCATAGTACTTAGAAGGGTTTGAGTCAATGTGTGACTGTTTACAGGAGTTGCAGTATACAATGCAATGTACCTTTAACCTTTCTTGAAATCTGCTTTCTTTTATCTAAGAAATATACAATTTAAAATCTAAAAAGATATGCCAGACTCCAAACGTTGTGCAGTGTTACCTATTGTATCGATACCAGAATGATGAAAGGCTAAGATGATCCTGGTGGAAACCAAACTCATGTCAGGGGGGCTTTGCAGCCCTTTGGAAGGCACGTACGCCCATCTGTACACAGAGGCATATTTTCTGCACGTTTTCTAATAATATTTACATAGAGTTTCTTACTCCTTATGTCTGGATGCTACATTACCTTCCCACTTACATAGTGTCATTGCATTCGGAAGTGGTTTCACTACTACTAAGAACGTATAACAAACTGCTTGAAATATTAATGTTTTCATATCCTGAGTAGTTGTACTTTTGTAACAGCAGGAGCCGCCGACGTTGGACCTGGGGAGCCACGCTTGAGTCTCGGCTCAATATCTTGTGATTCAGGGCAAATCCCTTAGGGGCAGATGTACAATAACTGGTCATCTCGGCATTTAAGCAGAGAAGCGCCAGTTATTCTGTGTCACAGAAAAATAGCCTTGCGCACCATGGTGCGTTGCATTTACAATGCGGCGCAAGGATGGAAAGATGGCGTGACGCATCTTTTGACGTAAAGGCAGCGCATTGCTGGAGTTGTGTCGCAAGCACAACGTAACCCCAGCAATGGTTAGAAATGCCTTTTCCTAACATGCTGTGTCACTCCTTACGCCTGCTTCAAGCAGGCGCAAGGATTTGATGCAGTGGCGTCGGAGAAGTGACTCCGTGAAATCTTATAGATTTCACTGCGTCACTTCTATGACCCTTTCTTGTCAGAATGCCCCCCTCTGCATACATTATACCTGACGCAGATATAATGTAGCGCAGGGCTTTACAACGTGACGCTTCTCCCTAGATGCGTCACGTTGTAAATATGTTGCAACGTGGCACATTGTTTACGCCAGCGCTGCGTCACAGAAGTGCGGGGTGGATGGGGTGGACACTAAAAAGCTCACAAATATGTTCGATTGCATGGGCCCCAATAGGAATACCTCACGACGCCCAAACTGCATGCCAGGCTGACAACCCCAGCCCAGCCAGCTCTGCTCACAGACCTGCGGGTGTTGCCTGCACCTGCCACGAGGCGCGTGTTCCAGGTCACCCCCCCCCCCCCCCCTTGCATCTGTCTCCAGCGGTCCAGGTTCTCTGTGCACTAACCAGGACATCCTCTAGCGCCTTTCAGACCGAGAGAGCGCCTTGAAAAGAACAACGAGGCGCGTGTTCCAGGTCCCCCCCCTCATCTCCCTCCAGCGCTCCGGGGGCTCTGCTCTCGCTGTTATGGAAACGAGGCTGCGGGCTGCTCTATCTACAGCATCTTATCTCATTATCCTTAGAGACCCCCGGCTGGAAACATGCAGAACATAACAAGAAAGCAGTCCATCTATGTCTATAATTAGATTGTGGGATAGATTTTGAACTCCGGTAAAGAAATTAATTTTGAACATGTAGCCATTGGTTTTCTCCAGCCCCCAATAAACCGCTGCAAACACAAGGAGATGATGGGCGGAGCCTGACACTTTTCAGACACTCACCCCCTAGTCAAAAGATCTGGGTTGAATCCATCATCATTCTTTAGCCCACTTCACCACCCCAGTTCAGACATGGCCATATTCAAATCAGTCTGACCCTGTGCCTCATGGAAACAGTCCAGCCCGAACTGCCAAGCCATGTCTTCCCTGGACCGGAAACAAGCTTCCGAGGACCGGTTTCTGGCTAATCACCCCTCATCAGCCAGGATAGCTTGACTCCAGTGGTAAAGTGAGCAAGGGACCCACGGCTGGGCATACCCTGCCAACTTAGGGTGAACAAACCAAAACCAAGGAGATGATGGACGGAGTACTGAAACTTTTCAGACACTGGGCAATTCAAGTTTCTCTGTGATGCCAGGTTCTCTAAGTGCCTCTCTGGTGCCAGGCTCTCTAAGTGCCTCTCTGGTGCCAGGCCCTCTAAGTGCCTCTCTGGTGCCAGGCTCTCTAAGTGCCTCGCTGGTGCCAGGCCCTCTAAGTGCCTGTCTGGTACCAGGCTCTCTAAGTGCCTCTCTGGTGCCAGGCTCTCTAAGTGCCTCTCTGGTGCCAGGCCCTCTAAGTGCCTCTCTGGTTCCAGGCTCTCTAAGTGCCTATCTGGTGCCAGGCCCACTGGGTGCCTCTCTGGTTCCAGGCTCTCTAAGTGCCTCTCTGGTTCCAGGCTCTCTAAGTGCCTCTCTGGTGCCAGGCCCACTGGGTGCCTCTCTGGTTCCTGGCTCTCTAAGTGCCTCTCTGGTACCAGGCTCTCTAAGTGCCTCTCCGGTGCCAGGCCCTCTAAGTGCCTCTCTGGTGCCAGGCTCTCTAAGTGCCTCTCTGGTACCAGGCTCTCTAAGTGCCTCTCTGGTGCCAGGCCCTCTAAGTGCCTCTCTGGTGCCAGGCCCTCTAAGTGCCTCTCTGGTGCCAGGCTCTCTAAGTGCCTCTCCGGTGCCAGGCCCTCTAAGTGCCTCTCTGGTGCCAGGCTCTCTAAGTGCCTCTCCGGTGCCAGGCCCTCTAAGTGCCTCTCTGGTGCCAAGCCCTCTAAGTGCCTCTCTGGTGCCAGGCCCTCTAAGTGCCTCTCTGGTGCCAGGCTCTCTAAGTGCCTCTCTGGTGCCAGGCTCTCTAAGTACCTCTCTGGTGCCAGGCCCTGTAAGTGCCTCTCTGGTGCCAGGCTCTCTAAGTGCCTCTCTGGTCCCAGGCCCTCTAAGTGCCTCTCTGGTGCCAGGCCCTCTAAGTGCCTCTCTGGTGCCAGGCCCACTGGGTGCCTCTCTGGTGCCAGGCCCTGTAAGTGCCTCTCTGGGGCCTCTTTCCTGCAGCACACCCTTCTTACTGACTACCCTGTGGCTTCTGGTTGCTAGGTCTCCATATCTAAGGGGTTCGCTTCACAGAACTTCTGAGGTTCGGTCTGGTCTGGCCTGGTCTTGTCTGAAGCGGGCAGCCTCGCTGGGGAATCATCGGTCCTACTTAAGCAAGGGCCCGAGAGAGGCCAAGTGAAGGAGGGGCAGGACCAGGTGGACAAGAATAAGATAACGATGGTGGAGGGGAGTTCTGCTTTGAAATGTTTCAGAACCTCGTAACCAAACTAATGTCTCACAGAAATAGCATGCCCGAATATTGCCCCTTCCAGTTAATAAAGGAACATACTCACCTCGAGGGACGATATTTGTGTAAATATTCGGGACAGTATAGTGAGGTGATATTTTTGCTAATGATATAGGGCCCGATTCACAGAACTAACTTTAAGAGTCCTAACTTCACTACTCCTAAACTGAGAAAAATCCTAACTTTAAGACTTTCGGTATTCACAGAAGGCATTTAGGAGTCCTAAAGTTAGGAGTCTTAACTTCTGTGAATACCAAAATGAGTAAGTGCCTTCTGTGAATACCGAAATGGTAGTATTTTAGGATTTTGTCTTAAGTAAGTTCTGTGAATTGGTCCCACACAGCGTTTGCGCCCAAGGTCGAGAACCCCTGGCATCTGTTCACATTGGGTTAATCCCAGCTGTAGTTTAATTCCAGTGTTCATGGGAATTGTAGTTTCTGGAGGGAAGATATTCTGCAAGCGACATTTATATTTAATGAAGTTGAGTCTGTCTCTGTTCCTACATACAAGTGATTTGTTCATTTTTAGGTAGAATGCAGGGATGGGGTCTGTGAGGATGAAACCCCAGCCTGCTGCCCCGCAGTTCGCACCCAGATATGGACGTCATCTTCATACACTGCATCACCCCAACATTAACAAACAGGTGGACAAGTAAACAAGGGTCATAAAAGCCGCCTCCAGGGATGAGCATCCGGGCTCCCAGCCTCTCCTCTGTTGCTAGGCGACACCTGGGAGCCTGGAAGTGGCAGCCTCGAAAGGGCGCTCTGCCTCTCTCCAGGGTCGGGCTGGCCTGTCGGGCCCCTGGCAGGGCCGGGAGGGCTGGTCTGAAAGGCCTGGCTGTTTGTGGGCCTGGGAGGGTGGTCACGGCTGATTTCCGTGATATTACCACACACATTGCCAGAAGCCACAAATGCATGCAGTCCCCCATACCTTGCAAAACACCTCTTCTGAATGCACCAAACACCTGAACATCAGGAAGTAGAAAAGAGCCAAGCAAGACAAGCAGGGGCAAAGAATGCGCCTGCCCGAGGCCACGCAGTGGCCATCAGGAGGGCGGGCTCCTAGTCACGGAGGGCTGTCCCGCCCCCGCATGACGCGGTAGTTCCTCTCCTGAGGCAGTCTCCCCTGGTTGGTGGAGACTGGTAGTGATGCACGTCCGGGGCGGTGGGGAGGAGCCGTCTGGAGTACTTCAGACCCCTGGCCTGTTGGGGAGGCCTCTTTGCCGCCCCGGACGTCGCAGTTCCATGTTGGGACACTCTTTTGTCCTCGTCTTGCTGGCTTGGGTGGTCGCGTCGAGGAGTTGCCGTGATATTAGGACGTCGGGTCCCGGGTCTGTCTCGTGCATGTGGTGAGTGGCGGGGCATCCCAGCCTCCTCCCGTCGTCCCCCGTCCGTGGGGACATGGGGGGGGAGTGGGCCGGCGTTGTACGGTCTGTTTGGTTGAATGTGGGTGTTTTCGCGTTTCATCATGTGGGTGCACGTCCGGTTTCGCGCATGCTTTGGAGCAATGAGAGTGTTTCTGTAGAGAGAACGGTACGGTTTGGTTGGGGCACTGTGCCCACGGCGGTTGCGGGGAGAGGTGTGGCTCACGGGTCTGAGCGGCTGACTCTGAAACATCGGATGGGCCTGGGGCCAGGGTTCGAGTCCCGGAGCGGCAGGGATAATTCTCGCCTCGGCGCATACTCTTCTGGACTGGCAGATTAAAATTTTGAGATGGCATGTACGACGAACACTTTGGGTTTTCGCTCGTCTGGAAATAAGTGGGTTCCGGCGTCTATGCGGTTGAATTCGAGCTGACTGCTTGTGCACATGGCCTTAAGGGTTAAGCAAGGCTGGTTCCGGAGCTGTTTACTGTGCTTACGAAAGCCGGATCTTGCGTCGGGGAAAGTGGAGAATACAGACACTGTGGGGTACTACGCGATCTAGCGCCTGGTCAGATAGCATTTACGGGTAAACGTTTTGGTGGCATTCGGCAGTTATCTGTATTATATGGTACGTTGTTTCCTTTCGGTATTGCCCGCCTTGCACACAGCTCACAATAAACGGACCTCTGAGGTGTGTATCCCCACGTGTCCAATTCTTGAGTGCATGATTCTAGGGTGATCTCGTAGCCAGGCCCCAGCGTGAGGTTGTTTCTCCTAGTATGGCGACAAGTAGTTCCTGAAAGGTACGGACTAGGAATTAGCTTTATTGCTGGCCGGGACACCTTGAAGCACCGCAGAACATTAGCAGCTCAATCCGTCCGGGCACGTGTTTGGGTAGTTGTGTGAGCGCTGGTGCGGGTTCATGGGAGGACTCTGAGGGGCAGATGCTGCTTTCCGCCGTTGTGGGAGCGCAAGATCACATCTCCGAAGTTGCGGTGCCTTTCAGCCCGGGAGGTCCTCTGGTTAGCGCCCTCCGTCCGTCGGGGGCTGGCGGTGCGCGAGGATTTTAAGATTTGAGGGACTTCTGCCTGGTTACACTGGTAAGGCTACTAGGTGACTTTGCCCATCAGTCTGGCGCTGTTTTCGGAGCGGTTTGTCCCTTGGCAAGCACGTATTTAGACCGCCGATAGGAACGCTTCTAGCTTAGGCCCGCGGTGCCCGAGTTACGAGTAGCCATGCTCCACCGTTCGTTTACTTTAAATATGTTCATCGGGACAGTGTTATGTTATCCAGAGGGTGGCACGGCATCGGATACGACTACCGCACACGCCTAATGTTACCTTTGATATTTTGGGGAGTTTTCTCCATCTTCTCTCCAACAACACGGTATACAGTACTCATTGCTAGGCATGCCTTCTCCTTAGTGGCCGGGCTCAAGATGTGCGGTCATTGTCGGCTCCTTTACACATTGGGGATTCTTCGCACATTTGTTTCCAATTCAGTGTGGCTTGCGACTCATTGCCTAACTGGGGTCAAACTAGAAGGAGTAGAACATTGTTGGTGGTAGACCTGGCTTGGCTTGGCTGTCGCATTTTTCGACCGCCCTGGCTACATGTTGGTCATGTGTTTTCACTGTTCACGGGAGCCAGATGTCCCCAGCATGTTGCCCCGTGGCATACAATAACCACCAATTGACACCAAAATTATGTCGATTAGCAAATGTTAGCGAAAGGCATTACATAATTAATTCCCAACATCCCGGCGCCACGGTATGGTATGGCTACGCGTCTTGCGTTCCCCGTCGAACATAGTGTTTTACAGCCGTGCCCCCCGGCCCATCCTTGGCGCGCCCGTCCTGGTGGTCGACCCCTTCCCCCCCCCCCCCGAGCAGTATCAGTATTTCGTTGGGGAATGGAGGTGAGGTGTATTCGGTGTGCCGCTTTCATCCGGCTTGGGTTTTCCTTTAGACCTTGTCATATTTTCGCATGTGCCGCTACGCACAGTTGTTAGTATTATCAGATGGGGTCTTAGTCGTGTTTAGTCTTCTTCCTTTGCAAGTACAGCACTTGGTTGTCTTCTGGCTTCTGTATATTAATCGCCATATTTATATAGTCACAGACAAGCAGTGATTAGGGGTGGGTATTGTATTGTACGGAGAACAGTATCGTCGTGTAATTGGAAAGGGAGTTCTCTGCAATTTTCTGTACCGCTGCAAATCATTTATGGAGATTGCCGCACCTCTAAGGAGCACTCGGGTACTCCGTTGTTTAAGTACCGGTACTTGCTTGTTTCTTTATGCACGATACATGGGTACGTATGCATGTCTGATTGCGCCACCCTGCTAAAAAATGGACTCGCCCGCAGTCTTTAGAATGCTGCTGCGAGGGTGTCGGAGAGCTAAAATATATTTCTCAAAAGGGCGGTCCGAGTCTCCGTAAACTGCCTGGTGTATGCCTTCATTGCGCATCCAAGTATTTGTATTCTCACATCCGCTGAGGCACGTGCATATCCCATACACGGGTTCCTTCTTCCGCCTTTCGTGCGTGCAGGTCCTCTTTACGGTATAATTATGGGTTGAGTATTTGCGGTTGTTAGGTACGATGTCCGGGAACACTATTTTGTGCCGGATACATGGATTGTCTTCTTGCTTATTTATTTCTTCCGAACGAGGAAGGTTGTTAGTGTACCGCAGTTGTATCTAACTTTGGCTGTGGGTGGGAGGATGCGATGTCTTCATGTAATCTTCGGCGTGTTTTACATATAGGTTCGGCAAGCGCCTTTCAACGCCCTCGGTAGCTATGGGATGGGAATTAAAGAGAAACCCACATGCTACTTTTCAAATGCTAATCTTCGAGCTCCCGGCATGAATATTCATGGGCCTGAGAAAGTTCCCCCTTTTATTACGTTATAGTTGGCTGGAAATGTCTGTTCTACCTCGGTGTGCATAATCTTCTAGTGCACATACAAGTGGTCATCGCCGCACTCCCATATCGACGATTGGCCTTGTATTTAGGCGACAGATGGCGGTACATGATTAGTTAGTCTGTGCATCTGATTACAGGTTTTTGTCAATTGCTCAATTATAAGTGTACCTTCGCATTCTCATAACGCGCTTCCCGGGCAGGGCAGCATAAAGTCCCGGAGCAGACTCTAGTAGCAGCGGCGCCGCTCCTGCCCGCGCATTCAGCGGCAGGTGTCGCAAGGGTCTTTCCATTGTAATTTGCAAGCTTAGGCGGCGTGGACTTTGCCCGATGGGGTCGGTGCACTTCAGTATAAGTCAGGTCCGGCACATGCGCACTGTATATGTCGGGTAGGTGCAGGCATGGCGTGATTGTTCTCTTTCTAATCTCAGCTGGTCTGTGCTACACGATGCGATATGCGTTTTTGTGTAAGGTGTATCCTAGTTCCCGTGGCACAGCCAGAATGAAATCTTCGCCTGGACATGTCTGCGGCTCCTAGGGCTGCGCACTGAAGTATGCCAAAACTTTGAGGGGCGGGCATCCCATCAGTCTGGCGCAGTTTTCAGTAGTTTTGCACTTCTTGTATGTTTTCTAGTCTAAGAAAACTACAGTAGTCCAGGTGCCGCTGTCTCACGGTCTTTTATGTGGCAACTAGTCGCGTCGCACCTGTTCCATGCATGGCAGGGAATGGTTTTGTGTCCTTTTGGCTACTGTCAGGTTTAAAAAGGCAAGTAACCCTTTAACCATACGGGACCTGGGTGAGTCACAATATTTAAAAAAGGGGTTCCCTTGGTGGATCTGTATTTACCTACGATGTAGTTGGTTGCTTGACCCAATCATTCTCACTCCTCATTCAAGCGTACCTTTGCTGGGATAATATTCTAGTGCCCTTATCATCCCAGTGTCAGTCTGGTATACAGAGACTCTAAGTCACAGACATTATAGTGCTCATGTTTTCGTTCAAAGTTGTTCATTTGTCAAGAAGTCGCTGGTGTCTCTAATTATGTTGGCTGTTCTGTGCCGAAATGACGGGACGACTAGGTGGGTTTCAATCTTGGTGGGGGTTCGTCTATGCTTCCCTCTCTATCGTACACCAATAGTGCAGTGCCTATCACTTTCCATAGCCCTTCTCAAGTATGCTATTTGTGCTTGATAGTTCCTCTCATTCATGAGTAGGGTGTCGGGGCACTGTACCAAAGTCCACCAGCTTAGGCCGCAGTGTTGAGCTATGTACGACCTGCTTCCTTGAGCATACATCAGGGGTATGTGTTGGGCCCTTACTGGAGGAAGGGTCTGGTACGCACACTGCATGAGTGTACTATGCGCTGGTGGTGGGGTGTTCTAAGAGAAGTGAAGTGCGCAGTTTCGGTACTGGCCCGTGCGCAATGTAGTGGGTATCATGCCGCGTAGCAGGTGGTTGGGGCTGACTTCCTTTCCAACTGTACCCCTTGGGAGGACCTCCCTGAGCCAGGGAATATTTTAAGATCACTTGATTAGAAGCTCCTCTCGAACAATAGCAAGGGCATGTCATCCCGGAGGTAATGTGACAGTGCAGCAGTCCTCCTGACTTACTCTTAGACGTTATCCCAAATTAAGATAGTGCTGTCTCGGGCAGAACAGGAGGTAGGTAGACCTCTATAGTTGTTAAATTTGGCTGTGTGTAAATTTGTATTGGCACCTTGATCTTACACACTACAGTTTTGCTGCCGTGCTCTTCCTATGGCGCTCGATTGGGAGGGGCCCTCACATCGGTGTTGCTATCTGACTGTTCGTCATGGTAGGTCTGGTTGTATGGAAGAGTAGTTCTAGGCCCAGGTTAATCTACTGGGTATATCCCCTGGCGCATATCTTCACCTAGGGCCTTACCCATGAGGATTGGTTATCCCCAGGCACATATCTCCTCCTGGGGCCTTACCATGAGGGATAGCTAGTCCTGTTATCTGTACAATCCTGGGACCGTTACTGGTTTATGTTATGTAGGTAGACCCCTTCAGTGTGGTCTTAGGGTGCGATGGGAGCGAATTTTCCTGTCATTTGTCATGTATTTTACTCTGGGTTTCCACTTACTGTTCGGCAAGGCAAGGTTGGCCTGTAGGGAAGTCAGTTTAGGGTGTGCTAAGTAGGTTTACTTGCATGTTCTAATCCCACCCTCAACTTATGGAATATCCCCTGGCGCGTTATATCCCCTGGGGCTTCAACCATGTGGGTTGGTTGGTCCTGTTCTATTATATCCTGGGACCCGTACTGTGTTAAATCGCTTTTGTTTATATATCTGCTTAGAACCCTGGGAGTTGTTGGTACCCCCTATTATTTTGGGCAGGCAAAGGGGGTACGGCACAAGTGATTGTGCCAGGCTCGTCGGCGAACTTGCCACCCTGTGCGGGGTTCAATAGGTTTAGCACGCAGTGCACACCAGACTCCCAAGTACAAGAACAAACGTTCGTAGGCTATGTTTGCACCGGTGCAAGTGTTAAGATAAGCACGTGAAAAATAGCAAACAGTGCGTTACGAGAAGTGGCGTGGTATGCATCAAAGAGTACCAACACAGGTACATAGAGAGCACTGCAATAATGGCAACCACTTTAAACTGAGAAATTCGACCTGTGCACCCTTGATATCGGCACATGTGTTGCTCTTCCATGAATGGGAGGGTCATACGTTTTAGTCCCCCCCCCCCCTCCGTTGGTTCTCCTACCTTCTTTTTCCTAGGCTCTGGTTCCCACTGGCAGCTCACTTGCGGTCTGCAGCCTTCAGTGTAACACTCAATTCAGGTATGCAGAGAACAACTGTGGCTTCCACAGCCCGAGCACGGACTGCCAATAATCGAGGGAGGTGGGCCCGAGAAGTCTTTTAGGAATTAATGCATTAACTAGGGGGGCAAGTGTCTCGGCTGTCCCCGTGATTTTCAGTTTGTCTCTTGCATGACCACTTCGCTAGTCACCCCAATATATGCATTTGCGTACTGCAATAGACTTCTGTACCCTGTGGGGATTAGTTGCTGAAGCGTAATCTGGCAGTTGATGGGTTGTGACAGCGCTTGTTTATGCGGGAGAGATTCTCTGCAGGGGGGCCCTTCCTATCTCCTGGTCGCTTGCCTGGGATAGTCTTCCCTAATGGGGGTGGAGGGATTGTTCCCGGATGGTTATGCCTACTGGTGTCGGAGTGGCTGGTATTTATCCATGCATGCCCCTGCGCGGGTCTGCCGAGGGGGCTCTCTGTTCCAGGCGCTGCGGTCCCCGGGAGGTGGTCATAGTCGGCCTTCAGTCTAGCTAATTTAACGGTACTATGTCTGAAGCCGCTTCCAGCCAAAAAACCTAAGAGGGCAGGGGATGCCGGCGGTTTGGCCTGTGGACCCGGATTATCGCTTAACTGGGACTCGTCCAAGTTCTATAGTATGTGCGGTGCCCTCCTATTCCCCCCTGTCAGTAAGCACTCTTACTCACCCTGCTGGTTTATGAAGACAGTGATCAGATGTATCAGTGGCTCCTTGGCGCAGTTTTCTGACGCTCAGGGGGAAGGAATATGTTGGTGTCCCAGCGGCTTGCGCTGGACAGCCTATGTCATGTTACCTAGGGCCTCGGTAGTAGGGGCCCCTTCCTATCCCTTTTGTTTCCCTGAGGGGTTGTAGGACAGGTTTATTGGTGCCTGATGGTGGCACCCCACGCCTACGGGCGTTGCCTTGTTCCTCCTCTGTCTGGAGGTAGCAATTCTAGGTGTAGGTTGCAGGTAAAGAGCAGTAATTTTGGTGGGGGGCCCGTGCGGCAGCGGGAACCACCTCACGGGCTGTGGCGGAGTTACTGGGCGATCCGGAAGAAGAGAGGTGCAAACGCTGGACGTCAGCGGGCACATAGGGGTGCCAGAGCATAACCTCAGAGCCTAACCTGTAACCTCATGGGCGGTGCAGGAATCCGTGTCGGCGCCCCAGTAGTCCTTCGGGCGGTTGTGGGCCTGCGCAACCGGGGGTTTGCCTAGTCACGCCCCGTAATGGGCGTGTCATTATAATTATGGTAATTGTACAACAGTTGGGTGGTTCGCCACTGTGTTGTTTGGCTCAACAGGCGGGCAGGTGGCGAGAATGCGGCCTGCCCTAGGATCGCCCGTAAGCTAACCCACCGTCATTACATATGTTGTATGTAATAAACCTGCAGCAATTTTTACCCAAACCTAATACTTGTGTCTTTGTGTTATTTGCGGGTTTGGGCATGTGGGGCGGGGGTTCATGTGGCCCTGATGTGACTATGCGCCTGCCCGAGGCCACGCAGTGGCCATCAGGAGGGCGGGCTCCTAGTCACGGAGGGCTGTCCCGCCCCCGCATGACGCGGTAGTTCCTCTCCTGAGGCAGTCTCCCCTGGTTGGTGGAGACTGGTAGTGATGCACGTCCGGGGCGGTGGGGAGGAGCCGTCTGGAGTACTTCAGACCCCTGGCCTGTTGGGGAGGCCTCTTTGCCGCCCCGGACGTCGCAGTTCCATGTTGGGACACTCTTTTCCCGCCCTTCCTCGAACCCAGAGTGTCGGCTTGAGGGGGCTCCGGGGGGAGCTTTTAATATGTTTCTTTTTCGTTGCAGGCGGAGTTACTGGGCGATCCGGAAGAAGAGAGGTGCAAACGCTGGACGTCAGCGGGCACATAGGGGTGCCAGAGCATAACCTCAGAGCCTAACCTGTAACCTCATGGGAGGTGCAGGAATCCGTGTCGGCGCCCCAGTAGTCCTTCGGGCGGTTGTGGGCCTGCGCAACCGGGGGTTTGCCTAGTCACGCCCCGTAATGGGCGTGTCATTATAATTATGGTAATTGTACAACAGTTGGGTGGTTCGCCACTGTGTTGTTTGGCTCAACAGGCGGGCAGGTGGCGAGAATGCGGCCTGCCCTAGGATCGCCCGTAAGCTAACCCACCGTCATTACATATGTTGTATGTAATAAACCTGCAGCAATTTTTACCCAAACCTAATACTTGTGTCTTTGTGTTATTTGCGGGTTTGGGCATGTGGGGCGGGGGTTCATGTGGCCCTGATGTGACTATGATGCCCGAAGAACAAGATCTAACCTGCTAGAGCAAACAAGCATTGCCACACCCAAAGCTACAAAACATCCCTGATTTAAAAAAAAAAAACCTTTGAAGCAAATGCCTGAATCATTTTGTGATACCTGTCCCACTCGGAGTGACAAATGCAAAAAGAACAATTGATGGACAGAATGCAGAACAATGTCATACATTCACCCCAGTACAGAGATCTGGAATCAAGCTATCTTGGCTGAAGAGGGGTGAAACCCCGAAACCCCTCCTGGGATGCTTGTTTCCGGTCCAGGGAGTACCTGCCTTGGCAGTTCGGGCTGGACTGTTCCCATGAGGCACAGGGTCAAGACTGATTTGCATATGGCCAGGTCTAAACTGGGATGGCATGGTGAGCAAAAGAATGATGGATTTGACCCAGATCTCTTGACTAGGGGTGAATGTTTTGATCTGTTCTGCATTCCGTCCATAAATTGTGTGTCTTGCTTTCTCGCCCTAAGGGCCCCATTACGATATCGGGCGGATTGCCTCCGCCAGGTTGGCGGTGGCCACCGCCACCCAGGCGGAGGCAATCCGCCCGACAACCACTCTCGTGTTCCCCTCCGCCTGATTAGGATGGCGGAGGGGACAGCGGTGGACGGAAAGACCGTCCGCCACTTTACTGCAGCGGTCGGCTTGCGACCGCGGCGGTAATAGATTAATATGGTGGCAGTGTCCAATGGACACCGCAAGCCATATTACAATGGCAAAAAGCAGAGGCCTTTCCTTGGCGGCAATGCCGCCACAGAAAGGCATGCGGTGATTGCTGCGGCGGCCCCCTGCAGGGTCCCCAGGTTGGCACCACTGTCTGGGGGGGCACATGGGGGGTACCTATGGTACCCCCCCACATTTGCATATGCAAAGCGGCAGGCACCGCGCGGTGCCTGCCGCTTTGCATATACAAATGCAAAACAGCATTTTTTACATTGTGGCGGGCGGTGCAGAGTGCACCGCCCGCCACAATACAAACACTACAGGATGTGCCCGCCACTGTGGCGGGCACATCCTAATTCCCCCCACGGGACCCCTGCCCTTATGGCGGGTGGTCCCGTTCTACGATAGGGTGGCGGGCGGACAATGTCCGCCCGTCATCCTAATGGGGCCCTAAGTGTATGCCCAGACGTGGGCCCTGGGCTCACTGAGCCACTGGAATTAAGTTATTCTGGCTGCAGAGGGGTGAAACCCCAAAAACTGTCCTAGAATGCTTGTTTCCAGTCCAGGGAGGACCTGGCTTGGCAGTTCAGGCTGGACTGTTCCCATGAGGCACAGGGTCAAGGATGATTTGCATATGGCCAGGTCTAAACCGGGATGGCATGGTGAGGATAAGAACAATGGATTTAACCCAGATCTCTTGACTGGGGGTGAATGTTTTGATTTGTTCTGCATTCCGTCCATCAATTGTGTGTCTTTTGCTCACTCAGAGAAGAGGTACCCGCTGAGGAGGAGGGAGCGCGCTGTGAATACCCACTGAGGGCATCTGAAGAAGTGAGGGCAGAGATGGAAAGAGGAAAACAACACATTTAGAGATTGGCACAAAGAGAAGCAAAGTCACATCAGCCGAGACCTTATGTAGGAAATTAGCAAAAAATAAGAGCGCGGTCTGTGGGAAGCAGCCAGGCTTCGGGGTGTCAGTGCGTGAACATATGTGACAGCAGCAGGCAGGCACCGCCATGGTGTCAATAACAGCAGCGATAAAAATACAGAGCAAAACAGCCTGGAAAGCCAGAGGCACCGGCTTTAGCATTGAGAGAGAGGAACAGCATGGAGCTCAGAGTGCCCAGAAGATGCCCCAGTGTGATGCCCCGGGGGTTACCACCTGGCACCGGCTTTAGCATTGAGAGAGAGGAACAGCATGGAGCTCAGAGTGCCCAGAAGATGCCCCAGGGGTTACCACCTGGCACCGGCTTTAGCAAAGAGACAGAGACACAGCATGGAGCTCAGAGTGCCCAGAAGATGCCCCAGGGGTTACCACCTGGCACCGGCTTTAGCATTGAGAGAGAGGAACAGCATGGAGCTCAGAGTGCCCAGAAGATGCCCAGGGGTTACCACCTGGCACCGGCTTTAGCATTGAGAGAGAGGAACAGCATGGAGCTCAGAGTGCCCAGAAGATGCCCCAGGGGTTACCACCTGGCACCGGCTTTAGCAAAGAGACAGAGACACAGCATGGAGCTCAGAGTGCCCAGAAGATGCCCCAGGGGTTACCACCTGGCACCGGCTTTAGCATTGAGAGAGAGGAACAGCATGGAGCTCAGAGTGCCCAGAAGATGCCCCAGAGGTTACCACCTGGCACCGGCTTTAGCATTGAGAGAGAGGAACAGCATGGAGCTCAGAGTGCCCAGAAGATGCCCCGGGGGTTACCACCTGGCACCGGCTTTAGCATTGAGAGAGAGGAACAGCATGGAGCTCAGAGTGCCCAGAAGATGCCCCGGGGGTTACCACCTGGCACCGGCTTTAGCATTGAGAGAGAGGAACAGCATGGAGCTCAGAGTGCCCAGAAGATGCCCCGGGGGTTACCACATGGCACCGGCTTTAGCATTGAGAGAGAGGAACAGCATGGAGCTCAGAGTGCCCAGAAGATGCCCAGGGGTTACCACCTGGCACCGGCTTTAGCAAAGAGAGAGAGGAACAGCATGGAGCTCAGAGTGCCCAGAAGATGCCCCAGGGGTTACCACCTGGCACCGGCTTTAGCAAAGAGACAGAGACACAGCATGGAGCTCAGAGTGCCCAGAAGATGCCCCAGGGGTTACCACCTGGCACCGGCTTTAGCATTGAGAGAGAGGAACAGCATGGAGCTCAGAGTGCCCAGAAGATGCCCAGGGGTTACCACCTGGCACCGGCTTTAGCATTGAGAGAGAGGAACAGCATGGAGCTCAGAGTGCCCAGAAGATGCCCCAGGGGTTACCACCTGGCACCGGCTTTAGCATTGAGAGAGAGGAACAGCATGGAGCTCAGAGTGCCCAGAAGATGCCCAGGGGTTACCACCTGGCACCGGCTTTAGCATTGAGAGAGAGGAACAGCATGGAGCTCAGAGTGCCCAGAAGATGCCCCAGAGGTTACCACCTGGCACCGGCTTTAGCATTGAGAGAGAGGAACAGCATGGAGCTCAGAGTGCCCAGAAGATGCCCCAGAGGTTACCACCTGGCACCGGCTTTAGCATTGAGAGAGAGGAACAGCATGGAGCTCAGAGTGCCCAGAAGATGCCCCAGGGGTTACCACCTGGCACCGGCTTTAGCATTGAGAGAGAGGAACAGCATGGAGGTCAGAGTGCCCAGAAGATGCCCCGGGGGTTACCACGTGGCACCAGCTTTAGCATTGAGAGAGAGGAACAGCATGGAGCTCAGAGTGCCCAGAAGATGCCCCGGGGGTTACCACCTGGCACCGGCTTTAGCATTGAGAGAGAGGAACAGCATGGAGCTCAGTGTGCCCAGGAGATGCCCCGGGGGTTACCACCTGGCACCGGCTTTAGCATTGAGAGAGAGGAACAGCATGGAGCTCAGAGTGCCCAGAAGATGCCCCAGAGTTACCACCTGGCACCGGCTTTAGCATTGAGAGAGAGGAACAGCATGGAGCTCAGAGTGCCCAGAAGATGCCCCAGGGGTTACCACCTGGCACCGGCTTTAGCATTGAGAGAGAGGAACAGCATGGAGCTCAGAGTGCCCAGAAGATGCCCCAGGGGTTACCACGTGGCACCGGCTTTAGCATTGAGAGAGAGGAACAGCATGGAGCTCAGTGTGCCCAGAAGATGCCCCGGGGGTTACCACCTGGCACCGGCTTTAGCATTGAGAGAGAGGAACAGCATGGAGCTCAGAGTGCCCAGAAGATGCCCAGGGGTTACCACCTGGCACCGGCTTTAGCATTGAGAGAGAGGAACAGCATGGAGCTCAGAGTGCCCAGAAGATGCCCCAGGGGTTACCACCTGGCACCGGCTTTAGCACAGAGACAGAGACACAGCATTGGGGTCAGAGTGCCCAGAAGATGCCCCAGGGGTTACCACCTGGCACCGGCTTTAGCACAGAGACAGAGACACAGTATTGGGCTCAGAGTGCCCAGAAGATGCCCCAGGGGTTACCACCTGGCACCGGCTTTAGCAAAGAGACAGATATACAGCATTGGGCTCAGAGTGCCCAGAACATGCCCCAGGGGTTACCACCTGGCACCGGCTTTAGCAAAGAGACAGAGATACAGCATTGGGCTCAGAGTGCCCAGAACATGCCCCAGTGTGATGCCCCAGGGGTTACCACCAGGTACGTACACGCTTTGTGTTGGATTCAAGCGCACTATATTACAAGGGCAGATCAAAGCACAGAGAGCAGCTTTATAAGCCCCTTGCGCCTCATTTATGCCGTTGTTGCGTCACTTTTGTGACGCAGCATCGTTGCAAATCCTGCACCCTGGTGCAGGGTACTTACAACATGATGCATCTGGAAGTTGCGTCATGTTGTAAAGCCCTGCGCCACATGTAGGCGTTCCGGCGCAGGGTGGGCGTTCCGGGGCAGGTGCGCCTCCTAAAAGTGGCTGAGTGAAATCTACAAGATTTCACTCAGTCACTTTTGAGCCCATGCTGCGTCAAAACCCTGCGCCTGCCTGAAGCAGGCCTAAGGATTGACGCAGAATGAACAAGATAGGACATCCTCAAGCCTTGCTGGAGCTACGTCGTGCTTGCGAAGCAACTCCAGCAATGCGCCGCCTTTACAGCACAGATGCGTCACGCATCTGTGCCTTTTTGCCCCATGGTGCGCGCATTGTAAATGCAGCGCATCCATGGTGGCGGAGCCGTGGCGCAAAATAACTGACTCTCCCTGCTGATAAGCAGGGATGCGCCAGTTATTGTAAATCTGCCCCAAAGTTTATATGTTTCCCATCTCTTCCTTCACATTAACATGTCCTCAATACAGGGGCGCTCCGGGAGAGCTAAAAGGTGAACCAAAGGGGGCGGGGCTAACTCTTCAAATAATAAGGCGGAGCTATTCTTAGTGTCAATACAGGAAAAGAGAGCGCTAAATTGTGCATTTTAAATGTATTGGTAAAACCGAATGTGATTACCACAAACATGTTTTAAAGAATTGAACAGCTCTAATAGTCTAGTAAGAGAGGAATGAATCACTTGCTGAGTAAGAAGCAGCTTCTACTGACTTCAACCTAAAGCCCTCCAGTCAGTGTTCGGAAAGCGACAACTTTATATAACAATCCTCCTAAAATCACTTCTATGATATGACATTGAGCTCGTGAAATATTTTTAATTTCATCTTCAGAAGAATGCTCCCGCTCGACTGTTAACAGAAGTGTCGCTTTCACTCTGCGCGTCAGGATGTTGCAAAATATGTGTTTGCGGCACCGCATGAACTTGTCTCCGAATATTTGGGGGCATATTATCAAGACGGGGCAATAAAATTATTGCTGCTTTATCGGCAGGAAACTGACGCTAAAGTGGCGATAAGGGGCTTGATAATATGCCCTAGAGAACTCCCATGGAAGCCCAGGTTAGATGTTCAACCTGCGTTTCTATTAGAATTCTCAAGGCGTATTATCAAGCCCCGTATCGCCACTTTAGCGGCAGTTTCCTGCCGATAAAGCGGCGATAATTTTATCGCCCCATCTTGATAATATGGCCCTAGGTTTCTGATCTCAGGAGGTGTGACTCGCAAGCCTTGGGTGGGCTTGTAATGCATCTTCTCTCTCTCCCTCCTGAGGCAGAATAAGCGAGTGTCAGTCAGTTGCCAATATTACTGGCCGGTTATTACTGTGCCAGGATCTGCGCGATTCCAAATCAAAATGAAATAACTGTCTGCGGCCCACATTGGCTACTTGTCATGTGAGATGACTGAACCACACACATTCAAGAACTCACCAGGCCTCGAGAAATGGCACAAAAACGGAGCTGCTTTGAAATAAGTTTGCAACAGTTGGCATTCGAGCTGCTTTGGAAACAAGGACATGGAATGTGCGGCTGATGGGCAGCGTCCAGCTCAGAGTTCCATCCAATGAAATGGTGTCTCTTATATGCTATAACAACCCAACTTTCAGTGCTGTTCTGAAGCCCCAGCACGTACAGTGCCGAAATCACTAACATATCAATGTTGGACCCGATTCACAAAAGTAAACTGAGATAAAACTCTACGTTTAGGACATTTTGTATTCACAAAGAGCATTTACCACTCGTAAATACTCTTTGTGAATACCGAAAGTCGTAAAGTTAGACTTTCGTCTCATTTTACCTTTGCGAATAAGGTCCATTGTTTTTAAATCCAGTAGGGGAAATGCGCATTATAAAATACAGTTATTACAAATTTGAATTTCTTTAAAATTCCTCTGAGAAGAATGACTATTTTCTCTATAATGATTGTTCCTAAATGTCTGTACTAATTATAGGAATAAGCCTGGCCTGGGGAGAGAAATCCCCACCGAGTCCAGGAAAACATTCACCCATGTGCTCGTCAGAAGCAGAATCGACTACAGCAACGCACTCTACACCAGTACCACCCAGAAACTTCAAAATAAACTACAGAACACCCAGAAGAGACCTCCACTGGGTACCTATCCACCAGAGAATTGCCTTCAAGCTCCTCACACGTGCCTAAAGTGCCCAGCACAACACCCGCCAGGCACACCTCAATCACCACCTCTCCCTCTACACTCCCACCAGACATCTGCGCTCCGCCCAACTCACCCTGGCCACCATACCACGGACCGCAAGACCACGGCTGGAGGAAGATCCTTCTCCTACCTCGCCGCGAGGACCTGGAACTCCCTGCCTCTGCACCTCAGGCTATCGCCGTCGCTGCCTCAATTCAGGAAGGACCTTAAGACCAGGCTTTTTGACTGAACTGTAGAACAGCCCCCCAGCGCCTTGAGACCCTCACGGGTGAGTAGTTGCGCTTTACAAGAAATCTGATTGATTGAAGGGAGCGGGTCTCCTATTCCGTGAAGCCAAGACAAAGGCAGACAGTGAAACAGGAGAAACGCGTTCTCACCAGGGTCCCTTCTACCTCAAAGAAATGTAATCGTGCGCAATTGGTTAATCAACAGATTTAAAGGCTGCGTCAGAGCCAGTCCATGGGTTCAACTGATGGAGACTTTTGAAGCTTCATGATGAATAGGATTTATTTTTTCTGCGAGGTATTGGACCGGAGGTCTGGGGAGCGCTCTTCTAATGAAAACTTATAAAAAGAGGTTTGCACTACTTACAGTCTGATTATGTATTACTAAAAATAAAGATATAGGTATATTTAACACATTTTATCTTAAGCACTAAACCTCTTTGCACATTTTGCAGCAGCCGGTCTTATTCTGTGTGGGATGTAATTTTAAAATAATCTTGGACCCGATTCACAGAACTAATCTGAGACAAAATCCTAAACTTACTACTTTTGGTATTTACAGAAGGCACTTACTACTTTGGTTAAACTTACTACTTTTGGTTAAACTTACTACTTTTGGTATTCGCAGAAGGCATTTACTACTTTTGGTTAAACTTACTACTTTTGGTATTCACAGAAGGCATTTAGTAGTAGTAAACTAAGTTTACTACTACTAAGTGCCTTCTGTGAATACCAAAAGTAGAAAATAAAATTTGAGGGGGCGGACAAAAAAATACCTCCGCTTCACACCCAAAAGACAGAATTCAGGAACTCCGCATTCCTCTTCAGAGTGCAAAGTGCCCGAAATTCTGCAAACTCCGCAAGCGGAGGGAGTTTACGGCCTGGGCCTGGTAAAACCTGCAAACATGGATAAACAAAAGGGTGACATAGTAACATGCAGAAAGGGATTAACAGTGACATGGGCTAAAGTAATCCCGGACCTCTTCTTGAAGCAACTCGTTAGTGATAATGTATATTTAATTGCCATCTGCCTCGTGGAAAGTCCCATAGAGCATGGCCAACAACTGGGGTTTGAAAAATGATATAGTGCTATATCTAGAAATCTCACAATAAATATCCCTAAAAGAGAAAAAACCCCGTTTAGGTGGTTTAACTCAAAATGCTCAGCAGCTCAGAGAAAATGGAAACCCCTTTTGAAAATAACTCTGCGCCTTATGCAGGAAAGTAAGCTTGTTAGACGGCAATAAAAAGAAAAGGTAGAAAAGAGGAAAAGGGTCATTAGAATAAAAGCATGGAATAACATGCAGAAAGCCATCCCATTAAGAGATATTAACGTTTTTGGGAAAATAGGGCCCGATTCACAGAACTAACTTAAGACAAAATCCTAAACTTTCTACTTTTGGTATTCACAGAAGTTAGGATGTTGTCTTAAGACAAACTTAAGACAGACTTAAGACAGACTTAAGTTAGGATTCTGTCTTAAGTTTGTCTTAAGTCAGTCTTAAGACAAAATCCTAACTTCTTTGAATACCAAAAGTAGTAAGTTTAGGATTTTGTCTTAAGTTAGTTCTGTGAATCGGGCCCATAGTAAATAAGTCTTACTTTACAGACTCATTATTTTTCTAAAATTGAGATAGTAATACCAGCAGATAAATTGATGGTGCATTTTAGGAGCATTTTTCACCCAGAACCTTTAACCCCAGATATCACCCTCACAAATACCGAAATAGCAAATACTGATATAGTGCATTATAGATCTTGAACTTTGTTTGATTCTTTATACTTCGAGGTCAATTAAGTGGTGGAAGCAATTAGTAAATATGCAGTGGGGAATGCGACAGGGGCTGACGGCGCGCCGGCTTATGATTTAAATCTAATAAACAATTGTGGGTCCCACCTTTAGTCAATGTTTTTTGAAATTTTGTTAGAAGTTTTATAACTGAATCATGGAAAATGGCCATTATTGTCTTGATTTTTTAAAAAAGGCGACATGACTTCTCTGGCGTGTTATGGGCCTATTTCATTAATTGACTCAAGTCAAGTCAAATATACTTTATTCGGTTTTTGTGATACAAAATAATAAAACTTCATAAAACATACAATTAACAATCCATGATTATAGTAAAAACACTTTAAATGAATAAGATACAGTAAAATAGGGACTCAATCATAAGAGAATTTTCTACTCCAAGATCTAGACAGTACCAGTTGAGTTCATATGCGGTTTTATGAATCCTGCCACATGGAGTATGATTTCGGAAGAGGAGGAAAACTGGGGAATTTGGGGTAGAAGTCGTGTAAGTCCCATATGGATATTGGGCCGTCTCTTACTTGAGGCGGCCAAGTTTTCAGGTAAGGGACAATATTTCTGTCTCTGAATCTCACAAGTATCAAGTCCCCAGCAACATCTTTGTGAAGGGAGCCCAACCATCCCACCCTTCTGACACTCCTTATTGCTCCGTATAGGTTACGAGGGAGTGGCCTGTTTTTGGACAGCCAGAATTTGGTTTTATTAAGTAGGTCAAATTGTCTCTCAGTTTTTCCAGGTGGGAGAGCAGGTACACCCGCAAGGATGCACACGTATGGGGCCGCTTCCGGTGGTAAGTGAATAGAATTGACTTTGTTGTGACCTGCTCCAGGTGCGGTTGTCTGGGGGAGGGAAACTTTGGCGAGGTATTTAGCTATTTTTTGCCCTGATGCACTAGGGCCAGCAGGTTGTGTTTGACGCCTTTTATCCTGCGCAGGGGGTTTAGAGACTGGGTGAGTAGGAGTTGACCTAGGGTGGGTAAATATGTCACTGCATATATCAGCCCGCGGGTTTGATTTGATGGCTTTCTCTATTCTAGAGAGCCTATCCCCTAACATGTTAATTTTTTCAAGCAGCGGTGCTATCATAGAGCTTACCAATTGTTCGATAAGGGGTAGTATGTGGGAGTGGGGAGGAGGTGTTAGAGCCTCTGAATTCTCAACAATCGAAGGGATCATTGGGGAATTGGCGGAGGGTGTGTTTAAGCACAGTTTTTGAGATTTGGGGTTGTTTCCACCTTGAATGGCACCGTTATGTTTCCATTTCACCGATGGGACCTGGGGGGGTTCAACACTTACGGTGTTCGGGCTGCAGGTTTTGGTAAAAGATATGGGGGCATCTAGAAGTGTAAGCTTGTCTGGTAGTGTACTAGCGTTTTTGGGCGGAGGGGGGGTTTCCAAAAAAGCATAGTTAGATTTACATAAGAGGTTTAACTCATCTAGCAGGGAGGGCATTTGCCCAAAACCCGCTACGCTAGTAGACTGGTCCCCCTTGGAGGTCATGGTGGATAAGGGATATAGGGAAGCGATATATGAACAGGACCACAGGTAAGGAGACGGAACGATTGAGGGGGGGTATTTACCTTCTTGATGGTAGGCCTACATTGTGACAGCCAAAGGGAGTGGCCCGTCCCGTCCTTATCCGGCCTTTGAGGGCCGTAGAGGGCCCGCCCTTTGCCCGGGCTTAGCCCCGGGCTATGTCCCGCGCGCGTCCCGCGTCGCGGGAATAGGAGCGAGATTAAATCGCTGGAGGCAGGGGGGCGGGAACGCCGAGGGAAGAGGCAGCAGCTAGGAGGCACAGAGCCTGCTGGTCCTCGCAGTCCCTCGGCGTGTAGTGCAGTTCGTGTCCTTTCCCCTCAAAGCAACCCGCAGAGTTCAGAAAGCGCTTACAGAGCGCAGGGATCCCACGTCGTTCTCCCCTGTCAGCAGCACACCGTGAGTATTAAGTATCAAGATACTGGGGAGAGTCATTTTGTCAAATTTGCCATTTGGTTTTAGGCCAGTAGTGAGTACAATAGTTCAATGCATATATTTGCACTTGAATGTAGGTAACTATGTATCAGCCAAAAAAGAAGCTCTGCACATGGACTTTATTGACTTATCGATGGCCTCAGATTTGGTAAACGCTGACAAGGAATGGTCTTTGATGGAGAGGATGAGGTATAGAGCGATCTTCTACTGCTACTCAAGCGTTTACATCAGGCTCTTAGTGTGAAAGTGCGCTATGGCCCCAGGGAGAATGAACATCCCCAATAAAATCTACATGAGGACTTAGGCGGGGATGTATCCTCGCCCCAATCCCTTTTCTGCTGTATATAAATGGCCTTGCTAAACATCTAGTTGGTTTAGGACTGGATATTCCTGGTACATGGGCCATAAAATACCTATTTTATTATATACAGATGATGCCATCTTAATCGCACAAACCGCAAATGGCTTGCTAGTAATACTGGATGGTTTTGTAAAATTGGATCTTAAAATTAACTATTTTAAATCTTTGTAAGGATTTGCAGGCCACAAAACACAAAAAACTAAAACATATTTGATGGGAAGTTCAATACTAGAGAAAGTTCATATTTTTAACTACTTGAGAATTTTATTTAGCTCGGCCCTTTCATGGAAACAGCGTTTAACTGTTAGGTCACACCAGTTTAAAAATAATGTTGAAGACATTTTTAGATTCTCTCAGATGGTAGGACAAAATCCAGCTAAAGAGCTTATTCATCTCTATAAAACAAAGGGTGTTTCAGCAAGACCTGGCCTGTGGGGATACACAGGTCCTACAGGGCACAGCAAATGTATTATGCCATGAAGAGCTTGGCCTTTAATACTTATCAGACCTTCTAAATCTCTCCCCCTATTTGTTATAGGTTAAGGCTTGGTCTAACCCTGAGGCCTTCTTGGTACGGGCGTGCATCTCGGAGTGCCGGGGTCTGACAAGGGTCAGGGAGATCTTTTTTTGTCATATATAAAGAAGTCCTTTGAAAAGTTGGATAGGAATGAATTGTATGTAAATCCCTTCATTATCACTGCAATTACAGAAGAGATGGTAAAACGTAATTTCCTAAGTTATTCAACTGACACGAGGTTAAGGAAAGCACGAAGCATGCCAGCTTTGGCGAGATATGCCCCACTGGTAACAACAAATGAGATAGAGCCATATTTATTGTGGGTAACAAATTTCATTTACAGGCGATTAAGCCTGGGTGGTAAACTCCGCTCCGCTCGCGGAGTTTCCCGCACTCCGCATTAACACGGAGCTCCGAAAAACTCAGCTTCACAGCGGAGCGGAGTTTTTTCCCCGCTCGCCTTCACCAATGTCAAGTTGGCGAGTGCAAGCGAGGAAAATCAAAATCCCGGCAAGATTTCTCAACGCAGGGTGGTCAGGTTTCTCATTGCGAGTGGTCGCGTATGCTCGCGACCGCTCACAATGAGAAACTGCTTGTTCGCGTTGAGAAAGCTGCCGCTCGAGTAAAAATCTACTTGAGCAGCAGAAAACAGAAAGAAGGGACCACTTGCGCTGTGCAATGTGCCGTTCGCAATTATTGCACAGTACGGACAAGCATCCGCAATGTGCAACCACCGCGAACTGCATTTTTCTATAGAACTCCGCTGCTTGCAGACCTCCGTGAAGTGCAACAGAGTTTTTTTGCACTTCGCGAAGTGCAACTCCGCGAACTACGCCCAGGGTTACAGGCGATCTCTTTCCCTTTTTGGATTTTGTACAATTCATTTGCTGGTATTCCACCCACATAGTGTGTGTAATCAATCACCCAAACAGAACACGTCATCTGATCTTGCCTTGTCCTTTGTACGAGGCTCAAAGGCAACAGTTTTTGTAACCTATTTTACAGAAGTGAAAGGTTAGACTTCATTTGGAAGGACTACACAACGTATGGATATTTGCTGGGCAGCTCTTAATTTTTTGAGGAGGTGCCTGGCACTTAGATAGAGCTAGGAATAGGGTTGATGTGGTTAGCGGGCTATGCGTACATAGGAGCTTTTAAGTCAGTATTGTGAAACGAGGTAATTAGGATTATTTTAAAATAGTTTGTATATAAGTTGTACTTGCAAGCCGGAGGATGAAATTATAGTGCAAATATTCATTCTATTTCTAAATAGGAGGGGGAACCTTAAGTGTACCTGTGTAAGGTTTTTACTGGTATTGTCTGAATATGAGTTGACCCCATCTGTCCCCATATATACTTGGTTCACATGTTGACCCCATCTATCTTGGTTCACGCGTTGACCCCATCTGTCCCCATCTATCCTTGGTTCACGAGTTGACCCCATCTATCGTTTATTTATGTGTTGACCCCATCTGTCCCCATCTATTCTTGGCTCACGTGTTGACCCCATCTATCCTTGGTTCTCGTGTTGACCCCATCTGTCCCCATGTATCCTTGGTTCACGTGTTAACCCCATCTAACCCCATCTATCCTTAGTTCACGTATTGATGCCATCTGTCATTGATTCACGCGTTGACCCCCGTCTGTCATTGATTCACGTGTTGACCCCATCTGTCATTGATTAACGTGTTGACCCCACCTGTCATTGATTCACGTGTTGACCCCATCTATGGTTGATTCGCATGTTGACCCCATCTGTCGTTGATTCACGTGTTGACCCCATCTATCCTTGGTTCACATCTTGACCCCATCTGTCATTGATTCACGTATTGACCCCATCTATCATTGATTCACCTGTTGACCCCATCTATCGTTGATTCACGTGTTGACCCCATCTGTCCCCATCTATCCTTGGTTCACGTGTTGACCTCATCTGTCCCCATCTATCCTTCGTTCACGTGTTGACCCCATCTGTCCCCATCTAGCCTTGGTTCACATGTTGACCCCATCTATCAATGATTCTCATGTTGACCCCATCTGTCCTTGATTCACGTGTTGACCCCATCTATCGTTGATTCTCATGTTGACCCCATCTGTTGTTGATTCACGTGTTGACCCCATCTGTCATTGATTCACATGTTGACCCCATCTGTCATTGATTCCCATGTTGACCCCATCTGGCATTGATTCACGTGTTGACCCCATCTGTCCCCATCTATCCTTGGTTCACGTGTTGACCCCATCTATCCTTGGTTCTCGTGTTGACCCCATCTGTCCCCATGTATCCTTGGTTCACGTGTTAACCCCATCTAACCCCATCTATCCTTAGTTCACGTATTGATGCCATCTGTCATTGATTCACGTGTTGACCCCCATCTGTCATTGATTCACGTGTTGACCCCATCTGTCATTGATTAACGTGTAGACCCCATCTGTCATTGATTCACGTGTTGACCCCATCTATCGTTGATTCGCATGTTGACCCCATCTGTCGTTGATTCACGTGTTGACCCCATCTATCCTTGGTTCACATCTTGACCCCATCTGTCATTGATTCACGTATTGACCCCATCTATCATTGATTCACCTGTTAACCCCATCTGTCATTGATTCACGTATTGACCACATCTATCGTTGATTCACGTGTTGACCCTATCTGTCATTGATTCATGTGTTGACCCCATCTGTTGTTGATTCACGTGTTGACCCCATCTCTCATTGATTCACTGTTAGACGGGACCTGGAGGGTCGGCCGAGGACAAGGGGAGAGGTCTCCGGGGAGAGCCGTCTCCAGCGATCGTACAGACAAGCAACTTCCCCCCCACAGAATAGGCACCACACAAGGATAAGATTTAACGTTCTTTATAAGCAATCTTGAAGTACGGTAGAATGGTACAAGGAGGTCTGGACTCAGGGGTCCCCTCGATTCTAGTCTCTTGAATGGGAAAGGGGTAGCGGGACAGTCTTATTACCAATCTGGTGGTTACGATGAGATGATGGGTAGCTCACAATCCTCGAGCTCGGCGTTCTTGAAGGACGGGTTGTTGCAGCGCCAGCAGATCCCGGAGTGGTCGAAGGTGGCAACGGTCCGCGGCAGCGCCAGCAGGTCCCGACGAAGATGGTAGTTACAACGGGTCGCGGCAGCGCCGGCAGGTCCCAACGAAGATGGTAGTTACAACGGGTCGCGGCAGCGCCGGCAGGTCCCAACGAAGATGGTAGTTACAACGGGTCGCGGCAGCGCCAGCAGGTCCCAACGAAGATGGTGGATTGCAGAGGGCCGCGGCAGCGCCAGCGGCAGGACGACAGTTCACAAGGCAGGGCTGCGGCAGCGCCAGCAGTCCGTCAAGGATGAGTTCTTCTCGGTGTCTCTCGACTCCAGGATACAACTGCCTTCCTGCTCTGGAGCTGCCCCAGTTATAGGTCTGGCGCCCTTTGATGTCCGGACCCTTGCACTTGGAGGTCGGGAGGTCCGGGATGAGGGAGTCCAGACACCCAGCAGGGGGGTGGAGCCAGTGCCCGGGGAGGCTGGGGGCCATCGGCACCTGGCGGGGGAGAGCCATCGACACTTCTTCCTCCCATTGACCTGCCAAGTGGTCCGTTCACCTCCTGGTGGATGGTGGTGCCGGGATGTCGGGCCTGGCCAGGCCCAGGGTTGGGGTCGAGTTGAGGCCACACGGCCTCGTGGTGCAGTGTCCAAGATGGCGGCCGGGCCGGGCAATGGTGCTGACGGTGGCCCGGGCCAGTAATACAGAGATGTCCGGGAGCAGGAGTCCCGTAGGGGACGGTTTGCGAGTTGCTTCTGTGGGTAGCACCTGGAGAGCCGGTGCCCGGGCCCTGTCGGGCAGGGAGGGAGCGAGCCCTTCATGTGGCCTGTCCAACATGCGTCCCCCCCAGCTGAAGGCGGGGAGAGTCACCCATCTTCTTGGGGACTTTCCACGTCGAGGCGGAAAAAGCGTGACAGGCCATCCGCGTTGGCGTGATCCTGGCCAGGGCGGTGCTCCACAGTGAAGTCCATCCCCTGCAGGGAGATGGACCATCGCAATAGCTTGGGATTCTCCCCCCGCATCTGCATTAAACCATTGCAGGGGGCGATGATCTGTTTGCACCCGAAAGTGGGTACCGAAGAGGTAGGGCCGGAGCTTCTTGAGGGCCCACACTACTGCGAAGGCCTCCCTCTCGATGGTGCTCCAGCGCTGTTCCCGGTCCAGTAGGCGTCTGCTGATGAAGGCCACTGGTTGGTTGACTCCCTCGGGGTTCAGTTGGGAGAGGACGGCCCCAATGCCATGGTCGGAGGCATCAGTCTGGACGATGAACTCTCGGCTGTAGTCGGGAGCCTGGAGCACAGGGGCGGTGCACATGGCGGCCTTCAGCTTCTCGAAGGCCGCTTGACAGTCAGGAGTCCAGTTGACTCTTTTTGGTTGGTTCTTGGATGTCAGTGCCGTGAGGGGCCCCACAATGCTGCCGTAGTCCTTCACAAACCGCCGGTAGTACCCGGTGAGCCCCAAGAAGGCTCGGACCTCGGTTTGGGTGATGGGTGGCTGCCAGGACTGGATGGCAGCGATCTTGAGCTGGAGGGGGGCCACCAGACCGCTCCCCACTTGGTGTCCGAGGTAGGTCACGGACCCCTGGCCGATCTGGCATTTGCTGGCCTTGATTGTGAGGCCGGCCTGTTGGAGGGCCTGCAGGACCTCTCGGAGGTGGTTGAGGTGGTCTGACCAGTGGCGGCTGTACACTGCGATATCGTCCAGGTAGGCGGCGCTGAAATCTTCGAGGCCCGCCAATACCTGGTTCACCAGTCGCTGGAAAGTGGCTGGAGCTTTTTTCATGCCAAATGGCATCACTTTGAATTGGTAGTGGCCATCCGGGGTGGAGAAAGCGGATCGTTCTTGAGCCCTGGGGGTGAGGCCGATCTGCCAGTAACCTGCTGTCAGGTCGAAGATGCTGAGGTAGCGGGCAGCCCCCATGCGGTCGATCAGCACATCTGCTCGGGGAATGGGGTGAGCGTCGGTTCGGGTGACAGCGTTCAGACCCCGATAGTCAACACAGAATCGGAGCTCAGGGGTGGTGCCGGGGGCAGCAGCTTTGGGGACCAGTACGACTGGGCTGGCCCAGGGGCTGTCCGAGGGTTCGATGACTCCGAGGGTGAGCATCTTGGAGACTTCGTCTTGGATGCAGGCACGTACCCGATCTGGCACGCGGTACGCCCGATGTCTGATGGGGGGACTGTCCCCCGTGTCCACGTCGTGCAGGCACCAGGGGGTGACCCCTGGGGTGAGGGAAAAGAGGGCTGCGAACTGCAGCAGGAGAGCCCGACAGTCTTGGCGCTGCTCTGAGGTCAGGGCATCTGACAGCCGGACCCCGTCTACCGAACCATCTTTTTCACGTGCCCTCAGGAGGTCAGGGAGGGGCTCGGAGTCTTCTTCCGTTCCACTGTCTGTAGCCATCAATAGGCTGAGCTCCGAACGTACAAAGTGAGGCTTGAGTCTGTTGGCGTGGAGGACCCGGAGGGGGTTCCGGGAAGATTCCATGTCGATGAGATAGGTGACGGGGCTCTTGCGCTCGACCACCTTGAAGGGCCCCGTCCACTTATCTTGCAGGGCACAAGGTTCAGTGGGGGACATCACCCATACTTGCTGGCCAGGTACGAACTCTATGGAGGAGGCGTTCTGATCGTACCATTTCTTCATGTCCTCCTGACTGGCTTCAAGATTGGCTTTGGCGATTTCTCGGAACCGCCTGGTCTGATTGCGGAGGGTCAGGAGGTACTTGTAGACGTCTGGAGGGGTTTTCAGGGGGGCCATCTCCCAACCTTCCTTGACTAGGCTGAGGGGCCCTCGAACAGGGTGCCCGTACAAGAGTTCGAAGGGGCTGAAGCCGAGGGACTTCTGAGGGACTTCTCGGTAGGCGAAGAGGAGGCACGGGAGGAGCACATCCCACTGGCGGCGGAGGGGCTCTTCTAACCCCATAATCATTCCCTTGAGTGTACGGTTGAACCGCTCAACCAGTCCGTTCCCCTGGGGATGATAGGGGGTTGTGAATCGGTAGGTGACCCCGCACTGCTGCCAGAGGGATTTCATGTATTTCGAAATGAAGTTCGTGCCTCTGTCGCTGACGACTTCCCATGGGGAAGCCCACTCGGGAGAAGATCCCCATTAAGGCTCGGCCGACCACCGGTGCGGTTACAGTTCGAAGGGGGATGGCCTCGGGATAGCGGGTGGCATGGTCCACCAGTACCAGGATAAAACGATGTCCTTGTGCTGTTCGGGGGTCCAGGGGCCCCACAATGTCTATTCCCACTTTTTCGAACGGGGTGGTAACCACTGGAAAGGGCTGCAGGGGTGCCTTGAGTTTGCGGCCGCTCTTTCCGCTGGCCTGACAAGTGGGACAAGACCGGCAGTGGTTGAGTACGTCATTTCTCATTTTGGGCCAGTAAAAGTGGGTCACCAGGCGGTTGTAGGTTTTGTCCTGACCCAAGTGTCCGGCCAGGGGGACATTGTGGGCCAAGTTCAGCAGGAAGTCTCTAAAACGGAGGGGCACCACTAACACCCGACTGGCCCCCAACTCGGCGATTCTCTGTTCACTGTACAATAGATCATTGTCCCAATAGATCCAGTGGGCCCCGGCGGTATCTCCCGCGCTCTGGGCGAGGGCTTGTTGGCGTAGTCCCTCGAGGGAGGGACATGTCTTCTGTTCTTGACGGAATTGCTCCTGTGTCGGTCCCCCTTCTTGACGCCACTGAGCCAGGTCTGGGAGATCCTGGGGCTGAGCGAGTTCAACAGTGTCGGCGTCCTCCACTGGAGCGATCGGGGGGGGGAGGTGCTGGCCATTCGGGTTCTTCTGGTTGGGGGATGGCGCGGGCCGCCATGGACCAGGTGGTTACGCACGCCCAGTCCGGAAGGCCCAACATCCCCAGGTGTTCTCTTCTTTCTACGGCGGCCCATGGGGAACTCTCGAGATCGTTCCCCAGGAGACAGTCCACGGGGCATCATCGCAGACCGTCACCTTCAGCATGCCGGATACTCCTCCCCACTCGAAGGGGACGCAGGCCATCCGATACATGCTCTCTGAATTGTCGGCTGACCGGAAGGGGCAGAGAATGTTCGGTATTATTTGTTCGGGGGTCACCAGGTGACAGCGGACGGCCGTCACACTGGCCCCTGTGTCATGTAGGGCTTCGGCCTTGCGCCCATTGATGCTCACCCACTGACTATACTTTCTGGTGTTGGCGGGTAGGGGAGCCCGCGGGACCATGTCTCTCCCTCCCAGGCACGCCAGGACCATGGCGGCCGGCTCCCACTCTTGTTGCTCGTGTCCGTACTCTTCTTGGTCCTCAGAGACGTGCTCTTCTCCGAGGGCGGCGGCTGCTACCTGGCGGGGCCTCGGAGTCTGGTTCTGTGGACAGTTCGGGTCATTGGCGTAGTGACCGACTCGCTGGCATCGGTGACACGTGACGTTGGCTCTGAACCCCGGGCGCATCGGGGGGTTGCCCCTGTTGGCCGGGGGCGGGGTGCTGGTGGCGGGAGCGGCCGGGACAGTGTCTTTCCCCTGGCCCTGGCCTCCTCCTCCTCCTCGGGGGCGGTGATGGCCTTGGTTGTTCCTGTTCTGCTCGTTCGGGCCACCCCGGCCCACTCGGGTGCTCTCCCATCGGTCAGCCTCGGCGGCGAGCTGCCGTGGATCAGTCATTTTACTGTCGAGGAGGTGCTGCCTGAGCTCGACAAAGCAGTTATTGGAGAGGTGCTCCCCACAACAAGGTTAAAAAGCTGCTCGTAGGTCGTTACGTTGCTCCCCTTGATCCACCCCTCGAGGGCTCGGCTGAAATAGTTCACGTATTCCACCCAAGTTGTACCCGGGATTCGGGTGCAGTCGCGGAACCTCTGGCGGTACATTTCGGGTGTCAGCCCATATCGAGTGAGGAGGGCGGCCTTCATGTAATCATAGGACGTCATTTGGTGATCCGGGAGCTGTAACAGGGCATCACGGCCTTCATTGACGAACCTCCCCCATAGACCGGCTCCCCAGTCACTTCGATCGATCCGGTGAGAGGCCATGGCGATCTCATAGGCCTTGAACCACTGCTGTATGTCGTCGTTTCAGTAGAACTCTCGGACGACATCTTTGGGAATGTGGACCTTTGGTTCTGAAGTTCCTGGGGTGCGTGGTTGCTCGGGCACCCTCAGGTCCTTGCCTTGCTTACGTAGTTCTATTTCTGCTAGTTTGCACTCGTGTTCATATGCCAGTCTTTTTTCTTCCAGCTCTCTTTGTCTCTGTTTTTCCTCCCGCTCTTCTCTGAGCCGTAAGTGTTCTAGGTTCAATTTTTGTTCCGCCAGTTTTAGTTCTCCATCCATTTTGAGCCGTGCCAACTCTAGTTCATGCAGTCTGTTTTTCTCTCGCTCTTGGATCTCTTCCCGGGAGAGACCCGTTCTCCTTTCCTCGGAAGGAGCGGGGTTGGTTTCCGGTGCTTCGACGCGTTGGTCCCGGGGACCAGCGGGGTTTGCCTCTGCCCATGATTCTAGGGCGTGTTTAAAGTCATCTTTTGTGCTCAGACCGGTGGTAGCAATGCCCAGTTCCATACAAAATTGTTTTAATTCTCGATGGTTGTACTCTTCCAGCTTGTCCATTTGGAATTTCTCTGTAGACCCGCTCTCTTGGGCCGGCATTGTGGTTTAGTCGTGGGGTGAGTTGCTTTCTGTACGATTACGCGTTGGTTCGGATCGCGCCGCTGGCCACCAATGTTAGACGGGACCTGGAGGGTCGGCCGAGGACAAGGGGAGAGGTCTCCGGGGAGAGCCGTCTCCAGCGATCGTACAGACAAGTAACTTCCCCCCCACAGAATAGGCACCACACAAGGATAAGATTTAACGTTCTTTATAAGCAATCTTGAAGTACGGTAGAATGGTACAAGGAGGTCTGGACTCAGGGGTCCCCTCGATTCTAGTCTCTTGGATGGGAAAGGGGTAGCGGGACAGTCTTATTACCAATCTGGTGGTTACGATGAGATGATGGGTAGCTCACAATCCTCGAGCTCGGCGTTCTTGAAGGACGGGTTGCGGCAGCGCCAGCAGATCCCGGAGTGGTCGAAGGTGGCAACGGTCCGCGGCAGCGCCAGCAGGTCCCGACGAAGATGGTAGTTACAACGGGTTGCGGCAGCGCCGGCAGGTCCCAACGAAGATGGTAGTTACAACGGGTCGCGGCAGCGCCGGCAGGTCCCAACGAAGATGGTAGTTACAACGGGTCGCGGCAGCGCCAGCAGGTCCCAACGAAGATGGTGGATTGCAGAGGGCCGCGGCAGCGCCAGCGGCAGGACGACAGTTCACAAGGCAGGGCTGCGGCAGCGCCAGCAGTCCGTCAAGGATGAGTTCTTCTCGGTGTCTCTCGACTCCAGGATACAACTGCCTTCCTGCTCTGGAGGTAGGGTGTTAAAATATCGATAACAAAAATATAGCTGACATAAATATCGTTGCAAAAATATCGTTTACAAAAATATCGACACCCTATACTTAAACAGGTAAGTACATAAATATCGACTCCAAAATATCGGTATAATTAATATAGATGTAAAAAATATCGACTTTTTAAAATAATTAAAATTACATTAAATAATAAATAAATATAAGTACTATTAACAAAATACATTACTTTACTTTTATTTTTTAACTATTTCAAAAAAATGTACTACACTTTTTAATTATAAACTTAATAAATGTGGACATATAAATTGATTTTACACATTACTTTATATAACAACAATAATACATATATATAATTAAAATACCCCTTTACCCAAAAACCCAAAACTGACCCTGAACCCTAAAAATACCCTTTTACCCAAAAACTGAAAACTGACCCTGAACCCAAAAAATACCCCTTTACCCAAAAACTAAAAACTGACCCTGAACCCTAAAAATACCCCTTTACCCAAAAACTGAAAACTGACCCTGAACCCTAAAAATACCCCTTTACCCAAAAACTGAAAACTGACCCTGAACCCAAAAAATACCCCTTTACCCAAAAACTGAAAACTGACCCTGAACCCTAAAAATACCCCTTTACCCAAAAACTGAAAACTGACCCTGAACCCTAAAAATACCCTTTTACCCAAAAACTGAAAACTGACCCTGAACCCAAAAAATACCCCTTTACCCAAAAACTGAAAACTGACCCTGAACCCTAAAAATACCCCTTTACCCAAAAACTGAAAACTGACCCTGAACCCTAAAAATACCCCTTTACCCAAAAACTGAAAACTGACCCTGAACCCAAAAAATACCCCTTTACCCAAAAACTGAAAACTGACCCTGAACCCTAAAAATACCCCTTTACCCAAAAACTGAAAACTGACCCTGAACCCTAAAAATACCCCTTTACCCAAAAACATTTTCACTAAAAAAATCCTGTACACACATCTAAAAATTATTAAAAAATTAACATAATTAATTACATAATTATTATTCAATTAACTAATTGAAATTAATTAACTATTATTTATTACACTATTTATATTCATTTAAAACATTAATTAATGTATTATTTCATTATATTTAAATTACTTCCCACCCTACTCCCCTATAAACCCACAACCCGCTACGGAACTATTAATACTAAATTCAGCTGAAAATACATTATTAAATAATAATATACTACTAAAAATACTACTTTGACTAAAAATAATCATTAAAAACACTACATTACTTATAATTATTTAAAAAACGATATTATTGTAAACTATGTTTTTGTAAACGATATTTATTACAACTATAATAATGTTAACGATATTACTTACCTGTCTGTCGATATTCTGGTCAGACGATATTTTTGTCATTGATATTTCTTCCTGTAGATGTTTTTGCAGCGATATTTATGTTAGTCGATATTTTTACGACGATATTCCTGCTCTGTACCGCTCTGGAGCTGCCCCAGTTATAGGTCTGGCGCCCTTTGATGTCCGGACCCTTGCACTTGGAGGTCGGGAGGTCTGGGATGAGGGAGTCCAGACACCCAGCAGGGGGGTGGAGCCAGTGCCCGGGGAGGCTGGGGGCGATCGGCACCTGGCGGGGGAGAGCCATCGACACTTCTTCCTCCCATTGACCTGCCAAGTGGTCCGTTCACCTCCTGGTGGATGGTGGTGCCGGGATGTCGGGGCCTGGCCAGGCCCAGGGTTGGGGTCGAGTTGAGGCCACGCGGCCTCGTGGTGCAGTGTCCAAGATGGCGGCCGGGCCGGGCAATGGTGCTGACGGTGGCCCGGGCCAGTAATACAGAGATGTCCGGGAGCAGGAGTCCCGTAGGGGACGGTTTGCGAGTTGCTTCTGTGGGTAACAAGTGCTTAGTATATCTGTTGACACTCGTCTGTTACTGATTCCTCATGGATGTCTGAAGGGTGGATGCCAGCTCGGCCTCATCTGGGCTGCGTGTGCACGGGTTTACCCCGCACGGAGCCCCCAGGGGTGTAGCTTAGTTAATAAGACTTGGGGGGGTTGAGCTTCAGGTGTTTTGACAATCACGCCGGGCTATAATGTTAAGCATTATAAGAGAAACAGAGCATGATGGGGGCTCAACAGGGGCGATTCCTCCGCAATCTCCTAGGCGAGCAGCGCAGGGATTGGATGGGGGTCTGTCCGAGGGGCCACCTGGAAGAGAAGAGGCAGTGCTACGCGACGCGGGAGGCGGCCATTGGCTTCAGGTATGTTTGTTTATTTTTAAATATTATCTTACCTCCCCCCGTAGCTCCCTCCCAGCTCTCCCCCTCCTGCATTCCCTTCACCCGCCCAACCACACGTTGTTTGTGGTGGCCACCACTGGGGCTGAAGGGCCAGTGGAAAGGGGAAGGAGTGCGGATTGTGAGGGGCACTTACTGTTTTAACTGGCACATGCATCAAAAATGCCATTTGCGATTCCTTATTAGCGAAAAATAAGGGTTCGCTAATAAGGAATTGCAAATGCCTATGCATTTAGGAATCCCTAAAAAAATAGCAATTCCTAAACATTCCTTAGTTGCGACTCGCAAATTGTGCGTCTCAATTAAGGAATGGCTTCCCAGTCATTCCTATGGGCCTAGAGGCCCATAGGAATTATTTAAAATTGCATGCGCAATTTGTGAGTACCCAATAGGTACTCGCAAATTGTGCATACATTTTCAAGGGTGCAAGGGTTTGAAAAGGACACCCTGTTGCACCCCTGAAATTGATATGTGAACACATGTTGAGCACACACATGACAGGGGCATGTGTGTGTGTAACAGGAACTTTGAAAAATGCCCTTTAATGCATTTTTCAAAGTTTTCACTAATTACCGTCAAGTATAATTTTCTGGTAATTATTGAACCCTAATAACGACATCGCTATTTTTAATGGCATCTTGCATCGCATTCAATTTAAATGCAATCACAATTTGCGATTTTTGCATTTGGGAGGATGGTCCCTGGAGCTCCTCCCTTGGAAGCCTGCTGCTTGATGGGGGGAGGAGGTCTCTAGACAGACCCTGCGCAGCGACCATTCAGGTGAAAGTGTCATCATGACTTTCATTTTGTGTAAGGAGTTAATCTTTTTTTTTTTACATAAAGCATTTCTCATGTGTTTTAATATGTGCTGCAACTGGTACAGAAGTCATTATGTATGATTATATAGGCCTTAGCTCCGACCCTAGCCCCGCCCACACCTCTATTTTAATGAGTACCTACACTTATTTTTCCCCATTTAAAGCACTGATCAGTGATGACTGTTAGTTCTAAGCCTCGCAAGGCCAATCCAAGGTTTCATCCTTACAAAAATGCTTCCGTGCACCCAAGTCTTTTAGAGCCCTTACAAAGAGCACAGCGGGGCACGGTGCTACCTGAAAACAATGATTAAACGGTGAAAGAGGCGCGCAGGCCACTTAGGCACATCTCGAGCACAGAAAAAGCATCAGGCGGAAGGGAAAATCAATGTACCTGGACCCAATTAGGAACATTGACTGAGATGGAAAACTAAAGCCGTTCTGGCAGAGAGTCGGGCGGAGAGATGGAAAAAGAGCCCCAGGCCGTGTCCACTCAGCTCTGCGGGCGCCCAAACATGGCGCCGGCGACCGACCTGCACCACTGAGCTAATACAGTGACGCCGGCACCGGGTGGCTATTTACAGGCAGGCCTCAATTTGAGAATAAAACATCCAAACAAGCATTGGAAAAGCCAATAGGCCTCACCTTTGGGTCTTATTGGCCTATAGTCATGCAGCACAGCATACCCATGGGCAATAAACATAAAACAAGCATTGGCAAAGCCAATAGGCCTCACCTTTGGGTCTTATTGGCCTATAATCATGCAGCACAGCATACCCATGGGCAATAAACATAAAACAAGCATTGGCAAAGACAATAGGCCTCACCTTTGGGTCTTATTGGCCTATAGTCACGCAGCACAGCATACCCATGGGCAATAAACATAAAACAAGAATTGGCAAAGCCTATGCAACGGCTATTGGCTTTGCCAAAATATTTCAGTCATGTTGTACACCAGCGCGGATGGCTAAAGGTTAGTGGGGTAAAGGAGAGTGGACTGTCATAAAGTGGATAAGTGGTGGGGAGAGGAGTGGGGTGTCATGGAGTAGCGTGCAGTATTGTGGAGTGTTGTGGAGGGAGTGGACTACATATAGTGGAAAGGCGCAGTGTAGAGTAGTGTGGCCTAGACTGCAGTGGCATGGAGGAGATTGTTTCAGAATAGAGTGAAGTGGCATAGAGTGCAGTGTAATGAGGTAGAGTGTCGTAGAGTCCAGTGGTATAAAGTAGAGTGTCGTAGAGTCCAGTGTCATGCAGTAGAGTGTCGTAGAGTGCAGTGGCGCACAGTAGATTAGAGTCGCTTTGAGTACAGAGTCATAGAGTGGAGTGATGCAGAGTTGAGTGGCTTACAGTGGCTTAAAGTAGAGTTGCAGAGAGTATAGTGTTGTAGAGTAAAATGTAATAGAGTGCAGTGTAGCTGAGTATACTGTTGTAGAGTGCAGTGGTATATAGTAGAGTGGCTTAGAGTGCAGTGGCAGAGTACAATGGGGTAGAGTGCAGTGGCAGAGTACAATGGGGTAGAGTGCAGTGGCAGAGTACAGTGGGGTACAGTGCCGTGACAGGGTACAATGGGGTAGAGTGCAGTGGTATATAGTAGAGTGGCGTAGAGTGTAGTGGCAGAGTACAATGGGGTAGAGTGCAGTGGTGCAGAGTAGAATAGAATGGCGTAGAGTGCAGTGGCAGAGTACAATGGGGTAGAGTGCAGTGACAGAGTACAATGGGGTAGAGTGCAGTGACAGAGTACAATGGGGTAGAGTTCAGTGGCAGAGTACAGTGGGGTAGAGTGCAGTGACAGAGTACAATGGGGTAGAGTGCAGTGACAGAGTACAATGGGATAGAGTGCAGTGGCAGAGTACAGTAGGGTAGAGTGCAGTGACAGGGTACAATGGGGTAGAGTGCAGTGGTATATAGTAGAGTGGCGTAGAGTTCAGTGACAGAGTACAATGGGGTAGAGTGCAGTGACAGAGTACAATGGGGTAGAGTGCAGTGACAGAGTACAATGGGGTAGAGTGCAGTGACAGAGTACAATGGGGTAGAGTGAAGTGGCAGAGTACAGTGGGGTAGAGTGCAGTGACAGAGTACAAAGGGGAAGAGTGCAGTGATAGGGTACAATGGGGTAGAGTGCAGTGACAGAGTACAGTGGGGTAGAGTGCAGTGACAGGGTACAATGGGGTAGAGTGCAGTGGTGCAGAGTAGATTGGCATATAGTGCAGTGACAGAGTACAATGGGGGAGAGTGCAGTGGCACAGAGTAGAATAGAGTGGCGTAGAGTGCAGTGACAGGGTACAATGGGGTAGAGTGCAGTGGCACAGAGTAGAATAGAGTGGCGTAGAGTGCAGTGACAGGGTACAATGGGGTATAGTGCAATGGTGCAGAGTAGAATAGAGTGGCGTAGAGTGCAGTGACAGGGTACAATGGGGTAGAGTGCAGTGGTGCAGAGTAGAATAGAGTGGCGTAGAGTGCAGTGACAGAGTACAATGGTGTAGAGTGCAGTGACAGAGTACAATGGGGTAGAGTGCAGTGGTGCAGAGTAGAATAGAGTGGCATAGAGTGCAGTGATAGGGTACAATGGGGTAGAGTGCAGTGGTGCAGAGTAGATTGGCGTAGAGTGCAGTGACAAAGTACAATGGGGTAGAGTGCAGTGGTGCAGAGTAGAATAGAGTGGTGTAGAGTGCAGTGACAGAGTACAATGGGGTAGAGTGCAGATGTGCAGAGTAGATTGGCGTAGAGTGCAGTGACCGAGTACATTGGGGTAGAGTGCAGTGGTGCAGAGTAGAATAGAGTGGCGTAGAGTGCAGTGACAGAGTACAATGGGGTAGAGTGCAGTGATGCAGAGTAGAATAGAGTGGCGTAGAGTGCAGTGATAGGGTACAATGGGGTAGAGTGCAGATGTGCAGAGTAGATTGGCGTAGAGTGCAGTGACAGAGTACATTGGGGTAGAGTGCAGTGGTGCAGAGTAGAATAGAGTGGCGTAGAGTGCAGTGACAGGGTACAATGGGGTAGAGTGCAGTGGTGCAGAGTAGATTGGCGTAGAGAGCAGTGACAGAGTGCAATGGTGTAGAGTGCAGTGACAAAGTACAATGGGGTAGAGTGCAGTGGTGCAGAGTAGAATAGAGTGGCAAAGAGAGAAGTGACAGAGTACAATTGGGGTAGAGTGCAGCGGTGCAGAGTAGAATAGAGTGGCGTAGAGTGCAGTGACAGGGTACAATGGGGTAGAGTGCAGATGTGCAGAGTAGATTGACGTAGAGTGCAGTGACAGAGTACAATGGGGTGGAGTGCAGCGGTGCAGAGTAGAATAGAGTGGCGTAGAGTGCAGTGACAGGGTACAATGGGGTAGAGTGCAGTGGCACAGAGTAGAATAGAGTGGCGTAGACTGCAGTGACAGGGTACAATGGGGTAGAGTGCAGTGGTGCAGAGTAGATTGGCGTAGAGTGCAGTGACAGGGTACAATGGGGTAGAGTGCAGTGGTGCAGAGTAGATTGGCATAGAGTGCAGTGACAGAGTAAAATGGGGTAGAGTGCAGTGGTGCAGAGTAGAATAGAGTGGCGTAAAGTGCAGTGACAGAGTACAATGGGGTAGAGTGCAGTGGTGCAGAGTAGAATAGAGTGGCGTAGAGTGCAGTGACAGGGTACAATGGGGTAGAGTGCAGTGGTGCAGAGTAGATTGGCATATAGTGCAGTGACAGAGTACAATGGGGGAGAGTGCAGTGGCACAGAGTAGAATAGAGTGGCGTAGAGTGCAGTGACAGGGTACAATGGGGTAGAGTGCAGTGGTGCAGAGTAGAATAGAGTGGCGTAGAGTGCAGTGACAGAGTCCAATGGTGTAGAGTGCAGTGACAGAGTACAATGGGGTGGAGTGCAGTGGCAGAGTACAATGGTGTAGAGTGCAGTGACAGAGTACAATGGGGTGGAATTCAGTGACAGGGTACACAATGGGGTAGAGTGCAGTGGTGCCGAGGAGAATAGAGTGGCATAGAGTGCAGTGACAGAGTACCATGGGGTATAGTGCAGTGGTGCAGAGTAGAATAGAGTGGCGTAGAGTGTAGTGACAGGGTACAATGGGGTAGAGTGCAGTGGTGCAGAGTAGAATAGAGTGGCGTAGAGTGCAGTGACAGAGTACAATGGTGTAGAGTGCAGTGACAGAGTGCAATGGGATAGAGTGCAGTGACAGAGTACAATGGGGTAGAGTGCAGTGACAATGTACAATGGGGTAGAGTGCAGTGGTGCAGAGTAGAATAGAGTGGCGTAGAGTGCAGTGACAGAGTACAATGGGGTAGAGTGCAGTGGTGCAGAGTAGAATAGAGTGGCGTATAGTGCAGTGACAGGGTACAATGGGGTAGAGTGCAGTGGTGCAGAGTAGAATAGAGTGGCGTAGAGTGCAGTGACAGAGTACAATGGTGTAGAGTGCAGTGACAGAGTACAATGGGGAAGAGTGCAGTGACAAAGTACAATGGTGTAGAGTGCAGTGACAAAGTACAATGGGGTAGAGTGCAGTGGTGCAGAGTAGAATAGAGTGGCATAGAGAGAAGTGACAGAGTACAATTGGGGTAGAGTGCACTGGTGCAGAGTAGAATAGAGTGGCATAGAGTGCAGTGACAGAGTACAATTGTGTAGAGTGCAGTGACAGAGTGCAATGGGGTGGAGTGCAGTGACAAAGTACAATGTGGTAGAGTGCAGTGGTGCAGTGGCATAGAGTGAAGTGACAAAGTACAATGGGGTAGAGTGCAGAGTAGAATAGAGTGGCGTAGAGTGCAGTGAGAGAGTACAATGGTGTAGAGTGCATTGACAGAGTACTATGGGGTAGAGTGCAGTGGTGCAGAGTAGAATGGAGTGGCGTATAGTGCAGTGACAGGGTATAATGGGGTAGAGTGCAGTGGTGCAGAGTAGAATAGAGTGGTGTAGAGTGCAGTGACAGAGTACAATGGTGTAGAGTGCAGTGACAGAGTACAATGGGGTAGAGTGCAGTGACAATGTACAATGGTGTAGAGTGCAGTGGCACAGAGAAGACCAGAGTGGCGTAGACTTCAGTGACAGGGTACAATGGGGTAGAGTGCAGTGGTGCAGAGTAGATTGGCGTAGAGTGCAGTGACATAGTACAATGGGGTAGATTGCAGTGGTGCAGAGTAGATTGGCGTAGAGTGCAGTGACAGAGTACAATGGGGTAGAGTGCAGTGTTGCAGAGTAGATTGGCGTAGAGTGTAGTGACAGAGTACAATGGGGTAGAGTGCAGTGGTGCAGAGTAGAATAGAGTGGTGTAGAGTGCAGTGACAGAGTACAATGGGGTAGAGTGCAGATGTGCAGAGTAGATTGGCGTAGAGTGCAGTGACAGAGTACATTGGGGTAGAGTGCAGTGGTGCAGACTAGTAGAATAGAGTGGCGTAGAGTGCAGTGACAGGGTACAATGGGGGAGAGTGCAGTGGCACAGAGTAGAATAGAGTGGCGTAGAGTGCAGTGACAGGGTACAATGGGGTAGAGTGCAGTGATGCAGAGTAGAATAGAGTGGCGTAGAGTGCAGTGATAGGGTACAATGGGGTAGAGTGCAGATGTGCAGAGTAGATTGGCGTAGAGTGCAGTGACAGAGTACATTGGGGTAGAGTGCAGTGGTGCAGAGTAGAATAGAGTGGCGTAGAGTGCAGTGACAGGGTACAATGGGGTAGAGTGCAGTGGTGCAGAGTAGATTGGCGTAGAGAGCAGTGACAGAGTGCAATGGTGTAGAGTGCAGTGACAAAGTACAATGGGGTAGAGTGCAGTGGTGCAGAGTAGAATAGAGTGGCAAAGAGAGAAGTGACAGAGTACAATTGGGGTAGAGTGCAGCGGTGCAGAGTAGAATAGAGTGGCGTAGAGTGCAGTGACAGGGTACAATGGGGTAGAGTGCAGATGTGCAGAGTAGATTGGCGTAGAGTGCAGTGACAGAGTACAATGGGGTGGAGTGCAGCGGTGCAGAGTAGAATAGAGTGGCGTAGAGTGCAGTGACAGGGTACAATGGGGTAGAGTGCAGTGGCACAGAGTAGAATAGAGTGGCGTAGACTGCAGTGACGGGGTACAATGGGGTAGAGTGCAGTGGTGCAGAGTAGATTGGCGTAGAGTGCAGTGACAGGGTACAATGGGGTAGAGTGCAGTGGTGCAGAGTAGATTGGCATAGAGTGCAGTGACAGAGTAAAATGGGGTAGAGTGCAGTGGTGCAGAGTAGAATAGAGTGGCGTAAAGTGCAGTGACAGAGTACAATGGGGTAGAGTGCAGTGGTGCAGAGTAGAATAGAGTGGCGTAGAGTGCAGTGACAGGGTACAATGGGGTAGAGTGCAGTGGTGCAGAGTAGATTGGCATATAGTGCAGTGACAGAGTACAATGGGGGAGAGTGCAGTGGCACAGAGTAGAATAGAGTGGCGTAGAGTGCAGTGACAGGGTACAATGGGGTAGAGTGCAGTGGTGCAGAGTAGAATAGAGTGGCGTAGAGTGCAGTGACAGAGTCCAATGGTGTAGAGTGCAGTGACAGAGTACAATGGGGTGGAGTGCAGTGGCAGAGTACAATGGTGTAGAGTGCAGTGACAGAGTACAATGGGGTGGAATTCAGTGACAGGGTACACAATGGGGTAGAGTGCAGTGGTGCCGAGGAGAATAGAGTGGCATAGAGTGCAGTGACAGAGTACCATGGGGTAGAGTGCAGTGGTGCAGAGTAGAATAGAGTGGCGTAGAGTGTAGTGACAGGGTACAATGGGGTAGAGTGCAGTGGTGCAGAGTAGAATAGAGTGGCGTAGAGTGCAGTGACAGAGTACAATGGTGTAGAGTGCAGTGACAGAGTGCAATGGGATAGAGTGCAGTGACAGAGTACAATGGGGTAGAGTGCAGTGACAAAGTACAATGGGGTAGAGTGCAGTGGTGCAGAGTAGAATAGAGTGGCGTAGAGTGCAGTGACAGAGTACAATGGGGTAGAGTGCAGTGGTGCAGAGTAGAATAGAGTGGCGTATAGTGCAGTGACAGGGTACAATGGGGTAGAGTGCAGTGGTGCAGAGTACAATGGTGTAGAGTGCAGTGACAGAGTACAATGGGGAAGAGTGCAGTGACAAAGTACAATGGTGTAGAGTGCAGTGACAAAGTACAATGGGGTAGAGTGCAGTGGTGCAGAGTAGAATAGAGTGGCATAGAGAGAAGTGACAGAGTACAATTGGGGTAGAGTGCACTGGTGCAGAGTAGAATAGAGTGGCATAGAGTGCAGTGACAGAGTACAATTGTGTAGAGTGCAGTGACAGAGTGCAATGGGGTGGAGTGCAGTGACAAAGTACAATGGGGTAGAGTGCAGTGGTGCAGTGGCATAGAGTGAAGTGACAAAGTACAATGGGGTAGAGTGCAGAGTAGAATAGAGTGGCGTAGAGTGCAGTGAGAGAGTACAATGGTGTAGAGTGCATTGACAGAGTACTATGGGGTAGAGTGCAGTGGTGCAGAGTAGAATGGAGTGGCGTATAGTGCAGTGACAGGGTATAATGGGGTAGAGTGCAGTGGTGCAGAGTAGAATAGAGTGGTGTAGAGTGCAGTGACAGAGTACAATGGTGTAGAGTGCAGTGACAGAGTACAATGGGGTAGAGTGCAGTGACAGAGTACAATGGGGAAGAGTGCAGTGACAAAGTACAATGGTGTAGAGTGCAGTGACAAAGTACAATGGGGTAGAGTGCAGTGGTGCAGAGTAGAATAGAGTGGCATAGAGAGAAGTGACAGAGTACAATTGGGGTAGAGTGCACTGGTGCAGAGTAGAATAGAGTGGCATAGAGTGCAGTGACAGAGTACAATTGTGTAGAGTGCAGTGACAGAGTGCAATGGGGTGGAGTGCAGTGACAAAGTACAATGGGGTAGAGTGCAGTGGTGCAGTGGCATAGAGTGAAGTGACAAAGTACAATGGGGTAGAGTGCAGAGTAGAATAGAGTGGCGTAGAGTGCAGTGAGAGAGTACAATGGTGTAGAGTGCATTGACAGAGTACTATGGGGTAGAGTGCAGTGGTGCAGAGTAGAATGGAGTGGCGTATAGTGCAGTGACAGGGTATAATGGGGTAGAGTGCAGTGGTGCAGAGTAGAATAGAGTGGTGTAGAGTGCAGTGACAGAGTACAATGGTGTAGAGTGCAGTGACAGAGTACAATGGGGTAGAGTGCAGTGACAAAGTACAATGGTGTAGAGTGCAGTGGCACAGAGAAGACCAGAGTGGCGTAGACTGCAGTGACAGGGTACAATGGGGTTGAGTGCAGTGGTGCAGAGTAGATTGGCGTAGAGTGCAGTGACAGAGTACAATGGGGTGGAGTGCAGCGGTGCAGAGTAGAATAGAGTGGCGTAGAGTGCAGTGACAGGGTACAATGGGGTAGAGTGCAGTGGCACAGAGTAGAATAGAGTGGCGTAGACTGCAGTGACAGGGTACAATGGGGTAGAGTGCAGTGGTGCAGAGTAGATTGGCGTAGAGTGCAGTGACAGGGTACAATGGGGTAGAGTGCAGTGGTGCAGAGTAGATTGGCGTAGAGTGCAGTGACAGAGTAAAATGGGGTAGAGTGCAGTGGTGCAGAGTAGAATAGAGTGGCGTAAAGTGCAGTGACAGAGTACAATGGGGTAGAGTGCAGTGGTGCAGAGTAGAATAGAGTGGCGTAGAGTGCAGTGACAGGGTACAATGGGGTAGAGTGCAGTGGTGCAGAGTAGATTGGCATATAGTGCAGTGACAGAGTACAATGGGGGAGAGTGCAGTGGCACAGAGTAGAATAGAGTGGCGTAGAGTGCAGTGACAGGGTACAATGGGGTAGAGTGCAGTGGTGCAGAGTAGAATAGAGTGGCGTAGAGTGCAGTGACAGAGTCCAATGGTGTAGAGTGCAGTGACAGAGTACAATGGGGTGGAGTGCAGTGGCAGAGTACAATGGTGTAGAGTGCAGTGACAGAGTACAATGGGGTGGAATTCAGTGACAGGGTACACAATGGGGTAGAGTGCAGTGGTGCCGAGGAGAATAGAGTGGCATAGAGTGCAGTGACAGAGTACCATGGGGTAGAGTGCAGTGGTGCAGAGTAGAATAGAGTGGCGTAGAGTGTAGTGACAGGGTACAATGGGGTAGAGTGCAGTGGTGCAGAGTAGAATAGAGTGGCGTAGAGTGCAGTGACAGAGTACAATGGTGTAGAGTGCAGTGACAGAGTGCAATGGGATAGAGTGCAGTGACAGAGTACAATGGGGTAGAGTGCAGTGACAAAGTACAATGGGGTAGAGTGCAGTGGTGCAGAGTAGAATAGAGTGGCGTAGAGTGCAGTGACAGAGTACAATGGGGTAGAGTGCAGTGGTGCAGAGTAGAATAGAGTGGCGTATAGTGCAGTGACAGGGTACAATGGGGTAGAGTGCAGTGGTGCAGAGTAGAATAGAGTGGCGTAGAGTGCAGTGACAGAGTACAATGGTGTAGAGTGCAGTGACAGAGTACAATGGGGAAGAGTGCAGTGACAAAGTACAATGGTGTAGAGTGCAGTGACAAAGTACAATGGGGTAGAGTGCAGTGGTGCAGAGTAGAATAGAGTGGCATAGAGAGAAGTGACAGAGTACAATTGGGGTAGAGTGCACTGGTGCAGAGTAGAATAGAGTGGCATAGAGTGCAGTGACAGAGTACAATTGTGTAGAGTGCAGTGACAGAGTGCAATGGGGTGGAGTGCAGTGACAAAGTACAATGGGGTAGAGTGCAGTGGTGCAGTGGCATAGAGTGAAGTGACAAAGTACAATGGGGTAGAGTGCAGAGTAGAATAGAGTGGCGTAGAGTGCAGTGAGAGAGTACAATGGTGTAGAGTGCATTGACAGAGTACTATGGGGTAGAGTGCAGTGGTGCAGAGTAGAATGGAGTGGCGTATAGTGCAGTGACAGGGTATAATGGGGTAGAGTGCAGTGGTGCAGAGTAGAATAGAGTGGTGTAGAGTGCAGTGACAGAGTACAATGGTGTAGAGTGCAGTGACAGAGTACAATGGGTTAGAGTGCAGTGACAAAGTACAATGGTGTAGAGTGCAGTGGCACAGAGAAGACCAGAGTGGCGTAGACTGCAGTGACAGGGTACAATGGGGTTGAGTGCAGTGGTGCAGAGTAGATTGGCGTAGAGTGCAGTGACAGAGTACAATGGGGTAGATTGCAGTGGTGCAGAGTAGATTGGCGTAGAGTGCAGTGACAGAGTACAATGGGGTAGAGTGCAGTGTTGCAGAGTAGATTGGCGTAGAGTGTAGTGACAGAGTACAATGGGGTAGAGTGCAGTGGCGCAGAGTAGAATAGATTGGCGTAGAGTGCAGTGACAGAGTACAATGGGGTAGAGTGCAGTGGTGCAGAGTAGATTGGTGTAGAGTGCAGTGACAGAGTACAATGGGGTAGAGTGCAGTGGTGCAGAGTAGATTGGCGTAGAGTGCAGTGACAGAGTACAATGGGGTAGAGTGCAGTGGTGCAGAGTAGAATGGTGTAGAGTGCAGTGACAGAGTACAATGGGGTAGAGTGCAGTGGCGCAGAGTAGAATAGATTGGCGTAGAGTGCAGTGACAGAGTACAATAGGGTAGAGTGCAGTGGTGCAGAGTAGATTGGTGTAGAGTGCAGTGACAGAGTACAATGGGGTAGAGTGCAGTGGTGCAGAGTAGATTGGCGTAGAGTGCAGTGACAGAGTACAATGGGGTAGAGTGCAGTGGTACAGAGTAGATTGGCGTAGAGTGCAGTGACAGAGTACAATGGGGTAGAGTGCAGTGGTGCAGAGTAGAATAGATTGGCGTAGAGTGCAGTGACAGAGTACAATGGGGTAGAGTGCAGTGGTACAGAGTAGATTGGCGTAGAGTGCAGTGACAGAGTACAATGGGGTAGAGTGCAGTGGTGCAGAGTAGATTGGCGTAGAGTGCAGTGACAGAGTACAATGGGGTAGAGTGCAGTGGTGCAGAGTAGAATAGATTGGCGTAGAGTGCAGTGACAGAGTACAATGGGGTAGAGTGCAGTGGTGCAGAGTAGATTGGCGTAGAGTGCAGTGACAGAGTACAATGGGGTAGAGTGCAGTGGTGCAGAGTAGATTGGCGTAGAGTGCAGTGACAGGGTACAATGGGGTAGAGTGCAGTGGTGCAGAGTAGATTGGCGTAGAGTGCAGTGACAGAGTACAATGGGGTAGAGTGCAGTGGTGCAGAGTAGATTGGCGTAGAGTGCAGTGACAGAGTACAATGGGGTAGAGTGCAGTGGTGCAGAGTAGATTGGCGTAGAGTGCAGTGACAGGGTACAATGGGGTAGAGTGCAGTGGTGCAGAGTAGATTGGCGTAGAGTGCATTGACAGAGTACAATGGGGTAGAGTGCAGTGGTGCAGAGTAGATTGGTGTAGAGTGCAGTGACAGAGTACAATGGGGTAGAGTGCAGTGGTGCAGAGTAGAATAGATTGGTGTAGAGTGCAGTGACAGAGTACAATGGGGTAGAGTGCAGTGGTGCAGAGTAGATTGGTGTAGAGTGTAGTGACAGAGTACAATGGGGTAGAGTGCAGTGGTGCAGAGTAGATTGGCGTAGAGTGCAGTGACAGGGTACAATGGGGTAGAGTGCAGTGGTGCAGAGTAGATTGGTGTAGAGTGTAGTGACAGAGTACAATGGGGTAGAGTGCAGTGGCGCAGAGTAGAATAGATTGGCGTAGAGTGCAGTGACAGAGTACAATGGGGTAGAGTGCAGTGGTGCAGAGTAGATTGGTGTAGAGTGCAGTGACAGAGTACAATGGGGTAGAGTGCAGTGGTGCAGAGTAGATTGGTGTAGAGTGTAGTGACAGAGTACAATGGGGTAGAGTGCAGTGGCGCAGAGTAGAATAGATTGGCGTAGAGTGCAGTGACAGAGTACAATGGGGTAGAGTGCAGTGGTGCAGAGTAGATTGGTGTAGAGTGCAGTGACAGAGTACAATAGGGTAGAGTGCAGTGGTGCAGAGTAGATTGGTGTAGAGTGCAGTGACAGAGTACAATGGGGTAGAGTGCAGTGGTGCAGAGTAGATTGGCGTAGAGTGCAGTGACAGAGTACAATGGGGTAGAGTGCAGTGGTACAGAGTAGATTGGCGTAGAGTGCAGTGACAGAGTACAATGGGGTAGAGTGCAGTGGTGCAGAGTAGAATAGATTGGCGTAGAGTGCAGTGACAGAGTACAATGGGGTAGAGTGCAGTGGTACAGAGTAGATTGGCGTAGAGTGCAGTGACAGAGTACAATGGGGTAGAGTGCAGTGGTGCAGAGTAGATTGGCGTAGAGTGCAGTGACAGAGTACAATGGGGTAGAGTGCAGTGGTGCAGAGTAGAATAGATTGGCGTAGAGTGCAGTGACAGAGTACAATGGGGTAGAGTGCAGTGGTGCAGAGTAGATTGGCGTAGAGTGCAGTGACAGAGTACAATGGGGTAGAGTGCAGTGGTGCAGAGTAGATTGGCGTAGAGTGCAGTGACAGGGTACAATGGGGTAGAGTGCAGTGGTGCAGATTAGATTGGCGTAGAGTGCATTGACAGAGTACAATGGGGTAGAGTGCAGTGGTGCAGAGTAGATTGGCGTAGAGTGCAGTGACAGAGTACAATGGGGTAGAGTGCAGTGGTGCAGAGTAGATTGGCGTAGAGTGCAGTGACAGGGTACAATGGGGTAGAGTGCAGTGACAGGGTACAATGGGGTAGAGTGCAGTGACAGGGTACAATGGGGTAGAGTGCAGTGGTGCAGAGTAGATTGGCGTAGAGTGCAGTGACAGAGTACAATGGGGTAGAGTGCAGTGACAGGGTACAATGGGGTAGAGTGCAGTGGTGCAGAGTAGATTGGTGTAGAGTGCAGTGACAGAGTACAATGGGGTAGAGTGCAGTGGTGCAGAGTAGAATAGATTGGTGTAGAGTGCAGTGACAGAGTACAATGGGGTAGAGTGCAGTGGTGCAGAGTAGATTGGTGTAGAGTGTAGTGACAGAGGACAATGGGGTAGAGTGCAGTGGTGCAGAGTAGATTGGCGTAGAGTGCAGTGTCAGGGTAAAATGGGATAGAGTGCAGTGGTGCAGAGTAGATTGGTGTAGAGTGTAGTGACAGAGTACAATGGGGTAGAGTGCAGTGGTGCAGAGTAGATTGGCGTAGAGTGCAGTGACAGGGTACAATGGGGTAGAGTGCAGTGGTGCAGAGTAGATTGGCATAGAGTGCAGTGACAGAGTACAATGGGGTAGAGTGCAGTGGCGCAGAGTAGAATAGATTGGCGTAGAGTGCAGTGACAGGGTACAATGGGGTAGAGTGCAGTGGTGCAGAGTAGATTGGCGTAGAGTGTAGTGACAGAGTACAATGGGGTAGAGTGCAGTGGTGCAGAGTAGATTGGCGTAGAGTGCAGTGACAGGGTACAATGGGGTAGAGTGCAGTGGTGCAGAGTAGATTGGTGTAGAGTGTAGTGACAGAGTACAATGGGGTAGAGTGCAGTGGCGCAGAGTAGAATAGATTGGCGTAGAGTGCAGTGACAGAGTACAATGGGGTAGAGTGCAGTGGTGCAGAGTAGATTGGTGTAGAGTGCAGTGACAGAGTACAATGGGGTAGAGTGCAGTGGTGCAGAGTAGATTGGTGTAGAGTGTAGTGACAGAGTACAATGGGGTAGAGTGCAGTGGCGCAGAGTAGAATAGATTGGCGTAGAGTGCAGTGACAGAGTACAATGGGGTAGAGTGCAGTGGTGCAGAGTAGATTGGTGTAGAGTGCAGTGACAGAGTACAATAGGGTAGAGTGCAGTGGTGCAGAGTAGATTGGTGTAGAGTGCAGTGACAGAGTACAATGGGGTAGAGTGCAGTGGTGCAGAGTAGATTGGCGTAGAGTGCAGTGACAGAGTACAATGGGGTAGAGTGCAGTGGTACAGAGTAGATTGGCGTAGAGTGCAGTGACAGAGTACAATGGGGTAGAGTGCAGTGGTGCAGAGTAGAATAGATTGGCGTAGAGTGCAGTGACAGAGTACAATGGGGTAGAGTGCAGTGGTACAGAGTAGATTGGCGTAGAGTGCAGTGACAGAGTACAATGGGGTAGAGTGCAGTGGTGCAGAGTAGATTGGCGTAGAGTGCAGTGACAAAGTACAATGGGGTAGAGTGCAGTGGTGCAGAGTAGAATAGATTGGCGTAGAGTGCAGTGACAGAGTACAATGGGGTAGAGTGCAGTGGGGCAGAGTAGATTGGCGTAGAGTGCAGTGACAGAGTACAATGGGGTAGAGTGCAGTGGTGCAGAGTAGATTGGCGTAGAGTGCAGTGACAGGGTACAATGGGGTAGAGTGCAGTGGTGCAGAGTAGATTGGCGTAGAGTGCAGTGACAGAGTACAATGGGGTAGAGTGCAGTGGTGCAGAGTAGATTGGCGTAGAGTGCAGTGACAGAGTACAATGGGGTAGAGTGCAGTGGTGCAGAGTAGATTGGCGTAGAGTGCAGTGACAGGGTACAATGGGGTAGAGTGCAGTGACAGGGTACAATGGGGTAGAGTGCAGTGACAGGGTACAATGGGGTAGAGTGCAGTGGTGCAGAGTAGATTGGCGTAGAGTGCAGTGACAGAGTACAATGGGGTAGAGTGCAGTGACAGGGTACAATGGGGTAGAGTGCAGTGGTGCAGAGTAGATTGGTGTAGAGTGCAGTGACAGAGTACAATGGGGTAGAGTGCAGTGGTGCAGAGTAGAATAGATTGGTGTAGAGTGCAGTGACAGAGTACAATGGGGTAGAGTGCAGTGGTGCAGAGTAGATTGGCGTAGAGTGCAGTGTCAGGGTAAAATGGGATAGAGTGCAGTGGTGCAGAGTAGATTGGTGTAGAGTGTAGTGACAGAGTACAATGGGGTAGAGTGCAGTGGTGCAGAGTAGAATAGATTGGTGTAGAGTGTAGTGACAGAGTACAATGGGGTAGAGTGCAGTGGTGCAGAGTAGATTGGCGTAGAGTGCAGTGACAGGGTACAATGGGGTAGAGTGCAGTGGTGCAGAGTAGATTGGCGTAGAGTGCAGTGACAGAGTACAATGGGGTAGAGTGCAGTGGCGCAGAGTAGAATAGATTGGCGTAGAGTGCAGTGACAGGGTACAATGGGGTAGAGTGCAGTGGTGCAGAGTAGATTGGCGTAGAGTGCAGTGACAGAGTACAATGGGGTAGAGTGCAGTGGTGCAGAGTAGAATAGATTGGCGTAGAGTGCAGTGACAGAGTACAATGGGGTAGAGTGCAGTGGTGCAGAGTAGAATAGATTGGCGTAGAGTGTAGTGACAGAGTAAAATGGGATAGAGTGCAGTGGTGCAGAGTAGAATAGAGTGGTGTAGAGTGCAGTGACAGAGTACAATGGGGTAGAGTGCAGTGGTGCAGAGTAGAATAGAGTGGTGTAGAGTGCAGTGACAGAGTACATTGGGGTAGAGTGCAGTGGTGCAGAGTAGAATAGAGTGGCGTAGAGTGCAGTGACAGAGTACAATGGGGTAGAGTGCAGTGGTGCAGAGTAGATTGGTGTAGAGTGTAGTGACAGAGTACAATGGGGTAGAGTGCAGTGGTGCAGAGTAGATTGGCGTAGAGTGCAGTGACAGGGTACAATGGGGTAGAGTGCAGTGGTGCAGAGTAGATTGGCGTAGAGTGCAGTGACAGAGTACAATGGGGTAGAGTGCAGTGGCGCAGAGTAGAATAGATTGGCGTAGAGTGCAGTGACAGAGTACAATGGGGTAGAGTGCAGTGGTGCAGAGTAGATTGGTGTAGAGTGCAGTGACAGAGTACAATGGGGTAGAGTGCAGTGGTGCAGAGTAGATTGGCGTAGAGTGCAGTGACAGAGTACAATGGGGTAGAGTGCAGTGGTGCAGAGTAGATTGGTGTAGAGTGTAGTGACAGAGTACAATGGGGTAGAGTGCAGTGGTGCAGAGTAGATTGGCGTAGAGTGCAGTGACAGAGTACAATGGGGTAGAGTGCAGTGGTGCAGAGTAGATTGGTGTAGAGTGTAGTGACAGAGTACAATGGGGTAGAGTGCAGTGGTGCAGAGTAGATTGGCGTAGAGTGCAGTGACAGAGTACAATGGGGTAGAGTGCAGTGGTGCAGAGTAGATTGGCGTAGAGTGTAGTGACAGAGTACAATGGGGTAGAGTGCAGTGGTGCAGAGTAGATTGGCGTAGAGTGCAGTGACAGAGTACAATGGGGTAGAGTGCAGTGGTGCAGAGTAGATTGGCGTAGAGTGCAGTGACAGAGTACAATGGGGTAGAGTGCAGTGGTGCAGAGTAGATTGGCGTAGAGTGTAGTGACAGAGTACAATGGGGTAGAGTGCAGTGGTGCAGAGTAGATTGGCGTAGAGTGCAGTGACAGAGTACAATGGGGTAGAGTGCAGTGGTGCAGAGTAGATTGGCGTAGAGTGCAGTGACAGAGTACAATGGGGTAGAGTGCAGTGGTGCAGAGTAGATTGGCGTAGAGGGCAGTGTCAGGGTAAAATGGGATAGAGTGCAGTGGTGCAGAGTAGATTGGCATAGAGTGCATTGGTTTTGAGAAAAGTGGTATGGGGTGCATTGGCACTGAGTGCAGTGCTGTAGAGTGGTGTAGGGTGGAATGGCGCAAAGAACACAGAGTGGCAAAAAACAAAACAGAGGGCGGGGTGAGAAAGAGAATCACTGGGCTAGGGAGAGCAACATAGAATGCAATGGAAGCAAACAGGCAGAGGGAGCAACGAGTATCGAGAGGAGAGAAGCACAGAGAAGAGAAAGCAATGTGGAGGGGAGCATGTGATGGGGAGTACACACAGAGTGGGGCAGGGAAACCCAAGCAGAAAAAGAGTGCAACAGGGTGCACGGTGTCAAAGAAGTACACGAAGAACACAGCTGGAAACACATGCACCCTTGTGGAATGTTTAAGTCAAAAGAAAAACGTATTCCCTAAAAGTGAGCAGTTGAAGGACGCAAGCAAAGAAAGAACAGTGCTCCAGGGGAGGGGCAAGTTCTGAGAGACAGTGGTCCCTTTCAAGTTACGTTAATGTAAATGGCCACAAAGTGACAATCAAAATGGGGTCTGCTTGTGTCTAGATAGACAATATTTTAGTATTTAATTGACAAACAATAACAACAAAACAATATATAATCAGTGAGTGAGCAGGGAGGGAAAGGGTATTGGGAAATTGGACTTTGATTAAATTTGCTTTTGCGAAGCTGGTGTGTTTGTTGTAGGCGCTCCTCAGAGATCCCAGTTGCTTACGGTGCTCTAGGGACGGCGGGAAGGATCTCCAGACCTCTTCTGACAGTCTCAGGTTGCATCTTTGTTCATTTAGCCTCCCATTGTACCATGGTTTGGAGTCTTTTGAGCTGAAAGGGCGCAACTGCGTCAAGAATGCTGGTCATCGAGTTGCTATAGTGGGTTACGAGGTTGTGGGCATCTGTCATGCCCGCTGGTGGCGGGAATACGCTGCTGCTGAGGGATGCCAAGTCATTGAGGTTAATGTCACGAGTGTTCCTTTTCCATTGTTTGGGTTTCTTAAGTTGCGGTTCATGGTTCTTCGTTGGTTCGGTGATAAGGAAGGTGATGCAGTGGTGGTTCGTCCAGTCACATGGGACGATGACGATTGATACAAGTTTGATGGAGTTTCTCACAGCAATGACAAGATCCAGTGTAGCAGCCAGCTTGTGTGTTGGGCTGTCACGGATTTTGGCCAGGTTGAGGTCAGTTAGGAAGGTTTTTAGGCTGTTAACTGCAAGTTCGTTTTAGTCGTTCCAATGAAGGTTGAAGTCACAGAGGAAGATTTGGGGACAGTGTTGCCCTGCGTTGGAAGTGATGATTTCCATGATTTGTTTGATGAATGAGGGGTTGTGACCTGGAGGGTGGTAGATCCGGTGTTCTTGACATAGGGGACAGTTTTGCTCACAACGTTTGTGCTTAGGTATTCGCATGTGGAAAGTTCGATGGTTTGTAACTGATTCACCATAAGGTTATTGCAGTGTATACAGGCTATGCCACCCAATCTTTTTGGTCTGTCTGTTCCTATAATGCCACAGCCTGGAGGGATTAGAATGTCCAGGATTGGTGCAGAGTCGTTCTTTAGCCGTGTTTCGGTTAGGACAACTAGGTTAAGATCATGCGTAAGGATGAGGTCAGCTGTGTCGCTGCGTGTTTCATGGCTGACCTGCAATTTAGGAGCATGGGCTTCAGGTGCGGTTTGGTGTCCGCAGAGGTTTTCTCTGTGATTGGTACTGGTTTGAGGTTGGCCTTGTTTACATCTCCAAAGCTTGCTCTCGGTTCTCTGTGTGGGTTCGAGGCGATTGTTAGGATGGGATTCAGGGTGGGTGGAAGGTCGTGGTGTGCAGTCTTGTACATGAGGAGAAGGGAGTGGATGGCATAGTCTGATGGAGAATCCTTGGTGCTGACCGCTCTAGAGGCGGCGATGGGTTGGGTGTGGATCGCCATCTTGTGACATGGGGTGGCTGGATGGTAGCGGATCAGTTGTAAGTGTTTGTTGGTAGGTGGGGTTGGTGTATGTTATTATTAGGGTGGATTGGCCTGTGACTCTCAGGTATCTTGAGGGCCACCTGTTGTAGGTCAGCTCGGTTGTGAAGCTCTAAGCTTCTGGAGGTCAGGTTTGAGTTGCTGTAGGTTCTGTGTCATTTCCCCCAGACTCTATCTTGGCGTGGTAACAAGAGGATGGGTTTGGGGCCTGGTGTAGGGAGGCGTGCGGGGATCTGAGTTTTGTTGTTGTTCGGGTTTTTGTCGGGAAGGGTTGGCGGGGAGAGGTGTGTGTAGTGGGCTTTTCGGCTTGAAATCTGGGCTCGGGTGTGGGGAAGTGGTGGTGGACATACTTTTGTCACTGCGTCACCCTGTTGCCATTCTAGAAGTGGTGAGAGGGCCCCAACCCTGGGGTGTGTAGGAGACCTCAGAGTCTGTAATGCGTTGTATTTAATCTATACATTCATCCATGCTTAGAACCCTAGGATATATAATAGACCTGTGAGCCTGTACCTTGTTGTGTTGAATCTATACACTAACCCATGGCTAGAACTCTGAGTGTACAGGGCACCTCTGTGGTAGTGAATCTATACATTCGCCCATTTTTAGAACCCTGGGACATATAGGAGACCGCTGAGCCTGTACCTCATAAAGCTAACTCTATACATTCATCCATGCTTATAGGCCCTGGGTGAATTGGAGAGCTCTGAGCCTGTGTGTACCTTGAATGATGCATGTATGCCTTGGCCTATGCCGAGAACCCAGGGGTGTATAGGAGAGCTCTGAGCCTGTGTGTACCTTGAATGTATGCCTTGGTCTATGCCGAGAGCCCAGGGGTGTATAGGAGAGCTCCGAGCCTGTGTGCACCTTGAATGTATGCCTTGACCTATGCTGAGAGCCCAGGGGTGTATAGGAGAGCTCTGAGCCTGTGTGCACCTTGAATGTATGCATTACCTATGCCGAGAGCCAGGGGTGTATAGGAGAGCTCTGAGCCTGTGTGTACCTTGAATGTACGCCTTGACCTATGCCGAGAGCCAGGGGTGTATAGGAGAGCTCTGAGCCTGTATGCACCTTGAATGTATGCCTTGACCTATGCTGAGAGCCCAGGGGTGTATAGGAGAGCTCTGAGCCTGTGTGCACCTTGAATGTATGCCTTGACCTATGCCAAGAGCCCAGGGGTGTATAGGAGAGCTCTGAGCCTGTGTGCACCTTGAATGTATGCATTGACCTATGCTGAGAGCCATGGGGTGTATAGGAGAGCTCTGAGCCTGTGTGCACCTTGAATGTGTGCCTTGACCTATGCCGAGAGCCCAGGGGTGTATAGGAGAGCTCTGAGCCTGTGTGCACCTTGAATGTATGCATTGACCTATGCCGAGAGCCCAGGGGTGTATAGGAGAGCTCTGAGCCTGTGTGCACCTTGAATGTATGCCTTGACCTATGCTGAGAGCCCAGGGGTGTATAGGAGAGCTCTGAGCCTGTGTGCACCTTGAATGTATGCCTTGACCTATGCTGAAAGCCCAGGGGTGTATAGGAGAGCTCTGAGCCTGTGTGCACCTTGAATGTATACATTGACCTATGCCGGGAGCCCAGGGGTGTATAGGAGAGCTCTGAGCCTGTGTGTACCTTGAATGTACGCCTTGACCTATGCCGAGAGCCAGGGGTGTATAGGAGAGCTCTGAGCTTGTGTGCACCTTGAATGTATACATTGACCTATGCTGAGAGCCCAGGGGTGTATAGGAGAGCTCTGAGCCTGTGTGCACCTTGAATGTATGCCTTGACCTATGCCAAGAGCCCATGGGTGTATAGGAGAGCTCTGAGCCTGTGTGCACCTTGAATGTATGCCTTGACCTATGCTGAGAGCCATGGGTGTATAGGAGAGCTCTGAGCCTGTGTGCACCTTGAATGTATGCATTGACCTATGCCGAGAGCCATGGGGTGTATAGGAGAGCTCTGAGCCTGTGTGCACCTTGAATGTATGCATTGGCCTATGCCGAGAGCCCAGGGGTGTGTAGGAGAGCTCTGAGCCTGTGTGCACCTTGAATGTATGCCTTGACCTATGCTGAGAGCCCAGGGGTGTATAGGAGAGCTCTGAGCCTGTGTGCACCTTGAATGTATGCCTTGACCTATGCCGAGAGCCCAGGGGTGTATAGGAGAGCTCTGAGCCTGTGTGCACCTTGAATGTATGCATTGACCTATGCCGAGAGCCCAGGGGTGTATAGGAGAGCTCTGAGCCTGTGTGCACCTTGAATGTATGCATTGACCTATGCCGAGAGCCCAGGGGTGTATAGGAGAGCTCTGAGCCTGTGTGCACCTTGAATGTATGCCTTGGCCTATGCCGAGAGCCCAGGGGTGTATAGGAGAGCTCGGAGCCTGTGTGCACCTTGAATGTATGCATTGACCTATGCCGAGAGCCAGGGGTGTATAGGAGAGCTCTGAGCCTGTGTGCACCTTGAATGTATGCATTGACCTATGCCTAGAGCCCAGGGGTGTATAGGAGAGCTCTGAGCCTGTGTGCACCTTGAATGTATGCATTGGCCTATGCCGAGAGCCCAGGGGTGTATAAGAAAGCTCTGAGCCTGTGTGTACCTTGAATGTATGCATTGGCCTATGCCGAGAGCCATGGGGTGTATAGGAGAGCTCTGAGCATGTGTGCACCTTGAATGTATGCATTGACCTATGCTGAGAGCCATGGGGTGTATAGGAGAGCTCTGAGCCTGTGTGTACCTTGAATGTATGCATTGACCAATGCCGAGAGCCCAGGGGTGTATAGGAGAGCTCTGAGCCTGTGTGCACCTTGAATGTATGCCTTGGCCTATGCTGAGAGCCCAGGGGTGTATAGGAGAGCTCTGAGCCTGTGTGCACCTTGAATGTACGCCTTGACCTATGCCGAGAGCCCAGGGGTGTATAGGAGAGCTCTGAGCCTGTGTGCACCTTGAATGTATGCATTGACCTATGCCGAGAGCCCAGGGGTGTATAGGAGAGCTCTGAGCCTGTGTGCACCTTGAATGTATGCATTGGCCTATGCTGAGAGCCCAGGGGTGTATAGGAGAGCTCTGAGCCTGTGTGTACCTTGAATGTATGCATTGGCCTATGCCGAGAGCCATGGGGTGTATAGGAGAGCTCTGAGCCTGTGTGCACCTTGAATGTATGCATTGACCTATGCTGAGAGCCATGGGGTGTATAGGAGAGCTCTGAGCCTGTGTGTACCTTGAATCTATGCATTGACCTATGCCGAGAGCCAGGGGTGTATAGGAGAGCTCTGAGCCTGTGTGCACCTTGAATGTATGCATTGACCTATGCCGAGAGCCCAGGGGTGTATAGGAGAGCTCTGAGCCTGTGTGCACCTTGAATGTATGCCTTGACCTATGCCGAGAGCCCAGGGGTGTATAGGAGAGCTCTGAGCCTGTGTGCACCTTGAATGTATGCATTGGCCTATGCCGAGAGCCCAGGGGTGTATAGGAGAGCTCTGAGCCTGTGTGCATCTTGAATGTATGCATTGGCCTATGCCGAGAGCCCAGGGGTGTATAGGAGAGCTCTGAGCCTGTGTGCACCTTGAATGTATGCATTGACCCATGCCGAGAGCCCAGGGGTGTATAGGAGAGCTCTGAGCCTGTGTGCACCTTGAATGTATGCATTGACCTATGCTGAGAGCCATGGGGTGTATAGGAGAGCTCTGAGCCTGTGTGCACCTTGAATGTATGCATTGACCTATGCCGAGAGCCCAGGGGTGTATAGGAGAGCTCTGAGCCTGTGTGCACCTTGAATGTATGCATTGACCTATGCCGAGAGCCCAGGGGTGTATAGGAGAGCTCTGAGCCTGTGTGCACCTTGAATGTATGCATTGACCCATGCCGAGAGCCCAGGGGTGTATAGGAGAGCTCTGAGCCTGTGTGCACCTTGAATGTATGCATTGACCTATGCCGAGAGCCCAGGGGTGTATAGGAGAGCTCTGAGCCTGTGTGCACCTTGAATGTATGCCTTGACCTATGCCGAGAGCCCAGGGGTGTATAGGAGAGCTCTGAGCCGGTGTGCACCTTGAATGCATACATTGACCTTTGCCGAGAGCCCTGTGAATCACCTCCTGGGTTCTGAGAACAGCGGCTGTTCCTGGAAAGCGCCGCGGCGGCTTCGGAGAATCCTCGGACCTGCACATTAGCGTCAAGGGCCGTCCTACTCCCCCCCCCCCCCCCCCCCCCTGCCTGCCATGGTGAGCCGCTGCCATGGAAACCGCAAAGTATCCCCTTCAGCCAAGTGCTGCATCCGGGGCCTCGAGATGTGAAGGGCCGGGACACGGGGCCATTAATGCAGCCATTAAAGCCGCGCGCCGATGCGGGGAGGGCCGGGGCGGGGAGTGGGTCTTAAATGAACTCTCTTTGGGTGCCTGAGGCCTTGGGGGGGGGGGGGGGGGGGGGGGGGGGGGGGATAGCACTGCACCCGCAGATATCAGACTATTGCAAGCTCCGAGGTGTGTCGAGGTGCAACGGCAGGGGACGCTACGGGGGCTCCCAGTGCCCTCAAACAGCCATCAGTGACTTAAATGGGTGGGTCCTCTCCGGGAATGAGTACCTACCTGCACTTCGTTCATTTGATAGGAAGAGTCTCTGCACTTCAAGAAGGAGAGACCCCTGCGAGCTGCAGGTGGGTGCCAAGGGAAACTGGGGGCGCTTCCAGCTGTCACCACTGACACTCGCCCGATTCACAGAACCAACATAAGACAAAAGCATAAACTTACTACCATTTCGGTATTCACAGAAGTGTGGACTCCTAACTTTACTACTCCTAAACTGAGAAAAATCCTAACTTTAAGACTTTCGGTATTCACAGAAGGCATTTAGGAGTCCTAACTTCTGTGAAAACCGAAATGGGTAAGTGCCTTCTGTGAATACCAAAATGGTAGTACGTTTAGGATTTTGTCTTAAATTAGTTCTGTGGATCGGGCCCTCAGGGACTGACGTCAGCCTTCCACTGATGGACACCAGATCAGAGGGGGAGTCACCCAGTTTGGCCCTGGCACCTCAGGAAGTGGCACAGTATCCCTCTGGGCTCAGACCCAGCCGTGGGGGCCCCTCAGGCGCCTGCAGGATTAAAGAAACAAGCACTGACAGTCACTGGGGGCAGCTCCCTCTGGGACATCCCCCACCGCCCGATGGTGCCACATGCCACTGGGGCAAACGGGTCCGTGGGCACAGGCCTGGCGCCCATTAATTCCCTTCCCCCCCTGACGCGTGGCTCCGCCAGCGTTACTATAACTGGTGCTCAAGGTGGAAACTGAAGGAAGGCGCTTCTTTTATTCATTAAAAACAACCCGTTTTCACACATAAACGGCGGGAGTCTGGTCAGCCGTCACCCCAGGAACGCTGCATCCTTGCTGTGCCCAAGAGCACACGGGCTGGGCTGCACGGGGCTGCCGAGAGGGAGCCGGTCTCAGCATGGTGGGCCCCCCTCCGTGGCCCTCTGTGCTGGGTTATGGGGTCACAGCGCCCCCTGCTGTAGGCTGCTGGGAGGTCCGCTTCCATGGGCTGCATCTCCGACCCCACTCACTCCCTCCACTCACTCCGTGGAGCCACGCCTCCCACTCACTCCCTGGGGCTGCACCTCCGACGCCACTAACTCCCTCCACTCACTCCCTGCACCTCCCACCCCCTCACTCCCTCCACTCACTCCCTGGACCAACACCTCCCACTCACTCCCTGTGGCTTCACCTCCCACTCACTCCCTGGTAGTGTACCTCCGACCCCACTCACTCCCTCCACTCACTCTCTGTGGCTGCACCTCTAACTCACTCCCGGGTGTTTCATCTCCGACCCCACTCACTCCCTCCACTCACTCCCTGGAGATACACCTCCCACTCTCTCCCTGTGGCTTCATCTCCCACTCACTCCCTGGGGCAGCATTACACCTCCGACGCCACTAACTCCATCCACTCACTCCATGCTGCCGCACCTCCCACTCACTACCTGGGGCTGCACCTCCGACGCCACTAACTCCGTCCACTCACTCCCTGCACCTCCCACCCCCTCACTCCCTCCACTCACTCCCTGGAGCCACACCTCCCACTCACTCCCTGTGGCTTCACCTCCCACTCACTCCATGGGGCAGCACCTCCGACGCCACTAACTTCCTCCACTCACTCCATGCACCTCCCACCCCCTCACTCCCTCCACTCACTCCCTGGAGCCACACCTCCCACTCACTCCCTGTGGCTTCACCTCCCACTCACTCCCTGGGGCAGCACCTCCGACGCCTCCCACTCACTCCCTCCACTCACTCCGTTGAGCCACGCCTCCCACTCACTCCCTCCACTCACTCTGTGGAGCCACGCCTCCCACTCACTCCCTGGGGCTGCACCTCCGACGCCACTAACTCCGTCCACTCACTTCCTACACCTCCCACCCCCTCACTCCCTCCACTCACTCCCTGGAGCCACGCCTCCCACTCACTCCCTGTGGCTTCACCTCCCACTCACTCCCTGTGGCTTCACCTCCCACTCACTCCCTGGGGCAGCACCTCCGACGCCACTAACGCCCTCCACTCACTCCATGCACCTCCCACCCCTCACTACCTCCACTCACTCCCTGGAGCCACACCTCCCACTCACTCCCTGTGGCTTCACCTCCCACTCACTCCCTGGGGCAGCACCTCCGACGCCACTAACTCCCTCCACTCACTCCATGCTGCCGCACCTCCCACTCACTCCCTGGAGCTGCACCTCACTCACTCCCTCCTCTCACTCTCTGGAGCTGCACCTCACACTCACTCCCTCCACTCACTCCCTGGAGCTGCACCTCACACTCACTCCCTCCACTCACTCCCTGGAGCCACGCCTCCCACTCACTCCCTCCACTCACTCCGTGGAGCCACGCCTCCCACTCACTCCCTGGGGCTGCACCTCCGACGCCACTAACTCCCTCCACTGAATCCATGCTGCCGCACCTCCCACTCACTCCCTGGAGCTGCACCTCACTCACTCCCTCCACTCACTACCTGGAGCTGCACCCCACACTCACTCCCTCCACTCACTCACTCGAGCTGCACCTCACACTCACTCACTCCACTCGCTCCCTGGAGCCACACCTCCCACTTAGTCCCTTCACTCACTCCCTGGTAGTGCACCTCCGACCCCACTCCCTCCCTCCACTCACTCCCTGGAGCTGCACCTCCGACCCCACTCACTCCCTCCACTCACTCTCTGTGCCTGCACCTCTCACTCAATCCCTCCACTCACTCCCTGGTGTTGCACCCCCGACCCCACTCCCTCCATCCACTCACTCCCTGGGGCTTCATCTCTCACTCAATCCCTAGTGTTACATCTCCGACCCCACTCACTCCCTCCACTCACTCCATGCTGCCGCACCTCCCACTCACTCCCTGAGGCCGCACCATCCATCTCACTCACTCCCTCCACTCACTCCCTGTGACTGCACCTCCCACTCACTCCCTCCACTCACTCCCTGGTGTTGCACCCCCGACCCCACTCCCTCCATCCACTCACTCCCTGGGGCTTCATCTCTCACTCAGTCCCTAGTGTTACATCTCCGACCCCACTCACTCCCTCCACTCACTCCATGCTGCCGCACCTCCCACTCACTCCCTGAGGCCGCACCATCCATCACACTCACTCCCTACACCTCCCACTCACTCTCTGGGGTTGTACCTCCCACCCCCTCACTCCCTCCACTCACTCTCTGGAGCTGCACCACTCCCTCCCTCCACTCACTCCCTGTGGCTTCACCTCCCACTCACTCTCTGGGGCTGCATCTCCGACCCCACTCACTCCCTGGGGCTGCACCTCCAACGCCACTAACTCCCTCCACTCACTCCATGCTGCCGCACCTCCCACTCACTCCCTGAGGCCGCACCATCCATCTCACTCACTCCCTGCACCTCCCACTCACTCTCTGGGGTTGTACCTCCCACCCCCTCACTCCCTCCACTCACTCCCTGGAGCTGCACCTCACACCTCACGCACTCCCTCCACTCACTCTCTGTGCCTGCACCTCTCACTCACTCCCTCCACTCACTCCCTGGAGCCACACATTCCCACTCACTCCCTCCACTCACTCCCTGGGGCTGCACCTCTCACTGACTCCCTGGTGTTGCATCTCTGACCCCACTCACTCTCTCCACTCACTCCCTGGAGCCAAACCTCCCACTCACTCACTCCCTGGAGCCACACCTCCCACTCACTCCCTCCACTCACTCTCTGTGCCTGCACCTCTCACTCACTCCCTGGTGTTGCATCTCCGACCCCACTCCCTCCCTCCACTCACTCCCTGGAGCTGCATCTCAAACCTCAATCACTCAATTCACTCAATCCCTGCACCTCCCACCCAATCCCTTAAACTGCACCTTCTGGGAAACAACCTTTACAACACAACTTTTACAACGCAACATCCATTACAATGCATGCATTTACAACGCAACCATTACAATGCACACCACTACAACGCATGCCATTACAATGCAGTCATTACAACGCATACCATTACAACGCATAGCATTACAACACATAGTACCCTTACACTATCCAACACTTACCCTACTTTTGCACCCCCTGGAGTTAGAATAGTAATGTTTACCCCTACACTATCCAGCACTTACCCTACTGTTGCACCCCCTGGAGTTAGAATAGTAATTTTTACCCCTACACTATCCAAAACTTACCTTACATGTAATGTTATGTTATGTGTTGTAATGGTATGCGTTGTAAATGTAGTATGCATTGTAGTGGAATGCGTTGTAAAGGTAGTTTCAAAGAATTTGTTGCAATGGCATGCGTTGTAATGGTATGCGTTGTAATGGATGTTGCGGTGTAAAAATTGCGTTGTAAAGGTAGGCGTTGTAAAAGTATGCATTGTATCGTCATACATCCGCACCTTCTACCCCATCCCACTCACTCACTCCCTGGGGTTGCACCTCCCACCCCACTCCACACGACTGCACCTCCCGCTCACACCCTGAGACTGCACCATCCACCTCACTCTCTCCCTGCAGCTGCACCTCGCACCCCACTCACTCTCTTCACTCACTCCCTGCAGCTGCACCACCCACCCCTCTCACTCCCTCCACTCACTCCCTGCAGCTGAACCTCCCACCCCACTCACTCCCTCCACTCACTTCCTCGGGCTGCACCGCTCACCCCAGTCGTTTCCCCCACTCAATCTCTGCGGCTGCACCGCCCACCCCACTCACTCTTTCCATTCACTCCCTCGATCTGCACCGCCCACCCCTCTCAATCCCACCACTCACTCCCTGCGGCTGCACCTCCCACCCCACTTACTCCATCCACTCACTCTTTTGGGCTGCACCACCCACTCACCCCCTGGGATTGCACCTCCCACCCCACCCCACTCACTCCCCAGGGATGAGGACACTGAGGTAGCTCGGGCTGCCAATTGCTGCTGTTTTAAACTTATGTGGCAGGCAGTAAAGGCGTGCGGCACAAGCTTCCATTGAGAAGTTGAGGTTTTCAAACATCCCTGCAGTGCCACATGGTGCAGACATGTTTAGGGGGGCACCATGGTGCCCCCCAGGATCCACTGTGGAGGGCCAGGGGGCCCTGCTAGGGGCCCTCAGTGTGGCTTTCCAACAGACTTTCCTTGTCGGAAAGACTGGCATGCAACGGCTGTTGGAAACCGACATCATAATCCTGACGGCGGGGCTGCTGTGATTGAGGGATTATGAGGTCTGTCCGATGGACCGATGGACTCCTTGAGCCTGTCAGAACCGCGTCAAAATCCCGCTGTTTCCTTTCTGACCGCCGGCATCCTAATACGGTGGTCAGAATGAAAACTATGATGTTGGGTGGAAAGGCTCTGACCGCTGGTCGGAGGCTTTCCACCCGACATCGTAATTGGACCCATAGAGTTTTATCTCTAGGAAACACAATCCTAATAGCGACAATCAATTCAGGGTGGAAAATGGGACAGTGAAATGCAACACTTCCTCACAAAACTGGTCAACGTTTCATTCCACAGATGTGTACATTCATCCTTCTGTTACACCCTCAGTTATGGAACCACTGGGGTCTGTGAAGAGGTTGGTTCTCTGGACTCGGCCTTTGGGTTTCTTATGGATCAACGGCTCTCAGTTTTCGATTTACTGTGATTATATTTTAATCCAGAAATAGTACAGTATACATAAAAAATCTGGTTGCCTCCCTTCTTCTTGGGCTGAATGAACAACCCCCAACAGCTAGTGTGTCATGTCATGTCACACCATTCCATGTTGTGTCACAACATGCCATGCCATGTTGTGTTAGGTACATATTTGAAGAATGCTTATTGGTCCCTGAGTCCTGGTGCTGTAGAGGAACATAACGAACAACCATTGGCAATACTAATAGGTCTGGCGTTAAAGACATGTGGTGTGTTAATTTCAAGCATCAGAAGTAAATAGCACGGGCATGGATGTGTATTTGTGTGGAAGCAAAGAACTGTGGAATTATATTTGTGTAGGTTAGGTTAAAAGGTCAGGCGACAATTGCATTGTCAAGCCAGAGCTAAAAATCTATGTAAGATAATGACAGCACCCCTCCATATGTGCTGCTTCCAGAGAAAAACAAGATACATTATCTGGTTATCTAAGACACTTTAATAGCATTACAATGTCCATGTGTGCCCCTGAAAGTTCAAGTTCAGGCAGCAGGATAAATAAACAAAGTGAACACAGTTGTGTGTGGGGGGGGGAGGAGGGTCCGCACTTTTACATGGAAGCACACGACTTCTGCACAATCAAAACATGTACTCTTGGCTCCCAACGTGTGGGCGGAGCCAAGGCCCTTCTCCTGGTGGTTCTCACACAACTGTCTGGGACAGTGACGTTGTCAAGCCAGACCATCAAAAAAAAAAAAAAAAAGGAGGGCTAAGGGGGCGTGGCTTAGCGGGCGAAGATGGCGGTCGCAGCATTGTAGAGCTCCCGCCGGCCCGGACAAAATTTGCTTAATTATCCTGGCCCCCGAGCCCGCTAGCTGTACCACTTGTGTGGCGATTGTCCCTGGAGGTGCCAGGACCTTTCCGGTGTGCTGAGCTGTCCTTTCAGACGTTCCGGGGGACCGGAGCCGCCGGTGGCGGAGTGCGGCCTAGTGACCTGCGGCGGAGCCGGGACCTCAATTTTCAGGCTGCCGGGCGGAGATCGGCGGCAGGTGGCCGGTAGTCGGGCCGGCCGGACGAGTCTCCAACCGGCGATTGCAGCACCGAGGGCTGAGGAGTTGCAGCGGTGCCCTGTGGTCCTGCATTCTACATCGGGGGGACCCCCCGAGCGGTGCAACGCAGCTGAGGCCTGTTTAGACATTGGGCGGCCGGGGCCTCGAGTTTCGCGACTTTGGGGCTGGCCCGGACCCGGCTTGCAGTGGTCGGCGCTGATCGTCCCCGGTGGTGGCCGTGCCCCGAGGGACCCTCCGATGTGCAGAGGTGCCCTGGCCTGGTGTTTGGAGCTGCCTGGGGACTAACGCTGTGAGACCACGTCCTGTCGATGCCTGGAGACCGACCAGGGGCCCACCGCAACAGTGAGTGTAACATCTGGAGCCAGCCGGGCGGCCGCGGGCAGCGTGCTGCAGTGGGCCCCGAGGCTAGACACGTGTAGGGGCCGGTGCGGTGGGGGCGACCCTGACCCGGCCTGGACTTATCCTGTGGCGTGTTGCCTGGCTTGACTGGGGGCTCCAAAGGCCATAACTAGACGCGGACACCCGGAGTGTGGTGGAAGTGGGACTACACGGAGGGATGACCAGGGGAGGAGGAGGTCCGCCTAAGCATGGTCCCATTGACAAGTTTACGGGACCCAGTGGAGGGCCCGGTGCACCCGGTAGTGGCGGTGGGGCAGGGCTGGACATCGCGGCGCTCCTGGCGGCAATCACCCAGTCCAGGGACATGCTGGATGCTAAGATTGGGGCCGTGGGTGCGGACGTGACACTGCTTCGCCAGGACCTGCGCAACGCGGTGGAGCGGATCACGGAGACGGAGTCCAGGATCTCAGTGGCTGAGACGGACATTGGGACACTGAAACAGAAAATGGCGGAGATGGAGCGCGTCCAGAAGACTCTCGCGTCCCGTGTGGAAGATGGTGAAGGGCGCGCACGCAGGAACAACCTCCGCTTTATAGGTTTTCCGGAGAGATGCGAGAAGGATGACATGGAGCAGTTTTTGTCCCGGTGGCTGGAAGGCTGGCTCCCGCCGGGGGTCCTATCTCCTTGCTTTGTGATCGAGTGTGCGCACCGGGCCTTGACACAGAGGCTGCCGGAGGGTGAGCGTCCTCGACCTGTCATTGCTAGACTCTTGAATTATCATGACCGCGATGTCATACTGCGAGAAGCAAGGATTAAAGGCCCCATCTCCTATGAAAACCAAAAAATTATGATTTTTCCTGACTATACCAGGCTTGTGCAGCAGCAACGCCAATCCTTTGTAGCTGCCAAGGCCAAGCTGCCGGGCCTGAAACTCCAGTACTCTCTGCTGTACCCTGCTCATCTAAGGGTGGTGTACCAGTCCCGGACCCACTTCTTCGACTCCCCGGAGGAAGTATTCAGGTGGACGGACGAAACGGTGAAGATCAGGCCGCATGCCCAACCCGGGCGGGTCAAGGGGATCATCGCAGGAGCGGACGGACCGCCCGGCCCGGAAGGGAAGACATCGGAGCTCCCGATCACGCAAGAGGTCTGCCTCCGCCAGTGCGACGCAGACCAGTGGGACAATGGACTCTGAACACTCTGACACTGGCAGTTGAACCCTAGTAGGGTCTGGCCTTTTCCTGGTAATGTGCTGCCCTACTTTGCTGCGGATCAGGTAGTGGAGCTGCTTATGTGGGGGCGCCGCTGCTGCCGGACTGCCGGCTTTGAGACTAGTCTTGGCTATGTGTGGTATCACAGCTGGGGCTCGGGAGGCGACTTACCGGGGGCCTCCGACCCTCACGAGTTGTGGGAGTTGCCTAGGGGGGGTGTGACCGTCAGGTTAAGGGGTGTTGGGATCCTTTGGTATGGTTGGCCCTGGGTCCTCGGTTCTGGTTCCGGGTCTGTCCATGCCGCAACAGATACTTCAGTGTTTCATGAGGTATAGGGGTGGGGGGAGTTGGGGTCCGGGGGAGGTGAGAGATGGTTTGTTGTTGGGGGGGTTTCAGGACGGGGGTTGGGTGGGGGTGGTTGTTGCTGCTTTTGGGGTGGAGGGGGGGGTCGCACGTGCTAATTTCTGATGTACTGAGTGAGAGGTGGGGTGTGTGGGGGTGGCGCAGAGGGCCTGGTAGGGGGAATCGCCTTGACAATGGTTGAACAAACTGCTATGCTTCCCAATAAGTCCCTACGTGTCGTAACATGGAATGTAAGGGGGATGCTCGATAAAATCAAGCGTGGGGCAGTGTTGCGCTGGGGGAAGCGGGAGGCAGTTGGCGTGCTTTTGCTTCAAGAAACACATATGATGGGTTCCAAAGTCCTTAGCCTTCAGAGGTTTGGCTTCCAGCAGGTCTACCACGCCGGATTTACGAGAGGGTCCAGAGGGGTCGCTATCTTGGTTCATCGCAGGGTGGCCTATGTGCATGAGAAACAGTGGGCAGACCCGCAGGGTCGATTTGTCTTTATCAAGGGCATGATGGGTACTGAACCTGTGGTCTTTGGTAGTGTTTATGCCCCCCCCCCCCTCTGCAATGGGCCCTGTCGGAGAGGCTGTTTGCAATATGGGACGAAATCCCGGAGTCATTGACAGTGGTTGGGGGGACTGGAATGAGGTGATGGATGTGTGTATGGACCACCAGAGGCGACAGGCGGTAGCTGTGGATCCTCCCCCCTCAGCCCCACACACCAGGCTGCGTGCAACAGTGGAGAGCTTGGGCTGGGTGGATGTGTGGTGACATATGCATCCAGTGGCGCGCGAGTCCACGTATGTGTCTGCTGTGCATGGCTCCTTTTCGCGGCTCGATTATGTCTTTATGCCTGGTGCTTGCTTGAGTCGTGTGCGGGAGGCTGCAATACTGCCGAGAGGATTGTCTGACCACTCCCCAGTCGTTGTTACGATAGAGCTCCCCACGAAACGGCAGCCATTCCGTTGGAGGATGTCCTCATGACATCTACAACAACCTGAATATGTTCACCACTTGCGGGAGGCGATTGATCATTACTGGCGTGATAACCCTGTGGGAGATACTGACGCAGTGGTGGTTTGGGAGGCGATGAAGCCCACAATACGGGGGGTGGACATTGGTTGGTGTACAGCCGCCCGCCGGAGGCACCGAGAAGCCATTGCTGCTGCAGCCGCTCAGGTTGAGGCCCTGGAACAACGTGGCCGGGATGGGGGCGACGAGACCGTAGTACGCCTGCTCCTGCAAGCACAGCAATCTTATGCTTCTATCTTACATGACGAGGCCAGGCAAGCGTGGCTCGCCAGGCGCAGTAGGATCTACCAATGGGGCGACAAGTCCTGCACGATGCTCCATCGACTGTGTCAGTCTACTTTTCAACCGCTTACGCTGCCGGTCCTCATTGCAGACGACGGCTCGGTCATGACGGACCCGACCCAACTGGCGGCTAGCTTCGCCCGATATTTCGAGGAGCAGTATGCTTCTCGAGACTCCCTGGAAGCGGACGAGATTTCTAAATTCTTTGATGATTTGCCGCCGAAGGCCGTCTCTGACGAGGCCAGAACGGCACTGGATGCTCCGCTCTCTGCTGAGGAACTCGGGGAGGCTCTGGGGCAGCTTAACACCGGGAAGGCGCCTGGACCGAGTGGCTACCCATGTGAGTTTTACAAGAAATTCCACCTCCAGTTGGGGTCTCAATACCGACGCGCACTTGAGGCGGCACGGGTTCGGGGTGAGCTGCCGCCAGATTGGCGTCACGCCGAAATTGTTGTGTTTCAGAAGCCGGGCAGGGCTCCCGACAGGCATGACTCGTATCGTCCCATATCCCTATTGAATATAGAGGCCAAAATCCTGGCGAAAGCCCTAGCGAACCGCTTACTTCCATATATCACAGACCTGGTCCACCCCGACCAGGCCGGATTCATGCCTCACAGGGCGACACGCCATAACATCTGGCGGGCGCAGGCGGCGGTGGACGCCATGGGGGCCCTGGACGAACAGGCGGCTCTACTGTTGGCGGACATGGACAGAGCCTTCGACTCTGTCAGTTGGGCGTACCTCTTTGCTCTCTTACCCAGTCTTAATCTGGGCCCGGTGTTCCTGTCGTACCTTAAGTTATTATATACCAACATCACGGCCTCGGTCCGGGTGGCTGGCGCCATATCTGGACAGTTTTGGATTGGTCGGGGGACCCGGCAGGGGTGCCCATTGTCCCCGTACCTATTCGCCCTAGCTATGGAGCCCCTGGCATCATGGGTGCGCACAGACGCACAGATACGTGGGTTCGTGTGGAGTGGGGATTTGGCAGACAGAATCGCATTATACGCTGACGACGTCCTGTTCTTCCTCACGGACCAGCAACGGTCTGGGCCCCGAGTCCTGGACGTCATGCGCGTCTTTGGAGAGGTCTCCGGCCTTCGGCTGAACCTCCACAAGTCGACTCTGTGGGTGCTGGGTGGCGGGGCTTTTGTGGACCCCTGGGCAACGGGACTGCGGGTGGCAACGGATGGGCTGAAGTACCTTGGTGTTTTTCTCTCGGAATCACGGACCATTGCCTGGGACCACAACATCATGCCTGTATGGGAGCGGGTCCAGGCCGATATTAAAACGTGGTCCAGAATGCCCCTAACTATCTTTGGCAGATCTGCCATCTTCAAGATGGTTGCGCTCCCACGCCTGCTGTATCAACTACAAAATTACCCCTACCCTATTAGCCCGCAGTGGTTTCGGCAAATCAATTCGGTGCTGGGCCACTTTCTATGGGCTGGAGGTGCGGCCAGGGTGGCGCTACGGACGTGTTTCTTGTCCACCTATTGTGGTGGTCTGGCCACCTCCGATCTGCTGTCTTATTATCAGGCTTCTCAGCTGCTCATTCTTAATGAATGGTGGTATAGCGATAGGGGAGGCCCAGCCTATGCTTTGGAGCGCTCGCTCATGGGGGACAATACGCTACATACCATTCTGTACTCGGCCCGTCTGCGGCGGGCACTGCCGTCGGTCACGAGGGTAGTCTTTGCGGTGTGGAGGCAGGCCTTGCGCCGCATGGGTTGGTGGGGCAAATTGACAGCGGAGACGCCACTATGGCATAATGGCCTGCTCCCGGAGCTTTCGACTCTGTCCGGGTTTGAGGGATGGGAGGCCATTGGCATCTCACTCCTGGGCCAGGTAATGTCTGGCACTACACTTAAATCGTTTCAAGAGCTCCGTACGGAGTTCCACATGCCTCAATCCCAGTTTTTCCGCTATCTACAGCTGCGTCATGCACTTGCCCCTAGCATCGCCAATCTGGAGTCTCTCCCCGAGTTCTGTCCGGTCGAAGCGAAGGTCTTTATGGGAGACCTGGAGGATAGAAAGGTCTCCCGTATCTACCAGACGCTGGTCACCCACTGCTCCTCTACTCTGCTCCCCCTCCGGGCGGCATGGGAAGTGGATGTGAGCCCTCTGGATGAAGATGATTGGAGGGAGGCCTTGGAATCCCCGCGAGGGGCCGCTATCGCTGTGCGACTTCGGCTTATCCAATTCAAGTACCTTCACAGGGCCTAGTACACCCGAGAGCGGCTCTGGAAGGCAGGATTGATTGAGTCCCCGGAGTGTTTGCGCTGTGGGGTCACACCGGGTTCTCTGCTGCATACGGTGTGGTCATGTGCTCGATTGTCTGGCTTCTGGAGGGGTGTGTGGAGCTGCTTGTCCGAGGTCCTGGGTTGGGATCTCCCCCGCACTCACCGGCTGGGGTTGCTGCATGTTATGGAGGGCGTTGGTGGGAACATCTACAAACGCCACTTACTGCTGCTAGGACTTGTTGTTGCTAAAAGAGAACTGGCCCGGGAATGGAAGGGAGAGAGGGCCCCCCCTTTGTCTGCGTGGAAGGCAGGGCTGGACTACTACATGGGGCTCGAGAAACCGGTGTTTGAGGCAAGGGGCTGCCCTCGTAAGAACTTTAAAATCTGGAAGCGGTGGGCCGATTACAGGGGGCTGTCGTTGGATCCCCCAGTGGATCGAGAGGAAGACATATGACAGTGCTGAAGTTGTTGGCCCAGTTCTGTGGCATACCTGTCACGCCGCACCTAAACTCTACTCGCTGCTAATTGCACACGTGCGTTGGGAGAGGGGGGGATAGGGGGGGTGGCTCTGGAGGGTAGGGGGTTCTGGGAGTTGACGGGATAGGGTGGGATGCGGGGTTGTTTTTCTTGAGCCTTATTCCTTTTCTTGATTGGACATTAATGAATGTGTAACACACTGTGTCATAACTGTTGGTGGTAATCTCCGGATTGTGGGGTGCCACGATTTCATTGCCTGATTTGCTCAATAAAATTGTTGTGAAAAAAAAAAAGGAGGGCTAAAACAGATATTAATGGGGGAGTTTAGAAAGAAAAGTCTTTAATAACTCTCAAGTAGAAGTCGAATGGAAGTAGCTTAGGACGTAGTTCCGTTCTCTTGTTGCTGCCACAAGAAAGACTTATTCATCTAATGTTACTACTGTCCAGTAAAGAATGACCCCAGGAGCTTGGAGAGTGACGTGGGGCATGAAGACAGAACTTGGAGGATAAAACATGATGAATGGTCAGTGAATATCCCAGCAATCAATCGGCAGTGCTTTAAGACGAATCGTCTGGCCAACCAGGGAAGTTGCTTTGGAGCAGGCGGAATGTCCGCGATGAGCCGAGCTGGCGGTTTCTGCACCAAGCGGAGATGTTTTATGCGTTATTAGGAGGTCCCAGGCAGCCTGTGTTACCTGTATTCAGACTGGACTTGACCAACGCCAGGACTTGTGAGGTTTGGTAGGAGATAACGACCTAGGGCAGGATTCAAAGCACACATCGGCCTCATGGTGTTCGAATGAAAGATCCGAGTCCAAGTCGATACCAGATTGCGTAGAACTTTCGAGGGGTTGGAACAAGGACTCACCTGGTGGAACTCAGGAGCATAAGACTCAGGAGCATATGTACAAGGAAATGGCGCAGCGTGGCAATGCCGCAAAGTTTGCAGTGCGCATCAATGCACACCTTTTCACACGTTAGTGCGGTCAATTACCTGCTGAAACTCTTGTGTTCTTTCATATCAAAACTTTGCACTGTTGTTACAATGACACTTGTGTGTTAAAAGTTACCTTTCTGAAATGGGCGCTGTTTCTGTACAGCTCCACGTGAACCCAATCCTGCTTCTTAACGCAGAAATTACATTGAGAACTGGGAACCCGATTCACAGACTTAACTTAAGACACAATCCTAAACTTACTCCTTTTGATATTCACAGAAGTTAGGATTTTGTCTTAAGTCTATTTTAAGACAAAATCCTAATTTCTGTGAATACCAAAAGTAGTAAGTTTAGGATTTTGTCTGTGAATCGGGCCCTATGTGTCTGAAGAACAAAGCAATTTTTACCTGATTGCAATTTAACTGTTTTAACCTTTTTAAGGAGCTTTGAATTTTTGCAAATATGTAATTTTATCTTATCCTGATTTTATTGTATTATCTGAAACTCATATTGCAATGGTTTTAAGTAACTATGCAAATGTAATAAAATTCAAATTCAAATGCTTCTGAACGCTTCGTCAGGAAACAGAATGAATATAACGAAATGTTGCCCAATCCTCTTTTGTGCTTAGCAGAGCCCCGCGCACTCCCAGGGGGATCAGAGGTGGACAGCGCTGCGAAGGCCGTGGGTGACCCCTTCCCAGGGAGCTGAGAGGATCAGTCCCTGATTAGCACCTAGAGGGATATCCGCTCTCCACACCACAGATAAGGCCCCTCATTGTGCCCCAGGGCCCCCCACCTTCGTCCTGAGGTGTCCACGTCCGGCCCCTTCGTCCAGGCCCTGTCCTTTCTCACAGCGCTTTACATTTAATACCAGAGCTCTGAGGCTCAAGGCCCCCCAAGCTGCCACCCCCCAGGGGTGCTGGGGGCTCAGCAGCACCCGATCAATCCCCGGATAAGGGGATTTGTTGCTTGCAAAGCTCACTTTGCGTCACTTTTGTTCTCTGCAGTCGATGCTCAGGTGACGCATGAGTCTGACTTTGAGAACAGGAGAGTTACCTCTTCTCAGCCAGAACCAATGGTGAGTTTCATAGTGCCAATATCGGCCACACTCACCAGCTCTCACGCAGCAACATACATAAATAAGCAGACTAGACAACTTTTTGGTGGATAAAATTCCTGGTGGTTTATTAGCCTACCAAATATGCCAACATGGTGAGTTATCTTACAGGTGATCCAAAGGCAAGCCGCCCCTCGCGGCCTACCACCTGATGGGCCAACTTGCATCGTGGCCTTAGCCAATCGGTGCTTAGCGGTTGTGTTGAGGGGATAGCCCCTCCCACTTCCGGTGAACCATCAGTCCACCCCCTTACTCACACTCCCCCCTACGAGGGGCGGAGCGCTCAAGCAACCCCCGGTTGTACAGGTTTCCAACCACCCTTAGGACAGACGGGGCACCGTCGCACCCCAGGGTCCACCGCACAGACTTCCTGGGGATATTAGGCCTCAGCACCATTTGTGCTCCTGAAGAGGGTACCCCTGAGAACCTTTTCGCCTCTGGATCGGCCTGTAACTCCGCCACAGCCCTGGGTGTGGAGACCGTTCCAGCCAGGACCCCCACCAAGGCCGGCATTCCTACTTACACCCTGCTATCTCTTGGGCTTCTCCCAGATCCAGCAAGAACAGATCCATGCCTATTCTGCACAGATGACCCCATCATCCTCGAAACACCCTGTAGATTTGGTGTGAAGCAACCCTTGTCTAATGAAGCCAAATCCCCTCAGCTCAGTGAATTTACGCATAGCGACATTAACCCTCCTGCTCGCAGCTTCCATTGCCTCCCCTGACCGAGCTCCCTGCCACTGGAGCCGGGGGGGTGATCTCGGACCACCAAAGTTCACATGACCCAAACTGGTTGCTCAATTTGCACATTGTGGATTCATGCTTGAAGCAATGTCCTATTACCCAAGGCAGTCAGCTCCTTCCCGCCCAGATGTATACCTAGGACAGTGGGAGGAAGGGTGTCTCCCCCAGTCTCTGTTGCAGCTTGCTCAACAACCCATTCCATCGTATACCTCTCCCCTCCCCCCACCTTGGCCAGAAGTGACGAGCGGGACCCCAAAGGGGTCTCCGGACACTAGCCTTCCCAGTGTGCCATTCTGTGGCACTAAAGGGGCCGCCGTCTTATGAGGGTCCCCTGTGGGGACGACATCGGTCAGCCCGCAATCTATGATCTGCATCTAAAAATGTCAGACTTTGAAGCACACAACCACTACACAATGATTACAAGTACAATTTAAAATAATACATCTGAGACAAAGAGGAAAGATCAAATAAAATGAAATTAGGGGACAGCCAAAGCGGTCAGGATTGAAAGGGTTGCAGGATGAGTGATTGAGGGGAGACAGGACCCGGATGGCAGACACAGGACATATCAGGAACATGTGTCTTGTCGTTACCCCCACACCACCCCCTGACTGGTTCGTATCACTAGGGGGGTCTGACTAGCCAGCATGTGGTCCTTTCGAGGCCCCCCGCTACTGATGCTACACTGCGTATCCCACCTCACTCTGCCTCAGCGGACATCCCTAAGTGTCCCCCTGTGTTCGAGGGCTTCCAGCGTTCTTGCCCCTGAGAGTCCCCCGGCTGGAGCCCGGCTCTGTGCAACACAAGAGCGACAACTGTAGGGCACCTCAGTCGACCATTGTTCCCTGTTGTCTATAATCCTTGTTGGAGTTATTTTTGGTTAAAATCCTATTTGCTTAGTAATAGGAACATTGTGCTTTTGAAACGACACTGCTTGGATGTACAGAACTGTGGGGCATATTAGCAAGAACCTCGATAACATTATCGCCGTTTTGCCGGCAGGAAACTGCCGCTAACACAGTGATAATGGGCTTGATAATATGCATTATAGAATTCCAATAAATGCGCAGGACATCTAACCTGGGCTTCTATTGGAATTCTATAACGCATATTAGAAAGCCCATTATCGACGTTTTAGCTGCAGTTTCCTGCCACTAATATAGCGATAATTTTAACGAGGTTCCTGCTAATATGCCGCCTATATTTGCTTGGCATTAATCAAACCAGGCGTCCATTGGGCCTTGACTCCATCTTGGTTTTCAGAGAAGCCATGTTTTCATCATGTTCTTCTACTTCAGTCAAACACTGCGGAAAGTGCATGCATTTTGGGTGGGTGGGGCATGGGCTGGATTTATAACTACAGTCCACTAACATTGAGGAAACTGCCTATCTTTAGGGAGATGAAAGTGCTTTTATGTGGTTGCGGGTCAGATTTACTCTTCTTGTTTCAAAAGTTTTTATTGAGGGCCACATTTGTCATTTATTCATGCACCGCACTGCAGCGACACCGTGCTGCGCTGCATGAAATGACAGGAATGTGCTCTGTCTATCAAGATATGCCACATTCCTGCCCTTTCCTTGCGCTGGCGCACAGTGGCACCCTTCTGCCATGGTGCACGGGTGCCTACACTGCAGTCTGGATTGTTTTTGTGCACGAAGGGCTTATCTTCCTTCATAAAACCAGTCTTTTCCCTCTTTATCCGCAGCACACGTGCAAAGAGGAGAAAATGATCAGAAATAAAGATATTTCTCCTGGTTTCGCCTCGCCTGGGCGGGCGCAGCATTTGAAGCATTCCCAGGTCTAACATTCTTTGTAAATCTGGCACTGTGCCAAAATCCATGGGTGGGTGCGTGCGAACACCCAGACTCCACCCCTGGAGCGCCTCCCTGGGGCAGAGTACGGCATACTTGCGCTAACGTGTGTCACTTCGGGTTTACCAAGTACCGCAGGGCCACGCAAGGCGGCCTTGCGTGGATTGGAGACTCTAACCTTAAGTCATAGAACAACAAAAGGCGGGAAGACTCAATCAATCAATCAGAACATTTGTAAAGCACACTACTCACCCGTGGGGGTCTCAAGGCGCTGGGGGGGGATGCTGCTACTGCTCGAATAGCCAGGTCTTGAGTAGCCTCCTGAAGATCAGCAGGTCTTGGGTCTGCTGTAAGAGGATGGGGAGGGTGTTCCAGGTCTTGGCGGTGACGTGGGAGAACAATCTGCCACCGGAGGCTGCTCTTCGGATGCGGGGGACGGTGGCGAGGGCGAGGTTGGCGGAGCGGAGCTGGCGGTTCGGAGTTTAGAAGGTGAGCTGTTTGTCGAGGTATGCTGGTCCGGTGTTGTGAAGAGCCTTGTGTGCATGGGTGAGGAGCTTGAAGGTTATCCTCTTGTTGATGGAGAGCCATTGCAGGTCTCTCAGGTGGGGTGTGATGTGGCTGCGGTGAGGGATGTAGAGGATTAGGTGAGCAGAGGCGTTCTGGATGCTTTGCAGCCGTCTCAGGAGTTCGGCCGGGGCTCCTGCATAGAGGGCGTTGCCGTAGGTCAGTCTGCTGCTGATGAGGGCCTGGGTGACCGTTCTTCTCGTTTCAGTGGGGATCCACCTGTAGATCCTGCAGATCATGCGGAGGGTGTTGAAGTAGGAGGACGAGACGGCGTTGACCTGCTTTGTCATGGAGAGAGTAGAGTCGAGGATGAACCCCAGATTGCGTGCGTGGTCGGTGGGTGTTGGTGCTGTTCCCAGTGAGGTCGGCCACCAGGAGTCGTCCCAGGCCGAGGGGGTGGAGCCAAGGATGAGGACCTCCGTCTTGTCCGAATTCAGCTTCTGACGGCTGTTCTTCATCCACTCGGCGCCGACTTTCAATCTTTCGTGGAGGTTGGTTTTGGTGGTGAGGGGGTCACATATTTAATGTTGACTATATGAACCCCCTCTTGTCAATCATTCTCACATCCTCCCTACCAGCGCTGATCGCCCCGGTCACCCTCCTACATACTCTCTTCTAATTCCAGACCAACAAGCGCTGGGGAAAAGTGCATATGTGCAGGGGCGTAAGATTCTCAAACACCGTTAACAATTGACATTTAGGAGGGTGTATATATTTGGATGTCAAGTTAAATATTCTAAATATGGGTGAAAAAACAGTCTGGAAAGTGGTTGGTGGCCCACCCGGGGCAGTGTCCAGGGACAGGAGCAGTCACTCATCTTCAACCAACCCTTCCTCCCACTGGAGGGGGGCCACGCTGGCTATTGTTAGCCAGGGGCACAAGAGCCCTCCTTCCACTGGTCTCCATTTCGAGTTAACTCTGAATGGGCAGCTCTTACCCTTGTCGATTCCGTTAATTAAGGCCCTGAGTCCACCCCAACGGCCCTTCATGGAAGACGATCAGTCATATACCTCACACCCACGAGTTCCTGCCGAAAGGCCCAAGCCATTAGCGCTGCCCTAGGACTCGTTTTCACACCTCATTAAGGAGAAAACACTGGCAGCGGGGAGCAGCTGCCGGCAGCTAATGCTTGTTAACCTGCTGGAGCATCGGGCAGACACATTCAAACTTTTAAAAGTACATTTTCATGTAAATCAAAAATCCAACTTCACCAATGAATTGGGGGCATATTTACCATTCATCACACAGCGCAACAAGCCACCTTGCTGCCAGGGCTGGCGCTAGGCATGGGCAGCGTGGGCAGCTTCCCAGGGCCTCGCACTCAGCCCACCAGCATGGGGCCCCACACTGGTGGTGTCCTGTTGTTTCCCTGGTTCCATTTCAAAAAAAGGTGTCTCCTGGCAATTAGGGTCCATGGGAGGGGCCCTCCCGGGCCTCTCAGGGAAGATATCTGGAGGCCTAAGGGAGGGAGAGGCTTTCTCTTGTCCCAATTGCAAGGAGACCATACAGAGGCACTGCGGGACACCCATGGTCCAGCATTTTAGCTCCCCCACAGTTTAAACTTTTAGCCCACAAGCAATTCTTACACCTATCGGGTTGAAGGTGTTAAAATTGCTTGTGGCCTGAAAGTTAAAAGTGTGGGGGAGCTAAAATGCTGGACAATGGGCTTCCTGCAGTGTCTCTGATTTGTCTCCTTGCAAGGGGTCACTTATTTAAATTAGAGGGACCTCGCACATTCCCTTTTGGCCCAGGGTCTCGCAAATCCTAGAACCGGCCCTGCTTGCTGATACAGGGCAGGAATGTGTTGTTCTAACCTGTTACGGGCATTCCTGTCATTTCCTTGCACTGGTGCACAATGCGCTGCCTTGCGCAAACACAGGAACCCTTGCACAATGGTGCAAGCGTGCCTGCGTTGTAGGGTTCCTGCACAAAAGCAATCCTGAGAGGCATTTGTCCGCTTTCTACCTGTGCTGCAGAATGCGGCAGAGTGCGGCAGAGCGTGGCAGAGTGCGGCCCACGTAGGAAGAGGAAACAACAGGACAAGTAAAGACATTTCTCTTCTTTGAGCCTCCCCTGGGAAGGATCAGCATTTTCCTGCATTCCCAGGTGTACCAGTGTTGGCAAATTTGAGAATGAGCCAAAATCTATGGATGGCAGCGTGGGAACACCAGGGCTCCACCCGTGGAACGCATCACTGGGGCAGAGTGACAAAAGGCAGCGCGTTGCGCCTTTGCGTGGCCTGATAAATATCAGTTTGGTTTTGCGTGGCACAAGGGCGGCCCAAAACTATGATACATTTACCCCAGATTTTTAATAAATATTAAAAAGAGTGGTTGAATGAGCTCTGTAGCCTATTCCAAACCAATGTTAACAAAAATAATATTTTAATTATACTTTCTTTTTTCTTGCAGAAACAGCTGCAGCTTAGATACTGTAGGAACAAGGCAGCCTTCAAATCTTACATGTTCCACTTAGGTACAAAATGAAAGAAATTGTTTGAAGGTAGGGGAGTGTGGTTAAACTTTCTTTGGTTGATTTTGATATAATATATTAAGACATGCTTGGGTGTCCGTGAGGACTCCAGGAGACTGGTGAGTAGTGCTTTACCTCCATTGAAGCAAACATGAGAGTGTAAACAGTGCGCCCCATGTTCATAGGAGCGCGGCCAGGCCTGAGAGCAGATAACAGGAACGCAACACAGTTCAAATTGCAAAACGCATATTTATGGGACTGCGATTTTTTTAAATACAAATCAAGATCTGATTAACACCAGCTTTCATTATACAGTTTCAGACAGATCAAAATGTAAGGGAGTCAATTCTATGTTAAATATTGAAATGTTGTCTGGCTAAATGTCTGTTTAAAGGCATACGTCGGTATGACCCATCTTCTAAAAGGTATTTTTGGTGAGGTGTACATGGCTGGAAGATGATGACCCAGTTCCCGCCTGTGGAGCCATCCAGACCTCGACCACACTTTAAGCCGCTCTCTGGCGCGTGGGGCCATTTGCTGCATTTCCGGTTCCGTCCATTAGCGGTGAAGGGCCCCTTGTGGTCTGAGGTCTGTCGCCATCAGCCTCGGCAGCGATGCTATGAGGAGGCCTGCGTGGACAGCTCTCCCTCTCCAGCTCGAGCTCTCGTCTCGTTTCACGTGGAGATGATAGTAGGTAGTTGTAGCATCACTGCTCAGAGCTCATCTGGTGAGGACTACTTTTCATACCATTACCAACAGGGCCGTGAAATAAAATGTCAGCTTGACTCCGCGCTTAAAATAATCTGAGCAGCGGACAATGGGGTTCACCCGCAGTCTCTGGAGGGCGCAGCGCTCCGCGGCGAGGAGAGGCGGCTTGACATGTCTCGACCAGAATTGGAAGTAGTAAACAGTCCTATCAGAGCCGTTAGATTGCCTCCACCAATCAGCGTTAAGGATGCAGGCTGTGATGGCGCGAAGTGGTCCAGGTCAGCAGCAATCAAGGAGACATGACACCTTCAAGGGCTTGTTACAGCGTAAGCTGTTGCATAACCATTAATGACGTGAAATGAAAATGTACTTATGAAGCGCTGCGCACGCTTCCTCGAAGGCGTCTCGGCGCTGTAAGAGCGAAAGACAAGAGAGAGGAGGAAAGAGACATCAGGACTGCAGCCGAAGAGAGCGCTTGAGCGTCACGGGCAGGTTCACAGGCTTCCCCTGAGACGCGTGTGCTCCTCAACTGATCTGATAAGAGGGGCAGTGAGCTCCAGAGTTTGGCTGTAGCATAAGAAGGGGTCACCCCCCCCCAATGTAGCCTGTGCTACTCTGGAACCTCAGCAGTATGGCAGCTGTTGAGTGACGAAGGCGTCCAGGGATGGACCACTGGAAGTTAGATCTCAAGATTTGAGGGTTGTGATTAAGCAGCGGTCTATGTGCGAGGCATAGGCCCACATGCATCATTGTTACATTTTGCACTTCCTAATTTGCGAAAAATAAGGAATCGCAAATTAAGAAGTGCAAAATGCTATGCATCATTGTTTTCGGTATTCATTTGGGATTCGGTAAAAATCGTAATTTTTACCAAATCCCAAATGAATACCGAATTCTTAAGTGCATTTTCGCAATTCCTATTGATTCCTATGGGCAAAAGGCCCATAGGAGTCAATGGGAAGGCATCAGCAAATTGCGAGTGGCACTTTGAAAATTTCATGGGTGCAGGGGGGGGTCCAAAGGACCCCCCCATGCACCCCTGAAATGTATTTTTCGCATCATGTTTCACACACACATGTCCTAAGGACATGTGTGTGTGAAACATGAATGTAGAAAAAAAAACATTTGCAGCATTTTAAACACTTTTTCCAAATTTACCGAGTGGTTCAACCACTCGGTAAATTTGGCACCCTAATTGCGACTTTGCACTTGTGAAAGTAATGATGCATTGCTTTTAAGAAATCGCACATCTGCGACTTCTTAAAAGCACCCGCATTTTTAGAACTCGCAACAATGTTACGAATTCTAAAATTGCTTCATGCATCCCAAAAAGCACTTTTGCATTCGCAAACGGCCGATTTTAAGTAATCGCACCGTTTGCGACTACAAAAATGCTTGATGCATGTGGGCCATAGCGCCTTGAAGGTGATCCCTTTATGCACAGGAGGGGAATGCAGTCTAGGCTCAGTCGAGCGGCAGCGCTGTGCACAGCCAGTACCTTATTAAGAGACACCTGGTTGAGGTTCAAACACAGCGCATTACAGCAGTCGAGCCTAGAACAAGTGAGGGCTGGGAGAGCCCATGTACGTGATGACAGGGGAAGGAAAGGAAAGATTTTCTTTAAAATCCTAACGAAACACGAGGATGTTGTACCGCGAATCTGTTTATCAGATGTCAGCGCATCATCAAATATCACTCCTGGGTTCTTGGAGGTGACTGAAGTGGGTTGGGTGGAGGGATAAATTCCTTAGGGCAGCAGATATTAGACCAGAGAGATGGTCCCGACCAAAGATGAGACCTCAGTCTTATCAGCGTGAGTTTAAGTCAGCTCTTTTTCATCCGGGTACCTGCTGCTCGCATACGGGTGCAGACATTTGCCACCGCCGTCTGAACATTATCAGCAATTGCAACAACTGTCCGAGTGTCATCTGAGTGCTGGTGAGCTAGAAGGGCAAAAGACTGAACCTCACTAGCAGGAGGGACAACATAAAGAATAAAGAGAGTGGGGCTTAAAGATGACCCTCTGGAACACCAGAGGAGAAAGAAAAGGGATTCGATGTCAACTCGCCCCATGCAGGAGTTTGTGTCCTCGCTGGCCGCATGCGAGAGTTTGTGTCCTCCCTGGCCGCATGCGAGAGTTTGTGTCCTCACTGGCCGCATGCAAGAGTTTGTGCCCTCGCTGGCCGCATGCAAGAGTTTGTGTCCTCACTGGCCGCATGCGAGAGTTTGTGTCCTCCCTGGCCGCATGCGAGAGTTTGTGTCCTCACTGGCCGCATGCGAGAGTTTGTGCCCTCGCTGGCCGCATGCGAGAGTTTGTGTCCTCACTGGCCGCATGCGAGAGTTTGTGCCCTCGCTGGCCGCATGCGAGAGTTTGTGTCCTCACTGGCCGCATGCAAGAGTTTGTGTCCTCACTGGCCGCATGCAAGAGTTTGTGTCCTCACTGGCCGCATGCAAGAGTTTGTGTCCTCACTGGCCGCATGCGAGAGTTTGTGTCCTCACTGGCCGCATGCAAGAGTTTGTGTCCTCACTGGCCGCATGCAAGAGTTTGTGTCCTCACTGGCCGCATGCAAGAGTTTGTGTCCTCACTGGCCGCATGCAAGAGTTTGTGTCCTCACTGGCCGCATGCGAGAGTTGTGTCCTCGCTGGCTGCATGCAAGAGTTTGTGCCCTCGCTGGCCACAAGCTAGAGTTTGTGTCCTCACTGGCCGCATGCAAGAGTTTGTGCCCTCACTGGCCGCATGCGAGAGTTTGTGTCCTCACTTGCCACATGCGAGAGTTAGTGTCCTCGCTGGCCGCTTGCGAGAGTTTGTGTCCTCACTTGCCACATGCGAGAGTTTGTGTCCTCGCTGGCCGCATGCGAGAGTTTGTGTCCTCACTTGCCACATGCGAGAGTTAGTGTCCTCGCTGGCCGCTTGCGAGAGTTTGAGTCCTCACTTGCCACATGCGAGAGTTTGTGTCCTCGCTGGCCGCATGCGAGAGTTTGTGTCCTCACTTGCCACATGCGAGAGTTAGTGTCCTCGCTGGCCGCTTGCGAGAGTTTGTGTCCTCACTTGCCACATGCGAGAGTTTGTGTCCTCGCTGGCCGCATGCGAGAGTTTGGGCCCTCGCTGACCGCATGCGAGCGTTGTGTCTTCGCTGACAGTATGCAAGACTTTATGTCCTCGCTGGCCGCAAGCAAGAGTTTGTGCCCTCACTGGCCACATGAGGCCACAGTTTGTGTCCTCGCTGGCCGCATGTGAGAGTTTGTGTCCTCACTAGCCACAAGCTAGAGTTTGTGTCCTCACTGGCCGCATGCGAGAGTTTGTGCCCTCACTGGCCGCATGCGAGAGTTGTGTCCTCGCTGGCTGCATGCAAGAGTTTGTGCCCTCACTGGCCGCATGCGAGCGTTGTGTCCTCGCTGGCTACATGCAAGAGTTTGTGCCCTCACTGGCCGCATGCGAGCGTTGTGTCTTCGCTGGCCGCATGAGAGAGTTTGTGCCCTCACTGGCCGCATGCGAGCGTTGTGTCTTCGCTGGCCGCATGTCAGGGGCTAGTGGTGGACAGAAAACCCCGTAGACTTTTGTTCGTGAGTCCTTATGGCAAACAGTATAAGGGGTAATTGATGGTCCCAATTCCTTCCTGTGTCTGAGATGACCTTGCGGAGCATGTTCTTTATGGTCTTATTGTACCGCTCCACAAGGCCATCTGTCTGAGGATGATAGGCTGAAGTCCGTATCTGTCTGACGCCCAGGATTCCACAAATGTGTGTCATTAAGCGAGACATGAAGGGGGTCCCCTGGTCCGTGAGGATTTCCTCAGGGAAACCCACTCGGGAGAAGAGAGTGATCATAGCCCTGGCTATTACCGGAGTGGACACTGAAGACAAAGGAAAGGCTTCGGGGTATCTACTGGCATAATCAACAATCACCAGCAGAAATTTATGGCCTCTTGCTGAGGGAGTTAGGGGTCCCACGATATCCATACCCACCCGTTTGAATGGTACGTCAATAATGGGGAGAGGGTGTAAGGGAGCCTTTTTGATAGCAGCGGGATTGGAGAACTGGCACCGAGGACATGCAGGACAATGTTTAGCCACATCTCTATAAACACCGGGCCAATAGAATCTGGTTAGAAGATAAGAAAGAGTTTGTTCTTTACCGTAATGTCCTCCCCCAGTATAATTATGGGCCAGCTCCAACACATGTCTACGGAATGCTAGCGGCACAAGGAGTTGGGTTGTTACCATGTCACCCTTTCTGGTGGCCCTATACAACAAACCCCGTTGTACATAAAAATAGGGTCCTACCTTGTTGTTGTCCTGTTCTTGTACTTGTTCCCAGGCATGCAACAAGGTATTGTCATCCAACTGGGCTGACCGGAAGCTACGAGCAGGTCCCACCGTGTCTGCAGGGGTCATAGAAAAAACAGATAACCGCTCTTTCAACTGGGAATACTCAGCTTTATCTTTTCTCTTTTCCTTTCGACTCTTACGGTCTCTCCCTGCTATCCCTTCAACATCGCTGTTCCCAAAAGGGGCCTCCCTCCACCAATTCACAGAATCTTTCTTGGCTTCATCAATATATTGATCGAACTTGGGGTGATCAGTGCCTATTATAACTGCCTCTGGCAGGGAGGGTAAAACGCCCACTCGGCGCAATTGGGGGTCAATGGAGACCTCCAGCAAGACCTCCGCCACCGGATATCCTTTGGTGTTACCATGAACACAGGTCACATAGACAGTCTCATCTTTTTGTAGCTGTTGGGGATGGACCAGCGAAGTGTCACCCACAGACACACGACAACCGGTATCCAATAGGGCTTGTTGTTTTTTCCCATTGAGGTATACTTCTCTTTTATACTGACAAGGTCCCTTGCCTATGACGTACACACGCCCTCTGGAATACCCTATCTCCATGGGTTCGGCCGGTTGGGCTCTGTGGGGGCAGTTTTGGGCTATATGTCCCCACTCACAACAGTGATAACACTAGGGTTCCCTGTGTATTGGACCCAGATCCGGGGTTGGCCGGCCTAAACGGAACGCGGGGAAGGAGGGGAACCCTGGGTTCTGGTCTGGTTTGGGGTCTGGGAATCAGGGGTCGAGGACTGGGAACGGGTGCTTTACTAGGGCTTGTGCGGAATTCAGGTGACCTGTGATATGCACAGGCTAAGTCCACCACTACCGTTGGGGTAAGGATGGGATGTTGCCTAATCCATGATCGAGTGGAAGGGGGTAAGGCATCCAGGAACTGTTCTAGGAAGACCTTTGCCATCAGATCTTCTACGGTTGTGTTAAGGGGAGTCAGCCATCTTATGCCTAAATCCTGAATGCGATAATACAGGGCTTGTGGATTATCTCCTGGGTTCCACCTTTCTTTCCTGAATTTGGCCCTATAGTACTCTTGGTCGCACCCAAGTCTCTCGAGGATAGCTTTCTTCACGTCCTCATATGATGTCCTGCCTGCTGGATTTGCTGCTACATACTGGCTCCATCTCTCCTTTGGCCAGGACGCAGTTGTCGCTACACGTTCAAAATTAGTAAAAAAATAGTCCGGATCCTCCCTGTCCTGGAATTTTTGTAGGACAGAACTGGGTACATTGGGATGGATGCGAGCAGTGGCTATAGCATCAGTTAGGCGCAGGATAGCCGTATCCTGTACTTGTTGGTTGGTAGTAAGAAGGGTGGCTTGTTCCTTTAAGGCCTCTTGCAGGGAATCCCTTTCTGTCTTGGCAGTTTGAAGCTGCTGTTCGAGCACCAGTTGAAGGTGTCTCTGTCCCTCTGCTAACTGAGTGATAATGCTTTCCACCGGGATAGGCACGGGCTGTGTCATGGCGTCACCTGTCTATCCCACTTCTGACACCACTTTTGTCAGGGGCTAGTGGTGGACAGAGAATGAGACCAGAGCACCGTTGGCTACAGTTCAGGTTTTTATTAAGTTTTACACTTAAGTATGGCTTTTGTAACGGTCCTTCCTTCTTGGGGTTGTTTCCGGTTGCAGGGAACGTCAGGGTGTGGTCCGATGTCCCGGTTCTTGTGGCCTTGGGCTGTGGCCCGACTCTCGGACCACAGCAGCAGGACCCGTGGCGTCTTCTCCCTTCAGCCCACCGGGTATGGAAGCAGTGTCGGGAACGTCGCTCAGTAGCACTCGCAGTGCACTCTCCCCTCTCCGAGTCTCCTCTGCCTCCGGGTGTTCCTCAGCCGCCTCCGCTCTCACGCTCTCCACTCTTCGGGTCTCCTCTGCCTCCGCTCTCACGCTCTCCGCTCTTCGGGTCTCCTTTGCCTCCGCTCTCACGCTCTCCGCTCTTCGGGTCTCCTCTGCCTCCGCTCTCACGCTCTCCGCTCTTCGGATCTCCTCTGCCTCCGGGTGCTCCGCAGCCTCCTCTCCGACCTCGCACACCGTCCGTTCCACGCCTCTTCCTCTTATCCTTCCTGGTTCCGCCGGCTGACGGGACTCCTCCCCCTTCCGCTGTTCAACAGCTAGACCGCTGCTGTTGACTTCCTGGTTCTGTGTTCTTGGCAACCAGGAAGCAGTGTTTCTTTCTTCTTCGTCCGCTTCGGAGTGCTTCAGCCGCTCCTCCTCCCCACAACGCATGAGAGAGTTTGTGTCATCGCTGACAGTATGCAAGACTTTATGTCCTCGCTGGCCGCATGCAAGAGTTTGTGTCCTCGCTGGCCGCATGTGAGAGTTTGTGTCCTCGCTAGCCGCAAGCTAGAGTTAGTGTCCTCGCTGGCCGCATGTGAGAGTTTGTGTCCTCGCTAGCCGCAAGCTAGAGTTAGTGTCCTGGCTGGCCGCTTGCGAGAGTTTGTGCCCTCACTGGCCACATGAGGCCACAGTTTGTGTCCTCACTGGCCGCATGTGAGAGTTTGTGTCCTCACTAGCCACAAGCTAGAGTTTGTGTCCTCACTGGCCGCATGCGAGAGTTTGTGCCCTCACTGGCCGCATGCGAGAGTTGTGTCCTCACTGGCTGCATGCAAGAGTTTGTGCCCTCACTGGCCGCATGCGAGCGTTGTGTCTTCACTGGCCGCATGAGAGAGTTTGTGCCCTCACTGGCCGCATGCGAGAGTTGTGTCCTCGCTGGCTGCATGCAAGAGTTTGTGCCCTCACTGGCCGCATGCGAGCGTTGTGTCTTCGCTGGCCGCATGAGAGAGTTTGTGTCATCGCTGACAGTATGCAAGACATTATGTCCTCGCTGGCCGCATGCGAGAGTTTGTGTCTTCGCTGGCCGCATGTGAGAGTTTGTGTCCTCGCTAGCCGCAAGCTAGAGTTAGTGTCCTCGCTGGCCGCATGTGAGAGTTTGTGTCCTCGCTAGCCGCAAGCTAGAGTTAGTGTCCTCGCTGGCCGCTTGCGAGAGTTTGTGTCCTCACTAGCCACATGCTAGAGTTTGTGTCCTCACTGGCCGCATGTGAGAGTTTGTGCCCTCACTGGCCACATGCAAGAGTTTATGCCCTCGCTGGCCACATGCAAGAGTTTGTGCCCTCGTTGGCCCCATGCAAGAGTTTGTGTCCTCGCTGGCCACATGAGATAGTTTGTGCCCTCGCAGGCCGCATGAGAGAGTTTGTGTCCTCGCTGGCCGCATGCAAGAGTTTATGCCCTCGATGGCCGCATGCAAGAGTTTGTGCCCTCGCTGCCCACATGAGATAGTTTATGCCCTCACTGGCCATAGGAGAGAGTTTGTGCCCTCGCTGGCCGCATGAGGGAGTTTGTGCCCTCGCTGGCCGCATGCGAGAGTTTGTACCCTCGTTGGCCACATGCGAGAGTTTGTGCCCTCGCTGGCTGCAAGCAACAGTTTGTGTCCTCGCTGGCCGCAGGTGAGAGTTTGTGTCCTCGCTAGCCGCAAGCTAGAGTTAGTGTCCTCGCTGGCCGCTTGCGAGAGTTTGTGTCGTCGCTAGCCACAAGCTAGAGTTTGTGTCCTCACTGGCCGCATGCAAGAGTTTGTGCCCACTGGCCACATGCGAAAGTTTGTGTCCTCATGGACCACATTCAAGAGTTTGTGTCCTCGCTGGCCGCATGCGATAGTTTGTGTCCTCGCTGGCCGCATGCGATAGTTTGTGTCCTCGCTGGCTGCATGCAAGAGTTTGTCCCCTCGCTGGCCGCATGAGAGAGTTTGTGTCCTCGCTGGCCGCATGCGAGACTTTATGTCCTCGCTGGCCGCATGCAAGAGTTGTGTCCTCGCAGGCCGCATGCGAGAGTTGTGCCCTCGCTGGCCGCATGCACGAGTTTGTGCCCTTGCTGGCCACATGTGAGTTTTGTGTCCTCGCTGGCCACATGCAAGACTTTGTGTCCTCGCTGGCCGCATGCAAGAGTTTGAGCCCTCGCTGGCCGCATGCGAGAGTTTGTGTCCTCGCTGTCCACATGCAAGAGTTTGTGTCCTCGCTGGCCGCATGCAAGACTTTGTGTCCTCGCTGGCCGCATTCAAGAGTTTGTGCCCTTGCTGGCCACATGTGAGAGTTTTGTGTCCTCGCTGGCCGCATGCAAGACTTTGTGTCCTCACTGGCCACATGCGAGAGTTTGTGCCCTCGCTGGCCGCATGCGAGAGTTTGTGCCCTCGCTGGCCGCATGCGAGAGTTTGTGCCCTCACTTGCCACATGTGAGAGTTTGTGTCCTCTCTGACCGCATGCGAGAGTTTGTGTCCTCGCTGGCCGCATGCGAGAGTTTGTGCCCTCCCCGGCTGCATGAGAGAGTTCCAGTCCTCGCTGGCCGCATGCAAGACTTTATGTCCTCGCTGGCCGCATGCAAGAGTTATGTCCTCGCTGGCCGCATGCAAGAGTTATGTCCTCGCTGGCCGCATGAGAGAGTTTGTGTCCTCGCTGGCCGCATGCAAGAGTTTATGCCCTCGCTGGCCGCATGCAAGAGTTTGTGCCCTCGCTGGCCACATGAGATAGTTTCTGCCCTCACTGCCATGGGAGAGAGTTTGTGCTCTCGCTAGCCGCAAGCTAGAGTTAGTGTCCTCGCTGGCCGCATGTGAGAGTTTGTGCCCTCGCAGGCCGCATGAGAGAGTTTGTGTCCTCGCTGGCCGCATGCAAGAGTTTATGCCCTCGCTGGCCGCATGCAAGAGTTTGTGCCCTCGCTGGCCACATGAGATAGTTTATGCCCTCACTGGCCATAGGAGAGAGTTTGTGTCCTCGCTGGCCGCATGAGGGAGTTTGTGCCCTCGCTGGCCGCATGCGAGAGTTTGTACCCTCGTTGGCCGCATGCGATAGTTTGTGCCCTCGCTGGCCGCAAGTAACAGTTTGTGTCCTCGCTGGCCGCAGGTGAGAGTTTGTGTCCTCGCTAGCCGCAAGCTAGAGTTAGTGTCCTCGCTGGCCGCTTGCAAGAGTTTGTGTCGTTGCTAGCCACAAGCTAGAGTTTGTGTCCTCACTGGCCGCATGCAAGAGTTTGTGCCCACTGGCCACATGCGAGAGTTTGTGTCCTCATGGACCACATTCAAGAGTTTGTGTCCTCGCTGGCCGCATGCGATAGTTTGTGTCCTTGCTGGCCGCATGCAAGAGTTTGTCCCATCGCTGGCCGCATTAGAGAGTTTGTGTCCTCGCTGGCCGCATGCGAGACTTTATGTCCTCGCTGGCCGCATGCAAGAGTTGTGTCCTCGCAGGCCGCATGTGAGAGTTTGTGCCCTCGCTGGCCGCATGCACAAGTTTGTGCCCTTGCTGGCCACATGTGAGAGTTTTGTGTCCTCGCTGGCCGCATGCAAGACTTTGTGTCCTCGCTGGCCGCATGCAAGAGTTTGAGCCCTCGCTGGCCGCATGCGAGAGTTTGTGTCCTCGCTGGCCACATGCAAGAGTGTGTGTCCTCGCTGGCCGCATGCAAGACTTGTGTCCTCGCTGGCCGCATGCAAGAGTTTGTGCCCTCGCTGGCCGCATGCGAGAGTTTGTGTCCTCACTGGCCACATGCGAGAGTTTGTGCCCTCGCTGGCCACATGCGAGAGTTTGTGCCCTCGCTGGCCGCATGCGAGAGTTTGTACCCTCACTTGCCACATGCGAGAGTTTGTGTCCTCGCTGACCGCATGCGAGAGTTTGTGTCCTCGCTGGCCGCATGCGAGAATTTGTGCCCTCTGAGAGAGTTCGTGTCCTCGCTGGCCGCATGCAAGACTTTATGTCCTTGCTGGCCGCATGCAAGAGTTATGTCCTCGCTGGCCGCATGCAAGAGTTATGTCCTCGCTGGCCGCATGAGAGAGTTTGTGTCCTCGGTGGCCGCATGCAAGAGTTTATGCCCTCGCTGCCCGCATGCAAGTGTTTGTGCCCTCGCTGGCCACATGAGATAGTTTCTGCCCTCACTGCCATGGGAGAGAGTATGTGCTCTCGCTAGCCGCAAGCTAGAGTTAGTGTCCTCGCTGGCCGCATGTGAGAGTTTGTGCCCTCGCAGGCCGCATGAGAGAGTTTGTGTCCTCGCTCGCCGCATGCAAGAGTTTATGCCCTCGCTGGCCGCATGCAAGAGTTTGTGCCCTCGCTGGCCACATGAGATAGTTTATGCCCTCACTGGCCATAGGAGAGAGTTTGTGCCCTCGCTGGCCGCATGAGGGAGTTTGTGCCTTCGCTGGCCGCATGCGAGAGTTTGTACCCTCGTTGGCCGCATGCGAGAGTTTGAGCCCTCGCTGGCCATAGGAGAGAGTTTGTGCCCTCGCAGGCCGCATGAGAGAGTTTGTGTCCTCGCTCGCCGCATGCAAGAGTTTATGCCCTCGCTGGCCGCATGCAAGAGTTTGTGCCCTCGCTGGCCACATGAGATAGTTTATGCCCTCACTGGCCATAGGAGAGAGTTTGTGCCCTCGCTGGCCGCATGAGGGAGTTTGTGCCTTCGCTGGCCGCATGCGAGAGTTTGTACCCTCGTTGGCCGCATGCGAGAGTTTGAGCCCTCGCTGGCCATAGGAGAGAGTTTGTGCCCTCGCTGGCCACATGAGGGAGTTTGTGCCCTCGCTGGCCGCATGCGAGAGTTTGTACCCTCGTTGGCCGCATGCGAGAGTTTGTGCCCTCGCTGGCCGCAAGCAACAGTTTGTGTCCTCGCTGGCCGCAGGTGAGAGTTTGTGTCCTCGCTAGCCGCAAGCTAGAGTTAGTGTCCTCGCTGGCCGCTTGCGAGAGTTTGTGTCATCGCTAGCCACAAGCTAGAGTAAGTGTCCTCGCTGGCCGCTTGCGAGAGTTTGTGTCATCGCTAGCCACAAGCTAGAGTAAGTGTCCTCACTGGCCGCATGCAAGAGTTTGTGCCCACTGGCCACATGTGAGAGTTTGTGTCCTCATGGACCACATTCAAGAGTTTGTGTCCTCGCTGGTCGCATGCGATAGTTTGTGTCCTCGCTGGCCGCATGCAAGAGTTTGTCCCCTCGCTGGCCGCATGAGAGAGTTTGTGTCCTCGCTGGCCGCATTTGAGACTTTATGTCCTCGCTGGCCGCATGCAAGAGTTGTGTCCTCGCAGGCCGCATGCGAGAGTTTGTGCCCTCGCTGGCCGCATGCACGAGTTTGTGCCCTTGCTGGCCACATGTGAGAGTTTTGTGTCCTCGCTGGCCGCATGCAATACTTTGTGTCTTCGCTGGCCGCATGCAAGAGTTTGAGCCCTCGCTGGCCGCATGCAAGAGTTTGTGTCCTCGCTGGCCACATGCAAGAGTTTGTGCCCTCGCTGTTCGCATGCGAGAGTTTGTGCCCTCACTTGCCACATGCGAGAGTTTGTGTCCTCGCTGACCGCATGCGAGAGTTTGCGTCCTCGCTGGCCGCATGCGAGAGTTTGTGCCCTCCCCGGCGGCTGCATGAGAGAGTTCGTGTCCTCGCTGGCCGCATGCAAGACTTTATGTCCTCGCTGGCCGCATGCAAGAGTTATGTCCTCGCTGGCCCCATGAGAGAGTTTGTGTCCTCGCTGGCCGCATGCAAGAGTTTATGCCCTCGCTGGCCGCATGCAAGAGTTTGTGCCCTCGCTGGCCACATGCGATAGTTTCTGCCCTCACTGCCATGGGAGAGAGTTTGTGCTCTCGCTGGCCGCATGCAAGAGTTTGTGTCCTCGCTGGCCACATGCGAGAGTTTGTGTCCTCGCTGGCCGCATGCGAGAGTTTGTGTCCTCGCTGGCCGCATGCGAGAGTTTGTGCCCTCACTGGCCGCATGCAAGAGTTTGTGCCCTCGCTGGCCAAAGAGTTATCCCTGATGCCTCGCTGAGCAACGCAGGTCATCACAGCAGAGTAGGAGACGGTATCAAAAGCCGCTGACAGATCAAGCATAAGGAGAGTGACCCTGTGTATGGCGGACTCAGTGCTGTGCCCACATCTAAAACCCGACGTGAAGCGCCCAAGAGCTCACGATGGACCAAGACCAAGTTGTAGATTCATAAATGTTTCTAAAATCTTATAAGGCGTAGGCAGGAGAGAGAAGCCGATAGTAAAACAGTCTCGTCCAAAAGAATAGCACAGTTTGGAGGCGCGCATAGACTGCAGGACACAGGTTCAACGAGCCTGTGTGGTTACTGTAGAGGTGGGGACGAGGGAGCGGCATTGTAGATGTCCCGCACCAAGTGACATCATCTGGAGGTGCTGTGCATGTCACTCATGCAGTCAAGTGAATGTGACCCCTTAATCCAGACTCTGATGCTCTTACATACTCTGATTCGATGTTGAGTCACCCATAGGCACTCACGAGTCTCTGATCCAGTCACCAAAGCAGGGAACAGAGTAGATCCGATTTACTGAGTTTCAAGTCCATGATATACATTTTATAGTCTTTTTAAGATACCAAAGATGGCTGGTGCTGGCTTACAGGGTATGCTAGCAGGCTTCTAGGTTCTACAAAGATACCACAGCCATACTGCCGACGACAGAGATACTGACTCGGTCAATGTACGTAGGTGCATATTGTTGACTCTCTCCTCTCGACTCTACACACAGGTTACTTGTCGATGCGCATCTCCAAAGCCCGCAGATGTAAAGTTGAGAAGAGTGAATCTATACATACCTAGGGGCACTGAAATCATGGTATTCACGGTTCCATATTGTGACCACTATACTTTGTAGTGAGATATTTTTGCTGTCAATGTTGTTGAAATGTAACTGGTACAAAAGGGGGTGGTGGTGATGGACGGAGCATCTGAATCAATCAAACACTCACACCCAGTCAAAAGATCTGGGTTTAATCCATCACTGTTCTTTAGCCCACTCTGCCACCCCAGTTCAGACATGGCTATATGCAAATCAGTCTGACCTTGTGCCTCATGCTTGAATCCAGTGGCAAAGTGAGCAAGGGACTCACGTCTGAGCATACCCTGCCACACTTATGGCATCTGAATCATCTGATGCTCCGTCCATCACCACCCCCTTTTATTAAACCCAGATCTTTTGTCTGGGTGTGAGTGTTTGATTGATTCGGATGCTCCGTCCATCACCACCCCCTTTTGTACCGCTTTTGGCCGCCATAAGTGTGCCACTGGATTCAAGCAAGCCGGGCTGAAGACGGCTGGAATGCCAGAAACCGGTCCTCGGAAGCTTGTTTCCGGTCCACGGAAGACATGGCTTGGCAGTTCAGGCTGGACTGTTCCCATGAGGCACAGGGTCAGACTGATTTGCATATAGCCATGTCTGAACTGGGGTGGCAGAGTGGGCTAAAGAACGGTGATGGATTAAACCCAGATCTTTTGACTGGGTGTGAGTGTTTGATTGGTTCAGATGCTCCGTCCATCACCACCCCCTTTGTACCGTTGAAATGTAACTGGTCCTGGCTAGAGATAAAGCCATTTTAGGAACTTGCTTCAAGCCTATTTTCTGGTTGGGTGTGGGGAGTCACGTGCTGTATTCTCTGTGGACTTTGTGTGTGTTTATCTGAGTGTGCACACGAGTGTGTATGTGTGTTTGAGTGTGTGTGTGTTGTATCTGTGCGTGCACACAAGTGTGTATGAGTGTTTGAGTGCATGTGTGATGTATCTGCGCGTGCACACGTGTGTGTATGTGTGTTTGAGTGTGTGTGTGTTGTATCTGCACGTGCACACGTGTGTGTATGTGTGTTTGAGTGTGTGTGTTGTATCTGTGCGTGCACACGTGTGTGTATGTGTGATTGAGTGTGTGTGTGTGTTGTATCTGCGCAGGCACACGTGTGTGTATGCGTGTTTGAGTGTGTGTGTGTTTTGTTTCTGCATGTGCACACGTGTGTGTATGTGTGTATGAGTGTGTGTGTGTTGTATCTGTGTGTGCACAGGTGTGTGTATGTGTGCTTGAGTGTGTGTGTGTTGTATCTGCGCATGCACACATGTGTATATGTGTGTTTGAATGTGTGTGTTATATCTGTGCGTGCACACGTGTGTGTATGTGTGTTTGAGTGTGTGTGTGTTGTATCTGGCCATGCACACGTGTGTGTATGTGTGTTTGAGTGTGTGTGTTTTGTTTCTGCGTGTGCACACGTGTGTGTATGTGTGTTTGAGTGTGTATGTTGTATCTGTGCGTGCACAAGTGTGTGTATGTGTGTTTGAGTGTGTGTGTGTTGTATCTGCACAGAGCTACACAAAGACAAACGCCTGTACAAGGGGCCAGGCCTTGTAATGGGGTCGCTAGGGCGGAGTCAGGGCCACTCCTAAAACTGCCCTGCCCCTCCCTCTCTGCCCCCCTCCCTCTCTGCCCCTCCCTCTCTGCCCCCTCCCTCTCTGCCCCCCTCCCTCTCTGCCCCCTCCCTCACTGCCCTCCCTCTCTGCCCCTCCCTCTCTGCCCCTCCCTCTCTGCCCCCCTCCCTCTCTGCCCCTCCCTCTCTGCCCCCTCCCTCTCTGCCCCTCCCTCTCTGCCCCACCACCAGGCACTGACATTCCTCCTAGTGAACAGCGAACTTCTTCCTATTCACGTTCACTATTCACTTACTCTTGAATTCCTTGAGAATATTCTCTTTTTCTGGGTGCTGGGTTTCCATAGTTTTCTTCATGCGTCATACTACTCAGATATAGTGTGTACTGTGAAATGAGTCACCTCGGTGTATCTGGGAAAGTTCGGGATATGTCTGGGTGTTTATAACGGGCCTCCATTGGCAGCTGTGGAGTTCAGGCCGGAGGCAGTGTGAATGTTTCACAGTGCCCATCATTAGGCCAATAAGGGGCTCAGAATACATGCTCATCCAATCCTTGGCCTCTCTCTACACAGCACACAAGACAATGGCAGATGGCTCAAATACAACTGTGATTCAACACAAAACTTTGTGAGGGAGGAAGGCAGCTGTCAAACAAGGGCGGACCTTTAGCATGGACGAGTTGGGTTCATGCCCGGTGCCAAACTTCAGAGGGGCCCAGGAGCAGCCCCCAGCAGCCTCCTCCCGAACTGGCTCCAAAGGAAAATATAGTTAAGTCCGTTCTGGAGTCTATTTTTCTCTTGCCCCCCTCTGCTTCCCTCCACCCCTCCCGTTTTCCCAACACACTAACAACTAAAGATGACAACTGGGAGGGGGTGCTACATTTTGTTTTGCCCAGGGCGCTTTCTGAGCAAAGCCCAGCTCTGCGTCGAAAGATTGACAGGGCGAAAATTAAAAGAAAGTGCAGTGCTCACACGTGAAGGGTGTTTTGTGTGTGGGTGCAGGAGAGAGTGAAAAGAGGGTGCTGAAGAGGAAGTAGATGATGTGAGGTATATAGATGGGGTTCCAGAAAGATATTGCGAGAAAACTGAGGGAAAGTGATGTGAAGAGGCGAACGAGAGCAACTGAGACTAAGACACTGCAAAGACCACTATCCTTCTACAGATCATATATAACCACAAGACACTCCATTTTGCCGGGGGGGGGGCCCAATCCTGCAGGGCGGGCTCAACAACCAGGAATGGAGAACCTGGAAACTTGCGTTTAGGTCACAGAGAAAAAGAATGAGCTCAACACCGTCTTCCAGAGAAGCTGACTTTATTCGTCTGCATCGCGGGTCAAAGGAACACTTTTCAGTCCTTACGCGTTTCGGCGTGGTCTCCGCCTTGATCACAGGTGAGTGCTTTAATAATCTTCAAGTGGTCACGTGCCTTTAGTTTGACACTGCAAATCCCAGAGTGCACTAAAATGTTCTATTGTAACGTGCATAGACAAATATATATATATACATTACCTGCTGGCGGTCCCCAGTAGGTAGTTATAGTTAGGACCTAGTTTCCATAGGAAAATCATTATTGGATTTGCCAATATCTTTGGCGCTGTTTGATGAATTTATGCGAATTTTTCAAAACGAATGGCTCACTCTGGTCAACTGGTAGAGAGTAGTGACTGTAGTAGAGAGTGTGTAGTAGTGTGTAGTAGAGAGTAGTGACTGTAGTAGAGTGTGTAGTACAGTGTGTAGTAGAGAGTAGTGACTGTAGTAGATAGTGTGTAGTAGAGAGTGTCTAGTATAGAGTGTGTCGAAGAGAGTAGTGGCTGTAGTAGTGAGTGTGTAGTGAGTGTGTAGTAGAGAGTAGTGACTGTAGTAGAGAGTGTGTAGTAGTGTGTAGTAGAGAGTAGTGACTGTAGTAGAGTGTGTAGTACAGTGTGTAGTAGAGAGTAGCGACTGTAGTAGAGAGTGTGTAGTAGAGTGTGTAGTAGAGAGTGTGTAGTACAGTGTGTAGTAGAGAGTAGAGTGCGTAGCAGAGAGTAGTGACTGTAGTAGAGAGTGTGTAGTAGAGAGTAGTAGAGAGTAGAGTGCGTAGAGTAGTGACTGTAGTAGAGAGTGTGTAGCAGAATGTGTAGTAGAGAGTAGTGACTGTAGTAGGGAGTGTGTAGTAGAGAGTAGTGACTGTAGTAGAGAGTGTGTAGTAGAGAGTGTGCAGTGATTTGAGTTTTACATCAAATTAAAAACGGGAACGGAACAAACTCATCCTATACATTATTGTGGTAGGTGCCCACGCATATAGGGTTAAATGATGCATTAGATGCCACAGGTCCCACCAACACGCTTCCTTTATGATAGGAGAATGCCCAACATCGCGGAGATTTGCTCTCTGCTCTTCCCGGATATTTGTATTTTCAAATGTATAATGTTATCCTGCTAAACGAAGACGATGCTCAAACTATAAAAGAAGAGGGTTTCACAGATATGTTAGTCCTTCCGGGCAAACGAAATGACCCAAAGAAAGATCAAGTGACAGTTTAGAGCTCCAAGTGAGTCTTAATAAAATCAGTGTCTGGAACGCATAGCATCAAAAAACGAGCGGGGCATCAAACTGCAGTGTCATTCAATCAAAGCTTCAAGGCTTCTGAGCGCTAGCCGAGAATTAATCACTGTGGAAGGTGCCCCTGCTATCCCAGATGTGAGAAGTCAGTTTGATATGAAAATAAGCAGTATTTGGAATGAATGTATTTGGCAGGGGGAAGGTGGGGCGGCGCAAGACCGTACTGACGAGTGAACAGGAGCCATTTTGTACCGAGTGATTCTGCCTGTGTGCATGTAGACAAACCAGGCAGCAGCATGAGCATGTGATTCGGTAAAATAACAAGCATTTACAATGCAATGGTTTTGCCTTTGTTAAAGTTAGAGCTATTGGCATTGCTCTTGACACTCTGAAGCTCCACTCTGCATTCTGAAGCTCCACTCTGCACTCTGAAGCTCCACTCTGAAGCTCCACTCTGAAGCTCCACTCTGAAGCTCCACTCTGAAGCTCTACTCTGAAGCTCCACTCTGCACTCTGAAGCTCCACTCTGAAGCTCCACTCTGAAGCTCCACTCTGCACTCTGAAGCTCCACTCTGAAGCTCCACTCTGAAGCTCCACTCTGAAGCTCCACTCTGAAGCTCCACTCTGCACTCTGAAGCTCCACTCTGAAGCTCCACTCTGCACTCTGAAGCTCCACTCTGAAGCTCCACTCTGAAGCTCCACTCTGAAGCTCCACTCTGAAGCTGCACTCTGAAGCTCCACTCTGCACTCTGAAGCTCCACTCTGAATCTCCACTCTGCACTCTGAATCTCCACTCTGCACTCTGAAGCTCCACTCTGCACTCTGAAGCTCCACTCTGCACTCTGAATCTCAACTCTGAAGCTCCACTCTCCACTCTGAATCTCCACTCTGAAGCTCCACTCTCCACTCTGAATCTCCACTCTGAATCTCCACTCTCCACTCTGAAGCTCCACTCTGAAGCTCCACTCCACTCTGAAGCTCCACTCTGAAGCTCCACTCTGAAGCTCCACTCTGCACTCTGAATCTGCACTCTGAAGCTCCACTCTCCACTCTGAATCTGCACTCTGAAGCTCCACTCTGAAGCTCCACTCTGAAGCTCCACTCTGAAGCTCCACTCTGCACTCTGAATCTGCACTCTGAATCTCCACTCTGCACTCTGAATCTCCACTCTGCACTCTGAAGCTCCACTCTGCACTCTGAAGCTCCACTCTGAATCTGCACTCTGAATCTGCACTCTGAAGCTCCACTCTGAAGCTCCACTCTGAAGCTCCACTCTGAAGCTCCACTCTGCACTCTGAAGCTCCACTCTGAAGCTCCACTCTGCACTCTGAAGCTCCACTCTGAAGCTCCACTCTGAAGCTCCACTCTGCACTCTGAAGCTCCACTCTGAAGCTCCGCTCTGAAGCTCCACTCTGAAGCTCCACTCTGAAGCTCCACTCTGAAGCTCCACTCTGCACTCTGAAGCTCCACTCTGAAGCTCCACTCTGCACTCTGAAGCTCCACTCTGCACTCTGAAGCTCCACTCTGAATCTGCACTCTGAATCTGCACTCTGAAGCTCCACTCTGCACTCTGAAGCTCCACTCTGAAGCTCCACTCTGCACTCTGAAGCTCCACTCTGAAGCTCCACTCTGCACTCTGAAGCTCCACTCCGCACTCTGAAGCTCCACTCTGAAGCTGCACTCTGAAGCTCCTCTATGAAGCTCCACTCTGAAGCTCCACTCTGAAGCTCCACTCTGAAGCTCCACTCTGAAGCTCCACTCTGAAGTTGCACTCTGAAGCTCCACTCTGAAGCTCCACTCTGCACTCTGAAGCTCCACTCTGAAGCTCCACTCTGAAGCTCCACTCTGAAGCTCTACTCTGAAGCTCCACTCTGAAGCTCCACTCTGAAGCTCCACTCGGAAGCTCCACTCGGAAGCTCCACTCGGAAGCTCCACTCGGAAGCTCCACTCGGAAGCTCCACTCTGCACTCTGAAGCTCCACTCTGAAGCTCCACTCTGAAGCTCCACTCTGCACTCTGAAGCTCCACTCTGAAGCTCCACTCTGAAGCTCCACTCTGAAGCTCCACTCTGAAGCTCTACTCTGAAGCTCCACTCTGCACTCTGAAGCTCCACTCTGAAGCTCCACTCTGAAGCTCCACTCTGCACTCTGAAGCTCCACTCTGAAGCTCCACTCTGAAGCTCCACTCTGAAGCTCCACTCTGAAGCTCCACTCTGCACTCTGAAGCTCTACTCTGAAGCTCCACTCTGCACTCTGAAGCTCCACTCTGAAGCTCCACTCTGCACTCTGAAGCTCCACTCTGAAGCTCTACTCTGAAGCTCCACTCTGCACTCTGAAGCTCCACTCTGAAGCTCCACTCTGCACTCTGAAGCTCCACTCTGAAGCTCCACTCTGAAGCTCCACTCGGAAGCTCCACTCGGAAGCTCCACTCGGAAGCTCCACTCTGCACTCTGAAGCTCCACTCTGAAGCTCCACTCTGCACTCTGAAGCTCCACTCTGCACTCTGAAGCTCCACTCTGAAGCTCCACTCTGCACTCTGAAGCTCCACTCTGAAGCTCCACTCTGCACTCTGAAGCTCCACTCTGAAGCTCCACTCTGAAGCTCCACTCTGAAGCTCCACTCTGCACTCTGAAGCTCCACTCTGAAGCTCCACTCTGAAGCTCCACTCTGCACTCTGAAGCTCCACTCTGCACTCTGAAGCTCCACTCTGCACTCTGAAGCTCCACTCTGCACTCTGAAGCTCCACTCTGAAGCTCCACTCTGCACTCTGAAGCTCCACTCTGAAGCTCCACTCTGAAGCTCCACTCTGAAGCTCCACTCTGCACTCTGAAGCTCCACTCTGAAGCTCCACTCTGCACTCTGAAGCTCCACTCTGAATCTGCACTCTGAAGCTCCACTCTGAAGCTCCACTCTGAAGCTCCACTCTGAAGCTCCACTCTGAAGCTCCACTCTGCACTCTGAACGGTCAGACTCCAAAAATCTGCCCTAATCACAATAGTATTATTTCACCTGCGTGAATATAAGTCTTTGAAATTCTGGCCAGTGGTAATACACACAAGTAATATAAAATTGTTGTTCCAAAGAGCATTAAATGGAAATAAAACAAGTACCAGACCCATTGACGCCTGCACCTTAAAAGCGAAACTGACTGAAGCAAGCGCCCGGGCCACGTTGAAAAAAAAAGCCACACACATTAGATGCAGTCAAAGCGCGCTCACGAACTCAGAAGGCACTCCACATGAACAACTACCAGATACATTGACGCCTGCACTTTGAAATGAAACAAAGTGAAACTGACTAAAGGAAGCGCACGGCCCATTAGATGCAGTCAAGGCGCGCTCACGAGGTCAAATCTCCAAAGGAGAAGCTCGTGACAGCCTGACTACAGCAGAAAAAGCTCGTAACAGTCTGATGTCCACAATATTCCCAGAAAAGTGGCAACATAAGTTGTCTCGCATAGACAGCAAAAGCTTCGCTTTTGCTTTCGTCTAGGCGAGACCTAAAAAGAACATTCGGCCGGATTCGCAGATCCCACTGAAAAAAACCAGAAGCATGGGCTCCTGAGCTCGTTTTAATGAGCCCCCAGGTGGGCATGGTCCTGGGGCAATATGCAAATATATGCGGGCTGGGTGGGGCCCCGCAGCCCTAGGGACCACCACCTCTCTGGCACTTTCTTTAATTATGCATGGGGGCACGCTGCCCCCCGCAGCCCCAGGGATTGCCACCTCCCTGGTGCTCACTTAAATTATACATGGGGGCTCCTGCCCCCCATGCTGCCCTGGGGACCACCACCCCCTAGGGGCATTAGTAAAATATGGGTGAGGGGCCTCGAGGGCCCCCCAAACCCAAGGGAGCACCACCTCCCCGGAGCTTATGTAAATTATGTGTGAGGGGCTCCTGTCCCCTACATCGCCCCGGGGACCACCACCTAACCAGGGCATTAGTATAATAAGGGTGGGGGGCATCGAGGGCCCACCCAAGCCCCAGGGACCACCACCTCCACGGGGCTGTACAATATTACACATAGTGTGGGGGAGGGCTTCCTCCCCGGGGCTTTAATTATGATGGGACGGGAGCCGCGCTGCCCCCATTCTTGAGCCTTCTATGGCCATGGGGACCGCCACCCTCCAGGGCCGGCTCCAGCAATGTCCCGGGGCACCTACCCCGGACATTTCTGTTTCCAATGGCAGGGCAGGAGCATTGCTCCCGGCCTGTCATTGCAAACTATGCTTCGCTCCTTGGAAGCGAGAGCAGAAAACCTGCTCTCGCTTCCACAAAGCAAAGCAGAATTACTTTTGGACAAGGGGAATTGCATGTCAGCAGCTCCCCTTGTCCAAAAGCAAGCCAGCTCCCGCAGGAGGGGAGGAGCCGGCTGGGACAGCTGGGGCATTGGGACTCCCCTATGGTCACAATCATGAGGGCCGGCCTCGTAGGACGAGGTCCCCGGGTCCATATTTGGCCTCAGGAAGGGGGCCATGCGACGCCTTCCAAAAAGAAAAAAAGAAAAACAAGGCTGGCCAGACCCCAGAGGATGGGGTCCCTGGGGCTATATTTGACCTCAGGAGGGGGCGCACGTGACCCTCCTCCAAAATAAAAAAATAAAAAAGTAAAGGCTGGCCAGCCCCAGGGAAGAGGGGCCCTCGCAGCCCCCCTCTCGAATATATATATGTATATATTTTTTTTAACAAAAATGAGGCAATGCTCCGGTGGATGGGTCCCCGGGGTCAATAAAGGCCTCAGAAGGGGGGCTGCACTGCCTCCCTACAAAATAAAAAAAAAGACTGGCCATGGAGTCCCCAAAATATTAAGAGAAGGGGTGCCACACAGCCCCTCTTCTAACAAAAACAAAAAAAAAGAAAATCTGGCATCTCGCCGGAGGACCCGCCCCCTCCCTGCACCACTGTGCAAACGTGCCTCCTGGTGCATTCTCATTTGGGAGATTAGGTCCCCTTGAACTCTGAGGGTCCCTGGGGGCCAATTAGGCCACCAGGTACCTCCAGTAAGCCCCACACAGTGGGAATGCTGAAAGGTGGTCCGAGGCCACGCTCCCTTTTTACATCACTCTGCAAATGCGCCTCTTGGTGCACTGGTGGTGGGGCAATGAGGTCCCCTTGTGTCCTGGGGACCTCGGGACTAAAGTGGATTTCATCCCCGACCACTCTCAGCAATCCAGCTGTGTGGGGCTTACTGGAGATAACAGGAGGGCTAGTTGGCCCCCAGGGACCATCAAGAGGTAAGGGGACTTCATTCCCTAGGCAAGAGAGCACCAGGAGGCGTGTTTGCAGAGTGGTGGAGAAAGGGGGCATGGCCTGTGTCTATCTCTCAGCAATCCCACTATCTGGGGCTTACTGGAGGTATCAGGTAGGGTAGATGGCCCCTAATGACCCTCAGCAGCAAAGGAGGCTTTAATCCCCATCGAAGAGCGCGCCAGGGAGTGCGTTTGCAGACTGGTGGTCGAAGGGGGCATGGCCAGCTATGAGTACTTACCAATGCTGCTGTGTGGGACATACTAGAGGTATGAGAACGGGTTGTCCTTGGGCCCAACTACCCCTCCTGTTACCTCCAGTAAATCCCACTCAGTGGGATTGCTAAGAGGTCTTCGAAGGCCACGCCCCCCCTTTCTCCACCACTCTGCACACACGCCTCCTGGCAGACTACGGGATGGGGGATGAAGTCCACACAACTCCTGAGGGACCTTGGGGCCAAGAAGCCCTTCTGGTACCTCCTGTGAGACCTACGCAGCAGAATTCCAGAGCGCTGATTGGAGGACCAGCACCCTTTCTCCACCACTCTGCAAACGTGACTACCAGTTAAAGAAGCATTTTTATTGTAATAGGTCTTGCATTTGCAAGAGTTAGAGCTATTGGAGGTGTGAATGTAAAACTTTTTGACTAATGTTTTTGGGAGTGGAGTGGATGTACATTGTGTTTAGGGGAATTATGTGGGATGTTGTGCAGTGAAATTATGTAGAAAGAAAGTATGTGGTATTTAGTGTATAGGAAATATGCAGAGTGGGATTATGTGTTATGGAGAGTAATTATGTGGTATGGTAGTCTGTGTTGTGGAGTGGTAACCTCAGGTTTAGTCTTCCTCGTTTCCATAGAAACTCAACTATGAACTAGGTGAGACGAAAAAAATAAGGAATCACTGAGGAGCACTTGTGGACCTAGTCAGAGGTATGAGCAGGACCACTGGAATTATTCAACTGTTTGGCTGCACCGACTTTCCCACAGTTATACATTTTCGCATTAGCCACATAATCCATCATCTGCTGCCTAATCTGCAGATTTAAACAAAAAAAGCCTTGTTTCTAGTCAACGGCTCAAACGTTACCAAAAATGCAGCGACAAGTGTTACAGCGTGGTGGAAGGCCCTTTGCAAACCTAGAATGGTTGCCTGTAACTTACTGATATGTGGGTGTTAAATTTTTACTAATTGTGTGCAAGTCACTCCTGCTTATTTTTGTGTCTCTCTTGCCCTTTTCTGCATTTCTGTTGCCTCTTTTTGCAACTTTTTTCTTTTTCTTGCCTCTTTCTGCAAATCTCTTCTACTTTCTTCACCTCTTCTGCCTTTTTCTGCACCTCTCTTGCTTCTTTGTGCACCCCTCTTCCCTATTTCTGCACTCCTCCTGCCTCTTTCTGCACCCTGTTCCTTCTTTCTGCACTTCTTTTGTTTCTTTCTGCACCTCTCTGCTTCTTTCTGCCTCCCTCTTGCCTCTTTCTGCACCCCTGTCCCTCTTTCTGCAGTTCTCTTTCTGCACCTCTATTGCTTCTTTCTGCATTTCTCTTGCTTCTTTCGGCACCTCTCTTGCAAATTTCAGCTCCCCTGATGTCTCTTTCTGCACCCCTCTTCCCTATTTCTGTACCTCTCTTGCCTCTGTCTGTACCTCTGTTCCATCTTTCTGCCCCTTTCCCCCAGCGCCTTGAGACCCTTCCGGGTGAGTAGAGCGCTATATAAATGTCATGATTGATTGATTGGTTTGCCTGTTTGGGCAACTTTCTTGCTTCTTTCTGCAGTTCTCTTGCATCCTTCTGCACACGAGTCGCTTCTTTGTGCACTTCTCTGCGAATCAACCCATTTGCAATCGTAGTTTGGTTGATGCATGTGCCCCTCAGTCTGTTTAGTAGTTTTTGTACGCTTTTTTGTTAAAAGATCAGACCTAGATACAAGTGGGTTATCGTCAGGGGTCTCTGATACAACCTCAGGATTTCAGGGGTGCTTAGAAAGAGGTTGAGATTCGCGTTCCTGAACTGACACTTCCTGAACACAGCTATTCATATTATGTGGACCAATTATAGTCTATGGTTGTGAATCTTGAGAAACAATACACTCAAGGTTTTGGGAGCCCAGAAATCCCCCTCTGACCTTTTTACCTTGTATTAGTGTCTCCAACACAGAGTGTATTTGTTTTTCGATTGCCCTCATTGCTCCCGAAAAATATTTCATTAACGATTGCTGGGGCCCATAGCTGACTTAGGTATACTCCCGGCTTTTCTTTTTCCCATCACTTTCATCCAAAAAATAAGATGTCCGTACAGTAGTAATTAGGACTATTTCTAGTAGTTGAGTTAATTCCCAGCTAATTTCTAAATACTGTATATTCTCTGAGCTAGATGTACAATGAATAAAAATCCCCTTCACAGTACTATATTGTAATGGTCCCAAAACCAGCCTAGAAAAGAAATGATGGTACTCCCTACTCCGCCCCTCAATAGTTTGATGCAACAGTGTCTTTTGTCATTTTAGCAGATCCCGGTAATGGTTTTCCCAAAACTTCCTATTAGCCACATTTGCATAGGCCAAAGTAGTTTGTGCTTGTAATAGACACTACAGAAAAGACGTCCCAGACAGCCAGCAACCATAAGGGGAATTCACCCTCAGTGTGCAAAGGATCCCCAAAATGATTGATCAAGGGGCTAGCCCGCCCTGGCCTTCTCCGGTCTATGGCGGGCTAAGACGGGCCCATCTTGGCACGGACTACGCCCAGGCCGAGCCCGGGCACGTCCAGCGCTACGGGATTCCTCAGCGTCTTTAATAGCGCTCCTGCACTCGATGTCCGGTGCTGCTGCTGTGGACCCCTCCCTCACCGGGCAGGAACCAGGAAGTAGCGGCAAAGTGCTCTGTGCAGCGCCAAGGGCCGGAACAGGGACAGAGGAAAAAGTGCAGTGCAGGTAATTGGCGAAACCTTAACGATTGTCACAAGCTGAGACAGGGCAGAGCCGGCACCCTTGAATCCCTGTTATGGTCTGATATCAGCGTCAATACCTGTGGCAGGTCACAGAGCCGGTATCGCAGCGAGTGCAGGTCACAAGTATCAGCAGAAGATCTGTGGCCTCTCAATCCTGGGGAAAAACATTCAAATTAAGCATCAAACAGCGCATCCAACTGTGCTCCAGACTGTTGGGCAGAGAGATCCTTGCCAAAAGGAAGTATTTGCAGGGATGCGCCAGTTATTGTAAATATGACCCCTGGAGTCCAGAGCTGAGGGCAGCGCATCAAAGCTGCCTTGACCCCGGAGAGCACGGTTTTAAACACCAGCTTCACGATTTTCATCCACTTGGCTTATAGTCGGTTCAGGGTCCCCCAAGTATCCAAATGAATGAAGTCAGGCTGAGACCCCCACTGTTTGCCCCAACTAAAGGCTCCCAAAGGCAGAAGTGTGGGCGCGAGCAGACCGCTCGAGCCGTCGCATTGATTTAACGGGGGAGCTGCTATCTTTACCTTTCCACAGTGATGAATTTTGCCATTTTATTTTTTACATGTTTTTAAGCATTTTCTTATAAAGAAAATTTGTACCGTGTGCTTTTATGATTTATTTTAAATCTAATACATCTTGTTGTAATAATATGACAGACTAAACTCACTGCGAGGCAGACCACAGTTTAAACAAAAGGATTCAGTCACCTGAAGGTTGTGGAAAGGACCAGGGAGTGAGGGTGGGTATCTTGCTGCTTATCTTCAAAGGTTTGAACACGAAAAAAATATAGATGTCAGTCAAGAATTGTTAAAGAAATATTGTAAGTTGATATGAGAGCTGCTAAGAATCAACACGTGACCGGTTCACACATCAGCAACAGCCCCCCCCAGCCTGCCCTCCCCCCCACACACAAGAACTCAGCGTTTTAATCCAGCCACGTGTGACTTCTTACTAACACGCACGTGCAGCCAGTGGAGTGGACGGAAAGTGGAACACGAAGTGAATACACAATAATTAAAAATACACAGAAGAGATGCTGAAAGGCCCAATTACAGCTTTCACATTAGCAGCTCCGAGGGAGTCACTCTGATGAATCCCGCCCCCCCCCTGTCCCACTTTATACGACTCTAGGACCTCCAGGAGCCCCAAGCCCCCTCCCCCTCGGCTCAGGGCCCCCGCCCGGGCTCAGAGCTGTCCCTCTCTCATGGCTCACCTTCCTCATCCATGCTTCTGGCGCCCTCCCCTCTCCCTCTCTCTTCCCTCTCTTCTGTAACCTCCTCTCACTCCTGTCTCCTCTCCTCCCTTTCCTGTCTCCCCCCTTCTCTCCTCTCTCTCCCCTGTCCACTCTCTCTCCTCTCTCTTCTGTGTCCTCCTCTCCTCTCACTCCTGTCTCCTTCCCTCTCTCCTCTCTCTTCTATGTCCTCCTCTCACTCCTGTCTCCTTCCCTCTCTCCTCTCTCTTCTACGTCCTCCTCTCACTCCTGTCTCCTCCCCTCTCTCCTCTCTCTCCCCTGTCCCCTCTCTCTCCTCTCTCTTCTGTGTCCTCCTCTCCCCTCACTCCTGTCTCCATCCCTCTCTCCTCTCTCCTCTGTCCTCCCCTCTCTCCTCTCTCTTATATGTCCTCCTCTCACTCCTGTCTCCTCTCCTCTCTCTCCTCTGTTCTCCCCTCTCTCCTCTCTCTTCTGTGTCCTCCTCTCCTCTCACTCCTGTCTCCATCCCTCTCTCCTCTCTCCTCTGTTCTCCCCTCTCTCCTCTCTCTTATGGGTCCTCCTCTCACTCCTGTCTCCTCCCCTCTCTCCTCTCTCTCCCCTGTCCCCTCTCTCTCCTCTCTCTTCTGTGTCCTCCTCTCCTCTCACTCCTGTCTCCATCCCTCTCTCCTCTCTCCTCTGTCCTCCCCTCTCTCCTCTCTCTTATGGGTCCTCCTCTCACTCCTGTCTCCTCCCCTCTCTCCTCTCTCTTCTCTGTCCTCCCCTCTCTTCTCTCTCTACCCTCCTCTCACTCCTGTCTCTTCCCCTCTCTCCTCTGCCATCCCCTCTCTCCCCTCTCTCGTGTGTCCCCTCTCTCCTCCCCTCTCCTGTCTCCTCTCTTCTCTCTCTTCCTTTTTTTTAAAATGTATTTATTGAACAGCATCACATATTCACAGTCATAGATACTATAACATCATAATCCATATAAGCAGCTTAAAATATATACAAAACAGAAAATGAATACAAGTTCCAGAGACGGGAAAGTAGAGTACTAGAAGCTTAGAGGAATCAACAAAGGCATATAATACTGCTTAGACATAATAGTTTTACCTGCTTATTTTGCTAAATTAAATATATTTAATACTAAACAATATAGCTTATATACAAGCGGTTTGATCCTTAACCCCGTGCATCCATCTCTCAACCGGTTCCCAAATTTTCTGACCCCGCATTCGAGATCGCGTTCCTTTAGATGAATAGATTGCTGTTTCCTGATTATATATAGCCAAAAACCTTGCCAGCCACATTTGGAAGGTTGGGGAATCTGCATCCTTCCAGCTAGCCGCTAATAAAATCTTATATACAGTTACCCCAATACATAAACATGATTCCTGGGTTTTATTCAATCCAAGTGAGTTATCATAGCCCAGCATGTATAGCATAGCTGACACCGGGAGCTGATGTCCAAATAATTCTTCCCAGAATTTATTCAAATCATTTTTAAGTGGGGTTAACATCCGACATCCATAAAACATATGAATTAGATCCGCAGAGCCCTGTGCGCATCTTGGACAGAGATCATCCGTTCTTTTACCCCATTTAAATAATTTTGCTGGGGTAAAATATAAATTGAAAATCGTTTTATATGACTGAGCTTTTAAATTTGAAGACATAATTATCTTAGATAATAATAACAAACTATAATCAATATCTACATTTGGATCGTTAAGCCTAGTAGCCCATGATGTTTCAGTTTGTTCTATATCATCATTTATTTTTTCTAGAAGTAAATCATATATTTTCCCTATTTTTACGCTTTTAATTGTCAGAATATCTAGAATAGGAATTGTTTCATGTGAAATCTCAGGGATTTTAGCATTCATGATCGCTTTAATTTGATGAAATTTAAATTGGTGGCTGTTGGGAATATTGTATCTCTTCTGTAGGTAAGAGAATTGAAAGTCTACAGTATTTTCGCCTAGATCCAAAACCGTTCTTATACCTGCTTTATTCCATTTTTTGGCCATATCATCATTTACTAGTCGGGGAAGATGAAAGGAGTCCCAAAGTGGAATATATTTATTATGTTTCGGGATTGATAAAAATTTCGATATTTTTAGCCAAACTTTCCTAGATCTAACAATTATTTTAAATTAAAATTTTTTAAAATAACTTGGTTCTATTTGTTTTAATAAGAGACCTTGGCGTTTGTTCCATAATAGCAATTCATATATAGAGGGTATTAGTGGTGATATTATACTAGACTCGATCGCTTTTGTAGAGAGCATGGGAGCCATTTGTTGAAGAAAAACCGCCCAGTGGTATAGTAAAATATTAGGAAGGGCTAAACCGCCTCTATGCTGGGGTAATGATAGATATTTAATAGACCTCCTAATTTTCCCGTATTGCCACAAAAAAGCTGAAATTAGTGAGTCTATGGTTTTGAGTGTGCTATCCTCTACTATTAGTGGTATTGCACGAAACAAATACAAAAGTTTAGGAAAAATATTCATTTTTACAAAATTACTCCTGCCAATAATTGATAAACGTAAACTGTCAACTCTTTTAAGATCTTTTTCTAACGTTTTAGTTAGCGGATCAAAATTCAAATTATGAATCCTTTCAACTTTCGGTGTTAAACATATCCCTAGATATGTAGCACTTTCTACTCTCCTAGGGTCATTGTAGTTTGTATTTTCAGTACAGATAATAATTGTCTTGGCTTTATTAAGTGAATAACCTGAAAATGAACCAAATTGTTGAGTTATTGTTTCAATTTGTTGAATTGCCTCCGCGGGATCAGGTGTTACAATTGCCACATCATCGGCATTATCTAGAACTTTTGTGTCAAAGTTACCTTTAGAGATAGGTTTGATAACTGTATTATGAAGTAGTTTACTGATTAAAGGGTCAATGTATAGAGCGAAAAGAAGGGGTGAGCAGGGACATCCCTGTCTTGTTCCCCTAGACACCTTTATTACCTTTGATTCCTTTCCCATAATCTGAAGCCTAGCTCTGGGTTGGCAGTACATAGCTTGAATAGATCTAATAAAGTTAACCCCAAAATTCTTTAAGCGTAGAATAGTCCACAAAAACTCCCATGATACCCGATCAAAAGCCTTTTCGGCATCGAGGAGGATCATTGACATCTGGCTCCCCTCTGCAGACACAAAATCAAACAGTGCAATGGCTCTGCAGATGTGATCAATCGTACCCTTGCCAGGAATGAAGCCGTGTTGCCAGGGGGAGACCAGATGTTCAATCATCCCCCCGAGACGGTTAGCCAGAATTTTTGCATAAAGTTTGGAATCTGAGTTGATCAGAGAGATAGGTCGGTACGAAGATGGATTCTTGACAGGTTTGTTTTTTTTGTGAAAAATTATTATGTCTGTCTCTTTCCAAGAGTCTGGAGTTGTACCCGTTATTTGTATGCCTGTAAAAAGATGTAATAAAAAAGGCAGTATAATTGGACCTAAGATCTTATATAATTCCAAAGGAATTTTATCGGGACCAGCTGCCTTTCCAGAAGCGAGACCTGCCAGTGCTAGTTGTAGCTCAGTGATAGTAATTTGGTTCTCAAGGTCATGGTTATTTAGATTGTCAAGAATATTTATTGAGTCTGTGTCGCCAATAAATTGATTTACTGCATTAATTGTTTCGAGTCCAATTTGTGGGTTATCCTCGGAGTATAGATCTTGATAATACTGCTGGAACCCTTCTATTATTTCGTGAGGATCAGTATATTGAGTATTATTTATATTTATACAAGGTATCGCGTTGTAAGAGGCCTTCTGGCGAGTACGAAGTGCCAATTGTTTACCCACTCTCTCCCCGTTTTCATATAGGTTGTTTCGATGTGTTTGAAATGTCTCAGCAGAGCGCTTAGTTAACCAGTTATTCATTTCAGTTTTGAGAATAATTATCCGGTGCAGGATATGTTTTCCGTCTATACCTTGGGATATCGTTAAAACATGCTCTTCTTCAGCTTGAACTAGATGTCAGGTTCCTGCATCACCGCGCCTACCTAACTGTCAGTGACTACAACTCCCATGAACCTTTGCAGGGGGAAGTATATGGGTGGTGGTAGCAGGAAACGAGTTGCACGTAATCCTGAGTCCGTTCTTAGTGTTTCCTTCGTTGCTGGGTGAAGACCGGCTAGCGTCGTGCTGCTGCCGCTTGCAGATGGGAGCCCTCTAAGACTGCTTGCCCGCTGTGTTAAGGTACTGTTATTTCGGAAAGCCGCTGGGAGCTTTCAGACTCGCGCGCTTTCCTGCTTTGTAGTTTGAAGTCCTTTTTGTTATCAGAGAACGCATCGGCGGATGCGTGTCAATTCCGAAACCGGCTGAGCTGGGTTTCTTGTTACACGGAGCTACGCGGCGGCTGCTGCTAGTTACCGCTGTTTGTCTTCGTTTGGGTTATTAGCCTCGTCCTGCAATGACCGGAGTAGAGTGGTGAATTAACTACCTACTACCGGCTAGAGTATTCACTTCTGATTCTACCTAAATAGCGGAGCGTAGTGGTGGTCGCAACCACACGTTGCCGTTATGGTGTTTGTAGAAGTTCATATTGAAAAGTGTACACCAACGTTTTTGCTTCTTTGTGTTTAAGGGGATTTTCTAATATTACAAGGGAAAGAACTTTACTTGATCGAGTGACAATCAGAGGATTTACTCTACAAACTCTTTTAAGGTTTTTTGGACCAATGACTTGTGAAGTACTCAAAGATTGATTTAGAGGAACAAGTCAATAGGTTGGGGGTCATTTACAAAGTCCATCTCCACATTATATGGTGTGTATTCTCAAAGGGTTTTCTTTCTGAGATCATAAACCAGTTTGCTATATGTTGTGATAACCATTGTGTTTCCTTTCAGGAAGCTGGACTGATATTCTTTTATGCTTGCTGGAGGAATGTGTACAGCCCCTCAAGGTATTCAGAAGTCTAGAGAGAATTATTGAGAGTAGCCTTATCGTTGGTTGGTGTTATAAAACTTATGCTCTGTCATTTCAGATCCCTTGTCCCTGCTGACCCCTACCCTTCCCCGGTCTCTTTTCATTATTTATCCCTCGCCTGATGGTTCGAACCCCCTGTGTATCATTTCAGGGTGTTGGTAACATCAGGAGGTGGACCCCTTTGTTCATCAATCGGATCCTGTGGAGCAGGCCCTGACAGAATTACGTGCCCACGATAAATGCTCCACCTGATACGATTGTTGGACAAACATGGCTACCCTAGAGGAAGTGTTACAGGCGCTGGTGTTAGTTCAACAGGAGTTGGTAGCCTCTAGAGCAGAAGCTACAGCCTTAAGGGAAAGAGTGGATAGGTTGGCTGGCAATCCCTTTGATGCTGCTACGCTTAATCCCCGTATACAAGTTACGGTACCTCCTCCTATACCGTTGGCAAGCCCTGAGAGATACTCGGGGGATTCATCTAAGACACAGATATTTCTTACACAGATAATGATGCATTTTTCTTGCAAACCCGCGTCTTTTCCCAACCACCATTCACGAGTAGCGTTCGCCATCTCTTACATGATAGGTGATGCAGCAAGTTGGGCTGTCCCACTTGTAAGGAGAGATGACGCTATTCTTTCAGACTGGGGGGCTTGATAGACGGGTCACTACATTCAGGGCTGACAAGGAATTGATGGAGTTAAGACAGGGACGTAATGAATTGATTACCTATTTAACGTCCTTTAACAGATTGGTGGCAGAGTCCTCCTGGCCTGAAGAGAAACAGATGTCCATTTACTATCAAGGGCTGCGGGATGGGATGAAAGATGTCATAGCTCAAATAGACCCCCAACCCACTACATGTGCTGGAATGATCAACCTTTCCTTACGGCTTGATGGCAGGATGTCAGAGAGATCGGGGGACAGGAGGAAATGGGACAGAGGTCCTCCTAGGCCTGAGTACCCTAGTAAGAAGGGGCCGCCATCAGTAGGTGAAGGCCATGAACCTATGGAGATTGAGCTGTGAGGGCACCCTTAACCAGAGAAGAGAAAGAAACCCGTAGAACCCAGGGGCTGTGTATGTATTGCGGGAGGAAAGGCCATTACGTGAGGGAATGTCCTTCCAAGCCAAAAAATTCAGGAAGTTGGGTTAAGAAAAGATTGGCGGTATCTAGCACTGAGTCATACAGCAAAGTTAATGAAGATAGGGATGACCAGACTCCCTTAAAGCTTCCTTCCTTGGTTTGTGAGGTTCTTCAAGATTCTGTATCCCACATCGTTTTGTCCATGTGTCTGGAGAGTCAGCTAGTGGTCCATCAGGTGTTGGTGATGATCGACTCTGGGGCCATGGGCAATTTCATAGACAGTGGGTTGGTAACATCTCTAAATCTGAAACGCATACCTAGACTACACCCAGAAGAAGTGTGGGCGGTAGATGGGAAACCCTTAAAATCTGGGATGATTACAGAACAGACGGATGAGGTGTTGTTGGTTGTAGAATTGCCAGAAGGGGAACATCGGGACAAGTTAATCCTAAACATAATCGAGGCTCCACAATACGAGGTGATTTTAGGCATGCCCTGGCTTTCATATCATAACCCTGATATTGATTGGAAGGAGAAAAGGCTGAGGTTTCCTTCACCTGAATGTCAAGAGCACATGTCAGTACATCCTGTTACTCAGGCGAGAGAGCTGTCTACTCCTTTTCAGGTGGCTACTGCTGCAGAAAAGGAGGTAATATTACCGTGTGCATACCAGTCATTTGCAGATGTTTTTAGCGAACAACTAGCTAATGAAATACCCCCCATCGTTCATACGGTTGTTGCATCGATATGGTTGAAGGAGCCCTGATGCCCACCTGTCGTGTGTATGCATTATCTGTGCCTGAAACCAAGCACCTCAAAGAGTACCTAACTCATTATCAAGCTATAGGCTTTATCCGCCCTTCCAAGTCCCCGGCAGCCTCTCCTTTATTTTTCATAGCGAAAGCCAATGGCGAATTGAGGGCTTGTGTTGATTACAGAATGCTGAATAAAAACACTGTCCGTAACAGGTATCCTCTCCCCCTCATTCCTGTGCTACTGGATCAAGTACGGAAGGCCTGCATTTATACGAAGTTAGATCTTCGGGGGCGTATCACCTAGTGAGAATGAGGGAGGGTGATGAATGGAAGACGGCCTTTAAAACATGTTACGGATTGTTTGAATATACCGTTATGCCTTTTGGACTGTGTAACGCCCTGGCCGCCTTCCAGTACTTCCTGAATGATGTTTTGAGGGACCTGGTAGACATCAGTGTGGTTGTCTACATTGATGACATCCTGATTTATTCCTGTGATGTAGGGATTCACCAAGAACATGTGACACAGGTTTTGCAAAGGCTGAGAGAGAACAAACTGTATTGTAAGCTTAGTAAATGCGAGTTTGGTGTAACTACTGTGGAGTTCCTGGGGGTCATGCTATGTCCTGATGGGTTGCAAATGGCAGAAAGAAAGGTGCAAGCAGTACAGTCTTGGCCCACACCTAAAACAGTGAAAGACATCCAATGTTTCCTGGGTTTTGCGAACTATTACAGGAGATTTATAGATGGCTTTTCGCGCATAGCTGCACCTCTTTCTCGTCTTCTTCGAAAAGGGGTGGGGTATTGTTGGTCGCAGGAAGCGGAGGCTGCTTTTATTCATCTCAAGAGTGCGTTTGTTACCGCTCCCATATTAGCACATCCGCAACCTGAGTTACCGTATATTGTGGAGGCAGATGCCTCGGATGAGGCAGTAGGGGCTATTTTGTCCCAGAGACATATACAAACAGGACAACTCCACCCTGTGGCGTACCTATCAAAAAAGCTGAGTCAAGCAGAGAGAAATTACACTATTGCGGAGAAAGAACTACTTGCTATTAAAAAGGCCTTCCAGGAATGGCGACAGTACCTATGGGGGGCCTTGTATCCTGTGACTGTGTTCTCAGACCACCGTAATCTGCAATATATGAGAACAGCTAGACATTTGTCACAGAGGCAGATGCGGTGGATGCTGTTTTTTGCGGAATACAATTTTCTGATAACCTTCCGTCCAGGTGCTGAAAACAGAAAGGCGGATACTTTGTCACGCTTGGGTGATACAATGGAGGTAAAGGCTGATCCTCCAATGGATGCCATCATTGAACCTAGCAAGGTGATTTGTGTGCTCAATGCGGATGTATTCCTGGAGACAATCAAAAGACAAAAGACCGAGGCGGCCTGGAGGTTGTGGAGTAGTAAAGACACCAGACGGTCCCTCGTCCGTGGTCTGCCTTTTGTAGTAAACAAATTATTCTTGCCTACCATGGAAAGCAGGAAAAAGGCTTTCGAGTGGTGTCACTCTTCGCCGATGTCTGGTCATCAAGGCATAAAGAAATCAGTGCTCTTGGTTCAGAGGCAGTTCTGGTGGGATACCTTGTCCAGAGACGTGACTCTATGGGTGGGTCAGTGTGAGGTGTGTGCACGTGCAAAGACCTTGCAGTGTCAGAGCAAGGGGAAACTTATGCCATTACCCACACCGAAGAAACCATGGCAGAGTATCAGTATGGATTTTATCACAGGGTTGCCTTCTGATCATGGACATACAGCTGTGCTGGTGGTGGTAGACAGCCTTACGAAAATGGGTCATTTTATACCATGCAGAAACCTCCCCACGGCTGGTCAAACAGCACAGCTGCTTTTGTCTAATGTTTTCCGTTTCCATGGGATCCCTGAAGTCATCATTTCAGACAGGGGTCCTCAGTTCATTGCAAGCTTTTGGAAGTCATGGTGTTTGGCATTAAAGATCAAAGCCTCTTTGTCAACCAGTTTCCATCCCCAGACGGATGGTCAGACTGAACGGCTCAATCAGACTCTGAAAAAATATCTACGTTGCTATGCTGCTGAGGCTCATGATTCCTGGGTGTCCCTGTTGTGGCTAGCTGAATTTGCCTACAATAATGCGTGGCATAGTTCGTTGGGAGTGTCCCCCTTCTACGCCAACTATGGATTCGATGCTCGGACATTGCCTATCAACATTCCTGGGGAAGTGGGTAATCAGCCTTCGGTGTTGGGTTCGGTCCGTCGTTTACATGCAGTCCAAAAGAAAGTGTCTAGGCATTTGGTCCAAGCCAAGCAGGATTACAAGAAATGGGCCGATAAGCATCGAGGTGTGGGACCTGTTTACCAGGTGGGGGACAGGGTGTGGTTGTCCACCAAAAACATCAGGTTTAAACTCCGTTCAGTGTTCCACCCTAAATACATCGGTATGTTGTTTTGAAACAGGTTAACCCTGTGGCATATAAACTGAAACTTCCAGCCTCTCTTCGAATACACCCTGTATTTCACTGCAGTTTGTTGAAACCGGCTTTGGCTGCTCGACGGAAGGCACCTCCTCCGGTGCTGTGCGATGATGGTCTGGAGTATGTGGTACGCTGCATAAAAGACTCTAAACGTCGCAGAGGCGCATTGTGGTACTTGGTGGCCTGGAAGGGCTACTCGGCTGAGGACGACTCCTGGGAGCCATCCGTAAATGTACATGCTCCTGTTGCTGTCAGATCGTTTCATCGGAGGTACCCTGCCAAGCCTGGGCCTAGGAGGCGCTAGGAGAGAGGGCATACTGTCAGGTTCCTGCATCACCGCGCCTACCTAACTGTCAGTGACTACAACTCCCATGAACCTTTGCAGGGGGAAGTATATGGGTGGTGGTAGCAGGAAACGAGTTGCACGTAATCCTGAGTCCGTTCTTAGTGTTTCCTTCGTTGCTGGGTGAAGACCGGCTAGCGTCGTGCTGCTGCCGCTTGCAGATGGGAGCCCTCTAAGACTGCTTGCCCGCTGTGTTAAGGTACTGTTATTTCGGAAAGCCGCTGGGAGCTTTCAGACTCGCGCGCTTTCCTGCTTTGTAGTTTGAAGTCCTTTTTGTTATCAGAGAACGCATCGGCGGATGCGTGTCAATTCCGAAACCGGCTGAGCTGGGTTTCTTGTTACACGGAGCTACGCGGCGGCTGCTGCTAGTTACCACTGTTTGTCTTCGTTTGGGTTATTAGCCTCGTCCTGCAATGACCGGAGTAGAGTGGTAAATTAACTACCTACTACCGGCTAGAGTATTCACTTCTGATTCTACCTAAATAGCGGAGCGTAGTGGTGGTCGCAACCACACGTTGCCGTTATGGTGTTTGTAGAAGTTCATATTGAAAAGTGTACACCAACGTTTTTGCTTCTTCGTGTTTAAGGGGATTGTCTAATATTACAAGGGAAAGAACTTTACTTGATCGAGTGACAATCAGTGGATTTACTCTACAAACTCTTTTAAGGTTTTTTGGACCAATGACTTGTGAAGTACTCAAAGATTGATTTAGAGGAACAAGTCAATAGGTTGGGGGTCATTTACAAAGTCCATCTCCACATTATATGGTGTGTATTCTCAAAGGGTTTTCTTTCTGAGATCATAAACCAGTTTGCTATATGTTGTGATAACCATTGTGTTTCGTTTCAGGAAGCTGGACTGATATTCTTTTATGCTTGCTGGAGGAATGTGTACAGCCCCTCAAGGTATTCAGAAGTCTAGAGAGAATTATTGAGAGTAGCCTTATCGTTGGTTGGTGTTATAAAACTTATGCTCTGTCATTTCAGATCCCTTGTCCCTGCTGACCCCTACCCTTCCCCGGTCTCTTTTCATTATTTATCCCTCGCCTGATGGTTCGAACCCCCTGTGTATCATTTCAGGGTGTTGGTAACATCAGGAGGTGGACCCCTTTGTTCATCAATCGGATCCTGTGGAGTAGGCCCTGACACTAGATCACGGGTTAACTGTAATTTTTTAGCTTCTCGCACTTTCTTAATACGAGAAACGTAGCTTATAGTTTCGCCTCTGAGCGCTGCCTTAAAACAATCCCATACAACCAATCTAGAAGCGCTATACTGATTCATGTTAAAAAAATCTCCTACGCATTTTTTAATAAAGCTTACATATTCTAAATTAACCAAGAGTTTCCTATCAAAAGTCAATTTAGTAGCTGGTCTGACAAAGTTGGATATATCTAGTGTTAGAACTAGTGGGTTGTGATCTGACAGGATCTTTGGGAGTTTTTTAATCTCAGCTTTACTTGTCAGATCCCGTACTACTAAAAAGTAGTCTAATCTCACATATTTGTTATGTGGATATGAGAAATATGTGTAGCCAGGATCGTTATGTTTCTTTGCGTCCCATATATCCGTCAGATCATGACTCTGTATCAGCTGATTAATGGCTCTATATACCTTAGGTTTTCGACCAACATAGGTATTTTGCCCAAAGCTTTTGCAGCCTGGCCCTAATGAAATATTCAGATCACCACATACTATGAGTGTTTTAGGCCAAGATGCAAGCTCTATCTCTAATTTTTCGATAGTTGCTGGTTCGTCATAATTCGAGCCATAGATTGAACAAACGGTTATACCAGAAGATAGTGTTGCTATAACCCATCTTCCTTGAGAATCTCCTAGCTTCTGTGTAGGTTCGCCTAAGTATACTTTGGTAATAATCGCAACACCACGGGTATTAGATGTTTGAGATGTACATACACATAGATTGTAACCAAACAGTTTTAAGAGATCTCTTTTATCCCAAGGAAGATGGGTTTCTTGTAGACAAATTATGTCAAAAGAGCCTTGCCTAATAATCTCGCTCAAGCGAGTCCGCTTAGTTTTATCATTTAGACCAGCTACATTCCATGAGCATATTGTTAGCTTCCCCATTGCAGTTTTGGAAGATATTCTATCCAATCCTCTAGCATTTTAAATAGTTTTTTAAAACTGATCTGAGTATAGTTTTCTGTTAAGTTCCATAAGTTTAGAAATATCCTTACTGCTAACTTAAAACATATATCTGTGAATTTAATAGTGATGCTGACATTTTTTTGATTTTTCCTTCCACCCCTTCCCTCAAAACCACCCCTCCATCCCTCCCCCCCTCTGCCCTTCCCACCCAAGTGAGACAACAGACTCTGTGAGAGTCCGTAGTGATGAGCATGCAGCGTGCGACTCAGGCTCCTTTATCGTAAAAGGTAATTCAAATAAATGCCGAGCTACATATTTATCCAAAAAAAAATAAAAAAACCTTTTTGGAACCCAAATCGTTAACTAATCCACCCTTCTATATTCCATTTTGAAGATCAATGTCCCTTTTATAATCCACCACCCAATCAGTATTCAGTATTCTGTATGCATCCACCATACCCCGACAGTTTTTAGACAGTAAATCTGTCCGGTATTTTGCATATGCTGCCTACAGCCTAGTCTGAATAGCATTAGCTTAATTAAATCCTAAAAGTTCTCTATTGCTAACGCTTAGGTGATATTTCATCCAAAAATTCTTTGGCTTTTATTTCCGAAGTAAAAAACTTAGATTGTCCTTCCCAAATCACTTTTAGTCGAGCAGGATTGTTGAGGTACTCTTGGGCCTTTATATCCTGAAATGGCTTGATAAGTTGGCGGAGCCTCCAACGTCTTTCCACTGTAGTGTGGCAGAAATCCGGGCAGACAAAATATGACACCTCATTCCTGATTCTTTTAGACTCGGGTTGGGCCTTCTCAAACACTAATTGGCATAGCAAAAAGTTTCCAAAATAAACCAAAATAGCTCGAGGGTACCCCCCGGGTTTCTGTGGATGTTTCATCGAGAGAGGTACTCGATGGGCTCTCTGGATCTCAGCTGCCCAGTTCCAGCCAGTTAATTCGGGAAGAGTGTCACGCAAAAGATCAATGACAAACAATCTGGCCTCCCCTTCCGGAACCCCTAAAACTCGTAGATTGTTCCTTCGCTGCCGATTCTCAAATTCTTCCAGCTTCCATTTAATATCCGTTAGTTGCTCTTCATGGGAATCTACGCAGCCCTGATGGGTAGCTATTTCTGTTTCATTAGTCATAATTCGGGACTCCACTTCTGTGAGCCTATCCCCAAAAGAGTTACAAGTTTTGGCCAATTTGCGCACTACCCCCTGCATTTTACGCATTGCGGCTTGGTTTTTACGTGCATCTTGTCGTGTTTCTTCTCGATGTGTAGCGATTGCCTGTAAAATAGTACCTACTGCTGGGGCTGATGAGATATGCGATTGATCATTCAAGAGAGTTTCAAGCGGAGTGTTGAGTGGATTAATTGAATGGTCCCATATTAAATCTTTCGAGCCCTGTCTTTTGGCTCTTTTTCTTAGAACGGTCTTAGCTTTGGAATTTGGGGCATCTGACTGCTCTCTGGGACTTTCATCAGTAGTAGCGGAGATATCATCTTCATCATCCGACCACTCGCCCCTTTCGGAAAATGAAAAAAAATCACTTGGATCTTTTTCTGCCTCAAGATCCACTATGTTTGTCAAACGTTCCTCTACCATTAAAACTACGGTTTGAGGCTCCCTGCTTTCTGCCCCCGGTTCTTGCACCAAGTTCCCAGAAAAGCTCAAGCTCTCAGTAGGGCAGGCTGTGATTGTTATTGTATTCTCAGCAGTCGGCACATCTAAACCGATATTGGTGTCTTGATTTTCTGCTGTCATGTTTATTTTACAGTTAGTTTTAAGCATTTCCGTAATATTGTCTGATCTCACCTCCGGGGCCATCAATGAATTACCCTCAGCAACAGCTTCCTCCCGATATTGCTCTGGTGTACCTGCATCATGTTCCACAATGAAAGCGGCTTCTTTCTGTGTTTACACCGCTGCCGGCGCTTGCTCACGCTGCCGCAGATCCCCCGGAACTTTCCCATGTTGTGTGGTGACCGCGGGAGCTAGCTCACTCTGCTGGCGGTGCCCCGGAACAGGAACTGGTTTCCCTGCCTCTCGGAATAGATCCGCTACAGTAGGGCCGATGACACGGGAGACAGCGTCCTTTTTCTTCAGGCTTGAGGAATCCGGTAGGGGAGCTTTCAAAGGCCCTGAGCCAGTACCCGGGATATCTTCTAGTTTTGCCAATTTCGCCGCTCTGGCTTTGGCGGATGCCGACATCGGCGCGGGAGTTGCCACTGGTTTCGTTATGGTTTTTGGAGCCGCCGCCGTTTTAGGAGCCATGTCCGGGTCTCTCAAGCTGCAGCTACTGCCGGGTTTGTCGGGTTTGTCAGGATCGCGTGCCCTGTGCAGGTGAGTGCTCGAATCTGTTTCTCCACCTTGAGCCTCTTTGGTATGCACTAGGTCTGGTGAGGGGTAGGCTCTGCTCGCAGAGCCCGAAGTACCGTCAATCCGATATAGGTGCTGATGGAATATATATGCTGGTGCATTTTTCAATACTTTGTATCGTAATTATTCCAAACCCCATAATAGATGTAAAGTCTGGTACTTCTGGTATTGTCTAACGAAAGAGGGACTAGCTAGCGTTGTTTCTCGGCGTTCTATCTTCTCATTTTAGGAGCCTTAGTCTGTGCTGCACTGCGGTCTGGAGCACGACCGCCATCTTGCCTCCCATCCCACCTCCACTTCATTTGCGGACAGAAAGGGGAACACAAAGTGAATACACAATAATTAAAAATACAAAGAAGAGATGCTGAAAGGCCCAATTACAGCTTTCACATTAGCAGCTCCGAGGGAGTCACTCTGATGAATGCCACCCCCCCCCCCTCCCACTTTATACGACTCTAGGACCTCCAGGAGCCCCCTCCCCCTCGGCTCAGGGCCCCCGCCCGGGCTCAGAGCTGTCCCTCTCTCATGGCTCACCTTCCTCATCCTTGCTTCTGGCGCCCTCCCCTCTCCCCTCTCTCTTCCCTCTCTTCTGTGTCCTCCTCTCACTCCTGTCTCCTCCCCTCTCTCCTCTCTCCTCTCTCGCCTCTGCCCCTCTCTCTCCTCTCTCTTCTGTGTCCTCCTCTCCTCTCACTCCTGTCTCCTCCCCTCTCTCCCCTCTCTCCTGTGTCCTCCCCTCTCTCTCCTCTCTCTTCTGTGTCCTCCTCTCCTCTCACTCCTGTCTCCTCCCCTCTCTCCTCTCACTCCTGTCTCCTCCCCTCTCTCCTGTGTCCCCTCTCTCTTCTCTCTCTACCCTCCCCTCTCTCCTCTCTCTCCTCTGTCCTCCCCTCTCTCCTCTCTCTTCTATGTCCTCCCCTCACTCCTGTCTCCTCCCCTCTCTCCTCTTTCTCCTCTGCCCTCCCTCTCTCCCCTCTCTCCTGTGTCCCCTCTCTCCTCTCTCTCCCCTGTCCCCTCTCTCTCCTCTCTCTTCTATGTCCTCCTCTCACTCCTGTCTCCTCTCCTCTCTCTCCCCTGCCCCCTCTCTCTCCTCTCTCTTCTATGTCCTCCTCTCACTCCTGTCTCCTCCCCTCTCTCCTCTTTCTCCTCTGCCCCCCCTCTCTCCTGTGTCCCCTCTCTCCTCTCTCTCCCCTGTCCCCTCTCTCTCCTCTCTCTTCTATGTCCTCCTCTCACTCCTGTCTCCTCCCCTCTCTCCTCTTTCTCCTCTTCCCTCCCCTCCCTCCCTTCTCTCCTGTGTCCCCTCTCTCCTCTCTCTCCCCTGTCCCCTCTCTCTCCTCTCTCTTCTGTGTCCTCCTCTCACTCCTGTCTCCTCCCCTCTCTCCTCTCTCTCCCCTGTCCCCTCTCTCTCCTCTCTCTTATGTGTCCTCCTCTCACTCCTGTCTCCTCCCCTTTCTCCTCTGCCCTCCCCTCTCTCCCCTCTCTCCTGTGTCCTCTCTCTCCCCCCTCTCCTGTCTCCTCTCTTCTCTCTCTTCTGTGTCCTCTCACTCCTGTCTCCTCCCCTCTCTCCTCTCTCTCCCCTGTCCCCTCTCTCTCCTCTCTCTTCTGTGTCCTCCTCTCACTCCTGTCTCCTCCCCTCTCTCCTCTCTCTTCTATTTCCTCCTCTCTCTCTCCTGTCCCCTCTCTCTCCTCTCTCTTATGTGTCCTCTCTCTCCTCCCCTCTCCTGTCTCCTCTCTTCTCTCTCTTCCATGTCCTCCTCTCACTCCTGTCTCCTCCCCTCTCTCCCCTCTCTCCCCTCTCTCCTGACTCCTCTCTTCTCTCTTTACCGTGTCCTCCTCTCACTCCTGTCTCCTCCCCTCCCTCCTCTGTACTCCCCTCTCTTCTCTCTCTTCTTTCCTCTCCTCTCTCCCCTCTCTCCTGTGCCCTCTCTCTTCTCTGTGTGTCCTCCTCTCTCTCTTGTTCTCCAGTGAGTCACGGCCCTCAGGCGTGAAGAGGGCGCCGGACGCCGGTTCCGCTCCGTCTGCGCAGAATGTTGCTGATTCCTGGAAAAGCCTTGGTCACCGCAAATGATGCGCTACGCATGCCGGTGTGTTGTAATATCTGGTATCCCCTTTGTATTATGTATCCCCTGCTCACCTCTCGGAAATGAAACTCACCCCGGGCAGGTTCAGACAGAAGCAGCCGATCTGTGGCTGCCCGAGGCCCACGCAGCGGCCACCCTAAACGTGCGGCCCTTTATTGCCATTTGGGCACTAACCCACCCCCTCTAGTGCCGGGACTCAGGGAGGAGTCCCCCCTCCTGGCATGCTAGGTGCGTCCCTTCCGGTGCTCCGAGGAATGGGGGGGTATATATGCTTACCCTGACATCCGGCCGTCCTCTGTTTCGTCGGACACGACATAACGGTGCCCGAGGTCGATCTGACAGCTGCGGGGTCGTTTTCTTGTCTGACAGAGCGGCAAGGGTCAGTAGTCATCGGCCGGAGTACGCGACAGGGACAGAAATCATGCTTAAATGCTAAATATGCTGGCAGCTGTTACGCAAGAGCCTCAGTTCCAGGGCAGAGGTTGTAGGGAGAGATGTGGCCTAAAGGTGTGAGCAGCCAGCTAGGGCATTGGGGAACAAAGAGGCAGATTTACAAGCCCCTTGCGCCTCTTTTATGCAGCCGTTGCGTCACTTTTGTGCTGCAGCAGCGGCGCAAAAGATGGGTCATGGTGCGGGGTATTTACAACGTGACGCATCTGGAAGATGCGTCATGTTGTAAAGCCCTGCGCCAGAAGTAGGCGTTCCTGCGTGTGGAGCATTCCGGCGCAGGAACGCCTCCTAAAAGTGGCTCAGTGAAATCTACAAGATAGGCTTAGTTAGTTAGATTGTCCGACTTGTCCGAATAGCTGACTTGCCACTGACCCAATGCACACAATAGGCGACCGAGAGCAGAGGTGCTGGCGGAGCACTCTGTCAGAAGAATCGATAACCCAATCGGGGTTCGGGAGAGGAATCGATAACCCAATCGGGGTTCGGGAGAGGAATCAATGACCCAATCAGGGTTTGGGAAGGACAATCGATAACCCAATCGGGGTCCCACTGTTAGCCGCAGAGAGGGTTGTAACGCTGGCGTTGCACTTAGCTGAGGGTACCCGTCCTGACCTGCATCCATCCAGTCCTAGTCTTTACCTGATCTGAACTTCACCTGTCCTGTCCTGTCCACACCTAAACTATCGGAGATCCTGTTGCTTTATCCCAGCTCGTGGCCAGGGTTGGTCTTCACACCATTCTTGGTAAATATAAATCTCTGTGGGTACGTCGTGTACTGTTTCCCTTTTCTACCCTTCCTATATTTCAATGCTTGAAGACAGTCTCATAAAATCTCTGCATATCTTAACTTTGATCATTTCCTTCTTAATTGGAAAGGCATTAATTGCAAATATATGGACTCTGACGTTTAAGAATTTTCATAGATAAAGTATTAAACTTTTCCTGAGTCTGTGGTTATTTGATATAAGGAATGTTATATACTACCCATTTTCTTGCTAACTCCCTTGATCCCTTAGGACTCGAGGTACCGGCAACAAGGATTGGTAAGTCAAGGTATAGGTTAAGTCCTAAGAGTAAAGTGAATTTTGGATTAGTTGAGTATGATTACTGTGTACCTTAAAAGGTTTTTGAGGTCCTTTTATACTTTTCCATCTCTGACAGAGCGGGACCTCCTTCTTCCCGAGTAGGTGCCGGGTAAGGTGAGGTGTTCTCCCACAGAACGCTGGGTGAGTGATAACTTACAGCTAAATGTTTAAATCCTAAAATTTAAGGGACTCAAATCAGGAGAACTGTATAGCTTCTGAAGGGCATAGAGAATCTCTCTGCCGCCTTGCCAGTTTCTGTTGTGTTGTGTTTTAATCACCATTATACCACATGCGTCTCTCACATTTTGTTGCTCTCTTTCACTCTAGGAGAATCACGAATAGTTGGATAAATACCTGAGAACATTTGGGCTCAAAGTTCTGGTAGGATTAATCCAAATTGTTTACACATTGAGTTTTCACATAATGCAGATGCCTAACATCAACAGGTCCTGAAGAAAGCTTGGACTCTTGGTCCATATAAGCTGAAACATGTCGACCTCAATGCACTGCGCCATTATGTAGTCATTCTTTAAGACTATTTGGCGCTATTTTTAACCTTGACCCTGAGATAATACTCAATAAACATATTTTTTGTCTCAGGAGCCAATTTTATGTATATTTCACCTTTCTTTTTCACGAGCACTGCACTCCATCAGTCCTTCCTTTGAAATACTGTGGTTCAGAAAAGTATTTTTCAAAATCCATCTCCGCATCATTATCAGGTGCGCTGGGAGAGATTTGGGTTTATGACATGTATCCCACATGACGATACTCCACCATAAAGGGTGAGCTGATGGGAATTTTTTCCAACCCAGCATTATCATTGTGATGACATGTTGGTCTAGCGGTCTTTTGGCGCGACACAACACACAGGCAATCATTTGGACCAGGTAACTCTTGTTTGTTTTTTCAATTGGTATAGGGGTTTGAGCTACCGTGGTCGTTAAATATTCCCCTGTGACCCCCCCACTTGCTTTTTTGTAGTATTTAGTGCAACTTCCGTTGCGGGTCTTGTCTACATATCACATTATTCCTTACAGGTCACTGTCCCTGTCACACGCTCAACCAGTTGATATATGTTTTGAGACTCCCCCTTTGTGAACCATGGCCGACTTTGCTGGTCTGGCATTTGATGATGACATGCTGAAGTCAGTCCTAGATGACAATCCCTGTCTTTTAGATTCATTGCCCGAAACTACCAACACAACTAAAGATGAATGGCCCACTCTCCTCAATCTAAATAAAACCCACACACGCACTCTAACACATGGGACCATCATGGCTCAATACCTGAGGGGGAAGTGTGCCCCTACGGGCCTTATTGTTACAAACGCACCAAGGTTGTTCTTGACTGATAAAGAATTCATGCGTGATTGGTCGCTAATTGCGTGGCGTTGCACGCGAGATTGGCTGATATTGATCATCAACACAGCCAAAAGGGTAGCAGATGCTATCCTTGTAGAGATTCAGGTGTTGGAGGGTCAGATTAAGGCTACTTGCAGTACTTTGTTTAAAAAACGTATGGATGAAACCAACAAAGCCAACAAAGAATACAAAGACAACATACTAGCAAGCAAGATGGACAAATTCAAAAAGGATCTAGAACGCTTCTCCCTAGTCAAAGTCTACCCCTACACCAGTGACAACTATGAAGCTCCAGGATTTAATAGCAGAGGTAAACGGTACGGGTCTAACTATTCGACCTCAGGATCCGATTCAAGTGATTCAGAAACACCAAACCGTGCCGGGACTTTGGCTGGACTAGATGGTCAACAACAACGACCCTTTAGACGGGGTGGCCGACGGAGAGGGGGAATGTATAACCAATACCTAGGGAATTTTCAATATCCGGGACCGTGGTGGCATCCAGGTCCGTGGGGGTTTCAACCTCCACCACCGTATGCTCAGCAAATGAATCCATTCGGACAACCCCCCCAGTTTTTTCCTAACCAGTCTTTTTTAGGACGTGGTTGGGGACAAAACCGGGGAAGGAAAAGAGGACAACAAACGGTCCAATGGGATCCCGACATCTCAGTCCCCAACACAAGGAGCAGGAAAGCAGCTCAGCAGTGTCGGGATCTAGACCGACGCGCCTGCCCAAGGAACTACAATCACCGGCGGTCCTGGGCGCGGGACTACATTTCCCAGAGTTCCCGGCGGGGATTCCGGGATATCTGCCGGTAGACCAGGAAGTCCGGCGTCAGTGATTCTTTCAGGATTCCTAGGCAGCGGCTGCTCCTCGGAACGGCGCCTTTCCAGAGGCTCCGTGTGTTCCAGTCTGACCGGTATTTGTGGGAGCGGTTTGTTGGTTATCTGACAGCGCGCTGGCTAGCGTGTGAAGCAATGTTAACATTTTAAGTGATTTCCGATATCGAAGTCACGAAGACTGTTGTGGTTGGAAATTTGCCTCGCGGCTGCGAGGAACTGCTGTGTTTGTTATAGGATATCGAGCTCGCTGCTGCGAGAAAACATTTGGGGATTGCGAGCGTTTCGTTCTTTGTGTATATGCTCATAGAGGTGCAAGCATATTGGTGTGGATACGAACCTTCGAGTGGCGGAGTGCAGGGGGGGATTGTTGGACCTCCACACTGCCGTCACGAACCCAAGGCATAGGGTTCATGAACATGTTGGATTTGTGGCAAAGCAATTACCAAAGCGGAGTGTGGTAGTGATTGAACTACACACTGCCGTGTTTGGGTATTTTTGGCATCAGCAAGGAAAGAAGGACTTCATCTGTTTCTGTTCGAATCAGATAACAGTGTTAAAGTTTCAATTATTGTTTAAGCACGGGAAGTGCCATTTCATTATACTTTTGGGATCCTTTTTACAAACTCAAATGTTCTCACAGTGGGGTAGGTTTAAGTCAGTTATTTTAGGCTTTACGCTTCCCCAACCAGGCTTGATAATAATCCTTTTCTTTTTGTATTAATCAGGAAGGAAGACGGGAGATACAGCAAAGGGTGGTTTAGAGTCAATCGTTTTAAGGTGAATACATGTTGGTATGGTGTTAGTAAGAACTAATGAGAGTAGGATGTAGCCACGTATTAACCTGTGTATTTTTGTCTTTCAGTTTCTTTATCCCTGCTGCCCCTTTCCTTCTCCTCTTTTTTCTTTCTGGGTTTTTTCCCCTTTATGGGGTTTTTTCCCTCGCCGTATCGTCTGAGCACCCTGTGTTTAAACTTCAGGGTGTTCGGTCGGTCCGGAGGTGGAGCATTGTTGCTGCACGTGAATCCTGCGGAGTGCAAAGCCTAACAGAATCACTGACCCAAGAAATACACTCTGCCTGATTCATTTGTAGCAACAATGGCGTCCATGGAGGATGTGTTACAAGCCTTGGTTTTGGTACAGCAGGAGCTGGCCTCCTCAAAGGCTGAGACCAGCGCTTTGCGTGAGAAGGTGGAGCGTTTGAGTGGTAACCCGTTCAACGCTTCTGCATCGTCTTCTAATGTTCAGGTTACTGTACCCCCACCCATTCCATTGGCTACTCCTGAACGGTTTTCAGGGGATCCACGTAAGGTGCATGTGTTTATGACACAGGTGCTCATGCATTTTTCCTGTAAACCGTCCTCGTTTCCCACAAATCATTCAAGGGTGGCATTTTTGATTTCTTATTTAATTGGGGATGCAGCTGATTGGGTGGTACCATTGGTGAAACGTGATGATGCTCTTTTATCTAATTGGGCAGAGTTCGAAAAGGAATTTGAGAGGGTCTTTGACCGAAGAGCCACCACTTTCTGTGCTGATCGTGAGCTGTTGACATTAAGACAAGGTAGAGGAGAGTTGATAACATACCTAACGGCCTTCAATAGGCTGGTGGTAGAAGCATCATGGCCAGAGGAGAAAAAAATATCTTTGTTTTATCAGGGGTTACATGATGATTTAAAGGATGTAGTAGCGCAGGTGGATCCTCAGCCCACTACTTTTGAGGACATGGTAAACCTGGTGTTAAGGTTAGACAGTAGATTAACGGACAGGGGTAGTAATAGGAGACGGTGGGAAAGAGGAGCGTACTTTGTTGAAAGAAACCCTAGGAAAGCATCTGGGGGTATGGACTCTACGTCTGAACCAATGGAGATAGGGGCTCTTAGAGCACCATTGTCTAGAGAAGAGAGAGAAGCCAGAAGGGTACAGGGCTTGTGCATGTACTGTGGTAAGAGGGGGCATTACGTCCGGGAATGTCCTTCTAAACCTAAAGCATCAGGGACTTTTAGTAGGTTTAAGAAAGTCGCGGTGTCTAAAACTGTACCAGAGAACGAACAGAAGGAGGACCGCACAGCGGGAGTAGACGGAGAACAAGCATGGAAACTTACCTCCCTGTCCTCCTCAGGTGATGAGGAAACAGAGCCTCACCTGGTGGTGGTGATGACGTTAGAATATGAGTTAGAAAGATGTCCGGTACTGGTGATGGTGGATTCAGGGGCGACTGGTAATTTTGTAGACGAGGGTCTGGTAAGACGTCTAGAATTGCCTAGAGTCCTTAGGGAGACACCGGAAGATGTGTTGGCAGTGGATGGGCAGCCTTTAACCTCAGGTCAGATAACGGAGAGGACTGGTGATTTGGGGTTATCAATAGTGACGCAAGGGTACGTGCATTCGGAGGTGTTAACATTGAATATCATAGATGCTCCGCAGTACGAGATTATTTTGGGCATGCCTTGGCTGCATAAACATAACCCTGTGGTGAATTGGCAGTCAAAATCTATTCAGTTTGAACCAGAGACCTGTAAGGACCATTTAACTCCTTGTATATCTGCTAATGTCTCCGTGTTAGCCACACCATTTTTGGCAGCCACTGCTGCGGAAAAGGATGTCAAGCTACCATTAGTATACGCTTCTTACAGTGATGTGTTCAGTGAGGTGAAGGCAGAAACTCTGCCCCCTCATCGGGAATACGACTGTCGAATTGATTTAGTGGAGGGGGCATCATTACCATCTTGTAGAGTGTATGCTTTGTCTGTGCCCGAAACCTCCCATCTGAAGCAGTACATTGACCATTATTCTCGATTGGGATTTATACGCCCCTCTCGCTCTCCCGCAGCTTCCCCTCTTTTCTTTATATCAAAGGCCAACGGGGACTTGAGAGCATGTGTGGACTACAGGGCATTGAATAAGAACACCATTCGTAATCGATACCCTCTTCCACTCATTTCAGTCTTGCTCGACCAGGTGAGAGAGGCCAGGATTTACACCCGTTTAGATTTACGTGGGTCATATCACCTGGTAAGAGTAAGGGAAGGGGATGAGTGGAAGACGGCGTTCAAAACACGTTTTGGTTTATATGAATACCTAGTGATGCCTTTTGGGCTTTGTAACGCCCCTGCAGCATTTCAGTTTTTTATAAACGATGTGCTAAAAGAATACGTAGATCAATTTGTGGTGATGTATATAGATGACATCTTGATATATTCTCAAGAAGTTTCATGCCACACGAACCATGTCTGCAAGGTCCTGGATAAATTGAGAGAACATCATCTATATGTAAAGCTGAGTAAATGTGAGTTCGGGGTACATGAGGTGGAATTTTTGGGTGTGAATCTTAGTCCTGAAGGATTACAGATGTCAGAAAGGAAGGTACAGGCGGTGAGGGATTGGCCAGCCCCTAAGAATGTGAAAGAGGTACAGAGCTTTTTGGGGTTTGCCAACTATTATCGTAGGTTCATTGTACACTTCTCCCAAACCGCTGTCCCTATCACTAGGCTGTTAAGGAAAGGGAGGTTATTTGAGTGGACAGTGGAGGCTGAGCAAGCTTTTCAGGCGCTAAAAAAGGCCTTTACTACCGCTCCAGTGTTGGCGCATCCTGTTCTGGAACATCCATTTATCGTGGAAGCTGACGCTTCGGATGAAGCCATAGGTGCGATCCTGTCTCAGAGAGATGTACATACTGGTCAGCTTCATCCTGTTGCCTACTTGTCGAAAAAACTGAGTTCTGCTGAGATCAACTATTCAATCGCAGAAAAAGAACACTTGGCAATAAAAAAGGCTTTCCAGGAGTGGAGACCGTATCTGTGGGGAGCAAGTCAGGCAGTTACTGTGTACACAGATCACCGGAATCTCCAGTATATGTCCGCTGCTAGACACCTTACGCAAAGGCAGATGCGGTGGATGTTATTCTTTTCCGAGTACAACTTTGTTGTAAACTTTCGTCCTGGCTCGGAGAACAGAAAAGCGGATGCTCTTTCTAGACAGGGAATCCCCGCCAGACAAAATGCAGAGGAACAGTCAATAATTCCTTCCACGAAGGTGGTTTGTGTAGTGAGAGCTGAGAAGTTTCTGGAGGACATAAAAGACTCTAGGTCCATGGAATGTTGGGTTCGTTGGGCTTCTGCCAAACCAGACAGGAAGATTAGGCAGGGTTTACCCTTCTATGGAGAGTGCTTGTTTCTGCCTAACATGGAGAATAGAAAGAAGGCATTCAGTTGGTGTCATGAAGCTCCTGCGGCGGGACATCCAGGGATCACAAAGACTGTGAATTTGCTTAGAAGGCATTTCTGGTGGGAGACTCTTGTGAAGGACACCACTCAATGGGTGGGCAGCTGTGAAGTCTGTGCTAGAAGCAAGGGGGAAACATCAAAAAATAAAGGGTTGTTAATGTCGATGCCCACGCCTGATCGCCCATGGTCAAACATTAGTTTGGATTTCATCACAGGCCTCCCAAAAGATCAAGGGAACACCGCAGCACTGGTGGTTGTGGACAATTTGACGAAAATGGGCCATTTCGTACCTTGTGTGAACCTCCCCACAGCTAGCCAAACAGCACAGATAATGGCATCACAAGTTTTTCGTTTGCATGGCATTCCAAGAGTCATTGTGTCTGATAGGGGGCCACAATTCATTGCTCGTTTTTGGAGAGTATGGTGTCGTGCATTGGGCATAGAAACAGCATTATCTACTAGCTTCCATCCACAAACTGATGGACAGACAGAACGTCTAAATCAGACTCTAAAGAAGTACTTGCGATGTTACTCGAAGGAGGCTCATGGGTCTTGGGTGGGGTTGTTGTGGATGGCGGAGATGGCCTACAACAACGCCTGGCATAGCTCCATAGGTATGTCCCCATTCAAAGCAAATTATGGGTATGATGTACGTACTTTGCCGATACATATACCGGAAGAGGTAAACGATCAACCCTCGGTAAAAGAGCGGGTGTTATTGATAAGGAAAATACATAGCACAGTGCAAAAACATTTGCTAAAGGCCAAAGAAACATACAAACGGTGGCAGGACAGACATAGGATACCTGGTCCTCAGTTCGAGGTAGGAGATAAGGTTTGGCTCTCGACCAAATATATTTGTTTCAAGCTCCGAAGCGTGTTTCATCCGCGCTTCATTGGGCATATCCTGTGGTGCGCCGCATAAATCCTGTAGCATACAAATTGAAGTTGCCTAACACTTTACGAATCCACCCCGTGTTTCATGTCCAGTTGCTGAAAAAAGCTCTTACCTCACGCAGAATTGCACCTCCGGTGCTGGCCAAGGATGGGAATCTGGAGTATGAGGTGAGATCCATAAAAGACTCCAAGTTTCGCAGGGGTGTCCTATGGTACTTGGTTTCATGGAAAGGCTATGGGGCGGAGGAGGACTCCTGGGAACCGGTTCACAATGTCCATGCTCCTAGAGCTGTGCGAACATTTCACGACAGATACCCCGCAAAGCCTGGGCCTAGGAGGCGCTTGGGAGGAGGGCGTACTGTCGGGATCTAGACCGACGCGCCTGCCCAAGGAACTACAATCACCGGCGGTCCTGGGCGCGGGACTACATTTCCCAGAGTTCCCGGCGGCGATTCCGGGATATCTGCCGGTAGGCCAGGAAGTCCGGCGTCAGTGATTCTTTCAGGATTCCTAGGCAGCGGCTGCTCCTCGGAACGGCGCCTTTCCAGAGGCTCTGTGTGTTCCAGTCTGACCGGTATTTGTGGGAGCGGTTTGTTGGTTATCTGACAGCGCGCTGGCTAGCGTGTGAAGCAATGTTAACATTTTAAGTGATTTCCGATATCGAAGTCACGAAGACTGTTGTGGTTGGGAATTTGCCTCGCGGCTGCGAGGAACTGCTGTGTTTGTTATAGGATATCGAGCTCGCTGCTGCGAGAAAACATTTGGGGATTGCGAGCGTTTCGTTCTTTGTGTATATGCTCATAGAGGTGCGAGCATATTGGTGTGGATACGAACCTTCGAGTGGCGGAGTGCAGGGGGGGATTGTTGGACCTCCACACTGCCGTCACGAACCCAAGGCATAGGGTTCATGAACATGTTGGATTTGTGGCAAAGCAATTACCAAAGCGGAGTGTGGTAGTGATTGAACTACACACTGCCGTGTTTGGGTATTTTTGGCATCAGCAAGGAAAGAAGGACTTCATCTGTTTCTGTTCGAATCAGATAACAGTGTTAAAGTTTCAATTATTGTTTAAGCACGGGAAGTGCCATTTCATTATACTTTTGGGATCCTTTTTACAAACTCAAATGTTCTCACAGTGGGGTAGGTTTAAGTCAGTTATTTTAGGCTTTACGCTTCCCCAACCAGGCTTGATAATAATCCTTTTCTTTTTGTATTAATCAGGAAGGAAGACGGGAGATACAGCAAAGGGTGGTTTAGAGTCAATCGTTTTAAGGTGAATACATGTTGGTATGGTGTTAGTAAGAACTAATGAGAGTAGGATGTAGCCATGTATTAACCTGTGTATTTTTGTCTTTCAGTTTCTTTATCCCTGCTGCCCCTTTCCTTCTCCTCTTTTTTCTTTCTGGGTTTTTTCCCCTTTATGGGGTTTTTTCCCTCGCCGTATCGTCTGAGCACCCTGTGTTTAAACTTCAGGGTGTTCGGTCGGTCCGGAGGTGGAGCATTGTTGCTGCACGTGAATCCTGCGGAGTGCAAAGCCTAACAAGCAGAGCAACAACACAGAGACGATCGGGACCTAACTGTGAACCTTAGTTCCCGTAACCTTACACCTGTTGAACAGACAGTTCTGGGAAAGGGGATAGGATTCGTCCCTACAAACAGAGACCCCTTTTTGATCAGGACTGAACTTGAAAAATATTTCCGCAAAGTACGCTTACATTTTTTCTTTAAGAACAAAACTGAACTTTCTTACAGCGGTAAAGACGAACCCACCAACACCGGGTTGCGACCTAAATCTACCTTTACCCCGATGAGCCATCAAGTACCATCGCTTGTAACTACTTTTGAACAAGCAGTCAGACATGACGTCGCACTAATGCAAGACACGGAGGTTCGAACATTCCAAAACTTTTCCAAATCAGAAAGACAGGCTCTCACCAGTCTCACTAAAGATCTGACCATCATAATAAAACCGGCGGATAAAGGGTGAGCGACGGTAGTTTTAGATGTGGCCCTGTTAGAACCGGCTGTCTCCAGTTGGCAGAGGTACACACTTCTGACAAATAGGGACAAACCTTTTCTAGTCAGGGCAACGGGATCACACCCTTCGATAACCCCTGCTCACCCCCTCGGTAGCTTGGCAGAGAAGACAGGCTTATCTCAGAGGCTGTGTGTTAAGCATTTATGACCACATACAGTAATAAAGTGAATACACTACAAATGGACACGACACCGTAGTATTATAAAAATAGGTATTTTTATATAAGGCTTAGCACAAGACCAAATAACGACAAAAATGTACACAATCTTAATAAATACTCTGGGAAGGGAAAAAGGATAGTTCAAAGGTAGTTTCTTCTTTAGCACAAAAGTCTTTAGTATCAAGGCAAATCTTCTTCTTGGCAATACAGTTCTTAGCAACAGGGTAACCCACACGGGGGCTACACGACGTCGAGGCAAAGTTAATCCAAAGGTTCGGCATCGACCGCAAGGAGCGCTACGTCGAGCCTGGAGTCACACGGACCCCCCACAACACAGTACCTTTGGAAAAGGAAGCACACGATGATCAGCGGCGTCGAGCAATCCGGCGTCGCGTCTTCGGTGTCGATCAGGCCTCAGCAGGCGTCGTTGTCCATGATGCGGTTGCAAAGTGTGAGCAGCGCTCACGGCGTCGAGAGGGCACGAGGGCGATGCGATCAGCAGCAGTGCAGACACGAGGTCCCTTGGAGCTGGAGCCGTACTCCCACTCACTGGCGTTGCTGCTGGGGTCGTTCGGGCCCGGCGGCCGGTCGTCGAGGAAGCGGGACACTGGGGCCGTTACCCACTACGTCGAGCTGGATTTGGCGACGTCCGTCGGCGTCGAGATTGCTGGCTCTTTCAGAGGGGCTGGATTCACAGGTGTCAGCAAATAGCACTTTAAGCAGATGAAGTCCTTTAGCCCTGTGACTTCAGCAGGAGACTGGCACTCTTCCAGTCCTTGGAGATTTTCTTAGCAAGCATGAGAGTACACACACAGTTCCTCTCTCCTGGTTCCTTGGCAAAAATAAAGAAGCACTGCAGGATTCCCCCCAGCAAACAGCACACTGGCAGAAGGGGTAGGCAAGTCCTCAGATCAGCAGGCCTCTTGTCCTTGGTTACAGGGTTCCTTGTCAGAAGTGATCTAAATTCTTGGTTCAGGGGTCCTCCTCTTATACCCCTTTTTGGCTTTGATCCCTTTGTCCATGCCGGGGACTTTCCCAACATCCTGGGTCTGTTGTGGGCGTAGCCAGGCAGAAGTACCTGGTTTATTCACTGAGCAGGGCTGGGTCCTCAGACGCCCAGCAGGAGGTGGAGCCAGTATTGACACTGGCAGGAGCAGAGCTATCGGCCTCCTGGCAGGAGGTGGGGCTAGGATCGTCCATGGCAGGCACAGAGCCATCAGCCGCTTGGCAGGAGGTGGAGCCAGCATTGTATCAGGCAGGGCAGGCTATCAGCAACTACTCTCCCCCTACTCTCAACGCAAATGTCCCACTCATCCCACACTGACTCATCCAGACCTGTGGAGCCACCCAGCTCCTGTCACACACACGCAAGACCAGCAGAAACCAGATATGGTTAGACAAGAAAATAGACACTTTCTAAAAGTGCTATTTTCAAACCCAGAGTCCAAAAACCATCCACACCAACGGATGCGTAATTAAACCCCGAGTTCAGGGATACCAAACTCGACATTGCACCATGCTCCCCGAGCCAACTAGGATCATAGCATTAATAATCCCGGCGACCCATTCTAACTAATGGAGAGCAGGCTACCACGCAATAGTGAAGAATGAAGATGGCTGTAATTCACTATTAGGACATGCCAACTTGGTCAGGCGTATCCTACCTTATACTTACAATGCACCCTGCCCGTAGGCCTACCATAGGGGTGACTAACATGAAGTCAAGGGAAGGTTTGAGGGGCTGGCAAGTAGGTATACCTGCGCAGCCAGCGTGACAGTACAAGACTGCACGTGGGTCTCGCAATGACCGACCCGTAGACATTCTTTTACGAGGCCGCTCTTGTGGGTGGCACAACACGTGCTGCAAGCCCACGAGCAGCATTTGCATTTACAAGCCCCGGCACTCCTGGTGCACTAGACTAGGGACTGACAGTAAACCAAATAAGCCAAACATGGATACAATCGATACATCAATTTAACATCGGGAGCACTTGCACTGTGGCACTGATCAGCAGTGGCACGGCGCCCAAAGCATATACCAGCAAAACATCGAAAAACAGTGGAGGCAAACAGAAAAAATGGAGGAGAGACTCAAGCCAATGATGTCAGGTCTAACAGGCCCAATATCGACAAGAATGTCTACGACAACTGGACAACCAACAATTCTACCGACGTCTATCTGAGGACCCTACGCCACGTCTACTTTCTGAGATTAAGAACTTGGTGGATGAGGGATTGAATGAAGGGTGGATCACATCTCAGGAAGCCAGATTGTTGGTAACAGAGAATCCTGTCATTCCTGGTTTCTACTGTCTACCAAAAATCCACAAGGCCACCAGACCACCACCTGGGCGTCCCATCATTTCTGGGATTGGCTCTCTTTTAGAGCCTCTCTCCACCTTCGTAGATGTCTTTCTTAGACCCCTCGTAAAGAAAATGCCAACATACTTGGAAGACACGGCTGACGTCCTCAGATTGTTACCCAGTGTAGAGTACAATGCTGAGACCGACTTACTAGTCAGCTTCGACGTTGAGTCTCTCTACACTTGCATACCCCAGCAAGACACCTTGGATACCATCAGACACCTCCTGTCGTTAGAAAAGTTGGATAGTATCACTCCTGTGAACTTCATCCTTGCATGTGCTGACTTAGCTGAAATAGCAATGAAAGAAAACTTTTTCAAATTCGAGGAACAATTTTTTCTCCAAATCTCCGGGACTTTGATGGGGAGCGTTTTTGCCCCAAGCCTCGCCAACCTCTATGTCCATCAATTCGAACAAGACTATATTCTCAACCATAGTAATCCATTCTTCCATCAAGTGGTGCTATGGAAGAGATATATAGATGATATTTTGATGGTATGGCGAGGGACTGAGAGAGAGATTGAGTCCTTTCATCAATGGCTGAATGAGCGTAATCAGTATCTCAACTTTACGTTGGAACACAGCCAGGACAGACTTTCCTTTTTAGATCTGTCCATTTTTCCAGAAGCAGGTGGTTTGCAAAGTGAACTATTTTGTAAACCTATGGCAAGAAACTCCCTACTGCTTTTCAATAGCCACCACCCACGCTCCTTAAAAGAGAACCTCCCAATAGGACAATTCCTCAGAGTCAGGAGGAATTGTTCATCCCAGACATTATTCAACAAACATGCTACTACCCTCTCTACCCAACTGCAGGAGCGCAAGTATCCTTCACACCTTGTGAAAAGAGAGTGGAAACGAGCCTCGAACAACAACCGCGAGGCTCTGCTGGACAGACGTCCACCCAAACCACCTCTTGAAAGATTAACATTTGTCAGCACTTTTAATGCACAATCCAACAGACTCCAAAAATCAGTGCGTAAACACTGGGGTATTCTGAACACCACGGATGCTAACATCCCTCTACCCCTATTCTATTTCAAAAGAGCACCCAGCTTACGTGATACATTGGTCCACACAAGACCAAGGATGCAGAACATCGAGAGACCGACAACTCTGTGGGATCTACCTCCGGTTACTGGTCATCATCCATGCGGATCATGTAGTGTTTGTCCCCAGACCAGCAAAACCAATTCGATAGATCTAGGGACAGGGAGGACCTGGGTTCTCAGAAAACACACAAATTGTAACACAGAAAATGTTATTTACATGATCACTTGTCCGTGTTCCCTCAGATTCATTGGATACACTACTCGAAAAATTAAATTAAGAATTGGGGAACATAAGAGCACCATTCGGTGTCACAAACAGGTGACAAAACTCACCAGTCATTTTCTGAATTGCAAACATACAGCAGATGAAATGAGATGGGTTGTTCTAGAACATCCTTATATTCCCTCTCATATAAGTGATGTATCAAAATTTCTTTTAAAAAAAGAACAGAAGTGGGTCTTCCAGCTCCAAACGGATTCTAAGGGGCTTAACGATGATATACCGTGGGCGTCTCTATAACTGACACCTGCTTTCAATCGTTTAACTGTACTGTACACATTTTTGCCTCAAATCATATGTGATAGTTTTTTTTTGGGGGGGCATTGAATAATATATATGTATTCCCATAACACACTGTCACAACTCGAGTAGTAACTATTTTACTATACAGATATATTAGTGTATTACATCCTGATTCCACCTATGCCCACCTTATACATGAGCTCTCACTCTTACCCCTCCAATTTGTGAAGGGCATAATGAGGGTATACCACAACACGCAATACACAAGCCCACTCGGTGCCCTAGAACCACAAGCTCAGCTCTGTTCTATTCAATGACCTGATCTGTCCAAATCCCCATTTATTTCAACATTATATTTGGGAAGCAAATGTAGCGCACAACCCATTCATTTTTACCACATATATTCAAATCCCCATTTATTTCCATACCAATTTTGGGAATTAACTGGAGCGCGCTATTTATTTTTTCATACTAACCGCCGCAAGTGGAGCCAGCACGCATGCGCGATTCCCTCGCTCTCTCTAAAGACACTAGCGCCACATGAATAGCCAGCGCGCATGCGCGAGCCCTGCTATTCCTTCGCGCCTGCGCACCGCGCAGGGCTCCGCTGCTTCACGCATGTGCCGGCGTGAAACAATAACAAACCTGACGTCTGCACGAGCGCGTAGATACATAAACACGGCCCCTTTCACAACTGATTGCTGGCGCATGCGCAGTAGCCTCGCGCTATGTTCCACTCCTCGGCCAGCTGTAATCAATTACCCTATGAACTCGGATATATAAGGAGCAGGCAGGCGCAGTTCCAATTACCTCCACTCCTGCTCGGACGCTGGCCCTCGAGGTACCGACGGACAGTTAGGGCCCCTTGACCATTTGACCATTTTATCACTTTACAAGAAGGGAGTTGTGCCTTTTTCTAGTGCTTTTAATATTTGGATACTTAGCTTTCATGCAACAACTTATCAGAGCCCAACAACTTGTCATAGAGCCATTAGGCTCTTGGCTTACATTTCCTCTATTAGACCTAGAGGATGTCTTTCTAAATTGGAGTTTTTTTAGTTCCTATTTCAAAAATTGGATTTGCATTTTCAATCATTGCCATCTCTATGCTTAGTCATTACCATGCTTTCCTTTGGGGTTGAGTCTCCTTTTTAATCAACTGGTATTAGTCAGTAAATAATTTTGGATTAGTTGAGTATGATTACTGTGTACCTTAAAAAGTTTTTGAGGTCCTTTTATACTTTTCCATCTCTGACAGAGCGGGGCCTCCTTCTTCCCGAGTAGGTGCCGGGTGAGGTGAGGTGTTCTCCCACAGAACGCTGGGTGAGTGATAACTTACAGCTAAATGTTTAAATCCTAAAATTTAAGGGACTCAAATCAGGAGAACTGTATAGCTTCTGAAGGGCATAGAGAATCTCTCTGCCGCCTTGCCAGTTTCTGTTGTGTTGTGTTTTAATCACCATTATACCACATGCGTCTCTCACATTTTGTTGCTCTCTTTCACTCTAGGAGAATCACGAATAGTTGGATAAATACCTGAGAACATTTGGGCTCAAAGTTCTGGTAGGATTAATCCAAATTGTTTACACATTGAGTTTTCACATAATGCAGATGCCTAACATCAACAGGTCCTGAAGAAAGCTTGGACTCTTGGTCCATATAAGCTGAAACATGTCGACCTCTATGCACTGCGCCATTATGTAGTCATTCTTTAAGACTATTTGGCGCTATTTTTAACCTTGACCCTGAGATAATACTCAATAAACATATTTTTTGTCTCAGGAGCCAATTTTATGTATATTTCACCTTTCTTTTTCACGAGCACTGCACTCCATCAGTCCTTCCTTTGAAATACTGTGGTTCGGAAAAGTATTTTTCAAAATCCATCTCCGCTAAGTATGGGCGGAAAATCCGTTCCGCTCGCGGATTTTGCGGATTTTCGGTAAATTCGCAATCCGCGAGATTCGCGAATTTCCCGCAAAATCCGCGAGCAGCGGATTTTATGGCTTGCTCGCACTGTTCGCGTGAGTTCGCGGCTTCCCAGTTCAACTTCGCGCCCCGCGAATAAGCGCTAAATTGCAGAAATACGATCTTAGCAAAACTGAAACTACTTACCAGGTTCAAAAGTTCAAGCTCATCATTAGTAGCCATTTCCTGTAGTGCTTCCTGAGGGGCCCCTCCAGAGTTCAGTTGCCTACTTGCAACTATTATGTGACCCTGCTCTGACCCTCAGAATAGTTACACATATGCCACAAAGGTCCTGAATTACAGCTAAGGGAGACAAGCAGGAGCCAGGCTGGAAGTTCAAATCCAGTGACACATTAATCAGCCCCTAATTCATTATTGTCAGTTGGGGCAGGGCAGGTGTTGTAACTAATTTTGCAACAATGAAAGCACTTAGCAAGTGCAAAAGATCACTAATCAGGAAGCACTAAGGAAGCAGGTGCCAGCTAAAAAAATATTCTGTGACACATTAATCAGCCCCAAATTAATTCAGGTCACTTGAGGCAGGGAAGGTGTGCTTTGCTTTGCCACAATAATGTACACTGGACAACCAGAGGGTGCTGTGATGAAACAGAGGGTGGCATGGGTGGGCCAGAGGGTGGCATGAGTAGTCAGAGAGTGGCAGTGGTGACAGAGGGTGGCAGTGATGAAGAAGAGTGTCCCAAACAGGCTGGACACGTAGAAACAACAAGTTCGCAAAATTTGCAACCCGACAGGTAAGTTTGCGTTTGCGAAATTGTACAAAACCCTCGCGAACTGGCAGAAACCTGCGCGAACACACAAAAAAAAAATCCGCAAATTCGCGAGAATTCGCGGATTTTGCGGATTGCGAGTTCGCAAATCCGCAAAATTTGCGAACGCGAGATTCGCAAAATTCGCCCATGCTTAATCTCCGCATCATTATCAGGTGCGCTGGGAGAGATTTGGGTTTATGACATGTATCCCACATGACGATACTCCACCATAAAGGGTGAGCTGATGGGAATTTTTTCCAACCCAGCATTATCATTGTGATGACATGTTGGTCTAGCGGTCTTTTGGCGCGACACAACACACAGGCAATCATTTGGACCAGGTAACTCTTGTTTGTTTTTTAAAGTGAATAATAACCTGATTTAGCAAAAGGGTCACCTGTTCAAAGTGTGTATGTTTATGGGCCCAGGTGAGTATGATAATTGAGCAGGTGAACCCACGCGCTATCACAGGCGAAGGCTCACTACACTTCTTGCACCGTCACACCAATTCGGAATTGAAGCATTGCCTTAGGTATCCCTGGGCATATAGGAAGGCCAGACAAGAAGCCTGGGGGCTACGGAGCAGGTGCCTCTTCTCTTAGCGTAGTATATGTCAGGCTGCATCACCTCACCTAGGAAGCAAGTACTTCTTTGGGTGTTGGGTTGGACCCAGACAGGACGTTAAGTAATAATTGAGCTATGCTAACTGCCGGTGGAACCTCATTTTATCGGGGAGCGATTGAGCGCTGCAGGTGGCCATTCCTTGCTTGAGATAGGTGATATCTTGTTGTTCCTAGGAAATCAGCACCAGCGTATCGTTCCAATGCGCCCTGGGCCCTCTGATCTAAATCTGGACCAGCTCCCCGTTTTTTACTGGTCACAGGTGGAAGGGGGTCCCAGGACGTCCGAAATTCCAATTCCTCCATTTTGGAGTCTCTGCTGCCACAAAGAGCACTTGGCTTCGTGGGGAAGATCCCACAAGAAAGGACATAGAAAGAAGACCGAACACACAAAGGAAAAGCATGGGCCATCTTGGAATGGTGTACAACAACAGTAAGAAATAAAAACTACATCAAATCTACATTGTTAAGAGCCATGAGATGCTGCTAATGCAACAGCGTATATTAAAGTATAGTAAATTAACCATAAACAGGGCGTTAAAAGGCCCCCTACTAAATTGGCAGCCAGCATACAAGGGCTAACTCTCACACAATTGACACTATAAACAGCTCCCCTCTTCTAATTTGGCTAATAACTAGTACGGCAGGCTTTTTGTTAATGCTAACTCCGACTCATTCTTTCTACTGGTCTGCTGGAAAGCGGCACTCTGGTCTGCAGTGACCCTCTCTAATGACCTTCTTCTAAAATTGGAGTTATGCTGACTCGGTCATTTCCTGCTCATCTGGATTGCCGAAACTTGTCTGAGCGGACGCCCTGTCCTGGTGACTGATGAGCAACATTCTCGAGTGACCTACCTCAGTCGTTTTAGTTCCATCACGCCTTGGTACCTGGAGATCCATCCTCTCAACTGCCAATAAGTCCTTTCCCTACCCAACCATCATGTCGAGCCCTGACCTATCTGTGTCTGGGGAAAACTCCTGTACTATAGTCTATCCCCCAAAGCTCTCCAAAACCGCCACTATATCATTCAAGCACGCTACCCTAAAAAGACACCCTGAGACGCTGATATCCAACCTGCGTTACAGCGCGGACATCGGCACAGTCATTAAAGACCTTATCTTCTACTCCAGAAGAACTGCCTCCTGACGAAAAACCCTTGCACACCTTCTCAATATTCTATTAACCAGGAACATTCCACACGGCACCAGCTCACAATAGCACCCTCCCCAACCTTGCGAGCTGACCTCACCATCACCCTCTACAAAAATGGCATTGTTCTAATCCAAGCCTCAACCTACAACCTCAATACATTCTCAGACCTTTTCGCCTTCCTCCGAAACCATGTGCACAACTCTGATAGGGTAACCAACACCTGCACCAATGACCCACCATCCTGCCAACCTAACAAGCCTAGCCATCCGCATACCAGCCATCCACGAGCCTCTCTCTCAGTTCATCCTATCCCCCTCAACATGTCTGCTGTCGCTGGCTCCTCCCACCTGGTGCCCCCCACTGACGGGGAGATTGATACGCTCCCGATGTCCCCTGTCCCTGAGAGAGCTAGCCCTCTAATGGCTCCCACCACTGTTCACCCCGACCATTATAATTCATCCCCCGGCACCTATAACAGAACCACCCCTAGATCTCCAAGCTCCTCCCCGCCAGCCATCCACCAAAATCACAAGCTAGGTACTCCTCCTCCAAAGACACGAGAGCCTGCTCAAGCTAATCCTTCTCCCCTTCCACCGTTACATACCCCCCTGGCTGGTCCTGAAATTTTGAACCCCTGCCGTTTAGCACCCCCAGTTTATACTGATCTTGAAACTCTGCACTCCAGAGTGGCTAAACACACCCAGAGCATTCATAGCTCCATTCTGGACCTTATGAACCTCCTTCACCTTGCGGAGATCTCACTTGCTAACCTCAAGCCACTGCATACTTCCCCCCACCGCACACCGAGCTTCCCAAGCACCCAGTTCCGCTACCTCTGAGACATCTTCGCCCAAGCAAACAACCCTGCCTCCTCTCTGAGGAGGAATCCCGAGCTCTCGCACTCTCTCACAATGCTCCTACCACCTCCTCTAATCCTCTAGACCTCACGGGAAATGAAATCCTAGCCATCCTCCAAGACTACAACTCTATCACAGCCATCCCCCGTCCGCTAGATACGAGTCCCGAACAACCCATCAGCACGGTCACAATCAACCCCAACAGGCCAGCTACCCTCCATAACAGAAGTGTGGTAAAAAGCAACCTTGCGCCTATATTTCTATCCGCCCAGACTCCTGACACTCCTCCAAACACCCCCCTATCTGGTCTTTTAATCAACTGCCGTTCAGCAGTCAAACATGGCGCTGATGTTGCTGACGTCGTCCTGGACAAAAACCTAGACCTAGCCACATTAACTGAATCTTGGCTAAATGAATACTCTTCCCTTTGCCTGGACTTATTAGTCCCGCCCAATTACAACATCGCCAGACTGGATAGACACTCCAACAAGAAAGGAGGAGGCATTGCCTGCATCTACAGATCCTCCCTGCTTGTCACAGAACTCTTAACGGACATCACCGACTCCTGAGAATACCTCGCACTCTCCTTCTGCAGCAACTCATTACACCTTTGTAACTTGCACATTTTTTACCACCCCCCAGGCTCCAACGACTCTTTCACTGATCACCTCTTGAAAATCATGACAACAAAGATTTCCTCCAATGCCACAGAGGTTTTCCTGGGTGATTTCAACCTGCACTGGAATGACACTAAAGATCCCCACGTCAACGCCATCAAAGACCTCTTAACCGACCAAGCCCTGACTCAAGCCTGCTCTCTGCCACCCACTCAAAAGGGGCCATCCTTGACTGGATCATTTCGAAGGAGTCTGCTGTCAAGCTTATCTCCATAGACCCCTGTGACTGGTCTGACCATCACTCCATCTCTTTCATTTTACCCGGGACCCACAAGACAAAGACGTCTCAACCGGTGATTCCCAAAAGCTGGACCAGAGACACTAAGAACCTCGGCCTTATGAAACTTGAGGCTCGCTGCAAATCTGACCTTCTTCCCCTCACTCATAACCGTGGTCAGCGACCTCAATGAGCATTACTCATCGCCCATTTCAAACATTCTGGATGGCCTTGCCCCTCTAAAACTAAAAAGAACACAAATCAAAGACAGAAACCCTTGGTTCACTGGCTCCCTCAACACGGAGAGGTTATCCTTACGGCAATCTGAAAGAAACTGGAGACAACACCCCTCTGCAACGCATTTAAAACTTCTCTGCCAGGCAAGAAACGCCTACTACAAGCACATCCTCAATTGCAAAAAAGAATATTTAAGATCGGAATTGGGGAACACCAAGAATAGACCCCAAAAGCTCTTTGAACTCAATTTCTAATCTAATAAACTGGCTAAAACACCGAAAGAATCCCCCAAATCGCTAATATCATCAGATGATTTCTCCTCCTTCTTCGCTGATAAAATCACGGCATTAGGAATTGAGCTCAGTACCCACCACCTACTCCCAACCCCCTCCTGTGCTGCCCCATTCTTCTGCACCAACCATCCTGGCCTTTCCTAAAAACCAAGCCAGCTGGACTGACTTCGAATACTATAACGAAGACTCCATCTCAAAAATCCTCTCTACCTTAAAACCAAATAACCACTTCAATGACCGGCTACCTTCCAACTGCATCGCTGCTGCCTCCCAATCCATCGTTCCTTGCTGGACTGCAATAATCAATGCCTCTCTCCAGCAGGGCTTGATCCTGGATCCTTTGAAAGCCGGCCAAGTCCTCCCCATTTTGAAAAACCTTCACTGGACCCAGCCTCCCCTGACAATTTCAGACCTATCTCCAATATCCCGCTATTAGCCAAAGTATTGGAGAAGTGTGTACAACAGCAACTAAGTCAGCACATCAACAACTTCCACCTACCTGATGACTTCCAATCTGGATTCAGACCAGGGCACAGCACCAAAACTACTATGCTCCACATCGTGGACGATGCCCTCCAAGCTCTAGACCAAGGCAAGACCTGCCTTTAAATCCTCCTAGATCTTTCCTCCGCCTTCGATACGATCAACCATGAAAAACTACTTGAACGCCTTAAACTCAGGATGGGTCTGGATGGTGTGGTACTAGAATGGTTCAGGTCCTTCCTCCACAAATGCTCTCAGAGATTCCTTATAAACTGCAAACTATCAGCTCCCACCCCGGTCATGGTCGGAGTCCCCCAAGGTTCAACCCTGTCCTCCACCCTCTTTAATCTTTACCTAGAGCCACTCACTGAAGTTCTCCGTACCGCCAACATCTCCTACCATATGTATGTGGACGATACCCAAATATACATCAATATCTCTTTGCTCTAGGAGATCCTCTCCCTGAATGAGACCCTGAAACTGACTGTCCAATGGCTAGCTGCTAACCAATTCAAACTCAACGCAAAGAAAACAAATTTCTCCTAATCTCCCCTTCAAAAGCCAACCCGGAGATTCAGATGTGGATCAAGGCCATCACAACCCTGAACTGCCCGCCGACCATTGTGGACTCTGCCAAATCCCTGGGCATAATCCTCGACTGTAACCTGAACATGCAAGACCACATTAACTCTATGGCTAAAGCAGCCAGATTCCACCTGAGCTACCTGTGGAAGCCGAAACTTTTCATCAATGCTCCAGACTTAAAAATGGCAGTTCAAGCACTCATCATCTCTAGACTGGAATACGACTGTTCCACCCTCACAGGATTACCCAAGATCTCCTTAGTGCCTCTAAAAGCCTGCCTCAACGCGGCCGCCAGACTTCTTACAGGCACCAGGAAGTTTGACCACATCTCGCCACACATGAAAGCGCTGAACTGGCTCACTCTAGAGGTCAGAATTCAGCTGAAACGGGCATTCACTATACACAAGGCCCTATACACAAACTCCCCTGCTTATCTGGCACAGAAATTAGTGATATCCGGAGGAAGCAGGAACTCCTGGTCCGCTAGAAACCTCCTGCTCCAACCTGCCTCCTTTCAGAAAAAAATTACCTACAACAGGGCGTTCACCGGAGTAGCAGCAAGAATTTGGAACTCTCTCCCACCTTCCATCCGAAAAATCCCTTCTCCAGCACATTTGAAAAAGGAGGCCAAAACCTTCCTCATGGGTAAATTCCTCGCCTAAGGCCTGCCCTCAACCACCACATTGTGCCGGACTAATCTAAGACTACCGCTTTCCCAGATCACCAACTCCCCACGCCGAGAACTTATGGGACCTTTGTTTGTTACTGACTCTGACGGTAATTGTAACCATACATCTTGATCTTGTATGATTCTGCACTTTAAACCTTTTGTTTGTTAACACTGTATACCATGTAAAGCACTCTGATACCCTCACAGGTCAAGTTTGCGCTCTATAAAATATAAAAATAAATAAATGATAGCTTAGGTCCTGATAGTGCTCACATACTGGTCCAGTGGCTACCAGGCCATCGCATCCCAGGTTGGGGGGGTTAACCCTGTTAAAACCTAGGGTGGAGTAGGAGGGTATGGGACTGGTGCTTAGGAAACCCTGACGGAGTAGGGGAGATGCTGGCCGTAGACCCAGAACTTTATCACTTCTCCCCCACCAGTGGTATTAAAAGTATACCCAATTTTGACCATGTGAACAACACTTAAGAAGGCTTGGGATATCAATTTCACCTGTCCGCTGAGCTACAGCGGGCTGTTCCGTTGGGGGAAAACTACAGCAGAGACTGGTAGGGGGAGGTCCCCCAACACATCCTGGCCATCCACTTTGCTGTTCACAACAACTGCGCATGTGGGAATCCAATTACCTGTGTACAGTTTCAGACACGCAGTATCATTTCAATTAAACAATCGCTGTAGCTGCAAGTTGCAAACAGGAGATTCCCCCAAGGTCAACTGGTCACAGTATCAGCATCAAAGCTGCCTGGGAAGTCTGGGTGCAGTCACCACAGATCAAACTGAACAGGCAACAGCCTGGCAGGAAAGGAGGGATGTTGAATTGATTGCCCACTTAGCAGCAGGACTATTGCACAGGAGGATGGAGGATGCTTCCAGGGTCATGGGTGGTGTGGCAGCAATGCTAGACGGGCAGCTTATGCTGGGTTGGAGGTACCGCATCACCAACCAGAAGGGTGCCAAGTGGCAAAAAACAGTAAATAGGTGTAAGTTATGTGTGTCTCTGGCCTTACAGCTGTGTGGAGCCAGTCTCATTTTGAGGTACACCCAGGTGCAAATTGGCTTCTTTTTAAGGTTCTCATGACCAATGCGGTTTGTGGTATCTCCCAGCGGATGCACTGAAGGTGTACTGTAGCTAAACATGAATATTGGTATCTGGGATTCCGACACTTTTGCGAGTTTAAGCATCCAGGGTCAGAGATGGTTAGTGTGGTATGTTCACCAGAAAGTGGACCAACAATGTCCATGGCAACATCCTCCCAGGGTCCATAAAATCTTCAGAAGAGAAGGTTTCCCAAAAACTTTCTTGACTGACAGTGGTCCTCAATTTTGTTCAAAACGAATGGAAAATTATCTAGAGTCATGTGGAATTTTTCATTAAAAATTTTCAATTTATCATCCAGAAACAAATGGTACTGTTGCAAGATTCAATAGGGTGATAAAGGAAAATATTCAATTGTCTAGAGTTAATTCTTTAAATTGGAAAGAAGAACTACAGAAGTGTATTCTTGCTCATCGTTTCTCTCCTCACATCTCTACTGGGAAGCCACCTTTTGAGTTATTTAAAGGTAGGACTCCTAATACCAAATCATGCCCAGGCTGGATGATTTGGGGTAAAGGTATTAAAGATAATAGTGTGGGTAATTGGTGAGAGAGAGAAAAAAGATTACAACTAAAAAACAAAGAAAATTATGATGGAAGGAATAGTGTCAAACAGTTTGTTGCTAAAGTTGGTGACATTGTTAGAGTTAAAGCACCTGTTGGCACGTTGTCATGGTCGAAATTTACAAAACCTTTTCGTGTGATAACATTTTTTTAAAATGCTGTGAAATTACAGGATGGGAGGATTTGGAATCTTAGGGCCAAATGTATCAAATAACAGTTTTGCGATTCTCAAATAGTGATTTTTAGCGAATCGCTATTTGAGAATCGCAAAACGCTATGTATGTAGGATTAGCAAATAATTTTGCGAATCCTACATATTCCTTAATTTCAAATCGCAAATTGTGATTCGCTATTAAGAAATACCTCCCAATTCATTCCTATGGGCGTAGAGGCCCATAGGAATGAATGGGAAGACATTCTCAATTTGCGACTCTCAATTAGAGAATCGCAAATTGAGAATGCTATTTCAAGGGTGCCAAAAGAACACCCTTTTGCACCCCTGAAATGTGCATATGTGAACATGTGGCACACGTACATCCCCTGAGGGCATGTATGCGCTCCACACAGCACTTTGAAAAATGCCAAAAAGTGCATTTTTCAAAGAAATCGCAAATTACCACCAACTTCATGTTGGTGGTAATTTGCGATTCCTTAGTGCCAACGTGCACATTTTCTGTGCCTCTTACATTGCATTTAACCCCTTCGATGCTGATGACGAGCTGGGCTCGTCATGGCGTAGCCTCCTCGCAAGCTGATGACGAGCCCAGCTCGTCACGTAAAGTGCGTTTCCGCAAAACCCAGCGTGCGAGCGGAATTCCGCTAGCGCGCATGGTGTTAAGGAATCGCAATTTGCGATTCCTTAAATGCGATTGCAAAATAGGGAATCACTATTTTGCGATTCCTTTTTTTGAGAGGCTGTTACATCTCACTTAGCTAAACAGTGATCGCAAACACCGAAATTCTGCGAATTTCGGCGTTTGCGATCACAATTTTGTTTGATACATATGCCCCTATGTCATATTGTCATTCTTAAGTCTAATCCAGATAAGGATTGGGAAGATAACAATGAATCTGGAGTCTCTCATTCTAAGTTATATTCAGAGCCAAGAAGAAGTGGACGGAAGACTACTTTGCCATTGTATTTGAAAGATTATATCAACTAGCCTTTTTTCCTGTTAATTTCATGTTAAGATTTGTTACTAGTATATCTGTATTATACAACTGTACATTTCTCTTTGGTTATTATTAGAAGGGAGATGAGATGTGTTGTATTCTCCTTCTGCATGTTCCTCGTTCAAGATTCTATAGAATATAGAACATGGTTTCATGTTGTGGGCATTCTCTTGGAGTCAGTTGCTGACTGGCTTCTGGTGGTTGAGGTGTAAAGGATTAAACTCCAATGTTAACTTATATCTACGTGTTCCTCGTTTCTTTAAGAACATTACATTTAGCAGGTACTGGCATCTGTGATCCAACGGCAGTTAAGCAAGCGGGGTGCGCTGAGTAAGTTGTCCCTATACGAAAGGGCGAGGGGTCCCCAATAGTGGGCACAATACATATATTGTTTCAAACCAGATTTGACACCATTAAGGTGTTCACCAGGGTTTAGCAATCAAAGGGGTTTGTGCACTTGTCTGGTCAACGGGGCGAAGTAAGTGCACCACAGAACCAAAGGGAGGTGACCTGTTGCTGTAGTTAAGCTCAAATGCCCCGCCCGGTCAGCTATATTAGCCACGCCTGGTGGGGATGCTGTCAGCCATCATAGTGTGCTGCCGTCCCAATAAATGGGGAAACAAGGTGTCAAGCACAAAAGGCTACTATGTAAAGAACAGTTGGCACGTCCAGTATTACACAAACATTAAAATGTAACGGAGCAGGTAATTTTCCACCGCTGGGGCTGCACAGGGTGGACAGTGTGAACCCCACCCCCCCCTTATTGGGGAATAATCTAGTATGGGGGGAGGTAGGACTTAGTCAATCCTGAATGTTAGGCACCATATTGCAGACAGTGCACACTGTATTAAAGCAGACAGATTGTCTAAGCGGGTATGCCAAGGGGGGTTTCATCACAAAGGGAGCTGAGCGGGTGAAATTCCCTTAAGGAATAAGGGGTGCAGGGGAAGTGCAGGGGGACACCCTTGATCATTGTCACAGACTTCTAGTTATGAACATTCCCGTGCGTCAAGATTTAGCAATCAAAGAGACTGTGCAAATGTTTTTTTTTAATTTCACAAAAGTTTTATTGGAAGTTTCAGTATATGAGGAACGATACAATACATACAGAATCATAAAGGTACAAAAGAATACATAAAGAAAATCATATGAAAGTGTAAATCATGAGGTAAACAGGTTACATTGCAACATCTACATTGAGGTAAACAGCATACCTAAAAGCAAATACAAGTTAATACCAACAGTAATAGCCGAAGTAGCAGACCAATGGAATGGGAAGGAGGCTGTAATTAGGCGCTGTGGCTTGTACATGGGGTCCGTATATATTACCTCTCGGTAAGTGTGGTTGTTGGAGAGGAGGGTCATAGGCCGTATAGGTAATCATGGGAGTTTCTGTAGGTTAAAGTAGTCGTCTAGAGAGGACCAGATTTTTCTGTGTGGGGGGCGCCAGGGGGTAGTCTTGAGAGACATGTTATCGGCACCTCTGAGATTGGAGATCCAGTTAAGCCAGTGTGGGAATGAGGCCTTACGGGTGTCCTTCCAATTATTCAAGATAATCTTAACAGCCGCAGTTAATAGTAGATCAAGTAAGGCTTTATCGTCGTCACCGAGCATGTCGGCTTTGGTAAAGCCCAACACAAGGGTAGAAAATTCCTGCGGAAGGGAAATACTGAGCACCTTGGTAATTAAATTAAAAATTCTATCCCAATAGCTTGCGACACAAGTGCATTTAAATATCAAGTGTTCGAGGTCTCCTTCCTCCGTTAAGCAATTCCAGCAGAAGTCGTCATCCCTAATATTGTGTAGGAAGAGCCTCCTAGGGGTCCAGAAGGCTTTATGGAGGAGCCAGAATTTAGTTTGGGAAAGAGTAGGGCTAACTTTGTGGCGTGTGGTGGATTCCCATGTTCTGGTCCACTCCATTTCCAAGGTTGGTGTAGAAGAGTAGGACTTCCAGAAGAGTTGTAGAGAGTCAGTAATGGTAGAGTGCTGTGGCTGCATTAACTTGTAGATTCTCGAGACTTGTTGGCCGAGTTTATTGAGCTTAGTCATTAAGTCAGGGAGGAATGGACTGTTGTTCCCAAGTTTCGCTTTGGTGATTGCCACTTTGACGTTTAAGAAGGTGTAGAACTCTATGTCTCGAAGTTTATATCTATCCCGTAGCTCAGCAAAGGAGAGCGGTGTAGAACCGTTAAAGAGTTGGTGGGGGAAGAGTATTCCTTTTGCCATCCAGGTGTCGTTGTATAGCGGTTTCTTTTTATACGTCAAGGTGAGATTGTGCCAAAGTGATACCCATGTAGAGTTTTTAAACTGGTGTGGTAGGTGTTTGCTCACCTGTAGGAGGGCTGTTTTGTGTTCTTAAGGATGGGGCTTGAGCAAAGGGAGGGGCGTAGCGTGGTGGTGAGGAGGGAAGAGAGGTCAAGGCCTTGGAGGAGGGATTTTTCCACTGAAATCCACACCGGGGTGTAGCCTAGTTGCGGCGTCAACCAATGTGAACCCTGCCTGGCAAGGAAGGCGGTTTGATATAGTTTATAATCTGCCAAATTATCCCCACCTAGAGCTTTGCCTAGACATAGTTTTGTTAGGCGGATTCTGGCTTTTTTCCCTTGCCATAGGAAGGCGGTAATCAGTCTGACCAGTGTTTGGTGGAAGTGCTTTGAAAGTGTGAGGGGTATCATGGAAATGAGATAGTTGACTAAGAGGGAGTTAAGTTTAAATCTTCTCGCCCTAATAGCAAAAGTAGACAGACAGGTTGATTGGAACAGAGATTGGCCCAAGGGGGGTCCCCCCCAATTTCTTAGTGATACACCTAGGGGGCAAAGACCTCATTGCCATGGGGAGGAGGTCACAATTATAAACCATGAAAGCTGACTTAGGGGAGATCAGTAAATACATGGGCCAATGTGAGCCCTGGTGGTCTGAGATTATCCCCCGCTGAGTGTGGCATGGGGCTCAGTCAGAGGAGGCCGTTGAACAATCCCGAACGAGAGTTCATAGTTCAAAGCGTAGGTTCACAGATCAGAGGGGTCTGGGTTTCATCAGACATGAGATGATCCAAGCTAATGAGAAAGGGTGCTTTGAAAAAGATGGGGTTCATCTGTCACCATTAGGTATGGATCTCTTCCTACTAGATTTGCAGGAGGCTCAAGAGAACGGAGGTTGCAGGTGAGATTATAACTGTTGTGGTGGGGGGCTCTGCCGGCGAGGGAGACCGCCTCAAGAGCTGTGGCGGAGTTACAGGGCGATCTGGAAGCAAATGGGTACGGAAGGGTACCTCTGCAGGGCACAATAGGGGTTCCAGAGCCAAATCCCAGGAGCCTCATGGCAGGCTCTTGGAAAACCGCGTCGGCGCCCCGTTAGTCCTTCGGACGGTTCTGAGCCTTAACGTCCGGGGGCTTGCCTTGCTACGCTCCGCCCTGAAAGGGGCGTGAGTAATAAAGGACCAATGTGTCACATGATCCAGTAAGGGGATCACCCCCATAAGGGTGGCTCTGATTGGGTTCTCCACAGTACTGCTTGGCTCACAAGGCGGACAGGGCAGCAAAGGTTGGTACAGTGCCTGCCCTTGGATCGCCCGTAAGATAACCCACCATATTGCATACTTTTGTATGGAATAAACCTGCAGCGATATTTTACCAAACAGAAGTTGTGTCATGTTTTTATTTATCCAGCATGCATGGTCTGTTATTGGGGGGGTGGGGTGTGTTGCCAATAATGGCACTAACTGCCCGCGGTGAGGGGTGCCCGATTCAGCTGTATCTCTAACATTGCAGCCGGTCATTGCCGCACAAACAGAGACAGATAGAAAGCACGATTAACAAAAATGAATCAAAGGGGAGCAAGCCAGCCGACTCGAGTCTCTAGATGGGCCGAGGATTTGGACTGGTGTATGTTTAGGGAGAAGTCTGTATATGTGGCCAGGGGTTGACTGGAGAAACGGGGGAAGGTCTGGGGGGCATGGAACAGCCATCGTGGAGAGATTTGTGAACCACCGGCGCCACGAATAGACTCGGAAGCGCAGGAATCCCTGTGATCCTATTACAACATATATAGTTGCATGCTATCCTGTGCCAGTGATATATTGACCTATACGATGAGAAAAGTATGGTTGCACCTGATGTTTTTATTTATCCCTTTTATTTTGTAATTTAAATTTCCTTTTGCTATTTTATTATTAAAAAGAGTTTAAAAAAAATGAATAAAAGATGATTTAAAGGACAATTACTTTAATCTATACTACTATTATAAAGAGAGAACACAAACCTTTTTGGCAAGGTAAACTCGGGAACCACAGCGCAAATCCACACACCCAATACATTGTTGTAATCCTCAGGGTGTGCAGATGGACATAGGCTATAGAAAATTTTTAAAAAACGTAAATTAAAAAATACAACTTTAAAAAAAAAGTAGTGCCCTGAAAGTAGCGCCGGCCACGACGCTGACGGCCACGAAGTAGCGCTGGCCGCAACGTACGTGATGACGAGGAGGAGCGGCGGTGAAGTGAGGAGCTCGGGGAGGAGCGCCGGCTCAGGTAAGGCTCTGGGGCACGGGACGGGAGGGAGCCAGTGCGGGAGGTTGGCCCGGAACAACTGCGGTAAGGCTCAGGGTCTGGGGGCAGCATTTCAGGCTTGCGAGGAGGAGCGGCAGTGAAGTGAGGAGCTCGGGGAGGATCGGCGGCTCAGGTAAGGCTCTGGGACACGGGACGGGAGGGAGCCGGTGCGGGAGGTTGGGCCGGAACAACTGCGGTAAGGCTCAGGGTCTGGGGGCAGCATTTCAGGCTTGCATGCACTCCCGCCCCTTTGGCTCCCGCCACGACACTGTCCAGGACACAGACAAAGTCGTGGTGGACGGGGGCCGGGGCGGGAGTGCACGCAAGCCTGAAATGCTGCCCCAGCCCCTTTCTGCCCCAGGCAATGCTGGGGCGGGCTGCTAGTACACATAGTAAAATCAAGCAAATAGTTGCTGGAGCATATGGAATTATAAGAAAATAAACACAAGGGGAAGAGAATAGAGACAATGTCATCGGCAAAAATAAGGGGAACACCAATATCAAAACTGGTAAAAGATTTAAGGCGTTAAAATTAAAAATAATATGCAACGAGAAAAGGCAAGATATTGAAACAGGAAAAAAAGTGTTTTGTTTTTTGTATAATGAAAATGTTACAAGGTGTTATTAGCAAACATATAACTTGCATAGTAAGTGGAAAAAGACTTCATGTTATTCAACCGTATGGCCCTGGGACGTGTAATGAAGAGTTTGTGGTGGACAGACCCAGCAGGGCACCTGGTACCCTTGGCATGCCCGACTCCGCCATGTCAGCCTCTCGCCCAGAGTGGTTTTACACCACCACATCCGCTCCCAAAGCAGCTCCTGGGGCTGCGCGGAGCTGTAAATAGAGCGCAGGCTGCTGACATCAGCCCACACATGTGGTCGGAAGCTCCGGCGCAGCCCCTACAATTTGGAACCACGTGGAGGCAGCAAGGGCTGATTATAGGGCATATGACTCCTCGAGTCACCAGGCGGGTAGGGGAGATGGGGGGGCAGCTGCTCCAGGCCGATGGTGGTCGAAACCTCCCCCCCTTGAAGAAACAAGTCACTCCATCCTCCTCATGTCCGAAGATGCCCCTCTGGCCACAGCCTGGGGATATGTGTTTGCTGTGTGTGTTTTGGGGGGAGATATATCAGCGGAACAGTTCGCATCATAGTCCCATTATTGGCAACACACCCTACCCACACAACCACAGTGCATGCATGCATAAATAAATAAACAACACAACTTTTGTTTGGGAAAATATTGCTGCAGGTTTATTCCATACAAAAGTATGCAATATGGTGGGTTATCTTACGGGCGGTCCCAGCCTGCCTGATGAGCCAAGCACTGTGGAGAACCCAATCGGCACCACCCTTATGCGGTGATCCCTTTACTGGATCACTTGACACATTGGTCCCTTATTACTCACGACCCTTTCAGGGCGGAGCGTAGCAAAGTAAGCCCCCAGTTGTCCAGGCCTACAACCACCCGAAGGACTAACGGGGCGCCGACGTACTTGATCCAGGAACATTGCCATGAGGACTCCTGGCTCTGGCACCCCTATAGTGCTCTTGCAGGGGTACCCCTATGTACCCATATGCTTCCAGATCGCCCTGTAACTCCGCCTCCAATGACAAAGAAAACATCACATCGTCCTATGTACTTCGCCTGCCAAACCCACGCCGGGTAAGGGGTCGGGTGGGAGACGGCGTGACAGGCAACAAAGAGGACCCAAAATGGAGGGGGGGGCTAAATATCCTCCTTACCTCCGAGGCGCACCGGAAGTGACGCGCATAGTGCGCCTGGTAAGGTGACTCCTCCTAGGATCCTGCATTAGTGGGGGGGTGGGGAAGTACTCAAATGGCACTAAAGGACCACCCTTTTAGGGTGGCCCCCTGTGGGGCCGTGGGAAGCCGCACTCTCTGCCTGCAAAAGAAGGAGGCGGGCCAGAGCAGGGAGCACCGATCCTATGGAATGAATACTGAGTCCTGACCATATGTGACCGGATGAACTGAGGCCCAGGGCGAAGAGTCGGGCTGGGAGGGTCTGTGAGAGACAGCTGTATGTGCCCTCATGTGACTGATGTCAGAGGGAGTGTCTGGAGCAGGTCTGTGAGAGACAGCTATATGTGCCCTCGTTTGACTGTTGTCAGGGGGAGGGCCTGGAGCAGGTCTGTGAGAGACAGCTCTACGCGCCCTCATGTGACTGACGTCAGAGGGAGGGTCTGTGAGAGACAGATGTATGTGCCATCATGTGACTGATGTCAGAGCCTGGAGCAGGTCTGTGAGAGACAGCTGTATGTGCCCTCATGTGACTGATGTCAGAGGGGGGTCTGTAAGAGACAGCTGTATGTGCCCTCATGTGACTGATGTCAGAGGGGGGTCTGTAAGAGACAGCTGTATGTGCCCTCATGTGACTGATGTCAGAGGGAGTGTCTGGAGCAGGTCTGTGAGAGACAGCTATATGTGCCCTCGTTTGACTGTTGTCAGGGGGAGGGCCTGGAGCAGGTCTGTGAGAGACAGCTCTACGCGCCCTCATGTGACTGACGTCAGAGGGAGGGTCTGTGAGAGACAGATGTATGTGCCATCATGTGACTGATGTCAGAGCCTGGAGCAGGTCTGTGAGAGACAGCTGTATGTGCCCTCATGTGACTGATGTCAGAGGGGGGTCTGTAAGAGACAGCTGTATGTGCCCTCATGTGACTGATGTCAGATGGGGGTCTGTAAGAGACAGCTGTATGTGCCCTCATGTGACTGATGTCAGAGGGGGGTCTGTAAGAGACAGCTGTATGTGCCCTCGTGTGACTGGTGTCAGAGGGAGGGTCTGTGAGAGACAGCTGTATGCGCCCTCATGTGACTGATGTCAGAGGGGGGTCTGTAAGAGACAGCTGTATGCGCCCTCATGTGACTGATGTCAGAGGGAGGGTCTGTGAGAGACAGCTGTATGCGCCCTCATCTGACTGATGTCAGAGGGAGGGTCTGTGAGAGACAGCTGTATGCGCCCTCATGTGACTGATGTCAGAGGGGGGTCTGTAAGAGACAGCTGTATGTGCCCTCATGTGACTGATGTCAGAGGGGGGTCTGTAAGAGACAGCTGTATGTGCCCTCATGTGACTGATGTCAGAGGGGGGTCTGTAAGAGACAGCTGTATGTGCCCTCATGTGACTGATGTCAGAGGGGGGTCTGTAAGATACAGCTGTATGTGCCCTCATGTGACTGGTGTCAGAGAGGGGTCTGTAAGAGACAGCTGTATGTGCCCTCATGTGACTGATGTCAGAGGGGGGTCTGTAAGAGACAGCTGTATGTGCCCTCATGTGACTGATGTCAGAGGGGGGTCTGTAAGAGACAGCTGTATGTGCCCTCGTGTGACTGGTGTCAGAGGGAGGGTCTGTGAGAGACAGCTGTATGCGCCCTCATGTGACTGATGTCAGAGGGGGGTCTGTAAGAGACAGCTGTATGCGCCCTCATGTGACTGATGTCAGAGGGGGGTCTGTAAGAGACAGCTGTATGTGCCCTCATGTGACTGATGTCAGAGGGGGGTCTGTAAGAGACAGCTGTATGTGCCCTCGTGTGACTGGTGTCAGAGGGAGGGTCTGTGAGAGACAGCTGTATGCGCCCTCATGTGACTGATGTCAGAGGGGGTCTGTAAGAGACAGCTGTATGTGCCCTCATGTGACTGATGTCAGAGGGGGGTCTGTAAGAGACAGCTGTATGTGCCCTCATGTGACTGATGTCAGAGGGGGGTCTGTAAGAGACAGCTGTATGTGCCCTCGTGTGACTGGTGTCAGAGGGAGGGTCTGTGAGAGACAGCTGTATGCGCCCTCATGTGACTGATGTCAGAGGGGGGTCTGTAAGAGACAGCTGTATGTGCCCTCATGTGACTGATGTCAGAGGGGGGTCTGTAAGAGACAGCTGTATGCGCCCTCATGTGACTGATGTCAGAGGGGGGTCTGTAAGAGACAGCTGTATGTGCCCTCGTGTGACTGATGTCAGAGGGGGGTCTGTAAGAGACAGCTGTATGTGCCCTCGTGTGACTGGTGTCAGAGGGAGGGTCTGTGAGAGACAGCTGTATGCGCCCTCATGTGACTGATGTCAGAGGGGGGTCTGTAAGAGACAGCTGTATGTGCCCTCATGTGACTGATGTCAGAGGGGGGTCTGTAAGAGACAGCTGTATGTGCCCTCATGTGACTGATGTCAGAGGGGGGTCTGTGAGAGACAGCTGTATGTGCCCTCATGTGACTGACGTCAGAGGGTGGGCCTGGAGCAGGGCTGTGAGAGACAGCTGTATGCGCCCTCATGTGACTGATGTCGGGGCCGATTCACAGAACTAATCTGAAATGAAATCCTAAACTTACTACTTTAGATATTCACAGAAGTCATTTAGTAGTAGTAAAGTTAGGAATTATAACTTTCATACTACTTAATGCCTTTTATGAATACCACAAGTAGTGAGGTTAGGATTTTAGCTCAGATTAGTTCTGTGAATCGGCCCCTATAAGTGCAAAGTGGAAGGGGCGCACGGGCGGCGAGCTTGTCACTACCAGTTCCACAGCTCCACGATGGCTCCACCGGATCCCAAGACGCCTGGTGCCAATCATCTCAGATTAATGAGCCCACACTGATGACAGTGTTGTATTTATTAATAAATGCACTCAGAGGGGACATCAGGGGTGCCCACTGAGAACCTGCCAACCTACTAACGTGTTCTTGACTGCTCTGCACCAGCCTGCCACATCTAGACAAGTTTCTGACCCATCGGGCGGGAGTCTTTTGCTCTTGTGAGTCTGAAACAAAGCCTGCTCTGGAAAGAGGTGCTTCACACCCACCCCCAAGTAGGATCAGCACTGAGGGGCGGTGAGCCTCAAGGGCTTCCCAGGGCCTCCCCAACTAGCAGACATGCCCCCCCCCCCTGACAAGCCCCACTTTTGACAGCAAGGTCAGCAGAGAAATGAGCAAGCAGGAGAGGCATGTCCCCTCTCAGCCAGGATCACCCCTAAGGCGTCCTGAGCTGAAGTGACCCGCTACTTTGAAAATCCTCCATATTGTTTTGAAGTATATAAACCAAAAGGGTTAGGGGTATGCCCCCCTCACCCCCCCCCCCCCGGGGGAGTGGACATACAAGTGGTGTAGTCACCTTAAAGATAAGTAGTCCATTAGCTGCTACCTTCAGACCCCTGTAACATCCCTAAAACTAGTATTTAGGGGCACCCCTGAACCTTAATCATCAGTTTATGATGACCTACGAAAGAGGAGGACATCCTAGAACCATTCAGCAGAAGACTGAAGGCACCCACTGACTTGGCCCCAGCCCTGCAGCCTGTCTACTCTGCAGTCCTCTAAGATCTTGTGAAAACTGGCAACTTGACCTGCAACCCAGCAACCTACAAACCTCCAGAAGGACTGCTGCCATCAACAAAGATCAGGACTCCTGAGAACAGCAGCCAAGAAAGGCCTCTGTCACCTGCGGAACTGTGAATCTTCATCTCTGAATCCACCCTTGCACCAGACGCCTCTGGCCAGCGTCCATGTAGCCCACCAGTCCAGCGAGGTTCCCCAGCAATTCCGCTCTTGGACTCTTCAACGATGCCTGCAGCCTCAACACAAAGGTCCCCCTGGCCGTGACCGGCTCCGGTAAGGCTTTTCCAACATCAAAAGACACCCCAGCTACTGCAGCCCTCCAGCCTTGGAGAGCCCAACCGACGGTGCCCGGGTGACACCCGCCCAGCCACCAGTTTCCTTTGTCCAGCTTCCTGGTCCAAGCCTGCAGCCTTTGTCTGAGACAGTCGTCCCCCATTGATATGTATTGGGCGGCAGACTCTGTGTTGGCACAGTCCACCTGTCCACCCCTGTGCTGGTGAGGGTGTATGTTTAGTGCTGCTTCATGACCCCACTCTCAGCGCTTGTCATAACCCCCGGCGGTTCCACTTTCCTTGTCTGTAATTGGCATATTTTCGAGCACCCCCCCTGCGCCCAACCGCCCCCCAACTCTATTGATTAACATTTGGCACCCAACTCTGAATTTGACCTCTGCACCTGGTCGCCCCAGTGCTGCTGGTGGTGCAGTCATGGTGCTCACTTGAACCTTGTCTTGTGTTAACTTAAAACCCCAAAGACGGGGGGCCTCATTTATGAGGCTGTGCGTCACTTTTACGACGCCGGTGCGTCACTTTTTGTGACCCACCAGAAGCGTAAAAAATGTGCCTTGTTGCACCATATTTACAAAGTGACGCATCTAGGTAGATGCATCACTTTGTAAACCCCTGCGCTACATTATACCTGCGCCAGGTATAATGTATGCAGGGGGCGTCTGATGCAAGAAAGGGTCATATAAGTGACGCAGTGAAATCTATAAGATTTAACTGCGCCACTTCTAGGATGCAAATGCATCAATTTCTTATGCCTGCCTCACAGCAGGCGTAAAACTGACGCAGGCCCTTTCACCTTGGGCTTGCCCCATGTGAAAGGACGCATTGCTGGAGTTGCGTCACTTTTGTGACATACTCCAGCAATGCATCACTTTTGCGACAGTCAGATACATCAGAAATACTGACGTATCTGTAACTCCTTGTGCAATGATGCGTCATATTGTAAATATGACGCATCTTTGGGGTCGCAAGGAGGGCGCAATGAAAAGTGACGTATCGCTGTTTTCACACAGCGATGCGTCACTTTTCATAAATGAGGCCCTGGGTTTCTACGTAAGGACCTTACCTTTGACATTGCCTTCTGGTTTTCTTCCCCCAGGATAACCTTCCACGATTGAAATATTGCACTAAGTGTACATTTTTCTTGCCTTGCAAAGTATTGCTATTTATAAAAACTGTATCTACCTTGCTCATCTGAAGCTTGTATTAAGTATTCATTTTCTGCTCTGGAAAGCCTTGCCAGTTGGAAAACTGGACGTACATGTAACTAAGGGGCATATTACCAACAAATAGTGATAATTATCGCTATGTTGGTTTAGCGGCGATATTTTTATCGCCGAGCTGCGGCGATTTTTATCGCTTAGGAGCCTTGATATTATCACGGTTTATCTACTAAGCGATAAAAATCGGCCGAAATGCATTAATATCGCTGTAAAGTCAGCGATATTCATGCATTACCAAGCTAATGCTCTTAGCCATGTTATCCACCTCCCATTGGATAACATGGCAAAGAACTGCTCAGGGCAGGTGTTAGCTTTTGGAGATATTCGCGCTTAGCGCGAATATCTCCAAAAGTTGGTAATAGGAGATAGCGATGTTAGCGACTGTTTCCAGTCGCTAACATCTTGGCACGCCCACTTTGCATGTCATTAGTAATAAATATCACTGACATGCAAAGCGGGGCCCAAGATGGTCGCTATCTCCTACTAGTTGTCACTAACTGGTGTTAGCGACAGCTAGGTAATAGGGAGATAATTTTATCTCCGCTTTCTTGGCTTTTAAAGCCAAAAAAGCGGAGATAAACCCCCTTGATAATATGCCCCTAAGTTCTTTGGTTCTAGTAATAAAGCAACAAAGTGATATTTTTACAAACCATTGTGCTCGGATTTAGCCATTGAGTGTGTGTATCATTTCTTGCCCATGTGTGTACAATAAATGCTTAACACTGCCCTCTGATAAGCCCAACTGCTCACTCACACTACCACAGAAGAGAGCATTAGCATTATCTACTTTCAGCCTCTGTACAGCCTCTGGGGATCCACTGGACTCTGTTCACACGGTACCTTACTTTGGTATAGTACATACACAGGCAGCTTCCTACAGACCACACACAGCGATTTCTGCCCGCGCCACTGCGAGGGTCAGGTGTTCTAAAGGATGTGAGATGTCATCACACAAGGCGCCCAAGGGTGGTCCACACAGAGCGGACTCTCCTCGTGCCCACTCGCGAGGGTCAGGTGTTTAGAAGGATGTGAGGTGGCATCACACCAGGGAAGGCTTCCTGCCCCCAAGGGTGGCCCACACACCACCGCTGCAGGGCACGTACATCCGGCAGCTGCGTACACTGCTCTCTAGTGCCCTTCACCCTGTGATTACAAGCCACTCTGGTTTCTGGACTCCTTCAGCCTCGGAGCCTCTTCCGGCCTCCCACCACAATGCTGCGGAAAAAGGAGCGGTGTTTACAGAGCCAGCACCATTACAGCGCACTGAGTGGGCAGCAAGTGAGGGCTTCAGGGCGGGGCTGACTGGAACCCACAGGGCCCCCGGAGCCTGGCTCACTGGGAAAAGAACATGTCATATGTGGAGCAAAGGTGGCCGAGGGTGTGACGCGTCCTAAGTGCTGCGCCGGCATGCTGTCCTCATCATGTTAGGGTCATAGTGCCATTACCGGCACCTTCCCCAACCCCCAGTCTGAGCATGCAAGATGAATAAATAAATACACAAGACAACTTTGCTATGGGAAAATATTGCTGCAGGTTTATTCCACACAAGAGTATGCAATGTGTGGGTTATCCTACGGGCGATCCAAGGGCGGGCAGCTGTGCCAACCTATGCTGCCCCGCCCGCCTGATGAGCCAGCACTGTGGGACGAAACCCAGACTGTGCAACACCTTTGGTGATCCTCTTCGGATCACGTGACACGTTGGTCTCTTCTACTCACATTCAAACCACCCTGCCCCCAGCCTGCACGCCGGGTAAGAGGGGGGTGGGAGACAGGGAGGCTGGTGAACAGAGACCGCCAGGAGGGGCGGGGGAGGCTTATATGCCTTCCCCTCACCTGGCGCACCGGAAGGATGCCGCAGTGGTGACCTGGTTGGTGAGCTCCTGCAGGAGCCCCCCAACGACTAGAGCGGAAGTGAGCGGTGCCAAAGTGGCACTAAGGGGGCGCCCTGCTGGATTGGCCCACTGCCGGGGCCAGGGACAGCCGCATTGTCAGAGGTGGACAGAGGTGTACTGTGTCCTCTAATCGCTGCGCCGGCAGACGGTCCTCATCGTGTGAGAGTTATTGTCAGAGATGGCTAGGGGTGCACTGTGCCCTTAAAGTGCTGCAAGGCAGACTGACCTCATCGCGTGAGAGTTATTGTCAGAGATGGCTAGGGGTGCACTGTGCCCTTAAAGTGCTGCGCCGGCAGACGGTCCTCATCGCGTGAGAGTTATTGTCAGAGATGGCTAGGGGTGCACTGTGCCCTTAAAGTGCTGCGCCGGCAGACGGTCCTCATCGTGTGAGAGTTATTGTCAGAGATGGCTAGGGGTGCACTGTGCCCTTAAAGTGCTGCGCCGGCAGACGGTCCTCATCGTGTGAGAGTTATTGTTAGAGATGGCTAGGGGTGCACTGTGCCCTTAAAGTGCTGCAAGGCAGACTGACCTCATCGCGTGAGAGTTATTGTCAGAGATGGCTAGGGGTGCACTGTGCTCTTAAAGTGCTGCGCCAGCAGACTGGCCTCATCATGTGAGGGTTATTGTTCGAGGTGGACAGGGGTGCGCTGTGCCCTTAAAGTGTTGCAAGGCAGACTGTCCTCATCGCATGAGTGTTATTGTCAGAGGTAAACAGGAGTGTGCTGTGTCCTTAAAGTGCTGCGAGGCGGACTGGCCTCATCGTGTGAGGCGTATTGTCAGAGGTGGACAGGAGGTGTGCTTTGTCCTTAAAGTGCTACGAGTCAGACTGTCCTCATCATGTGAGGGTTATTGTCAGAGGTGGACAGTGGTGTGCTGTGTCCTTAAAGTGCTGCAAGGCAGACTGTACTCTCAATGTGAGGGTTATTGTCAGAGGTGGATAGGGGTGCTCTGTGTCCTTAAAGTGCTGCAAGGCAGACTTTACTCTCAATGTGAGGGTTATTGTCAGAGGTGGACAGTGGTGCTCTGTGTCCTTAAAGTGCTGCAAGGCAGACTGTACTCTCAATTTGAGGGTTATTGTCAGAGGTGGATAGGGGTGCTCTGTGTCCTTAAAGTGCTGCAAGGCAGACTTTACTCTCAATGTGAGGGATATTGTCAGAGGTGGACAGGGGTGCTCTGTGTCCTTAAAGTGCAGCTCTGGCAGACTTTACTCTCAATGTGAGGGTTATTGTCAGAGGTGGACAGAGGTGCTCTGTGTCCTTAAAGTGCAGCTCTGGCAGACTGTCCTCATCATGCAAGAATTATTGTCAGAGATGGCCAGGGGTGCACTGTGCCCTTAAAGTGCTGCGCCAGCAGACTGGCCTCATCATGTGAGGGTTATTGTTCGAGGTGGACAGGGGTGCGCTGTGCCCTTAAAGTGTTGCAAGGCAGACTGTCCTCATCGCATGAGTGTTATTGTCAGAGGTGAACAGGAGTGTGCTGTGTCCTTAAAGTGCTGCGAGGCGGACTGGCCTCATCGTGTGAGGCGTATTGTAAGAGGTGGACAGGAGGTGTGCTTTGTCCTTAAAGTGCTACGAGTCAGACTGTCCTCATCATGTGAGGGTTATTGTCAGAGGTGGACAGTGGTGCGCTGTGTCCTTAAAGTGCTGCAAGGCAGACTGTACTCTCAATGTGAGGGTTATTGTCAGAGGTGGATAGGGGTGCTCTGTGTCCTTAAAGTGCTGCAAGGCAGACTGTACTCTCAATGTGAGGGTTATTGTCAGAGGTGGACAGTGGTGCGCTGTGTCCTTAAAGTGCTGCAAGGCAGACTGTACTCTCAATGTGAGGGTTATTGTCAGAGGTGGATAGGGGTGCTCTGTGTCCTTAAAGTGCTGCAAGGCAGACTGTACTCTCAATGTGAGGGTTATTGTCAGAGGTGGATAGGGGTGCTCTGTGTCCTTAAAGTGCTGCAAGGCAGACTGTACTCTCAATGTGAGGGTTATTGTCAGAGGTGGATAGGGGTGCTCTGTGTCCTTAAAGTGCTGCAAGGCAGACTTTACTCTCAATGTGAGGGTTATTGTCAGAGATGGCCAGGGGTGCACTGTGCCCTTAAAGTGCTGTGAGGCCTATTGTACTCATTGTGTGAGGGTTATGTCAGAGGTGCAGGATCACCATGCTGTGCAGGACCGCTGTGCTGAACCACAATGCTGTGCTATGGAAGCAAGGAAAGGTTTCAGTGTCAGTGGAATGTGCAAATAACAACCATGATTTAGTGGTGCAACTGGGTGAATGGAAAACCTGTGAAACCATTCAGTAGTCTAACCAGCAAGCTGGTGAGACCCGACTCTTAGAACAGCAACCCTATGCACACACACTAGAAAGTACATGTAGATATCATATCATTGGTTAAGAACAGAGTCACACAAGGTAAGGCGGCAGAGAGACGAAGAAGTCTTGTGTATGCTGAAAACTTCAATTCTTTATTTTCATCACAGAGAAACAGCAGCCAGCCGACACGTGGTTCATCGCTCACGCGAATCTTCAGGGCTCAGACGCTACTGAATATTCCGAGGAGGTCGCTCTGCCGGTGATACTTCCGACCCGGTGGGGCCCTTGACCAATGTAAACAATAACAAAAATGTGAGGAAGGTCACCTCCGACTAGGTTGCATCGGATAGGATTGATGAGACGTAATCACGTGATGAAGACCAGGATGCCAAATATATACAGAGTGAACCCACTATCCAATGTCGTGAGTTGTGTGTATTCAATTTCGTGCTTGAAATGATACAGAGTCTCCAGTGGTAATGTGGAAGACGAGAAGACTTGAGAAGATTAGCCGCGAAGTGCGCGGTGGCATCCAAACATCCCGGGTCACAGTGTTCCTGGTATCGGATATAGTGATTACGTCTCATCAATCCTATCGTATGCAACAAATTAGGGTGGGCCAACTGAATGTAAGGTCCATGTAGAAACATCACCTGGAAATCCACTAACTACTTTCCAACCACACCCTAGACATTTTATTCCTAACAGAAACTTGGCTACAAGATAAAATGGACTCAGTCATCAACCTAGCTACCCCCAATGGATACACTACGTACACCCTAAATAGACACACTAGGGGTGGTGGGATAGCGATGATGGTAAAATCCCACTTTACCTGCACATTTATTAGGTTAGATATTGAAGACTAAGAATGCGCCCGATATAACATCAAAATTAACTCCCAATTTACTCTTGTGGGTCTCTTGATCTACAGGCCCCCGGGAGCAGACACGAACTTCATAACATCACTCCTTGAGAACGTGTGCTCTTTGGTTATTGGCACTGCTAATTTCACTATCATTGAGGACTTGAACATCCATTTTGATATTACCACCGACAACAAGATCAACACTCTGATAGCTGACTTAGCCGCCCTACAGCTTTGCCAACTTGTGAGCGGCCCCATAATGCATCCAAAACTATTTTTAGAATATTGAAAGAGCTCAGCGCCAAAAAGACAGTAGACAACCCCAACACCTCACCCGCACTATGCGATAACGTGGCTTCTTTTTTCATGGACAAAATCCAGAAAATCTATAACGCCTTTCCGTTCACTCCACAACTCACTCCCACATCTGACCCGAGTAGGCCCAAACTTTTTACCATTCCGGCACTTAGCCAAGAAAACTTTCTGACACTCTGTAATAAAATTAAGTCAGGCTCACCTGCAGACCCCCTTAAACCTGAACAATTCAGAGAAGCAGGAGAGACAGTACTAGGCCCACTCAGAGACATTATAAACCTGTCCTTCCTTACGGCCAATATTCCTGCCAGTTGGAAGCAAGCATGGGTCTCCCCCATCATAAAGAAACCCACGCTAGACCCTAACCTACCTGAAAATTTCTGGCCCATATCACTACTTCCTTGGCCAGCCAAAGTGGCGGAAGCCCATGTTAATTCCACCTTGACCAATTTTCTGGTGTCAAACTCCATTCTAGACAGGTCCCAACATGGCTTCCGGGCCAGGCACAGCACCGAAACAGCCTTCCTGAGTGTGATAGAACATCTTCGGACTAAACTTGACTCAGGAGGAACGGCAGCACTGATCCTTTTAGATCTCAGTGCTGCCTTCGACACGGTTTCACACGAGGTGCTGATGGTCAGGCTGGAGGAAGCAGGGGTATCTGGCCAGGCCCTTAGCTGGTTCAAGGCTTTTCTGTCAGGTAGATCCTTTAGGGTCTCCATCCCGCCGTACCTCTCCAAAGAATGTCCCATTGAACAGGGAGTGCCCCAGGGTCTGCCCTCAGCCCCACCTTGTTTAATGTTTACGTTCAACCTTTGGCAGAGGTAGCCAGGAAACGCGGGGTGTCACTAGTGTACTACGCCGACGATACTCAGTTGGTGGTGGCACTGAAAGACGAGAGCGGCCTGAGTGCGCAGAATTTTAAACAGACTCTCGCCGACATCACCAGCTGGGTGACATCAAACTACCTCCAACTCAACGCCGGAAAGACGGAGATCTTGCTGGTAGGCAAAGATACAGTGGCTTGGGGGAACAACTGGTGGCCTGAGACACTGGGACAACCACCCGTGCCCAAAAATGCTGTAAAAAACTTAGGAGTATGGGTGGACTCGGCTTTGAATTTCACCCATCACACGAAAAAACTGGCGCCCACCTGCTTCGGGATTCTACGAAACCTAAGGCCTATCCTAAAATATTTTGACCACCAAACTCACCAACTGGTGGTACAGTCAGCCGTTCTCTCACGGCTGGACTACGCTAGCTCCCTGCTGCTAGGGACTAACGTAGCAGAGAAATCTAGAATACAGCGAGTCCAAAATGCCGCCGCGAGAGCTCTGACGGGCCTCCCCCGCCACAAGTCAGTAACTAATACCCTTATGAAACTACACTGGCTCCCGGTAGAAAAGAGGATCCACTTCAAAGCCTTATGGCTCGCTTTTAAAATCCTGAAATCTGCCCCCCACCCATGCTGTGCCCGCTCCTTTCATCTTATATTCCCCAACGCACTCTGCGGTCGGAGGGACTGCACCTGGCCACTGTCCCCCGCATTAAATTAGCTCGGATGGGCGGTCGTTCATTCAGATACCTAGCAGCAAAGCTCTGGAATGAACTTCCAGCCCAGATACGCGGACTGAAAGATCTCTTGTCCTTCAGAAAAGCCATAAAAACCCACCTCTTCTGATAGTCATGTTATGTCATCTGCAGTTTCCATCAGCAGCAGCAACCCCCCCCCCCCCCCCCCCCCCCCCCAGGGACGAACAGTAAGCGCCGCCCGGGCATAGTATTTGGAAGTTGAGTTTGCAGATGTGCGCATGTGCAGACCCTGGCTCCGTGCACTAGGGGGCCCTCAGCGTGAGTTTGTTTTGTTGCCTGCAGGAGGTGGTGAGGAGGCAGCTAGTGGTGAATGTGGATCCAAGCAGCCAGCGTTATTCTGCAGTCAGTGGTGTGGCTCGGGCTCTGAGGCACTCTTGGGACAGGGTACATATCCTCCTTTGGCGCAGCAGGTGCAGTGGCACCGGGCCCTGAGGCACTCTTGGGACAGGGTACATATCCTCCTTTGGTGCAGCAGGTGCAGTAGCACCGGGCCCTGAGGTCTGAGGAGCCCACTGAACCCTGATTACTGCTGTATATCACAGTTCACACAGTGCCATGGGGCCCATTTCCTTCCTTGTACAAGGGCCCATGACACACTGGCAATGCCATTGTCATGGGGCACCTGGGAAATCGCTTTTGTAAAGAAGTCTGATGAACAGTGTAATGGATTTGATGCTGGAGGTTATCAAAATCATCAGTTGATCTGAAACAAAACCAACCTGTTGGCATCCAAGGGTGCTACCAGGGGCGCAGCTTCAGGGGGTGTTTGGGGTGTGACACCCCCAAATAAATGCATTTATGGCTTGGCTCATGATTGAACTCAGAGCCGAGCCAGACCCTTGGCTCGGCTCAGCTGGCCCTAATAAAGTGCTGGCGCGCCCACCTCCACTTGAAACTCAGGCTTAGTACAGCGGGCGCCAATCACTTGAAAAAATGATTTGTAAAAAGCGTGGATGGATTTATGGAGCCCCAGACCGACTGCTGCACCAATGCCACAACTCTACCATCATAGCTTCCTAAAGAAGAGTGTGTGCATCGAGAATACATTTACAATAAACGATTCCAGGGCAGTGAGGGCAGGGCCTCCAGGCTGCGGTGCCGCATGGCATGAGTTCTGAGGGAGAACTACTCGGCCCGGGTGGGGCAGGCCGACTTCACTCTACTCTGAAAAAATCTACTGCACTGAAACAAGTCACTGCACTCCGCAATCTATGCTGCACCACTGCACTCTGCGCCACTCTACTCTACTCTAACCGCTGCACTCGGCACCAATGCACTTTACACCACTTTACTTTTACTGCACTCTATGCCACTCTACTCTACAACACCCTGTGCCACTCCACTCCACTCCACTCCACTCCATTCTACGCTACTCAATTCTACGAAAGTCTACGCCTCTCTACGCCTTTCCACTCTACAACAGTCTACTCCCTCCACAACACTCTATGCCACTCCATGACACGCCAGTTCACTCCACTCTATGCCACTCAACTCTACACCCCTCTACGCCACTCCACGACTCTCAACGGCACTCCATAACACGCCACTGTACTCCACAGCACTCCACTGCACTCTCCTTTACCCCACTAACTCTTTCCCATGCTGAACAGCACACACACTAGTGTAAAACATGCTAAAACATATTGGCAAAGCCAATAGCTCTTGCAATAGACTTGACCTATTGGCTTTGCAAATGCTTGTTTGGGAAATTTCAGATTCACATCCCCAAATCTCACTGACTATGCTACTCCCCTGGGCGCCACGCTCAGAAGAAGATATTGGTTCTCAATACCGTACTTTCCCTAAGCTCCTAGAAATAAAGGAACCTCGGGGCATATTACCAACAACTAGCGATCATTTTTGTCTCTAACTTATTTAGAGACAAAAATTATCGCCGCACATCGGCGGTTTTTATCGCAGATAAACCTTGCTATTAGCAAGGTTTATCGCAAATGCGATAAAAAACGGCCGCAATGCATGAATATTGCTGAAAAGTCAGCGATATTCATGCATTACCGAGCTAATGCTCTTAGCCATGTTATCCACCTCCCATTGGATAACATGGCTAAGAACTGCTCAGGGCAGGTGTTAGCTTTTGGAGATATTCGCGCTTAGCGCGAATATCTCCAAAAGTTGGTAATAGGAGATAGCGATGTTAGCGACTCTTTCCAGTCGCTAACATCTTGGCACGCCCACTTTGCATGTCATTAGTGATAAATATCACTGACATGCAAAGTGGGGCCCAAGATGGTCGCTATTTCCTACTAGCTGTCGCTAACTGGTGTTAGCGACAGCTAGGTAATAGGGAGATCATTTTATCTCCGCTTTCTTGGCTTTTAAAGCCAAAAAAGCGGAGATAAACCCCCTTGATAATATGCCCCTGTTTTCTTAATATACATTTCATCGTGGAGAAGACTCTGTGAAGCGTTATGGAACACTGCCATCTATGGGCACAGATTTGAACTACACCTCATTACATTTATTGGTGCACTACAGTGCTGGCAATATGAAAACTGAAGCACATTTGGAAAGAGGACGCAGAGAACAGCCACCAACGCTTGTGCAAGTGTGCAAAAGTGCAATGAGGCTACTTCAGATCCTGAGTCTGAAAGACCTACTAAGCGCTGACCAGAGTTAGGAGGGATTAACTCCCTCCCTGGATTTATACGATGCATTCGACACAGTCAACCATCTAGACCTCCTTCGCGCTCAAAACCGCCTGCGTTACCCACAGCGGGCGCGGCACCCCTCTCCGCCCTTCAAGCTAAATGAGACACTGAAAATCTAAAGCTAATAGGGGTTTCATATATGCCAAATTCCTGCTCTTGCCGCCCCCCACCTTCAGTCGAGAACAATACATGAACCAGACATGCTTGCCTGACCCTCAAAGCCCTGCACCTCAACTCACCGAAGTACCGAGCTGATAAACTGGAAGTTTCTGGTGGTGGCAGACCATCTAGAAGCACCGGCACCTCACCGTTTGAACCTCAACATTTTCAAAAAAAGAAAATCTCAACCGAGCCTTCTCTGGATTGGCCCCTAGAATCTGGGACTCCAGCCCCCTGAAATCAGACTGAACCTTCAATCGCTTCATTCAAAAAAGAAAACAAACTTCTTTCAATGAACAAACTGTACCCTAAACCCACTGACTCATTCTCTGGATACTGACATGACGCAGTGCTCCAACCGGGGTTCACACGCACCGTCTCAGTCCTGGGGCCTCATTTATGAGAAATGACGCATCACTTCTCAGTGCGCCCCCCTTGCGACATTCCTGATGTGTCATATTTAATGTATGGCGCATCATGTCGCAAGGAGTTACAGATACGTCAGTATTTCTGATGTATCTGTAAGCGCAAAAGTGACGCATTGCTGGAGTGTGTCACAAAAGTGACGCAACTTCAGGAATGCGTCGTTTCACATGGCCTGCATCAGTCTTACGCCTGCTGTGAGGCAGGCGCAAGATTTTGACGCAACGGTGTCCTAAAAGTGACGCAGTGAAATCTCATAGATTTCACTGCGTCACTTCTACGACCCTACCTTGCGTAAATACGCCCCCCTTGAATACATTATACCAGACGCAGGTATAATGTGGCGCAGGGGTTTACAAAGTGACGCATCTACCTTGATGCGTCACTTTGTAAATATGGCGCAACAAGACGCATTTTTTACGCCACTGTTGCGTCACAAATAGTGACGCACCGGTGGCATAAAAGTGACGCACAGCCTCATAAATAAGGCCCCTGGTTTCTAACTCACCGTCCTACTCCCAATTTGCAACAGTTAGTGCCAGCGTTTATGTTTCTTGGTCGTCTGTTTTCTAGTTTTTGAACCATCTGTAAAGCGCTTTGACACCCTTCTTGGGTCAAGTATGTGCTATATAAAACTTTATAAATAAAATAAATTAAGCCCATCTCGGGGAGCGCCGCAAGAATCTGGAACTCTCTACCTCCCTCCCTCCGCCCAACCACCCGCCTTGCCTCCTTCAAAAGGGACCTCAAGCCCCTCCTGTTTGACACACATCTTGGTTAAACCCCCTCAACCGGAAATAAGCACTCTCTCCACCAGGATCTGAACTATCTTCAATATGTGATCCCACCATCCAAATCGATGATCTAACTGTGAACGACCTTTGACCACCTGCTGGACTTGCCTCGTGGCACCTCCTGCGCGCATCCACTGATGTACAGATCCGATTTTAATATCTGTAACGGGAACTGTTAGACGGGGACCCGGAGGGTCGGCCGAGTACAGGGGGGGAGAGGCCTCTGGTGAGGGCCGTCTCCGATGATCGTACAGACAAGTAACTTCCCCCCCACAGATGGACACCACACCAGGATGAGTTCAACACACTTTATATACGAATCTTGAGGCAAGGGGATAACGATACAGTGGGACCAGGATACGAGGATCCTGCCAATTCTAGTCTCTTTAGGGAAAAGGGGTAGCGGGACAGTCTTAGTACCGGGCCGGTACTGGAACAGCAATTGATGGAGCTCACAATCCTCGAGCTGGAGGGTTCGCAAAGGTGGGCACCGGCAGCGCCAGCAGGCTACGAAGATGGTTCGAGGTGGTGAGGGCCGCAGCAGCGCCAGCAGGCTCCGAGGATGGTTCATGCTGGGGAGGGCCGCGGCAGCGCCAGCAGGCCGGGACGATGGTTCACGATGGAGAGGGCCGCGGCAGCGCCAGCAGGCCGGGACGATGGTTCACGATGGAGAGGGCCGCGGCAGCGCCAGCAGGCCTGGACGACGGTTCACGAGGGAGAGGGCCGCGGCAGCGCCAGCAGGCTTCGAAGATGGTTCACAAGAAAGGGCCGCGGCAGCGCCAGCAGGCCTCCAAGGATGAGTTTGTCTCGGTGTCTCTCGACTCCAGGATACAACTGCCTTCCTGCTCTGGAGCTGCCCCAGTTATAGGTCTGGCCTCCTTTGATGTCCGGACCCTCGCACTTGGAGGTCGGGAGGTCCGGGATGAGGGAGTCCAGACACCCAGCAGGGGGGTGGAGCCAGCGCCCGGGGAGGCCGGGGGTGATCGGCACCTGGCAGAGGGGAGCCATTGACACTCCTTCTCCCATTGACCTGCCAAGTGGTCTCTTCACCTCCTGGGTGGATGGTGGTGCCTCAATGTCGGGGCCTGGCCAGGCCCAGGGTTGGGGTCGATCCGAGGCCACGCGGCCTTGTCGTGTAGTGTCCAAAAAATGGCGGCTGGGCCGGGGCAGTGGTACTGACAGAGGCCCGGGCCAGCCGATATCGGGGTGTTCAGGAATTGGGGTCCCGTTGTGGACGGGCCGGGGGTTGCCCCGGTGGGTTGCCGGGATGGTTCTTGTCTTGGATACAGGGGGAGCAGTTGTCCGGGCCCCGCCATGCGGGGAGGGAGCGGGCCTTCCACGAGGCATGTCCAACATGCGTCCCCCCAGCTGAAGGCAGGGAGAGTCACCCATCCTCTTGGGTACTCTCCTCGCCGAGGCGGAAGAAGCGGGACAGGCCATCTGCGTTGGCGTGATCTTGGCCTGGACGATGCTCCACGGTGAAGTCCATCCCCTGCAGGGAGATGGACCAGCGCAACAGTTTTGGGTTTTCTCCCCGCATCTGCATCAGCCATTGCAGGGGTCGGTGATCTGTTTGCACCCGGAAGTGGGTACCGAAGCGATAGGGCCGGAGCTTCTTGAAGGGCCAAACTACGGCGAAGGCCTCCCGCTCAATGGTGCTCCAGCGCTGTTCTCGGGCCAGCAGGCGTCGGCTGATGAAGGCCACTGGCTGATCGACTCCCTCGGAGTTGAGTTGGGAGAGGACGGCCCCAATGCCATGATCTGAGGCGTCCGTCTGTACTATGAACTCCCGGCTGTAGTCGGGGGCCTGGAGCACGGGGGTAGTGCACATGGCGGACTTCAATTTCTCAAAGGCCGCCTGGCATTCCGGAGTCCAGTTGACTGTTTTGGGGTTTTTCTTGGAGGTGAGTTCTGTGAGGGGCCCCACAATGCTGCCATAGTCTTTTACAAACCGCCGGTAGTACCCGGTGAGCCCCAAGAAGGCTTGGACCTCTGTTTGGGTGACCGGAGGTTCCCAGGCTTGGATGGCAGCGATCTTGAGCTGGAGGGGGGCCACCAGACCGCTCCCCACTTGGTGTCCCAGGTAGGTCACGGACCCTTGGCCGATCTGACATTTGCTGGCTTTGATGGTGAGCCCGGCCTGCCGGAGGGTGTTCAGGACCTCTCAGAGATGTTGGAGGTGTTCTGCCCAGTGGCGACTGTACACAGCAATATCGTCCAGATAGGCGGCGCTGAATTCCTCGAGGCCCGCCAGTACCTGGTTCACGAGTCTCTGGAAGGTCGCTGGGGCGTTTTTCATGCCGAATGGCATCACCTTGAAGTGGTAGTGGCCATCCGGGGTAGAGAAGGCGGATCGCTCTTGGGCCCCGGGGGTGAGGCCGATCTGCCAGTAGCCCGCTGTTAGATCGAAGATGCTCAGGTAGCGGGCGGCCCCCATGCGGTCAACCAGCTCATCCGCCCGGGGGATGGGGTGAGTGTCGGTTCTGGTAACGGCGTTCAGACCCCGATAGTCCACACAGAACCTGAGCTCGGGGGCGACGCCCGGGGCGGCCGCCTTGGGGACCAGCAGGACTGGGCTGGCCCAGGGGCTGTCAGATGGTTTGATCACTCCCAGAGCCAGCATTTTGGAGACTTCTGTCTGGATGCAGGCGCGCACTCGATCCGGCACTCGGTACGCCCTGTGTCGAATAGGGGGGCTATCCCCGGTATCCACGCCGTGAAGGCACCAGGGGGTGACCCCGGGGATGAGGGAGAACAGGTCGGCGAATTGGAGCAGAAGGTCTCGACAGTCTTGGCGTTGCTCTGAGAATAAGGCATCGGAGAGTCTGACCCCTTCCACGGAGCCGTCCTTTTCGAGCGTTCTCAGCAGGTCGGGAAGGGGCTTAGAGTCTTCTTCCGTCCCACTATCGGTAGCCATCAGGAGGCTGAGTTCCGAGCGCACGAAGTGGGGTTTGAGTCTGTTGGCGTGGAGGACCCGTAGGGGGTTCCGGGGTGACTCCATGTCGATCAGGTAGGTGACTGGACCCTTGCGCTCTACCACCTTGAAGGGCCCCGTCCATTTGTCCTGTAGGGCGCAGGGTCCTGCCGGGGACATCACCCAGACCTGTTGTCCCGGCTCGAACTCGATGGAGGAGGCATGCTGATCATACCATCGCTTCATGTCCTCCTGACTGGCTTCAAGGTTGGCCTTGGCGATTTCCCTGAATCGCCGGGTCTGGTTACAGAGGGTCAGGAGATACTTGTATACATCCGGAGGAGTCTTCTTAGGGGCCACCTCCCATCCCTCTTTGACTAGGCTGAGGGGACCCCGGACGGGGTGTCCATACAGTAGCTCGAATGGGCTGAAGCCCAGGGATTTCTGGGGGACTTCTCGGTATGCGAACAGGAGGCACGGGAGCAGCACATCCCATTGGCGACGTAGGGGTTCTTCCAGGCCCATGATCATCCCCTTGAGGGTGCGGTTAAACCGCTCGACTAGTCCATTTCCTTGTGGGTGATAGGGGGTCGTGAATTTGTAGGTGACCCCGCACTGTTGCCAGAGGGACCTCATGTATTTAGAGATAAAGTTTGTGCCCCTGTCGCTGACGACTTCACGGGAGAAGCCCACTCGTGAGAAGATCCCCATCAGGGCTCGGCCTACCACGGGCGCCGTCACGGTCCGAAGAGGAATGGCCTCGGGATAGCGGGTGGCGTGGTCCACCAGGACCAGGATGAACCGGTGTCCTTGTGCTGTTCTGGGCTCCAGGGGCCCCACAATGTCTATTCCCACCCGTTCAAACGGGGTGGTGACGATGGGAAAAGGCTGCAAGGGTGCTTTGAGTTTTCGGCCACTCTTCCCGCTGGCCTGGCAGGTTGGGCAGGCCCGGCAGTGGTTTGTTACATCATTCCGCATCTTGGGCCAGTAGAAGTGGGTCACCAGGCGGCTGTACGTTTTGTCTTGCCCCAGGTGCCCGGCAAGAGGCACATTGTGTGCTAGGTTCAAGAGGAAGTCTCTGAAGCGGAGGGGGACTACCAACACCCGGCTGGCCCCCAGCTCAGCAATCTTTTGCTCACTGTAGAGCAGGTCATTGTCCCAATAAATCCAGTGGGCCCCGAGGTGTCTCCTGCGCTCTGGGCGAGGGCTTGCTGTCAGAGTCCCTCGAGGGAGGGACATGTTCTCTGTTCCTTTCGAAATTGTTCCTGAGTGGGGCCACCTTCTTGACGCCACTGGGCCAGTTCGGGAAGGTCCCGGAGCCGATCAAGTCCTTCTTTGCTGGACTCCGGGGAACTGGATTCCAGGGTTGCTCCTTCTTGGACGATCGGTGGAGGGGGTTCCGGCCATTCTGGTTCTTCGGGACTGGGGGTGGCGCGGGCGGCCATGGACCGGGTCGTCACGCAGACCCATTCCGGGAGGCCCAGCATCCCCAGGTGTTCTCTTCGCTCAACGGCTGCCCAGGGAGAACTTTCAAGGTCGTTCCACAGGAGGCAGTCCACGGGGGCATTGTCGCGGACAGTCACTTTTAGCATGCCGGATACCCCTCCCCACTCGAAGGGGATGCAGGCCATCCGACACAGGCTCTCGGAGTTATCGGCCGACCGTACTGGGCAGAGGATGTTCGGTAAGATCTGGTCCGGGGTCACCATGAGGAAATAGAAATTTTTAGGTAGTCAGTGTGTCCCCCACTCGCACCCTATCCATGCACCCGTGCCCCATGTATGTCATGTAATTCCCTTCCCGTGCCTGTCATGATAATGCCCCTGCATTTCCGTCTAATGTTAACATGTCAGTTAGTGGGCCCTCCATGTATAAAGTACTGATTCCGCATTAAGGCCTACGTTTCCAATGCATTTACATGGTGCACTTTTAAATATCGCACAGCACACGTTTTCCAAGTTTTCCTGGCCCAGTTGAGCCAGGCCCTTAATTGAGGCTCCGAGCCTCTTCTGTCTCAGAAAGCTGCAGTTTAGGTATGCATCCCTGACCTCTACCTTACTTCCTGCCCAGCCGAGCGGTGCCCGGCTCGGCCTGGCCTGCCTGCCAAGACGGTATTTTGCCTACAGTTATCTGTTCAGCCTCCGCAAAAACACATTCCAGTCTAGTGAAATAGGTAAACATATTCCCGCCTGCAGAGCAAAAGGGCCCGGCCTTCCTGTCTCCTTGCAAGTAATTTACTGCACCCGTTACCATGGTAGGCCCATAGCCCCCGCGCATTGCACGAAGAAACATATGCACGCACTAGCATTCAGTAATGAACGGCCTCTGCTCGAGAGACCTTTTACTTCAGACAATACATCCTCCAAACACAAGATATCAGATATTCTATAGGTGCAGGTCGTTCTGACATCCCAGACACCAGACTCCTCTACTAGTGCTAAAGTCAAACCCCCCAGCTCTACCCAGTTACACGTCTATACCACGTCATGCTCAGTTGTATGGTAAAGGTTTCTGCTGACCCTGCAAACTTTCTCTTTGCATCCACCCACTTGTGACACTTCTCTGACTCATCAAGTGCACGCCTACGTGTACGCCTCCTTACACGCCTTCATTTACGCCCATGCGTTCTTATCTCTCTCTTTTCACTTGTTACGCCTACTGTATTCATTGCAATTGTACAGTTTTACTATATATAATGTGTGATGTTAATAAAACGTTAGATATCCCTTCCTGAACCTTAGCGGTGATAGAACCCGATTCTCAGTGACTCGAGCCACTTATTTAAAGCCCGTATGACTCAGATACCACGGACTCTGCCTCTCATTTATTATGAGCTATCCTTATTGTCATTTAATGTATAGAAAAATAGTCCCGGTAATTTTATTTACCACAACCAGGTGGCAGCGGACTGCGGTCACACTGGCCCCTGTGTCGCGGAGGGCTTCAGCCCGGTGCCCATTAATGTTGACCCACTGGCTGTACTTCTGCGTGTTGGCGGGAAGGGGTGCCCGCGGAATCAGGTCTCTTTCCCCTAGGCAGACCAGGGACATGGCGGCTGGTTCCCACTCGGGGGGTTCTGGCTCGTACTCTTCGGTGTTTTCTTGGGTTTGTTCTTCCCCCAGGGCGGCGGCAGCGACCTGGCGGGGCATGGGACTCTGGTTTTTCGGGCAGTTGGGATCATTGGCGTAGTGGCCGGGTCGTTGGCATCGGTGGCAGGTAACGTTGGCGCGGAATCCTGGTCGCGTCGGCGGGCTTCCTCTTCCGGCCGGGGGCGGGGTGTTGCTGGTGGTGGGCACCGGGACGGTGTCTCTGCCCCGACCCTGGCCTCCTCCTCCCCCTCGGGGGCGATGGGGCCCTTGGGAGGCTCGGTTCTGTTCGCTGGGCCAATTTCGGGAAACTCGGGTGCTCTCCCATCGGTCTGCCTCGATGGCGAGTTGCCGAGGTTCAGTCAGTTTACTGTCAAGGAGGTGCTGCCTGAGCTCGACAAAGCAGTTATTAGAGAGGTGCTCCCACACAATAAGGTCAAAGAGCTGCTCCTAAGTGGTCACCTTGCTGCCCTTGATCCACCCCTCGAAGGCTCGGCTAAAGAAGTTCACGTACTCCACCCAAGTCGTACCCGGAATCCGTTTGCAGTCGCGGAACCTCTGGCGGTACATCTCGGGCGTGAGTCCGTATCGAGTGAGGAGGGCGGCTTTCATGTGGTCGTAGGACGTCATCTGATGGTCCGGGAGTTGCAGCAGGGCGTCTCGCCCTTCGTTGACAAACCTCCCCCATAACCCAGCTCCCCAGTCGCTCCGTGGGATCCGGTGGGAGGTCATTGCTACTTCGTAGGCTTTGAACCATTGCTGGATATCATCGTTCCAGTAATATTCTCTGACGACATCCTTGGGGATATGGACCTTGGGGTCCGTAGTGACAGGGGGGCTCTGGTGCCCGGGGACTCCGAGGTAGTTTTTTCTCTTCCAGCTCTCTCTGCCTCTGTTTCTCTTCTCGCTTCTCTCGGAGCCGTAAGTGTTCTAAAGTTATTTTTTGTTCTGCCAATTTGAGTTCTCCATCTAAGCGAAGTCGAGCCAGTTCTAATTCGTGGAGCCGGCTCTTCTCCCGTTCTCGGGCCTCCTCCGGTGAGAGACCCGGTCTTCTTTCTTCTGTAGGAGCGGTGCTTGTTTCGGTGGTCTCGAGGCTTTGGTCTTGAGGTACGGCCGTACCCGTCTCCGCCCAAGATTCCAAGGCGCGTTTGAGGTCCTCTTTCGTGCTCAGTCCTGTGGTAGCAATGCCCAGTTCGATGCAGAATTGTTTTAGTTCTTTGTGGCTGTATTCTTCTAGTTTTTCCATCTGGAATTTTTCAGTTGTTCCACTCTCCTTTGCCGTCATGGTGGCTGTGTGTCGTGGGGTGAGTTACTCTCTGTACGATTATGCGTCGGCTCGGATCGCGCCGCTGGCCACCAATGTTAGACGGGGACCCGGAGGGTCGGCCGAGTACAGGGGGGGAGAGGCCTCTGGTGAGGGCCGTCTCCGATGATCGTACAGACAAGTAACTTCCCCCCCACAGATGGACACCACACCAGGATGAGTTCAACACACTTTATATACGAATCTTGAGGCAAGGGGATAACGATACAGTGGGACCAGGATACGAGGATCCTGCCAATTCTAGTCTCTTTGGGTAAAAGGGGTAGCGGGACAGTCTTAATACCGGGCCGGTACTGGAACAGCAATCGATGGAGCTCACAATCCTCGAGCTGGAGGGTTCGCAAAGGTGGGCCGCGGCAGCGCCAGCAGGCTACGAAGATGGTTCGAGGTGGTGAGGGCCGCGGCAGCGCCAGCAGGCTCCGAGGATGGTTCACGCTGGGGAGGGCAGCGGCAGCGCCAGCAGGCCGGGACGATGGTTCACGATGGAGAGGGCCGCGGCAGCGCCAGCAGGCCGGGACGATGGTTCACGATGGAGAGGGCCGCGGCAGCACCAGCAGGCCTGGACGACGGTTCACGAGGGAGAGGGCCGCGGCAGCGCCAGCAGGCTTCGAAGATGGTTCACAAGAAAGGGCCGCGGCAGCGCCAGCAGGCCTCCAAGGATGAGTTTGTCTCGGTGTCTCTCGACTCCAGGATACAACTGCCTTCCTGCTCTGGAGCTGCCCCAGTTATAGGTCTGGCCTCCTTTGATGTCCGGACCCTCGCACTTGGAGGTCGGGAGGTCCGGGATGAGGGAGTCCAGACACCCAGCAGGGGGGTGGAGCCAGCGCCCGGGGAGGCCGGGGGCGATCGGCACCTGGCGGAGGGGAGCCATTGACACTCCTTCTCCCATTGACCTGCCAAGTGGTCTCTTCACCTCCTGGGTGGATGGTGGTGCCTCGATGTCGGGGCCTGGCCAGGCCCAGGGTTGGGGTCGATCCGAGGCCACGCGGCCTTGTCGTGTAGTGTCCAAAAAATGGCGGCTGGGCCGGGGCAGTGGTACTGACGGGGGCCCGGGCCAGCCGATATCGGGGTGTTCAGGAATTGGGGTCCCGTTGTGGACGGGCCGGGGGTTGCCCCGGTGGGTTGCCGGGATGGTTCTTGTCTTGGATACAGGGGGAGCAGGGGTCCGGGCCCCGCCATGCGGGGAGGGAGCGGGCCTTCCACGAGGCCTGTCCAACATGAACGGTCTATAACCCATGTCTCCTGACACTGCTGTAAAGTGCTCTGGTGCCTTCGGGCCATGTCCATTCCCTCCCTCTCCCAAGGCCCCCCTCTCCCTGAAGCCCCTCACTCAGGGCCTGTATAAGGCAAGGTGAGGCAATAGGTCAAAGGTGAAGCAACAGCTTAACAAGGATGGAGTTTACCGAGTCTCATGGTTCAGGAAGTGAGATCTAAATCTGGACTGAGGGAGGGACTGCAATCTCTGAGTGATGTAAGAGGCTGTGGTCATCTGTTGTCCCTCAGAAAAGCATCCTATACTGGACCATTTACAGTTGTAAACCAAGGCAGGAGTAGATGCAGACCAAAAGTACGTGACAGCACCTGCCTTAAGTGTAGTGACCTTGTTAATCGAGTATAAATCGAGCCTGTGGGCGGCCGTGGTCAAGCAACAACCAGGAAACAAGAAAAGAGACAAAGAAATACCTGCACCTCACTCTTTGTAGATAACCCCCCCGCCCCCAAGTGGAAGCGCCCCAGTATCGTGGGCAGATAGCGCCTGTCCAGCTCCCTGCCCACTCTCCACTAGCACCACACAGAGCACATACACAGGAACACACGGACCGCTTCCGCTCTCATCCCCTGACCACCCAGACCTCAGCAGGATTACACCTTCTAAGCACTTCCAGAGGCTGCCAGGCCCCACATACCGGCCATGCCTCAATCACGTCCAAGTGTCGGTCCGCGCACTCTATGTACCTTTCAGCGACAACTAACAGTAAACTGGGAACAGCAGACACATTGGCCCAATGCAAACAGTGCTCTACACCCCTCCCCCCCTGCAGATTACATGCATGTCAACATTGTAGGCCTGATAAGTGGGAGAATGTTGTCATGTGTTGTGGAAGGACAGAGCAAAGGCACTAGGACCCTGCAAGAGCAGCTGGACATCACCCCTGGACACTGCAAAGGAGGCAAAGGAAGTGGTAATGTGGGGAGCACACATAGCGAGGGGTCGAGGGGGAAAGGAAGGGGACCTGCCCACTCCACACATAACGGCATCCACAACCCTAATAAAGGATCCACGCTCCCCTGCCCGTCTCTATGGGCCAGATGTAGGTAGCCCTTTACCGATCGGAATCGGCCGAAAATACCGATTTTCGGCTGTTTCCGACCGGTAAAGGGCTATGGAGATGTAGGGGCACCAAAATGGATATAATCGGTAATTTTACCGAATCAGTATTTTTACCGAATCGGTAAAATTACAGATTCGGTAAATTTACTGATTCTGTAAATTTTACCGATTCGGTAAATTTACCATTCGATAAAAATACCGAATATGTAATTTGAGATGTAGGTAGCATGTCTAACAGTGCTACAGGGCATTAAGAATTCGGTATTTACCATGCAATACAATTGCATGGTAAATTACGAATTAATGTGTACATGCACATCTGTGCATGTACACCTGTGCCATGTGGCACACAGACATGCCCTAAGGGCATGTCTGTGTGCCACATGGCGCAGAAGCCAGTTACAGGGGTGCAACAGGGTGTCAAAGTGACACCCTGTCCCCCTTAGCAATTCGGTATTTTTACCGATTCAGTAAATACTGATTCGGTATTTGCTATTGAATCCTATGGGCTTCAAGGCCCATAGGATTCAACAGCAAATACCGATTCGGTATTTACCGAATCGGTAAAAAATACCACATTTTTCCGAACATGTCATTTACCGATTTTTTTTTTTTTTAATTTTTGAAAACCTTTATTAGTGCATCAAAAGAAGTACAAATACGGGCCCACAACCCTGAGGCCGGCCACGAAAACTGATTAGGCACAGGTGCATGCAATACGGTGACGCAATAGCACAGCAATAGCAATAAGCAAATATTCCGCAGTTACACTGGAGATCACACGCTATCGCGCCTAAGGAGCAATGAAGGTTAATTTAAATTTTTTTTATCTTTTTCCCTTGTTCTAGCAGCCATTAAAGTCCAGACTATTTCGTTTGAATTGAAAATAAAAACTATAAACTAAAGAGCAGGGTTCACGTAGGCATGACATATCAATAGCGACCGAGGCACATACAGCCCAGCATCCCAATCTTCAGGTCCCCCCAGGCGGCATGACGGCCCATTAAGTGTTCAACAGGGATATCAGAGCCAAGATCCTAACAAAGTCTACCGCCACCCGCCCACCAGCAACACCTACACAGACCCAAGATAGAGAGAAAAGAGGAAATAAATAAAGAAGAAAAAACAAGGCACCATAGAAACAGAAAAGAAAATAAAATCCCATCCCCCAACCTACACGCATGCAAAGGCTACGGCCTACCCCCGCCTAGCAGTGTGTCTGTCGCCCAATAAACCCAAAATATAGAATAAGAAGTGAGAGAAAGAAAAAGAGAAATACCATATCACATAAGATATAGGGAGCAAGAAAAGAGCAATCTAATCTAAAACTCCCATGAAACCCCACCCCGGAGGAGGGCCATCTCCAAACAACCATAATAACCAACTGGAGTGTATGCGGCCACCATCTCCCCGACCCCTAAATCGACCATATCCAACATCCGACTACCCCGCCAGTCCATCACAGTCCCAAAAATGTAAATACCAGTAGATAAGGCAAGAGAAGGGCGGACTCAGCCCTGGCCCCTACGGTCCATTGAATCAGCAAATTGTAGTAGCGGTGCAGTCCCATAGTGCAGGAAAAGCAACCGGCATGACCGCCTCGAGAGAAGGCAACGTCCATGAAATGCCTCCCAAAGCAGGACAGTGTGATCCACCAGGGTACAGTCCGGGCAGGTATATAGCAACAGTCCGCCAAGAGTAGACAAAGCACTAGCAGGTAAAATGCCCAAGGGAAACGAAGCCACCTCGTCAGGAGTTCCCGCTGGCGTTGATAGATCTGGTGCTGGACGGTGAACCTCGAGTGTCCGCAAAAGTACAGAATGCACGGTGTCCTCCATAGTTTCAGCAGGTAGTTCAGCGGCGATGCTAAGCTCCATCACCTGTGACCCCTCATTGAGACCCCGGAGGGGCTGCAAATGGCCGCCTACCATCAGACTCGGCGATATGCTATGCTCACAGCCGCCCGCCCGGTCAGCAGAGGAGAGTAGGGGGGCAACAGCGTCCAGGCGGCGCTCCAGGGCACGGACGCTGTAGCACCAAGCAGCTCGTAGATCAGACAAAGCTTCCAGGACGTCGCCAATACTCAAGGGCATTTCCAGGCAGGATGGAATGCCAGTCCCTTGCCCACGATAGTAACAGGCGTGTGGCAACCCTTGATACCAGCCTTCGGTAGCCATTGTTAGGCGCCGTGTAAAGAGCAGCTTTCAGACAGGCAGGGCAGGGGCACAGGGATCAGGGCAGCAAACTCCGTTGCATCGCCTCGCACGGGGACACCACAGTGATGGTCCAGCCAGGCGCCATGTGTGATCGACAATCACTCAGACCAAATGGCCCCCTCCATTACATTGAGAAGCGAGAAAATGCACAGCAGCTTCCAAAGAGAGAGATACAATTGTTACACCGCCGGGTGTAAAGCCACGGAACAGAGAGACCGCAAAAAGAAACTGTTGCGCCGTCACTGAAATCTCGGCAGTCTGCTGCGTCTCTTCGGCGGTTTCGGTATCTCCCGTAATGGCCGGCGTTGTTGTTCCTCTGCCAGACGCAGCCGAGAACAAAGGACCGGACCCATGCAGCATTCGACGGCAGGAGTTCAAGGCCTTTCGTCACTCCCGGTGCAGGATGGACGAAGGGGAGCACATCATCGGACTCAGCGTCGCCTCTCCTACCCGATACCGCACAGCAGACACGATTTAGGACGCAGGAGAAGAAGCGGTACGGGTGGGAAGCGGACGGGTCGGCGGAGGCGAAGGCTCAGGCGGCCATCGCTGTTGCCGGCTAGGCTCCTCCTTGATTTGCCGATTTTTGAATACCGATTCGGTAAAATTCGGTATTTAAAAATCGGTAAATGACATTTACCTACATCTGGCCCTATGTCTCTTATTCGTTGCTATTAACTCTCTGGAACTCTTGTATGCAAGATCAACGGTTCGTGGATGGGGTGCCTGTGGTATGGCTATCCTGGTGCCCCAAAGGAGGATGCCTTGTTCTATTTCGGACAGCTCTTCCTGCACATTCCTAAAGATCTCATCTCAGTGACTCCTCTCTTGTATTTACCACTGTTGTTAGTGTGTCTCCACCGCTGTGTTCTCATGATGTTTCTCACCTCTTCCATTGTGATCGTGCGGTTCTTGTACCACTTCCTCTGGTGGGATCTGATCAGGGATGTTCTGGCGCAGTACGAGGTTGATGTACTCCTCCATCAGCGACGGTGCAGAATGAGGGCTCGGACGAGGGTGTTTGAAAACGTAGTCTGCTGAGTTATGTTCTCTCCCTGGTTTGTGCACTATTTTCAAGTCGTAGGGCCCGATTCACAGAACTAACTTAAGGCACAATCCTAAACTTACTACTTGTGGTATTCACAGAAGTTAGGATTTTGTCTTATGTTTGTCTTAAGACAGACTTAAGACAGACTTAAGACAAACTTAAGACAAAATCCTAACTTCTGTGAATACCAAAAGTTGTAAGTTTAGGATTTTGTTTTAAGTTAGTTCAGTGAATCAGGCCCATAGTTCATTAGGCGTATTCCCCACCTTTCTGTGCATTGACGGATCTTTGCCTTTGGGTTTCCGTAGATGGTCACCCGTGTTTGAAGGTCTGTGATGATTGTGAATGGCTTCCATACAAGAGCATGTGGTAGTGTTCACATGCCCACGCAGCGGCCAGACTCTCCTTTTCTGGTTGTGGGTACGCCTTCTCCACCTCTGTTCGCCTCACGCTTGCAGATGCAATGATTTGCCTGGGAGAATCGCACGGGGCTTGTGCTGTGCTAGGATGGCTCCTACTCCTACAGGACTGGCATCTACTCTCAGGTCTGTGCACAGGAAAGCATCAAAGTCGGTCCACTGACGCAACATCCGTGATATTCCTGAAAGCTTCCTCACATTCCATGGTCCATGTGAACTGTTTGTGCTGTTTGGTGAGGCCTTGAAGTGGTGTGCTTACTGTGGGGAAGTCCTTTATCTAGCGGGAGCTGTAAATTACTAGACCCAGGAATAATCTTACATCTTCGTAAGTCAAATAGGGCTTCTGTTTTGCTGAGTGTTTCAACCTTGGCTGGCTCTGGCTGCATTCTCTTGTGGGAGGAAATGTGCCTGAGAAGATGTTCTCATCTTTGTCTAGCTCACATTTTTCTTCCTTCAGCTTCAGTCTTTCGTGTCTTTTAGTGCTTTGTCGTGCTCCTCTTTCATGTGACCAAACACTAAGATGTGGTCGCTGTAGTCTAGACAGTTTTTCACTGGCCTTATGACCCTTCTCACCATTTCCTGAAATATCTTAGCAGCAGACGACACGCCAAAGCTGAGGCGTTTTTATCTAAATAACCCCCGGTGCATGGAGAATGTTGTGATGTAGCACGATTGAGGGTCCAGTTCCGAACTGCCAAGACAGGTCCTCCCTGGACTGGAAACAAGGGGCCCGATTCACAGAATGAACTTAAGACTCAATCCTAAACTTACTACTATTTTGGTATTCACAGAATGCACATACTACTTTTGGTATTCACAGAAGTTAGGATTTTGTCTTAAGCTTGTCTTAAGACAAACTTAAGACAGACTTAAGACAGACTTAAGACAAAATCCTAACTTAAGTCTGTCTTAAGTCTGTCTTAAGTTTGTCTTAAGACAAACTTAAGACAAAATCCTAACTTCTGTGAATACCAAAAGTAGTAAGTGCATTCTGTGAATACCAAAATAGTAGTAAGTTTAGGATTGAGTCTTAAGTTCATTCTGTGAATCGAGCCCAAGCATTCTAGGACCGGTTTCGGGCGTTCAGCCCTCATCAGACAGGTTAGCTTGATTCCAGTGGCATGGAGAGCACGGGACTCACGTCTGAGCATACCCGTCCCATTCAGGGTGACAAATGCAAAAACAACAGTGGATTGACAGAATGCAGAACAGTGTCGACTGGAATCAAGCTATCCTGGCTGAAGAGGGGCAAAACCCCGAAACCGGTCCTAGGATGCTTGTTTCCGGTCCAGGGAGGACCTGGCTGGGCAGTTGGGGCTGGACTGTTCCCATGAGGCACAGGGTCAAGACTGATTTGCATATGGCCAGGTCTAAACTGGGGTGGCGTGGTGAGCAAAAGAATGATGGATTTAACCCAGATCTCTTGACTGGGGGTGAATGTTTTGATTTGTTCTGCATTCCGTCCATCAATTGTGTGTCTTTTACTCTTTTAACCCGTTCCCTGCTCGTGATGGAACCGCTCCATCACGAGCACAGCCCACCCGAGGCTTGTGACGGAGCGGTTCCGTCAAGAGTACGGGAGTGCTGCGTGGCCCCCCTCCCCCTAGCGCTGCCACGGAATAGCCGCCGTAGCTAAGGGGTTAAGATCTTGGCGCGAAAAGATCATTTGGAAACAAACACTCTTTTATGAGTCACAGTTGTATTGCTTCCTCATTGTTGAATTTTTCATATACATTGTAAGTCACCAGTTTCCGCAGCCTGATGGCAAAGTCAGCTATCAATTTATCAGCTCTTTGACATGCCATTGAATGTGTATCATTAATCGTCAACGTTGCACTGCGGGTCAAATTCTCCATAAGGCATTTGATCAGACCTTTGTATGTGGTGATGGCCTCAGGTGGGAATGTCTCGAATAGAATGTCCTCAACATCATCTCCGACACATCCCTAGCTTGTGCGTCACTGTGGTTCTTGCATGTGGCACGCAGGTAGTGTTTAAAACACCTAATCCACTTCTCCCACAGGGCTCCTTTGGTCTGGGAGTTTGTGAAATCAAATGATAGGGAATGTCAAAATATTGAGCTGGGGATCCTTCTTTAGCCATTTCGTGCTTTGGTCGGTTGGCGTTGTCCATGATATTCGATTTGCAGTTGGTGATGAATGCTTTTGCATTGCTAAACAGCACTTATCTTTCCAGGTGTTTAGCGGAACACTTTTTTGTCAGTTGCCTGACTTTAAATTGGCCAACACTATTGATTTCTATGGGAGGTATGTTTTGCCTGACCTTAACATGACCCCTCCCATTGCTTTCTATGAAGTGTCTGATTTGCCTGACCTCAAAATGGAAGATACTATTGATTTCTATGGGGAGTTTGGCTGAACCCTTGATAACGCCACAATCTTGTGAGATTTCACATCCTGAGCAGTGCAGCAATACTTTCTGGGGCACTCCTTTGCAGAGAAAAGTCGCAGTCCAATCACCCCAACTGGAGATATCTTGGGCTCGCGATGAGGCAATGAGATGCTTTTGCAGCACTGTCTCCAGAGTTGGTATGAGGCGCTTTCGTGTGGCATTCGGAAGGGTTGGGAGGCTCCTCTGGTGTCAGTTGCTTCCTCGTTGTAGTGCTGGTATTGCAGTGGCTGCTTGGCACCATGCAATGGTGTGTGGGATTTGCTCACCTCACCGAGTCACTGGTTTTTAGAGAGATTGAAGACAGATCTCATTCCATCCTCGTTGCCAGATGCTGTGTCGTGGATCGTCAGGTGGAAGAAATAACCAAGGCGTATCACCTGTGCCAAAGCCCAGAAAAACATGCACAGCACGATCAGCTCGAAATGACATATCTCCCAGGTGAAGTATATTCAACACTGGCAGCTGACTTCTATGGCCCTCTGGATACTGGCGGATATGTCATGGTTGTCACTAATGAATAGTCTTGCTTCTTGACGTCATGCCAAGTGCCAGCCACATCATTGTCAGCCACCTTACCCACCCTGGATGAAAATGGCCCCCCCTTTCTCAGGTGAAGAATTCCACAAATTCATGGCATATCTGGGAATACTAATACACGGCTTCCCCCACTTGGAGGAAGACTCCCCACACACAATCAATTGACAATATAGTCTAACAGTTCGTGCAAAGTTCATCAAAAATTAAATCCTCAACTTGAAAAGGTTCATCTCCTTTTAATCCATATTCATTGATTTCATGAATAGTTCAATGATGCTTGAAATAGGTTTAGAAAACAAACTCCAAATGAGGTATCATCCAACGTAAACAAACCCAATGCATTTCTGGCTATTCAATAGCCCTTCTTCAGGAGAACGCTCTACAAACATAAAGGAAAACATCATACTGTCACTAGGAAGTTCAAAAACATCATATCGTTGCTCAGCAGTTACTCAAAAAGCCATGCTCTACAATTATATCAATTAATGTGGGGTGCTATAAGGACAGCGTGCTCAACGTGTCAAAACGTGCAGAACTTAAGAAAGTGAAAAAAGTTCAAAAGAAATAATAGTGAACCAGTGTCACGCAAGAATTCACTTGTGCTAAAAAAACGTGTATGCGCCAAAAATGCGAAAGAGTTGAAACCACATTCAATATAACCCTTGTGCTCAACGATGTGCTTGAAATGATTCATGTGGGAAATGATTCATTGTGCCAGACAAGCCGTGATCAAAAAGCTTTAGTGTGCTACACTCACGGAGATGATTACATGCACGTGCTCGGGTCGTCAAACCTTCAAAAAGGTGAAACCATTTAAGAAACATACACGATAAACGTGTATCACATGCACAGTGGAAAAGTAGGAGTCATCTCCACAGACATCAAAAGCTTTAGAAGCACTGATAATCTGAACGGCACAAATCATAATCAAAACCGCTCAGGCAGGCCCCCGGGCAAAATGGTCTACCCCAGGCCCTGTACAGGTAGGATATAGAGTCCTTGGCCGATAACTTGACACCCTTATTTGGCTATTGTTGACCAGCAAACTGATACCAGAGTCTTGGCGTGGAGCCATTATATCTAAAAAGATGACACAAGATCTGACCCCAAAAAAGTACAGGATGAGAGCCCTTCTGGATGTTGCAGCAGCTAAGTACTACGGCAGCTTGCTACTTGAAGACGTCATTGTGGGCCACAAAAAGTCATCTACTCCCTTTCAATTAGATAGGATTCATGGCAAAATCAGGAACTTTAACAAATGTGCTTAGAATATCAGTGCTGATGGACAAAGAGGCAGCCTCAAGAATGCTAATTCATTGCTGCTTTGTTGGTTTTAAGGCAGCATTTGATCACGTGCCAAGGGGACAATTTTGGTCCAAATTACAGGAATGGGGATTCCATCTGCCCTTCTCAAGGCCAAAATTCAGCTCCATACAAACACATGGATCTGTATAAAATTGGGAGAGGGATCTCACATCTCAACGAAAATACAAACATCTTGTGGGGTAAAACAAGGGTGTGTGTTGGCGCCCCTCCTTTTTCATCTCTTCATTTCGGATCTATTGCAACCATTTGAAGATGTTAACTTCCACCCCCCAAAACTGTTGGCACCCGGGTCAGTAACTTGCTGTAATCAGACAACCATGTCCTGCTAAGTCATACAAGGGTAGGCTGGCAGCAGCTGCTTTCCTACACAATCTATATTAAGCTAGAGTTAAACCTACCAAAAACAAGGGCAGTCACCTATGGGACAAGAAAATACCAAAGAGGTGGAGGGCTCTTCAATGGTAAACGCATTGAAAGGGGCGCCTCATACAAATATCTAGGGGTCCATGTGGATACGAGGTGCACTGTTCTAAAACATCAGGATGAGGCTGAGGCTAAGGCACTGACCCTTCAGGGAGCATTTACAAAGCTTCCAAGGCGGCTATCCGGCCCAAGTCTGACTCCTCTAATGACTGTTATGAAGGCAAAACTCTCTAACTCTCTATCCTATGGTCAGGGGATTATGTTGGGGAAAGATAACAGCTTGGTGAATAAAATGGCATCAAGAATGTTTTAGCAAGTGTTGAACCTACCAAAAACCTCATCACCTGCCCAGATAAGACTCGAGTCTGGCCTTCTAGATCAGCGGGCGGTCAGGGCCGAAGTCTTCATCAAGCTATGCAATAGACTGCGTACGTCTAAAGAATCAAGCCTGGAGGCCATGCTGTTTCAGGAAATATCAACTAGTCAGCTGGGACAAAAATATCGCCATCACCTAAAAGATTCCCTGCAGCTTTTGGAAGCAAAATAATTCTGGGATACTAGTCCATCTCAGCAGGTCCTCAAAACGTACCTCAAAAAGAGTGTTCATCTCTGGTCCTTCCATTCAGACAGAGCACAACTGGCAAAATGCAAACATGTCTGGACGATTATAGGAGTAGCAACAGAAGTAACAGGCACCAACTTTGCTGCCAGCTGCGCCGTAGGTGTGAGGGCTGGCGCGAGAGATACCGAAACAATAGGGGTAGCAGGGAGTCTGTCAGTCATCGTAGCGGTAGAAGGCAAAGTCAAAGAAAGGGCAGGAGGCACTGTGGCCAAAACAACTTGATCAATAGCAGAAGAAACAGAAGCAGCAGAGACAGAGGAAGCAGATGACTGAGGCTGTGACATGGCAGGGTATATTTTCTGTGGGCGTATGGAGGTGGAGGTCAAGTATATAACAATTCCTCCACAAATGTATCATTTTCTTCTCAGGCAATATATCATATTTTCTCTCTATCATGCGCTACAGCTTTCTGAGCCAATGTCTGCATTCTCCCCTTCCGGGCCTCTTTCTCTGCTTTTATTCATCTCTGTTTAGACTCCTTTTGCCATGTTCTGAGGGAATCAAACATTGACTGCCTACTCCTTTTCTCCTGTAGAAAATTAATTTTCTGTTCCTCAAAAGTGCCTGTCAACGGCCACTACAACACAGCATTGTCCCTCGTATATTTGTGCCATCACGTACTAAACATAATAGGGTCAAGTCCATGTTACGTACATATTGAAATTTGGAGTGCCTTCTGGAGGCGCTGGCTGACTGTCTTCCAATCGAGCATCAGCAGACCAACAACAACAGCTCAAACAAAACACTTCTCTAAGACACTGCATTTTTCAAAATAAAACAAGTTCACTATTTATGTCTAGCAGATATTTTCAAATATCCTTACCAAAAGCCCGTTCTCAAATCTCATCAAATACAAATCAAAAATGGTACCATGTTCATAAAGAACTCAAACAAATTCAATCGCTTGTCCAAAGACGGTCCTCAGACCGTGTTAAATACAAATCAAAATGGCGCCATATCCCCAAAGAACCAAAGCAAACTCACCTGGTGCACACAGGTCAAACAAATGTATTCTCCACTGCCAACTCTTCTGACGAAAAGGGTCAGATGCAAGGGGTTTAGCCGTTCCGGACCCCAGTCGGGATAATCACTGGGCGGGGTACTGCGAGTACCAGACTCTCTCATGCAGGGATCCCCGGCCCACCTGTCCGACCCGACGTAGCCCCGACCTCCTCACACATCCGCTGGCAAGGATGGGCCACCCGATGGAGTACCTGTTCGGGCGCCAAATGAAAGAAGCGGCCCGTTTAGGGTCACCCGGGTCACTCACGACCACCTCACAGCCTTCCTTACAAATGAAGAGTCGGTCAGACAGTAGAGAATACAAACCAAAGGTGTTTATTGAAGGTACACTCGAGTGGAGTCCAGTCTGACCAGCCTCCTTAGATTGCTGCAGAGGGTATGACTTTTGCCAACATGGTAACAATAATGTACATCTTCAGAACCACTAAAGACACGTCCAGACTGGAAATTTCCAGTTGATAGCTGGTGAACAAAGAAGATATGGAAGGATGAGTTGCAATCCAGGGACCGGGTACATGCTATCTCAGCGTCAAGGTCACTCTGCCTGCGCCTGCCGCTCTAAGGGTGGGAGCAGGCCTATCTAGTGAGAAAGGTATGTGATGACAAAAAAGTTTATTCATTAGCACAGCAAAGCTCAACCTTGGAGAAATATAAGGAGAAAAATAATATAGCAGCTGCTTTTTGATGAGGCAGACATAAAAGTGAGACAGAAGTTCGTTTTGTTCATGGATCAAAATGGCGGCTGAATACAAAATGGTGCAGCGAATGCTAACTTAAGTTGTACAATGCATAGAGAATTCGGCTAAAAGCATTTCTATTCCAACATAGTGTAATGTTAGAAGGTATGTTATACAAAATTCGCTGTTACGATATATGCAGTGCAATGGGCAATCAGTAAAGTTCTATTCAGAAAGTTATAGGATATATTGGTGATTACCATCCTACATATTTCCTACCTATTTTACCTCTGTTTCTAAAAAAAACCACTTTTTGTCCGTCATCCAAAGCGTCAGTGACTGGGAACCCACAGGGTGTTTTAAAAGAACCCTCACTCACCTCCCCGGTTGGTGCATGCTTCGTCAGTGAGTCCCCACCCGGGTCGGTGAGTGCTTTCAGGGTGTGCTGCGATGCCTGATTACAGCGGTGCTCGGTTTTTTGAGGGGGTGATCTTGTTGATCCAGTGGAATCTAGTCCACTTAACTTTTGCTCTCTAGCAAAGGCAAGCCTCTCTTTGGCCAGGGCAAGTTCTTCCCTTTCAATTCTCAGATTGGCTTCCCTCATCTTAGCTTCATGCTCCCTTCTCTTAGGGGAAGACATCCTCTATGAGAAGAGGTCTGAGAGCCATTGGTTCGAATGGATCTGCTAGAGCCTCTGGATAGAGACCTATCTCGTCCATTCCCAATGTTAAGTCTGCCTGAGAGTGGCCCTGGGGCCCCCCAAATCCATTCTCATGCCTACTTAAGTTGGTCCTAGTGAGTCTACTGACTTCTACCTGTCCCTTGTCTGCCTCATCCTCTGATAACTACTCTTCTTCCTCCTCCTCGGCATCATCTGCCTCCTGGAGGGGGTAGTCAGGGTTAGTAAAGGGTCCCTCTAAGGGGGGCAGATTCCCATCTGGATGAGAAGGATCTGTGTTAACAGCCCTCCTAGAATCATAAGTCTCTAAGAGACCAATCAGAAAGGGAATGGTAGGGTTAGAACCCTGTTTTAGCTTCCTGGATGTACAGATTTGTCTCATCTCCTGGAAGCTAAGAGCAGCATATCTGGAAGGGAATAAACGAGCTTTCCCCTGCTCAATCACAGGGATACCTGACCACTGTTACTCTTTCTTCTAGGTTGCATATTTATAGTGCCTTGATCTGCGGTATACATTTTTTTCAGTGAAGAGGGTTCCTCCTTAACATATGAATATTCAGGCAAACCCACCATGATTTATAGTTTCAAGCACTTAGATTTCGTGTTATTATGTGATAAGGGTTCACATTCTCATTTGTACACGCGAGTGTTCAGCCGCAGCTAGCATCAGAATCCAAATGTGTAACATTTCATTCATTTCGTGGAGTCATCGAGTGACTGTGTCTTATTTCACTCACCCAGACTGAAGCGCACTTTCCCATGCTCATACAAAAGGGGGTGGTGTCTCACCAAATGCAGTTTATATCTCATTTATCTCTGCGATTAAAGTCATCTAAAATATTTGGGGTAATTGGTTTCTCATATTGTCACTGGGTGTGGTCTATAGAGACAACACGATTATTTTTTTCAATCAAACCGTGAGGTGATTTGTCAAAGACGAATTGACAGCTGCGGCCCATGCAGAAGAGAGCAGTGGAACTGGGTGGGGGATTTTGACAGACGATGACAAAGGAAAATTAAATAAGTAATACATTTTCCCCTATCATCGTCTGTCGAAATCCCCTCCCTCGTCCCAACCCGGCCCACCACTCTTACCTGCACGGGCCACTGCTGGGAAAAAATAACAAATAAAAACTACGGGCCTCTTTCTCACTAAGATACTGCGAGAGGGGGGGCCCTGTAGTCACGCTCTCCAGTTAGTGAGAAGGTTATTGTTAGACAGAGAGTGCACTTTGACAATCCCCTGAGTTTCAGGCTGCCCCTATTCCACTTACTTCGTCAAGGTGCTTCACCCGCTTATGAAGCTTCCGCAGCCTTGGCAGTCCCATACCTTGTGGACCAAGGATGGGCTGTTCCGTTAAATAGGATTTTATTAACGGTGGGCGTAAGGGGGGCCTTTGTTGTGCCACCTGACTTACCACTGGCTTGGCAAGTGACACAGGAGCGACAAAACTCCCTGGTATCTCCATTCATGTGAGGCCAGTGAAAGTGTGAGACAAGCCTGTCCCAAGTCTTTGTCTGGCCTAAGTGTCCTGCTAACGGAATCTCATGCGCCAAGGTAAGAAGGAAACCTCTCTGAGACAAGGGGATAACCAGCCTCCTGGTTGCACCAGGCTTGGGGTCTCTTGCCTCAGTATACAGGAGTCCATCATCCCAGTATACCTTGTGGGTACCTGTGGCGTTCCCAGCAGCCTCAGCAGCAGCCTGCTGTCTGAGGGGTTCAAGGGAAGGGCAGTCTAACTGTTCCTTCCCCAGGTCTTCTCTTGAGGGTCCCCCTGAGCCCAGAAACTCAACTACTTGATCAAGTTCAAATTCTTTAGGCTCAGTTTCCCTCAGTTCCTGTAGGTCAGCCTCCTCTGAGACTTGATCCTCAACCTGGGGCAAGGGGGAAGGCAATGCCTTAACCCTACTGCTCTTCTTCTTGGAAGGTGTCTGGTCCATTGTTCCAGGATCCAGCACCTGTTCAGTGGGGCATCGTCTGACCTGTGACCTAGTCACAGCAAGCACATGTGCTGGCAAGCCTAACATCTTCATGTGAGTCCTCTGCTCCACTTCTGACCATTGTGATGACTCCAAATCATTGCACAACAAACAATCCACTGGGAGGTCTGAACTAACTACAACCTTCTTTTGGCCATTTACCCCTCCCCAGGAGAAAGCAACAATCGCCATACTATGACTGGTAGTGACGTTGCTGGCATTGGTCACCAGGAAATCTGTACCTGGCATGATCTGTCCAGGGTCCACAAAGTGAGGCGTCACCATCGTGACACTGGCACAAGTGTCCCTATAGGCCTGAGCCATTTTGCCATTTATCAAAGGCGTCTGCCGGTATTTGCCCAAAGTATTGGGACTGACATCAGGGGATATATCCACATCCCCTGTACAGACAAGGACAGCCTGAGTGAGTGTGACAACTAAGTTGTCACACCCCTCAGAACCCAAGGTCAACCCAACTAATCCCTTGGGAGGTGCACTACCACTGCTGACTGTACTAGGGGGCACAGGTGCCTTAGGGGCTGCAGTGGCAGGAGTTTGCCCTCCTTTCTTGGTGCACTCACTAAACCAGTGAGTTTTACTTTTACAGTATTGGCACCACCTTTTAGACTGGCCTTCTTGAGTCTTCTTCTTCTGGGAAGCCTGACCCCCACCCTCTTTGGATTGTTGGGGACCTGTTGAAGACTTCTGGTCCTTTTGTTCACCTTTGGTATCTTTACCCTTCTGGTCAGCTTTCTTCTGACCACCCTGGTTCTGGCCCTGGTTCTGCTTAACTCTTGTTCTGACCCATCTGTCTGCCTTCTTTCCCAATTCTTGGGGAGAGGTCAGATCTGAGTCAACAAGATGCTGATGCAACAACTGGTTCTGACAATTGTTTAAAATCTGTTCCCTCATGATCAGATTATACAATCCTGTGTAATCAGTAACCCTACTGCCCAGCAACCAGCCCTCCAAAGCCTTAGTGGCACAATCTACAAAATCAGACCAATCCTGAGACTGAGTTTTCTGGGTATCCCTGAACAGCAGCCTGTACTGCTCAGTGGTTAGGCCAAACCCATCTATCAGTGTACTCTTCAGGACTTGGTAATTGTTAGCATCCTCAGCTCTAGTAGTGAGGAGCTTATCTCTACCTTTACCTTCAAAGGAGAGCCACAAGACAGCTGCCCACTGACTCTGGGGGACGCACTGGACAGTGCAGGCCCTCTCCAAAGCAGTTATCCATTTGTGGATATCATCCCCTTGTTTAAAGGGGGGCACTATCTTACTCAGGTGTCTAGTGTCTAAACTCCTGTCTTTTTCTCTTGGGAGAATGCTGCCACCAGTGGAATCTAGTCCACTTAACTTTTGCTCTCTAGCAAAGGCAAGCCTCTCTTTGGCCAGGGCAAGTTCTTCCCTTTCAATCCTCAGATTGGCTTCGCTCATCTTAGCTTCATGCTCCCTTCTCTTAGGGGATGTCATCCCTCTATGAGAAGAGGTCTGAGAGCCATTGGTTCGAATGGATCTGTTAGAGCCTCTAGACAGAGACCTAACTCGTCCATTCCCAATGTTAAGCTGACCTGAGAGTGGCCCTGGGGGTCCCCCAAATCCATTCTCATGCCTACTTAAGTTGGTCCTAGAGAGTTTACTGACTTCTACCTGACCTTTGTCTGCCTCATCCTCTGATAACTCCTCTTCCTCCTCCTCCTCAGCATCATCTGCCTCCTGGAGGGGGTAGTCAGGGTTAGTAAAGGGGCCCTCTAAGGGGGGCAGATTCCCATCTGGATGAGAAGGATCTGTGTTAACAGCCCTCCTAGAATCATAAGTCTCTAAGAGACCAATCAGAAAGGGAATGGTAGGGTTAGAACCCTGTTTTAGCTTCCTGGATGTACAGATTTGTCTCATCTCCTGGAAGCTAAGAGCAGCATATCTGGAAGGGACCTGTGGAGGGTCCACAACCACAAGAGGGGTCTCTGAAGACTCTCCGTGGTTAGACATGCTTCTAGTGTGGTGTAAGTGATGCACCTACCTACACTATTTGTTTGCCTACTGATCCCTTGCTAAGAGTTGTAGTCAAGGTGTGCTAAGCCTTGTTGAACTACAACAGCTGGTTCAGTAGAACTCAGAGTATTCTAAGCTAAGTTATATGTACCTTAAATACTTATGTGATCTTTCACAATGATATTCTTAGGGTGCGTGTGGTAGAACAACAGCAAGCTCAAATCCCAACCGCTGCTCACCAATGTGAGAAGTTGGCCTGATATATAATGTTCACTATTCTAGTGAGCACTTTGTATCAGTCCAAACAACCCTTATTGATGATTGGTTGTAAGTCAACCTTATAGACCAGCTATCCTAGTAGCATGGATACGAGCAGTCTTCGGGCTAAACTCTAGAGGGCGTGTTAAGCCAGCTGTTATACCATCACATATACCCCTTGAACACCAAGTGAAAGGACACCACACAAGTGTTATGAAAATAAACAGTGTATTTATTTAGATCACAACAGCCCTGTACTCTTTATGAGGACAGGGTACTAAGCACACAACAAAACTCTTACGAAAATACTTTAAGTTGCACAATTTACACAAATGCCCGAGGGGCACGAAAAACCATATACTATGAAAGTGGAATGCGAAATTACTAGCAGGTAAGTACTGGACTAATAGGCTTTGGAATCGCTAGGACTACGTTACTGAACCTTCAGATTACTAGTAGGAGGCCTAGGGGACTCGGGTGCAGAGGGTGCACTCTCACGCGGGATGCGGGACAAAGTCTATGGAGGCTAGTAAAAGCAAAAGTTAGTGTTCTCGGGCGAACCCGACTAGTTAGGCTAAAAACTAAAGTGGATCTGGACCCTTGGATAGTGAGGCTATGCTGGGGCACCGAAATGCCGAAGTTACCTAGCCCAGGGGCTGCGGATGCATAGGTCTGGAAAGACGTCGGGAATCCTCGTTGCAGTCTATGGAGCCTGAAGAAAGAAGTTGCTGGCAGGCGACCAGTGTTGAAGTTCGAAGTGATCCAAGCCTGGATCGAAGATGGATGACATCTGAAAGCAGAGGGGACCAAGTTCTTAATCACTAGCCAGTGATTATGTGGGCACCAGGATGGCACCGGGCGAAGTCACCTCGACCAGGTGAGTGGGCGACGCTGGGCTCTGCAGTCTCACGGGCCAGGAGGCGTTGTCGGTGACCAGGATGGAGGTGTGAGCTGTCCCACGATGGTTGATGCTGTCGACGTCGCTGGACCCAGGATTGGGGCAACAAGTCTTGGCAAATTCAAGCCCAGGCGGTGGACCTAAAATGGCGTCTGGAGTGGACCAGGAGGGTCCGGGGTACTCCTCTTTTGGAAGGGAGCAAGGGTCAGTCTGGAGCAACCAGACTAGCAGTGGTGATGTCACCGGTCATCGTCGGGAAGGCCACAACCAGCGGGCTAGTAGCCAGACAACGCGGTGAGCAGCAAAAAGCAGAAGGGCCCCACACAGATCTCGTGGATGCTGGGAGGCTGGACTTCAGTGCTGGAGCTGCTCAGGGTCGGGGCTTCTCGGACCCTAAAGCACTCACCAGAGGATCCCTCGGCGGTTGTGCTGGGTAGAAGTCGTGCAGTTCTGATGATGGCCGGTCCCTCGAGGTCTCGTCGCACCTACGGTTCTCAGCTTAGCTGTAGAGGTAGGTAGAGGTCAGAGGTGCCAGGGAAGCCGGGTCTCGTCGTGCTGGTCGGTCGGATTCCGGAGGAAGGACGTGCAGCAAACCGCAGTGTTCTTAGATGGTGCCTGCGGGTGCAGGGTGACTACTCCTTAGCCACAAGGGAGAAATCTTGAGAAGAAGTCGAGAGTTCCTTTCGTAGAAAGTAGTTTCTTGATTCAAAGATGATCTAATTTGGAAGGGTCCCCGCTCCTGACTTTATCCTAAAGAAAGGGGTGGGTACGCGACTAGGTCCTGCCCTAGGGGTGGGACCAGGAAGGGGGGCGGTTACACCCCTCTCCCATGCCGGACTTTCCCCAGGCCAGGGGCTGGTGTGCCCCTAGAACTGGTTCTAGCCGGCCTATGCATAGTGAGCACCGGGGTGCCACTTGCAGTCACCTTCCTGTAAAGCCCTGCCTACCCAGGATACACAAAACCCTGTCTGGGATGATGCTAGCACCGCCCCTGACAGGAAATCCTTTGTCCAGCTCCCCTCGCTGGAAGGACTCCCAGCTGCAGGGGGTCAGACTCGTGTCTGTGGTGGCAGCATCCATTTTGTGATGCTGAGGCTCGAGTTAACTTTAACCGGGGTTCCCAGTTACATACATGTCATGTCCCTCTAGAAGGGTGGAATGCTAACCCCGTCACCAGAATTGGCGAGGGGTTAGTATTCCAATTCGTATGACACCTTACTCGAGATGTTTTGATAAAGCGATACCAGAGATAGCATTTAACCGCGAGGATTATAATGCACTTAAGAGTATATGGTATGCGTTATCATGGAACAGCTATTAGGACTTGGTTCCGCAAGCTGCAAACGGGCTCAGCTCATGCCAGAGCACCATCTCACACGATTCCAAGCACTCTGCCTTCAGGATTGTCAAGGCCTGCCATAGGAGTGACTGATAGGAATCTGTGTGTCCATTTTTAGGGTTAGATATAGGTATACTATATCTAAAGCAAAGGGTGATTACACCACCTTGCCTCAGCTGTCGTGCAGCCAGTTATGTCAGATTTAGATGGCCATCCAGGGGTGGCATAATACATGCTTCAGCCCCTGGTAGGCCCTGGGTACACCTATGCCCTGAGTTACAGGGTCTGATAAGGTGGCCCAGTACCAATTGGATAATGCACCTAAGGTACACGTGTCAATTTAGTGAGAGAACCGCAAGGCTGTGGGTCTGATTAGCAGGCCCACAGCCAGAGAAGTCGTAAACCAGTGAAGCAAAAAGCAAAAATCTGGGGTGATCATAGGATTGCAGACCCTACTCTCCTACATGATTGATTTAAGGGGGGGTTCTACCCAAGAAATCCACATGGGACCTGGGTGCTAAATGGTATAGGAATTAACTTTGCAATATATGATTTGTCACTAACTCTATTCCCTCACTGTCCTTTCCCTCACAGCATCACGCTATCCCACTTTCCTTCCTTTCTTGGGGCACTTTTATTTACCAAATGATATGGCTCATGCATTGTGATTAACTGACATTGCTTGTTATGACATTTGATTTTTCTATAATAAATTTAAGCAAATGCATTAAACTCTACTGGGACCCTCCTTGACAATCATGAAGGCAGAGTGCTTGGAATCGTGTGAGATGGTGCTCTGGCATGAGCTGAGCCCGTTTGCAGCTTGCGGAACCAAGTCCTAATAGCTGTTCCATGATAACGCATACCATATACTCTTAAGTGCATTATAATCCTCGCGGTTAAATGCTATCTCTGGTATCGCTTTATCAAAACATGTCGAGTAAGGTGTCATACGAATTGGAATACTAACCCCTCGCCAATTCTGGCGACGGGGTTAGCATTCCACCCTTCTAGAGGGACACGACATGTATGTAACTGTGAACCCCGGTTAAAGTTAACTCGAGCCTCAGCATCACAAAATGGATGCTGCCACCACAGACACGAGTCTGACCCCCTGCAGCTGGGAGTCCTTCCAGCGAGGGGAGCTTGGACAAAGGGTTTCCTGTCAGGGGCGGTGCTAGCACCATCCCAGACAGGGTTTTGTGTATCCTGGGTAGGCAGGGCTTTACAGGTGACTGCAAGTGGCACCCCGGTGCTCACTATGCATAGGCCGGCTAGAACCAGTTCCAGGGGCACACCAGCCCCTGGCCTGGGGAAAGTCCGGCATGGGAGAGGGGTGTAACCGCCCCCCTTCCTGGTCCCACCCCTAGGGCAGGACCTAGTCGCGTACCCACCCCTTTCTTTAGGATAAAGGCAGGAGCGGGGACCCTACCAAATTAGATCATCTTTGAATCAAGAAACTATTTTCTACAAAAGGAACTCTCGACTTCTTCTCAAGATTTCTCCCTTGTGGCTAAGGAGTAGTCACCCTGCACCCGCAGGCACCATCTAAGAACACTGCGGTTTGCTGCATGTCCTTCCTCCGGAATCCGACCAACCAGCACGACGAGACCCAGCTTCCCTGGCACCTCTGACCTCTACCTACCTCTGCAGCTAAGCTGAGAACCGTAGGTGCGACGAGACCTCGAGGGACCGGCCATCATCAGAACTGCACGACTTCTACCCAGCACGACCGCCGAGGGATCCTCTGGTGAGTGCTTTGGGGTCCGAGAAGCCCCGACCCTGAGCAGCTCCAGCACCGAAGTCCAGCCTCCCAGCATCCACGAGATCTGCGTGGGGCCCTTCTGCTTTTTGCTGCTCACCTCGTTGTCTGGCTACTAGCCCGCTGGCTTGTGGCCTTCCCGACGACGACATCACCACTGCTAGTCTGGTTGCTCCAGACTGGCCCTGGCTCCCTTCCAAAAGAGGAGCACCCCGGACCCTCCTGGTCCACTCCAGACGCCATTTTAGGTCCACCGCGTGGGCTTGAATTTGCCAAGACTTGTTGCCCCAATCCTGGGTCCAGTGACGTCGACAGCATCAACCATCGTGGGACAGCTCGCACCTCCATCCTGGTCGCCGACAACGCCTCCTGGCCCGTGAGACTGCAGAGCCCAGCGTCGCCCACTCACCTGGTCGAGGTGACTTCGCCCGGTGCCATCCTGGTGCCCACATAATCACTGGCTAGTGATTAAGAACTTGGTCCCCTCTGCTTTCAGGTGTCATCCATCTTCGATCCAGGCTTGGATCACTTCGAACTTCAACACTGGTCGCCTGCCAGCAATTTCTTTCTTCAGGCTCCATAGACTGCAATGAGGATTCCCGACGTCTTTCCAGACCTATGCATCCGCAGTCCCTGGGCTAGGTAACTTCGGCATTTCGGTGCCCCAGCATAGCCTCACTATCCAAGGGTCCAGATCCACTTTCGTTTTTAGCCTAACTAGTCGGGTTCGCCCGAGAACACTAACTTTTGCTTTTACTAGCCTCCATAGACTTTGTCCCGCATCCCGCGTGACAGTGCACCCTCTGCACCCGAGTCCCCTAGGCCTCCTACTAGTAATCTGAAGGTTCAGTAACGTAGTCCTAGCGATTCCAAAGCCTATTAGTCCAGTACTTACCTGCTAGTAATTTCGCATTCCACTTTCATAGTATATGGTTTTTCGTGCCCCTCGGGCATTTGTGTAAATTGTGCAACTTGAAGTATTTTCGTAAGAGTTTTGTTGTGTGCTTAGTACCCTGTCCTCATAAAGAGTACAGGGCTGTTGTGATCTAAATAAATACACTGTTTATTTTCATAACACTTGTGTGGTGTCCTTTCACTTGGTGTTCAAGGGGTATATGTGATGGTATAACAGCTGGCTTAACACGCCCTCTAGAGTTTAGCCCGAAGACTGCTCGTATCCATGCTACTAGGATAGCTGGTCTATAAGCTTGACTTACAACCAATTATCAATAAGGGTTGTTTGGACTGATACAAAGTGCTCAGTAGAATAGTGAACATTATATATCAGGCCAACTTCTCACACCCCGGGGCTCCCTCTCGTAATCGCGCCGCCGTCTTGGCTACTAATGAGCATGCGCGGCCGCCCGCGCATGCGCATTTCTCACGAAGTAGGCAACACTACGCCCACTCTGTGGGCGTAGCGAAGTACTTAGCCCAGAGTTAGATTTTATCTTCCTATTTTCCCGCTCCGCGCCAATTTCTGTGACCGGTGTTCAGCATCGGATTGGTAACGAGGGCACTCGGGCAATACCCGAAGGGCCGTTGTCCTGTTCCTGCTGTGGGCTGCTTTTTTTTAGCAGTCTGGGGGGCCGATTTATGCTGTTTCTGTATTGTTCAATGCTGCCAGCGGGCCAGTGGGTGCCTGAGGGGCCTTTCTGGAGGAAAAAAAAGCGTTCATTACCTCCCTCTTACTAACGGCAGAGGTGTCACTCCAATTCTCTCGCTTGGCCGGCAAAATAATGTATGCATATTGATCGGGGCAGGGGGCCTGAGCTAAAGTGGCCTCACTTTTTTTCAGGTGTTTCACCAGTGTAAACTAATCCATGCATTTTTTTTAAAACCCCCCCCCTTTTTTTTAAATAAAATTTTGCTGAAGGAGTGTTTTGCACGGAAATATGTAAATGTGGGCCACTTTTTTATTTGCGTGCCCGGGCCGATTTTTAATCCCAATCCAACCCTGCCGGTGTTTGACCCCACAGGGGCGGGTTTCACCCTAGCGTGTGTGTGTCATGTGCATACCGGCAATACGCATATGTTGCTCCGTGTGAGCGTCACGTAATCAGATATTGTATACAGTGCTCGTTGTCAGGGAGACAGCCTGCCTCCTTATGTAGAACAAGTGTGCCTATTTAAATTCCCTGCTTTTGATTAAAGCAAGATTTTTAGTGTCTGTATGCCTCTAACTTCTTTTTTTTCTTGTGATGGGCTGCTTGATAAACACATACTGTGTTTTTCATACGAGTAGCGTGGTAAGGTGCTGTTTGCATTGCTCGTTGCACATTGGCAAGAAGACAATGGGGCATATTTACAAGCCCCTATCGCCACAGGAATGCCACTTTTCATGACGTTCCTATAGCGATAGGGGGTTCACCTTATTTACAAGGCAGCGTTGAGCCACTTAATGTGGTTTACCGCTGCCTAGTAATTAATGCACCCTTTCACGCTATACTTATCTCGAAAGGGGTGGACAATGGGTGTTACGGTTAGCGTACCGCTACAACACCCATTGATTTTGATGCTGCCCACTATTTACAAGGGTGGCATAAATTAGAGGCAGCACCAAAATGTATACCAGGGAAAACAGCAAACATAAACAATCATTCCCTCAAAGCAGGCACCCTTACACTAAGGTGCTAAACCTAAAAACCTTGGTCTAATCTCTGGTTCTCTCAAGATTGGACTATTGCAATTCTCTTCTTGTTGCCCCCACACGTCCCTCCTTTCCCCTCTCAAATCGGTTCTCCATTCAGAGGCTCGTGTTGTCTTTGGGACCAAAAGAAGTGACCACATCACACCCATTTTGTCTTCTCTTCGATGGCTTCCCATTGAGGTAAGATCAATCTACCTGCCTGTATCACCCACAAAGCCTTTGCACACTTCCTCACCTTGATTCTTGGTGAATAAACTTGAAATCTCTGGAGGCTCTAGACCTTCTGGTAATGAGGAAAATGTACTGCTTCAGCCCCCCACCTTCAAAAGGGAAAGATTGACGGCTCAATCCTTCTCAGGCAATGCGGTTAGAATCTGGAACTCGCGTCCTTCACTACTACGTACCACCACCTCTACCCAGACCTTCAAAAGTGACCTCAAATTTCTTCTCTTCCAAAGACACTTTCAGATCTAATACACCCCTTTTCATGTCCCCAAGGAAGTTCTTTCAATATTATAAATGTATAATCTATAAATTGCCTGTTTGATCTTCAGCCAATGTGTTTTGTGTGTGACTGCCATCTATTGTTTTATTTCACTTTTTATTCTTTCTCATTTATATCTGTAACGTGTAAATATGAATATGCAATTTGTATACATATTTATATCTAACCACTAGTATATGTAGTAGACCGTTGTACTCACTACCATTCCTATGTGACTTTAGAGTTTATCTATTTGTATCTCTTCCTTGAGTGACTTTACAACTTGTACATTTGTAAAAAAATAAATACATGTTGTTGTATCTCTTATGTAACTCATGTAATCCAATGTCCTTACCTAACGCAACAGTTTTTTTAGGTCTCGCGACCTATCGATGCGCGCAAGCGCATCGAGCGTAGCGAGAATTCATGTCGGCGAAAACATCTTCAAACCAAAGGGCTTTCAGCCCCGCGGTTTTCATGCAGTGCCCGTGTACATGCACGCGCATCGCATCCAAGCCCAGCCCAGTCCTCCCCTAGCAGCACTCCTCCCACGCCAGCAACTCCCCCCTCCCACACCAGCACCTCCCCTCTCTCGCATTCGCGCCAACCGGCTTCTCCTCCCAACTCCCCCCTCCCACACCAGCACCTCCCCTCTCTCGCATTCGCGCCAACCGGCTTCTCCTCCCCTAGCAGCACTCCTCCCACACCAGCATCTCCCCCCCCCCCTCCAACCTCTGCTTCTGGGCACAGTCGACTCGGGACCCCGTCGGCAGCTCCACTCTCGGATCCAGCCTCCCCCTGCCGCCCCTATTTGTGCTGCTCCAGACACCCTAGCAGCTCTTCTCCATCTTGCGCAACCTCCTTTCCTGAGCCCTCCTTATGCATCATCCTATATCTATTCATTTATTCATCTATCCACGCGCCTCTACACAGTCGCCATTTCTTGTATCGCTGTCCCACGCTAGTTTGGTCAGTACATATTTTATTTATTCATTTATTTATATCATCTGCTCGCAATTACGTAAAATAAAAAGCTACAACCTAATAAAACATTTGTAACTTCCAAACTGCCAACTTGAGGACACAATCGTATCTTCAGTTCGGGCAAAATGGTGCCCGGCGTACATCCTAGACAAATACAACTAATGCTATATAATTCTGCTGTACTAGAGGCTATCTTTTCTTGGCGCCTTAAATAGCAAAAGTGACTACCAGCCGCTCATTATGTTGAATGATGACTTCTGCCCTGGGGAGACCTAAAAACGTGTTCATGTGTACACACCCATCTTTGCAGCAGTCGCCCAGCGAGTTACAAAAGAATAGGCGTGAACTGTGCGCGTGAGCCTAGCCCGCCTGAACCTAGAAACCTGCTTTTTCGGCCTTAGACCATCCTTCATTTCCATGTGATTTTTTGTCCACGGCACCTTTATTGGCACGGCACTGGGGCTGAACTATGTACAGCGTTCGTGTACATTACAGAACAAATAAACTCCACGCAAAGACGGACTCAGCTCGTGACAACTGACTAACTTTGCACACATTCAATGAGCCATGAGGGACGACGGTCATGAAGCAGCCGCGTGACGAGGGACAGGCCCCGAGAGACCAAAGTGAAGCCGTGAAAGACACAAAACCCGGAAATACACAAGCCACAGCCCAGGAGTGCAGATACAGTAGGCGCAGTGTACACACCAGAATTACCCCCTAGCTTACACAGGATTAGCACGGGGGCAGAGTTGTCCTTTCACGCAGTCCTTACCCATGTTTTAATGCTTTCATACCATGTTTGCCTTATCCTACCATGATCATGTAAAGCGCTCTGATACCTCTGGGTCTAGCCAGCGCTATATAAAACTTTTAAAATAATAAACCACCTCTCGACCGTCTGTCATGTATGTAGCGCTTACTACCCAGCGCTTCTAGCTGGTACACAGCTGCTGTGCAACCCAAGATTTGGGATTAAACCAATAGTTTGTTACTGGTTATTAGGGTTAGTTTACTGCGGACTCCCCCCGAAGGCGCCAGTGTTTCTCACTATCTTTCACCCCTGCCCCCTTTCGTGAAGCGCCCTGACACCCCGGGGAAAGTCCGCTCACACCAAATGCACAAACCAATAACCCCCTGACTTTCGTCCACGCTCCGTCATTCCCCTCAGCCCGCGTCGAACACCATCCTACATGTGAATGTTATACAGTGAACTGTCTTATGTACTTTATTAACTCGAAAGGAGTTTCGTTCAATTTGCACTAAGTCGCCATATTCCCCCAGCACATCCGCGTTACACACTCCCTTCTCTATCCACCATTTCGCTCACTACCACTGCCGATCTGTGTTTCTGCTGACCCTTGCCTCCTTATTCGACAGGGGGGGGGGAGCGTTCTCAACTTCCTGCCGGCACTTCCAAGGCTCCCTGCACCCTTCGCCCCCTCCTCCCCCACTCCCCTTATCTGCTGCTCCCTGCTATGCCTGGTGGAGTGGGCTCCGCGCCCCCCCCCCCCACTTCGCCAGCCCTTACCCTTGGTGGCCCTCCCTGCTCTCCTCCTCCTACAAATTCCTTTCCTCATTCCCTGCCTCCTGTCAGTAACCACCTACGCTGTGTCTTCCCTGCCCGCCCAGTCCCGCCCCCCACCTTGTGGCACCCTTACCGTCCCCCCGCCCCCTGTTCCTCTCGCATCCTCCCCCAAACCCCCCCCAGCCCAAACCCGCCTGAATTTCACCGGGACCGCGCCGGACATTGTAAGCCTCCTTCGTTCAACTTCGTGCTATCCCTTCCTGGCAAGGTGAAACTTATTCCGTTCACTCTGCTAGGACCCCCCAAAGGCAACCAAGTTCCGTGTTACCCAATCTAAGCCTCATTCCTGCCGTAAACTTTTACTGCCTATTCGCCCCGAGTGCCAATCCAACCTCCGCTGATACTACACATACTTAGCTCTTCTTTATTCCGCTCCCTTTGCGTTGGAGGCCTATTCTCCGAATAGCACTTAACTGCACGTCTCTCCCACGCGCCCATAACCCTAACTCCCCACTTTCTGTCTCTGGACGGCCCCCAAACCCAATTCATCCCTCCTTTGCCCTGCCAGCCGCCCCCCATTATGCTTCCTCGCTTGGCGCACTTTTCCGCCATCCTTGTATGTCCGTTCTTGCGTCTTCCATGGTCCCTCCGCTCCTTCCTTACCTAGCCCTCCCCCAACATCCCCCCATTCCCTAAGCGCTGTAAATCAGGCAAATCAATGTACTGCGACTTAGCCTTTCCGCCTCGCGCAGGTCACAGAGTGAGTCAGCTGGGGCCAGTTTATCGCCTATCAAAACCCTGTGTGTGAGTTCCGTTTGGTGCTGTCCCTTATGCGTTGGTACTTGTGACTTTTAACTGAAACCTATTTTATTTCTCCCCCTTCATACTGCCGGACAAAACAGTGACAGTTCCCTCTGCTATCACTTCTCATCCGCTTGACGCCCGGGGGCTGCGCCTTCAGCTCTTGACGCCTCTTGAACTCCGATGCCCAAAAAATAAAAAAACATGTTTTTTAAACAATCCCAAAAGTTTGTCTGCCCTCTTTTTACTGTGTCGCCTGCCTCCCCTCGCGCATTCACGCTCCCCCACCAGGCTCTCCCGCCCCCATCCGGCTTCCCTCGTAATCTGCCCCCTTCCCTGCTGCTGCTCGCATCGCACTCTCTCCTCCCCCCTCCCTTTTCATCCGCTTTAATCAGGCTCATCTGCTGCTGCCATTCTCCCCTCCCTTCTCGTTGTATTTCCTTCTCGTATTTTCTTGTTTTCATTCCTGTTCGCCAATGCTAGTTTGAATCCATTCTAAACAGGCAAAAGCACTTGTGTGTGTTTTAAAAGCATGCCATGGCTTCAATGTGCGATGGCATTGCACAAATCGCCTGCAGTCCTCTGGGAACCCACCCCCACAACAAATAAATCAAAGGCGTCCTCCCCTGTGCACCCGTGAGACCCCCCGGCCATCTGCAGGGCAGCCCCGCTCAGATAAAGGCACAGCATGCAGAGTCACAGCAGCCAGTCAGCCTGTCTGAGACCCGGGGCCCTCCGTCTCCCTGTCTGCAGAGAGCTGCAGGCAGACGGGCCCTTTCACTCAGTCATCTGCTGGGACGCGCCGAGCAGCGCCTCGAAGGCCTGGTTTGTGAAATTAGCGCATTGTGACACACTCAACAACACAACCACACCACTCAGGGACATCACCACACCACTCAGGGACACCACCACAACACTCAGGGACACCACTACATCACTCAGGGACACCACCACATCACTCAGGGACACCACCACATCATCAGTCAGGGACACCACCACACTACTCAGGGACACCACCAAACTACTCAGGGACACCACCACATCACTCAGGGACACCAACACAGCACTCAGGGAGACCACCACATCACTAATGTACACCACCATATCACTCGGGGACACCACCACATCACTCAGGGACACCACCACACCACTCAGGGACACCACCACACCACTCAGGGACACCACCACATCACTCTGGGACACCACCACATCACTCTGGGACACCACCACATCACTCTGGGACACCACCACATCACTCTAATACACCACCACATCACTCTGGGACACCACCACACCACTCAGGGACACCACCACATCACTCTGGGACACCACCACATCACTCTGGGACTCCACCACATCACTCTAATACACCACCACATCACTCAGCACCATAACAGCATCACTCAGCACCACAACAGCACTGTCCTTGCTGGATAACAACAAGCATTCCCATAGCCAATAGGACTCGCATTAGGAAAGTGTAAGCTATTGGCTTTGTAAATAACAATGCTATTAATTTATATATTTTCAATGCCAACACATATTAAAAAAATAATCGTCATTTACAATACCAATAGCTCACACTTTCCTAATGCGAGACCTATTGGCAACGCCAGTGCTTGTTTTATAAAGCGCTCTGACACCTACGCGTAATGTTCGCGCTATATAAAATCGCATTACATAAAATAAATAAATAGGTGCAAGAACGAGGAGGTCATTAACCCGAGCGGTCGAAGACTACAGCTCCCAGGTGCCCGTGCGCGCGACTGCGTCACAGCAGGACGTTCTCACGGTGATCCGAGCGTGCCGTCACCCAGAACGAGGCTCTCTTCCGGTGGCGGCGCTGCCATCTTTACCCAGAGTGCTGCGCGCGGCCTTTCTCTTCCGGTTCCTGAGCTCTGCCACAGCACAGACCGAGAGTGCCGGTGAGTGAGACCCGGATCCGGTGCCATCCGGCGCCGCGGGACCGCGGAGGGGTGGGCCTCCGCCAGGGGGACACCTGCCGGGGAGTGTGGGTGACCCGGGCTTGGACTCCGGCGCCGCTGTTCCGGGGCGGGGGTTAGACAGCAGCCGGCAAGGAGAGAGGAGCCGGGCCATGGGTGCACCGGGCCGGGGAGGGACGGGCTGAGCTCCTCCCTCCGCGGGTAGATGTGCACCGGGCTCCACCTCTGGACCCCTCGCTGCACCTGACGGGTCCGGCGGGACCGAAGGCTGTGGGCGGCTGAGGGTCCCCTAGGAAAGGCTCCTCCTCCCGCCAGCATGGCTGTGGGCTGCAAGGATATGTACACTCGGGGGCAGGGGAGTGTGTATAGAGGGCTCTGCTCCCCTCAGGTGCACCGTGGGCCCTGCTCCTCAATAGTTAGAGCCGCCGCTTGTGTGCACAGAGAGCATGTGTAGCCCCCATCACAGGGTGTTGGTAGAGGCAGGTTAGCGGTGCCTGTGTCTGGAAGGGGGGGGGGGGGCCTGTGCCAAAGGGACGAGTCTCGGCTTCTTGCATCGCTGTGCTCTTGAAGGGCTCATGGCTTCAGCCTGCAGTTATCCAGTTCCTCCTGGCTGTGCTCTTTTGATAGCCGTTCTTTGGATAAGTGTCGATAATAGTGCTTCTTTGCTCGCCTACCTGAACTCTAGGGTTCTGGCGCTTGCTTCCTCTATAATTTTCAAAGCATTAATGGCGGAGGATCATTAGTTTTGAGCACTATAACAAGTTTGCTTTACTAGAGTAGTCATTGTATAAACCTCAACAAGACTGGTCTTGTCAGAATTCAAACCTATGCCTCGCAGATCTCACTAGGTGCTATCATTGACTCCCTAAGTCATGAGCCTTTCTGTCAGCATACTATTCGGAGTATGAGTCAGGACAGCTGCGTGGCAAATGTCCTTTTAAGAAAGGTCGTCTTTTATACCACATTTGTTGTGCCATGATGTCATTTTCTGCATCTGCGATACCCTTACAATGAAATTAAGAGCGAGGGAGAATTGATAGCTCTGCGCAGCACAGAAGAATAATACAATTGCCTAATTAACTGCATCCAGCCTTTCAATTTTTCTCAGACTTCAATTTTCATCTTAGTTTCCTGCAGCTTCTTTGTTTTGGGTTTAGTTCTGGGTGGCATGAGCACTGTTCGGGTTAGCTCCAGGTCATAGGCGATGACGCCATAGGTGCCAAGCCAGAGGCTACCAATGTCAAGAAGGGGAAGCTAGAGACTTATGGTAAAGGACAGAGAAAACCTAACTATGTGCATGCAAACTACATAGCTTGCATGATTGGTTATTGTGAATCTTACATTGGAATTGTTTTATTTATTGAAATATTTGTCTACAGGTGCAATCATGGCCAAGTCCAAGAACCATACAACTCATAACCAATGTAAGTCGCTCCCATTTATACTTTGAAACAGTACATTTTAGACTGTCCTTTCCCTCATTGACCCTTTGTTTCTTTTCACAGCCCGCAAATGGCACAGAAATGGCATCAAAAAGCCCAGATCTCAGCGATATGAATCTCTCAAAGGAGTAAGTAATTGTTTGCTCTTATTAGGCCTACATTTTGGTCTGCCCCTTTAACCATACTCTCTTCAACCATCCTCTGTCATTGGTTTGAGGCTTGTCAATCAAATCTTGGCTCAAAAGAAGTGTGCCACATATTTTAGCAGCCATTGTTTAGTTTCTTTTGATTAAGGAAAATTATTCAACTATGTTGCTTCCAAACTTACATGGTGGCAATCTTGTAATGCTTTCTTTAAAGCTTAAAAAAGCAGTAGGCGGTGGCCTCCACACAAGCAAATGTTGCCATCCAGGTAAAAATATTAGCAAAGCCAGTAGATTTCACAGAAGTCTATTGCCTTTGCCAATACTTAATCTTTTACTGTGGTGACACCACTTAGGCTCCTATGTCAGATCTGAACAAATCTGTAATTGCAGGGGTTGTCCTGAGCGTAAAACACAAACTGCTTAAAATTGGCAAGCACAGTCAACTCTTCTAAATCATGATTTTCCTCTACATTTTAATAAAAATGTCCTGCATTCGAAAGTGATTTCAGCATATATCGTTGCTGGGTCATTGATACTGCAGGGAGAGCAACCCAAAAATCTTTCCCGTGTTTGTTGGAATAGCCGTATTTCCATCAGACCTCGTAATTTTTGGACACTTCTATACTTGTACTCTGGTATGTGGTTTAATGTATTTGTTTCAGTGGCACATTTGTGTGAGGGACAGTTGTGAAAGTTTGTATTTTGTTTGCATGTCATGTTGGCCTTTTACTACCTCAAGTCCCGGCTGTAGAACAGACTAGTAGGGACCAGAGGAAGCCCGGGCTGTCTGTTGCCTGTGGTTAATGAGGATTCAGTTCTTTTTAAAGCACTGTGGATGGTCTTCAAACAGTTTGTTCTCAAAGCTTTTTATCCCAAAAGCCATTGCATTTTTCCCTCCCCGTGGCTGCTGTACTTTGAACCAAGTCATTTTGACAAACAGAAATAATTCTGCGTTTTAGGGGCTTAATGTTGAACCTACTCTGGCTCCCTGTTAGTATCTGAACGTCTGCTCTGGCTCGTCTAAACTACCAGTTTTTCTGTCTCTGATGTGCCTTTAGTCTTGCTCAACAGGACACTGCGCTGTAACCTTTCTGACACTATAGACCTCGACCTTATGATTATCCTTAACATTTGACTTGTTTTTTCCAGGTGGATCCCAAATTTATGCGGAACATGCGTTTTGCCAAGAAGCACAACAAGAAGGGAATGAAGAAAATGCAAGCAAATGCCGCCTTGCAGTCCAAAAAATAGACCTACAAAAGAACGGACTGATGTTCTGGTACAGCACCAAGAGAGTAAACTCTGTATTGAGCATTTTGTAAAATAAAATCTGTTCTGCGGGAGAAGACCCTTGGTCCTCTTGATTCCGAAAACGATGAGTCCCTGCTGAAACTGTTTCCATGAAGAAACTGCTAATCTCCTGGGAGTTTGGTCTTGGCCAGGGGGCATTGGCTGCTTTCATTTGGGGGCCGGGGGGGGGGGGGGGGGGGCGGCATTGACCATCAGCTTCTTTATTTATTTTGGAATTTCCCAGACTGCACCAATGGAGCCTGGACCAGTATGCAGGTGACAACTTAAACCATAAGAAATTACATGCATTTGAATCTTGTGCGTTGCGATTGCTAATGCTTACCCTTTTTCTTCACCAGCCGCATGGCTTGATCAGGGGCTTGAACTGGGCAAGGTCCGGGCAGCAGATTCCGGGATAAGGCAAGGGTGCAGCATTTTCAGTGTCCCTGTGGCTGGACTGCTAGTGGAGGTTTCTGTGGTGGGGGTGATGTGGGTCTGTCCGGGGAGGTCCTGAATGAGTCTGGCTGCGTTGTTCTCTATGGACTAGGGCATGGGTACTTAAAAACTTTCTCTCGGGGGGGGGGGGGGCGAATTTACAGTGGTTTGTGGGCGAGGGCTGCACTGGTGGAGGTGGGGTCAGTGGGGGAAGGGGCTAGAAAGAAAAAAACTGACCATGGAGTTGAACACAGGTCCCTGCAGCTGACTCGTTCATCCACTGAGCCAACAGACCAGCATACACACACATCTCTTTCTCTCTTATATCTCCCTCCTATCTCTGTCTCCCTCCTTCCCCCTGTCTCCCTCGGTCTCATCTCTTTCTCTGTCTCCCTCTCTTTCCTTCCCTCTCTCTGTCTGTCCGTCTGTCTCCATCCCTCCCTCTGTCTCCATCCCTCCCTCTGTCTCCATCCCTCCCTCTGTCTCCATCCCTCCCTCTGTCTCCATCCCTCCCTCTGTCTCCATCCCTCCCTCTGTCTCCATCCCTCCCTCTGTCTCCATCCCTCCCTCTGTCTCCATCCCTCCCTCTGTCTCCATCCCTCCCTCTGTCTCCATCCCTCCCTCTGTCTCCATCCCTCCCTCTGTCTCCATCCCTCCCTCTGTCTCCATCCCTCCCTCTGTCTCCATCCCTCCCTCTGTCTCCATCCCTCCCTCTGTCTCCATCCCTCCCTCTGTCTCCATCCCTCCCTCTGTCTCCATCCCTCCCTCTGTCTCCATCCCTCCCTCTGTCTCCATCCCTCCCTCTGTCTCCATCCCTCCCTCTGTCTCCATCCCTCCCTCTGTCTCCATCCCTCCCTCTGTCTCCATCCCTCCCTCTGTCTCCATCCCTCCCTCTGTCTCCATCCCTCCCTCTGTCTCCATCCCTCCCTCTGTCTCCATCCCTCCCTCTGTCTCCATCCCTCTGTCTCCATCCCTCTGTCTCCATCCCTCTGTCTCCATCCCTCTGTCTCCATCCCTCTGTCTCCATCCCTCTGTCTCCATCCCTCTGTCTCCATCCCTCTGTCTCCATCCCTCTGTCTCCATCCCTCTGTCTCCATCCCTCTGTCTCCATCCCTCTGTCTCCATCCCTCTGTCTCCATCCCTCTGTCTCCATCCCTCTGTCTCCATCCCTCCCTCTGTCTCCATCCCTCCCTCTGTCTCCATCCCTCCCTCTGTCTCCATCCCTCCCTCTGTCTCCATCCCTCCCTCTGTCTCCATCCCTCCCTCTGTCTCCATCCCTCCCTCTGTCTCCATCCCTCCCTCTGTCTCCATCCCTCCCTCTGTCTCCATCCCTCCCTCTGTCTCCATCCCTCCCTCTGTCTCCATCCCTCCCTCTGTCTCCATCCCTCCCTCTGTCTCCATCCCTCCCTCTGTCTCCATCCCTCCCTCTGTCTCCATCCCTCCCTCTGTCTCCATCCCTCCCTCTGTCTCCATCCCTCCCTCTGTCTCCATCCCTCCCTCTGTCTCCATCCCTCCCTCTGTCTCCATCCCTCCCTCTGTCTCCATCCCTCCCTCTGTCTCCATCCCTCCCTCTGTCTCCATCCCTCCCTCTGTCTCCATCCCTCCCTCTGTCTCCATCCCTCCCTCTGTCTCCATCCCTCCCTCTGTCTCCATCCCTCCCTCTGTCTCCATCCCTCCCTCTGTCTCCATCCCTCCCTCTGTCTCCATCCCTCCCTCTGTCTCCATCCCTCCCTCTGTCTCCATCCCTCCCTCTGTCTCCATCCCTCCCTCTGTCTCCATCCCTCCCTCTGTCTCCATCCCTCCCTCTGTCTCCATCCCTCCCTGTCTCCATCCCTCCCTCTGTCTCCATCCCTCCCTCTGTCTCCATCCCTCCCTCTGTCTCCATCCCTCCCTCTGTCTCCATCCCTCCCTCTGTCTCCATCCCTCCCTCTGTCTCCATCCCTCCCTCTCCATCCCTCCCTCTCCATCCCTCCCTCTCCATCCCTCCCTCTCCATCCCTCCCTCTCCATCCCTCCCTCTCCATCCCTCCCTCTCCATCCCTCCCTCTCCATCCCTCCCTCTCCATCCCTCCCTCTCCATCCCTCCCTCTCCATCCCTCCCTCTCCATCCCTCCCTCTCCATCCCTCCCTCTCCATCCCTCCCTCTCCATCCCTCCCTCTCCATCCCTCCCTCTCCATCCCTCCCTCTCCATCCCTCCCTCTCCATCCCTCCCTCTCCATCCCTCCTCCGTCTCCATCCCTCCTCCGTCTCCATCCCTCCTCCGTCTCCATCCCTCCTCCGTCTCCATCCCTCCTCCGTCTCCATCCCTCCTCCGTCTCCATCCCTCCTCCGTCTCCATCCCTCCTCCGTCTCCATCCCTCCTCCGTCTCCATCCCTCCTCCGTCTCCATCCCTCCTCCGTCTCCATCCCTCCTCCGTCTCCATCCCTCCTCCGTCTCCATCCCTCCTCCGTCTCCATCCCTCCTCCGTCTCCATCCCTCCTCCGTCTCCATCCCCCCTCCGTCTCCATCCCCCCTCCGTCTCCATCCCCCCTCCGTCTCCATCCCCCCTCCGTCTCCATCCCCCCTCCGTCTCCATCCCCCCTCCGTCTCCATCCCCCCTCCGTCTCCATCCCCCCTCCGTCTCCATCCCCCCTCCGTCTCCATCCCCCCTCCGTCTCCATCCCTCCGTCTCCATCCCTCCGTCTCCATCCCTCCGTCTCCATCCCTCCGTCTCCATCCCTCCGTCTCCATCCCTCCGTCTCCATCCCTCCGTCTCCATCCCTCCGTCTCCATCCCTCCGTCTCCATCCCTCCGTCTCCATCCCTCCGTCTCCATCCCTCCGTCTCCATCCCTCCGTCTCCATCCCTCCGTCTCCATCCCTCCGTCTCCATCCCTCCGTCTCCATCCCTCCGTCTCCATCCCTCCGTCTCCATCCCTCCGTCTCCATCCCTCCGTCTCCATCCCTCCGTCTCCATCCCTCCGTCTCCATCCCTCCGTCTCCATCCCTCCGTCTCCATCCCTCCGTCTCCATCCCTCCGTCTCCATCCCTCCGTCTCCATCCCTCCGTCTCCATCCCTCCGTCTCCATCCCTCCGTCTCCATCCCTCCGTCTCCATCCCTCCGTCTCCATCCCTCCGTCTCCATCCCTCCGTCTCCATCCCTCCGTCTCCATCCCTCCGTCTCCATCCCTCCGTCTCCATCCCTCCGTCTCCATCCCTCCGTCTCCATCCCTCCGTCTCCATCCCTCCGTCTCCATCCCTCCGTCTCCATCCCTCCGTCTCCATCCCTCCGTCTCCATCCCTCCGTCTCCATCCCTCCGTCTCCATCCCTCCGTCTCCATCCCTCCGTCTCCATCCCTCCGTCTCCATCCCTCCGTCTCCATCCCTCCGTCTCCATCCCTCCGTCTCCATCCCTCCGTCTCCATCCCTCCGTCTCCATCCCTCCGTCTCCATCCCTCCGTCTCCATCCCTCCGTCTCCATCCCTCCGTCTCCATCCCTCCGTCTCCATCCCTCCGTCTCCATCCCTCCGTCTCCATCCCTCCGTCTCCATCCCTCCGTCTCCATCCCTCCGTCTCCATCCCTCCGTCTCCATCCCTCCGTCTCCATCCCTCCGTCTCCATCCCTCCGTCTCCATCCCTCCGTCTCCATCCCTCCGTCTCCATCCCTCCGTCTCCATCCCTCCGTCTCCATCCCTCCGTCTCCATCCCTCCGTCTCCATCCCTCCGTCTCCATCCCTCCGTCTCCATCCCTCCGTCTCCATCCCTCCGTCTCCATCCCTCCGTCTCCATCCCTCCGTCTCCATCCCTCCGTCTCCATCCCTCCGTCTCCATCCCTCCGTCTCCATCCCTCCGTCTCCATCCCTCCGTCTCCATCCCTCCGTCTCCATCCCTCCGTCTCCATCCCTCCGTCTCCATCCCTCCGTCTCCATCCCTCCGTCTCCATCCCTCCGTCTCCATCCCTCCGTCTCCATCCCTCCGTCTCCATCCCTCCGTCTCCATCCCTCCGTCTCCATCCCTCCGTCTCCATCCCTCCGTCTCCATCCCTCCGTCTCCATCCCTCCGTCTCCATCCCTCCGTCTCCATCCCTCCGTCTCCATCCCTCCGTCTCCATCCCTCCGTCTCCATCCCTCCGTCTCCATCCCTCCGTCTCCATCCCTCCGTCTCCATCCCTCCGTCTCCATCCCTCCGTCTCCATCCCTCCGTCTCCATCCCTCCGTCTCCATCCCTCCGTCTCCATCCCTCCGTCTCCATCCCTCCGTCTCCATCCCTCCGTCTCCATCCCTCCGTCTCCATCCCTCCGTCTCCATCCCTCCGTCTCCATCCCTCCGTCTCCATCCCTCCGTCTCCATCCCTCCGTCTCCATCCCTCCGTCTCCATCCCTCCGTCTCCATCCCTCCGTCTCCATCCCTCCGTCTCCATCCCTCCGTCTCCATCCCTCCGTCTCCATCCCTCCGTCTCCATCCCTCCGTCTCCATCCCTCCGTCTCCATCCCTCCGTCTCCATCCCTCCGTCTCCATCCCTCCGTCTCCATCCCTCCGTCTCCATCCCTCCGTCTCCATCCCTCCGTCTCCATCCCTCCGTCTCCATCCCTCCGTCTCCATCCCTCCGTCTCCATCCCTCCGTCTCCATCCCTCCGTCTCCATCCCTCCGTCTCCATCCCTCCGTCTCCATCCCTCCGTCTCCATCCCTCCGTCTCCATCCCTCCGTCTCCATCCCTCCGTCTCCATCCCTCCGTCTCCATCCCTCCGTCTCCATCCCTCCGTCTCCATCCCTCCGTCTCCATCCCTCCGTCTCCATCCCTCCGTCTCCATCCCTCCGTCTCCATCCCTCCGTCTCCATCCCTCCGTCTCCATCCCTCCGTCTCCATCCCTCCGTCTCCATCCCTCCGTCTCCATCCCTCCGTCTCCATCCCTCCGTCTCCATCCCTCCGTCTCCATCCCTCCGTCTCCATCCCTCCGTCTCCATCCCTCCGTCTCCATCCCTCCGTCTCCATCCCTCCGTCTCCATCCCTCCGTCTCCATCCCTCCGTCTCCATCCCTCCGTCTCCATCCCTCCGTCTCCATCCCTCCGTCTCCATCCCTCCGTCTCCATCCCTCCGTCTCCATCCCTCCGTCTCCATCCCTCTGTCTCCATCCCTCTGTCTCCATCCCTCTGTCTCCATCCCTCCGTCTCCATCCCGATATCTTTACCTGTCTCACCTCACCCGGCTCTCACTACCTGCTGCCCTCCCACCTCCCTCACCCAGGTCTCACTCACTGCTCTGCCCTCCCACCTCACTGGGCTCTCACTCACTGCTGCCCTCCCACCTCCCACACCCGGGCTCTGCCCTCACTCCCTGCTCTGCCCTCCCACCTCCCTCACCCGGGCTCTGCCCTCACTCCCTGCTCTGCCCTCCCACCTCCCTCACCCGGGCTCTGACTCCCTGCTGCCCTCCCACCTCACCAGGCTCTCAGTTCCTGCTGTCCCCCCCTCTCCCCTGTGTCACAACCTGGGCTGACATAGCCTCCTGGGCACCCCAGTACTTCACAGGTCTTTAAACGACCATTTGTTTGTTAATGAGGCTTTGTTCACCTCTTAGCGCCCCTGCAACTCCACTCTTGACTGACTGGAATCGCCCGGCCCCCACAGAGCAGTGTCTGATTACGCACTGCTGCTCCCCGAGGTGTTTGCTGAAGTTTTTAAAAAAAACACACAGTTGCGATGTCTCAAGCTCTGCGGGCCGCCACTGAAGGCTTGCCGGGCCGCCGCTGGCCGTACTTTGAGTACCCCTGGACTAGAGGCTTTTGAAGAGCTGGGTGATTTTGGCATTGCCATATTCGAGGCGGCTGGAAGCCTGGGCCTGCACGATTGTCTTTCTGATGTTGATTGGCATCCATCTGAACATTATGCAGAGCATGCAGAGTGTGGAAGCAAGAGGAGGTGACCGCATTGACTTGTTTCATGGTCAGTTGTCTGTCTAGGATGATGAAGTTGTGTGCGTGGTCTGTCTACATGGGCGTTGGTCTGAGTTCCACTGGCCAAGGATTATGCTCCCATGCGGAGGTGTTCTTCCCGAAGATTAGTGCTTATGCTGTGCCAGAATTGAGTCCGCTTTCCCTCATCCATTTGGCTTTGTCGGTCATGGAATTGTGGAAGTTGATATTAGTAGCAATTACTCTGGTTACATAATCGTTAATAAATATACAAACAACGTAAAAAAATGTAAGCCAACAATGTACAGTAAAATATGTGGACACTACATTCTGAGGTGGGAGGGAGATACAGGGTGGGGAGAGTAGAGGCCTAGTTTGCCCCCAAGGTAGAGATGCACAGGTTATGTGGGGGTAGGGGGCGGGGATACCAGTGGCCTAGTCCTAATGAGAGGAATTTATTGGACCGAAATATATTCCCTTTTTGTCCGGAAGAGGGATGTGGATGGGTTGCATCTGATCTCCATGGGCAGAGTTCCAACTGTTGGGGTCCATTCCAGAGAAAGAACCGGTGTAGGTTTTAATTTTCTTGAATTTGTGACATGAGAAGTAGGGAACTCGTGCTTTTGAGGATCTATATCCTCAAATTAGGGTCCGTTTCTAGGAGGGGGTGTTGTGGTGCAGCGCTTTGTGGCATGCAGACAATTTTGAAATGCATCCTGATCTCGCATGGAAGCCAATTTATTGCACGAAAGTCTGGGCTATGTAATCACTGTTTTTTAACCCGTGTTGAGGGTAGCCTTTAGAGATGCAAGTGAGAGTTTCCAGAGGCCCACAAAGGTAGTGTTGCCATAGTCAAACTTTGAGAGCACACATGCATGAGTCGCAGTTGTGAGGTCAGCTCTGGGGAGAGAAGTTCTTAGTTTCCTACGGATATGTAACTGATGGTTAGCTCCTCTAATTATGGCGCTGATGTGTTTTTGCAATGAGGCCTGCCTTTGTTGGCGTTTTTGTTAGGGTGACATTGAGGGTGTGGATGTCCTTGGTGGTTATTTTCATGTAGTCCTTGTTGGCATAAATATGATTGGAGAAGTGGGAGAGTGAGGATTTTAGTTAGGGGCTCCATATAGAGGTTGAACAGTGTCGTGGAGAGGATGGATCCTCGGGGGACACCCAGCTATGGTGGAAACTGACGGAAAGGGTGTGCTTGATTAGGAAGCGCTGCAAATTGTTGTGTTAAAAGGGGAACCATTTTAGCGTGGTGCTGGAGAGTCCCATCCTGTGTTCTAGAAGGTCAAATAGGGTAGCATGGCTGATAATGTCTAAGGCTGCAGACATTTTGGTAGTGAGTGCAGGGCATCACCGACAATTTGGACCATGGCAGTGTCAGTGCTATGGCTCTGACAGAAGCCAGATTGACAGTGGTCAGTGTAGGAATTGGTCAATGTGATTGTGGAGTTGCAAATATACATATTTCTCTAGGAGTTTGGCCAGAGGTGGAGATGGGGGCGCTAGGGGTAACTTGACCAATTCTGAGGCAGTCTGGTGGAGAGCCTTGTGAGAGGCATTGATTATCCTTGTCCATAGTGTGAGTGGGGGGTGTAGGGGATCAGTGAAGTGGTTTAAAAATGTCAAGGTCAAAAGACGGAGTGCCAGTCTCATCGAGCGATAAGATGCTGGACCAGGAGGTGACATTTTGGCTGTGATCTATATGGGCAAGCTTCATTATCCCTTGTGGAGGGGGGGTTGGTGCGGAAGTAGATGGGGAGCGATCTGGATGTCTTTGGTGATTTGGAATGTTTTCTCAGTGGAAAAAGACTAAGGTTTCCGGTGCAGTATTGTTGGTGGAAGTAGGGTCACTCCTGCAAGAGGAGTGTTTTCTGATAATTTCAAACCGCTTCCTGGGCCTAGTAGAGGTAGTGTCCATTTGGTATAGAAAGAAGGCTGCTTTGGAGTTCCTAATGTGCCTGTTGTTGTTGTAGGCGCTGCGCCATTGATGTGGGAGTATCGGGTTGACCGAGGAGGGGATGTGTCTCCACGCTCTTTCAACAAGTCTGAGGTGCCGCTGTTCTTCGTTGAAGCAAGGATTGAATAGACTCAATTCTTTTTAATTGCTTTGGGACTATAGTGTCCATGATTTTGGACCTGGAATTGAAAGTGTGAGGTCCTGGGCCTTGGGTCGTGGTGGGAGGCAGGAGCAGGATCTCGTTACTGATGAGTGAGTCCATATTTCTGGTGTCAGATCCAGTGTTTGGCTTTCTTTGGTTGGCCTTTGGAGGTGATTTCTGCTATGTTTAGTGAGGTGACAGTAGTGGTCGGTCCAGTCGCATGGAAGAATGGAATCGCCATGTACAGTGTTCTTTAGCAATGATACGGTCACAGGTGACTCCATTATGTGTCGGGCTATTGCAGGCTTGAACGAGGTTGGGGTAATGGAGGAAGGATTGTAGATGTAATGAGACTCCCCACGTTATCACTTAAATATCCGCTTTAAATATATTATGGAAATACAGCATTTTTCTCCAAACGTCAGCTTATGAGTTTTGTCTTGAATGTGTAGTTCTGATATACATACTCGATAACACCAATAACATCGAATGCATGCCACAAAGTTAGGATGACTAACAGACTACTGTACATGCATCCTAACTTGTACTAGAACCTATACGTAGAACACATTCCGAAAAATCTATTCCAATGAAAGAATGTTCACTGCTACAAGATGCATATCGGAGAGCTCCTTACTGTAGCTTGAGATCTAGCAGTAGCTTACCCGCTAGTAGCCGTTGGTAAGTCCTGGTGTAGCTCCTGCTGCCGGATGCAGAGTCTGGGAGGGGTTGGGCTGACTCAGATCTTCAGTACACTGGCGAGGGTAGTGGACACGCGTATAGCAACAGGATTTTGGATTCCTACTTGGATTTGATGCTTGGAGCAGCAGGTAGATAGTAACCGAGTTTGGGACAAGTGTGAGGGCAGGCTCTGTGTGAAATGACTGAGCTGGTGGAAGGGATGCAGCATTCGGGCAAGTAGTGATTGGGGAGACAGGTGTGGTGGCAAGCGGATCGGAGGCGAATGACTGACTAAAATGGGGTTTTGATGCCGTAGGGCCGGATTGTGGCGCTGTGGACGTACGGCGGGTGGTACTAGAGGAATAATTGCTAAAGGTCCGATTTGGAACAAATGAGGTGTGGCAGAACCATGAAGCAGCTGGTGTCTGAGGTATGGGCAGTGAAGGGGGCGCTAGTGCAGGGTGCGATCCGATGTGTAGAGGGCATGTCTGGTGGCAAAGGTAGGAAGATGGGGCAGGTTAAGCATGAGGCTGGGGGCTCAGTGCGCAGTGGCAAGGTGTGGCATGGGTTGCAGATGTATGGAGTTGGCATCTCGAGGAGGGAGCTTGGGATTTGGTTGCCTCTACACCGGCGACTGGTCGTCCGAAAGAATGCTCTGGTTAAGTTTAAGAGATGACGTGATGGTGGACAACTGCAGGGGTCTGGTGTGGGCCGGGAGAGCAATGATTGTGTGCCTTCCCAGTCTGTGACTTTACCAATCCTGGTCGACATGCTACAGACTGTCACGCGCATTTCTGCACCATCCTAACCCCGTCGCCCTCCCCCAGTCCTGGTCATGCTTCTTTTCCCTGTCCAGCTCACAACCCCGGCCAAGCTCTCAGCCACACAACACCACCGGACACACTCGCCATCCAAGTGTTTGGATGAAGCGCAGTCTGTGCCACCCTCCTGTACCTGCCACCTTCTCCAGCTCTGACTTCCCAGTGCTGCCACATTCTCAGTCTTGGTCACGTTCAGTTCTTTCACCCTGGCTGTCCCTTCCAGCCCCCTCTTTCTTGTCACTCCTAGTCCGCCTCACATTCCCAAAGCCTACCATCTTCCTAGTCCCTCTTACACTCAAAGGTCCCGGACACCCTCCCTTACACTCACACTTGCAGCCTCTGTTTCCTGGCAGTCCTTTCCATCACCTGTCTTGTTCCTTGTCCCAGTCACAGACCCTGCTACACTCCCTCCCTCATCTCTTTCCACTCCTGGTCCCTTTCATCCCAACCACTCTATCCAAGAAACAGCCTCCATCGCGGTCACCCTTCCAGTCCCAATCACACTTGTATTTCCAGTCACCCTTCCTGACTGTCACTATTAAACTGTCACAATCCCAGTTCTCATCACCCTGTACGCCGGTCTCACTTCATTCCAGGCTGCACTTAGTTACACACCCAGTCTGTCTCCCTCCTCATTCTTGTCACATTCAACCTCGAGCACCCTGCCCACCCATGTCACGCTTTTTCTGCAACACTGCCACTTGTGCCACAATCCATATCACACTGCCAGTACCTGCCATACTGCCACTGCATGCCAACCTCTCCCTGACACTCCCAATACCCACCTCACTGCCTGCCACCCGATCTACCTACCACTCTGCCACTGCATGCCAACCTCCTCATGCCACTGCCTGCCGCCATCCATGTCACACTACCAATACCTACCACACTGCCTGCCAACTTCCCAATGCTGTGGGTGATGGGGCTGGTGTAGGATTGTTTGCACAGGTACAGAGGGTACGCGGATAGCAATAACTTTCAGCATAATTTATTTATTTATTTATTTTTTGCTATTTTTAAAGCGCGCAAATACCCATACGGGTGTCTCGGCGCTAAAGATCAGAAACTCCTTACTCTTTAAGGGTAGTTAGGCAGAGGAGAAAAGCCATGTCTTGAGGCTCTTTCGGAATTTGATGAGGGTGGGGGCAGTTTTGATATGCAGAGGGAGGGTATTCCATAGTTTGGCCGTAGCTGTAGTAAAGCACCTGTCTCCCCAAGTGGCCTTTTTTGTCCGAGGGACAGACAGCATGCAAGTAGTAGAAGATCGAAGTGTTCTACTATGCTCCGAAGGATGAAGAGCTATTTTTAGGAACTTAGGCCCTGGATAATTAAGGGTCTTGTAAGCTATACAAAGAGCCTTGAATTTTATTCGGTTCCTGATTGGGAGCCAGTGGAGCTCTTTGATGCGGTGGGATACCGATGTAAACTTGGGGATTGAAAGTAAAATTCTTGCAGCCGTGTTTTGAACGGTCTGGAATTTGTTAAGGACTCCTTCCTGCGCATTAAGAAGCAGAGAGTTACAATAGTCCGTTTTTGAGAATACAAGGGTACTAATGAGGGTTTTGCCAGCTGACTGAGGTAGATATGGAAGAAGTTTCTTTTTTTTTGAGTACAAAGAATGCAGATGATGTCACGGCATTGGCGTGGTGGTGAAAGGTCAGTTTGTTATCGAAGATAACTCCCAAATTGCGCACCTTCATCACCGGTTTGGGGGGGGATCCCAGCTCCGGAGGCCACCATTGTGGGGACCATGCTGGTCTCAAGCTCCCGAATGTCATCACCTCCGTTTTATCGGTCTTAAGCTTGAGGCAGTTTGATGACATCCAGGAGCTTATTGCCTTCATACCTTCCTGGAAGTTGGCTGCTATGCTAGCTCCGTTATCATGCACCGATAGCACTAGTTGCGTGTCATCGGCGTATGTGGTCAGTGCAATGCCATAGGATTTTATCACCCTCGCCAAGTCCGATACATAGATATTAAAAAGCGTCGGACTTAGCGAGGAGCCTTGTGGGACTCCACAGGGGAGAGAGAAGGTCTGGGAGATGTAGTTACCCATTTTGACAATCTGTGGCCGGTTGGCGAGGAATGAAGCGATCAGGTCTTTGGCTGTTCCTCCTATTCCCAGGGCTGCGACACGGTCGATCAAAATGATATGATCGACCGTGTCAAATGCAGCGGAGAGATCTAGGAGTATCAAGACAGCTGATCCTCCCTTGTCCATAGTTGTTCTAATTTCGTCCGCGGCTTTTAGTAGTGCCGTCTCAGTCCCGTGTCCCTGCCTAAAACCGAACTGAGTGTCGTCTAGCAAGTAGTTGTCGTTTATGTATTTTGACAACTGCAAGTTCATGGCTTTTTCAAAAATCTTCGCTGGAAATGGGAGACAAGCGATAGGTCTATAGCTTGCTGGAAGAAGAGGGTCTAGCGTGGATTTTTTTAGCAAAGGTTTTATGATCGCTTCTTTCCAGACTGACGGATATGTTCCGGTAGTGAACATGGCATTACATATAGTGAATAGTGAAGGGGAGATTGCTTCCGGTATGCGATTGAGAATGGAGGGGGGACAAGGGTCCAAGGGGGAGCCGGATTTGGTGCTGGCTACTAGACGTTGAATATGATCTTTATCTACAGGGTTAAAAGATAAAAAAGTTGGTAAATTGCTAGTAGAGGGGAAAGTCACAGATTGTGGAGAGGTAGGTCGCGAAAAAGTCTGGAAGATGGAGCTGACTTTTTCCTCAAAGAAACTGGCCACGGCGTCGGTCAGTGATTGAGAAGTCTCTAAGGGAGGCGTCGGGGGGTTGGATAAGGTGGTGACTACCCTGAATAATTCTCCTGATGAATTTTTTGCCTGATTGATCTGAGTGATAAAGTAGTGACTTTTCTCGGTGGTTATCGCTCTTTTGTAGATAGCGAGGGCATTTTTGTAGTTGGATTTGTCTGGCGGGCTGTAATTGCGACCCCATTGTCTTTCCAGGTTCCTGCAATGTTGTTTCTGCATGCGTAGGGCCTCCGTGAACCATGGGGCTGAGGGTGTAGTTCTATTTCGGCGTGTTGATTTGGGAGGGGCTAGTGTGTTACAGGCCAAGTCCAGGTTGGTCAGGTAGTTTAGAGATGCTATGGTGGGGTCTTGCTCAGTAGGGATATATGTATCCTGTATCATCTCTGCTAGTTGCGATATATCAATGTTTTTCCAGTCTCTGTATGTTGATCGAGCTGGTACATCAGTGTTTGGTTTAGTGGCAGTTGTTTGTATTGTGAAGCAAATAGCTGAATGGTCTGACCAGATCAAAGGGATTATCTGGGTAATATTTACAAGAGGACTATTTGTAAATATGCCGTCTAATGTGTGACCGGCCTGATGAGTCGGAGAGTTAATGAGCTGTGTTAGTCCCACAGTTTCAAGATCTGAGAAGTTGCATGGTATCTAGGTTATTTGAAATCTCAAGGTGAAAGTTAAAGTCACCTAGTAACGTAAACTGGGGGGTGCCAGCGACTGCTTCCAGTAAGGTACCTATGTTAGATAAAAACTTCGCTCTTGAACCAGGAGGGCGGTAAATCAGCATTCCCTTAAAGGATGCATTTGCTGATAAGCCTAAAGTGAATGTAAGTGACTCGTAATCTGAACATGTATGTGGTTTGGTCGCGAGTTTGAAGTGGCTTTTATAAATGATGGCAATGCCGCCACCTCTTTTTATTGGTCTATCGAGTCTACAAACGTTATAATTGTTAGGAGTGGCTTCTGCAAAGTCGGGTCCTGAGGCCTCGTCGCCCCAAGTTTCGGTAATAAACAATAGGTCGAGTTTATACGCATCGATCAAGTCGGCTATTTCCGTTTTGTGTTTAGGGAGGGATCTGGCGTTTATTAATGCCGCTTGTATGGAAGGTATGTTATTTATTGAGGATTTACTGGAACGTTTGATGCAAGATGGACATGACACTGGGCCTAAAATATGGTTGGAGTGTCTTAAAATAGGGAGTGGGTGCGGTAGATCCGCTAGATGTCTTAGTTGTCGTAATTCGCCGGCGGAGTAGGTTATTCTTACCGTATGTGAATGAAGCCGAGGGTCTGGAGTAGCAGGGGGGGTGGCCGTTGGCCCGTCCTCGGCGCGGACGAGCGCAGACGAGCTTGCCTTATGCGCGCCTTCGGCGCGCAAACGGCGCTCCCGCTGCGCTCGCGTGGAAAGCACATTTGTAGGAGTGGGGTAGTGGGCGTGGCCTGAGGGTGGGCGTGGCCTATCGGCCGAGAAATCTTTCCTCCAAACAGCGCTTACATCCGCTGATTGATGGTAGCTTGCCTAGCGAAAGTGACAGAGATTAGCTCTGTGTTAGTGCCCAGATTAAAATAAAGCTTTGAAACAATGTGAGATAATGTTTTAAAAATCGAGCGTGGACACCTCCGGCTTCCGCCTCAGAGGTCTAGGAGATTCCCAGTGACGCGCTATCACTCAGCGCTTACATAGGCTGGGATGGTGGGCGTGGCCTGAGGGTGGGCGTGGCCTATCGGCCGAGAAATCTTTCCTCCAAACAGCGCTTACATCCGCTGATTGATGGTAGCTTGCCTAGCGAAAGTGACAGAGATTAGCTCTGTGTTAGTGCCCAGATTAAAATAAAGCTTTGAAACAATGTGAGATAATGTTTTAAAAATCGAGCGTGGACAGCAGATTAATTGCCCCTGTCGTGGATTAGTTTTATTCCCGCATTTGGTTTCTTACTGACATTTTAGCGTCTGGCGGGTGAGGGTATCTGGGAGATGTGCTATTGATGATGCTCATGCGCCTACCCTGTAGTAGCATCGCAGCACATCCTGATTGTTAATTTGAATAACTTCTACCAAGTGGTACTTTTTTATTCACCATTATAAGGATAAAAGGTGGAGTCTGACTCTGCAAAAGTTCAAGTCTGTAACGTTCAGGGGATGATTTATGCACCGTGGTATATATATCAGGTTAAAGGGTGATGTATGTTAGGGAAGCATAGTGCTACTTTGTCCCATATGGGAGCACTGGGTGACTTAATGTTCTGTTGAACTAAATTATTTGCAGCAGAGGGCACATGATGCATGGTGTGTGAGCAGGAGGAGATGCATGTGAGATGTGATTATCCCATGATAGGTGAGCAGCAAACCCAGTCCTGATTTTCATTACACCTGGTTAGTATTATATGGCCGTTGTTGTTTTTCACAGCATACCAAACTCTGCCCATTTGAGACTGTTATCCACGAAGTTGTCACTTTTTAGTATGCACAAAATTAAGTGCATTTATGACTGCACTCCTGTATGTAATGTTGGTATATATTTATTGAAGACTACAATTATATTTGTACCCAATATAGTATGGATGTTTTTCCATCTTCAATCGCTCCGCTATCCTTCTGAATCCAAATAACTGACTAATTTATCCACCACTCAAATTGCTTTCATATTTCACTATACTAATTCAACACTAATCCTTTATGGGTTTCGGAGTAGCATGCATGAAAACACTTCTCTATGTAATGTCAAACCTGCCTTCTTCATGCAAGTTAACACCTCATTCAACATGCATTTGTGTTCCTCCTCACTCTTTCCATGCACCAGAATGTCGTCCTGGAACACATTGCTGATACCAAACAAAATCCCAGTCATCAACCGCTGGAACGCACTGACAGCAGAACATAGCCCAAAGGGGAGTCTACAAAACTGGAAGGTACCCTCCAACGTAAGGAAAGATGTGTACTTTGACTGTAGGTGGCGCTTTACCTGATGGTAGGCACTCCTAAGATATACCTTGGAGAACCCCCCCCCCCCCCCCCTGACAACATCAAAATAAGTTCATTAATGTTTGGTAGGGGATATAATTGTCCAGGGCAATTTTTTTAATGCTGCAAAGGTCCACACAAAGGGGTGTGAACCCTCAGGTTTTCGCATGATAACCAGTGGATACAACCACTCAGCCTCGACTGTCTCTATTACACCATCAGCCAAGTATTGCTGGGTGACCTTTTTGACCTCTGCCCTTGCAACCATGGGAATTCGCCGTGCTTGGTATTTGATGGGGACAGCCCCATCTTTCATCTTTTCATGCTTATAGTTCTTAAACTCCCACCAATCTGTCCTCAAAACCTAACTGTGATGAGATAGCAATACTTCAAGGTCTAATGTTTCTACCCCATGACTTGACTGTCAGCTCTGGGGTTAACGGTGATGCACAAGTCGAATTAGTGTCACTAACCTAGTATTGGAGGGCCATCAGGTGCCACATAAATATTCCCGTGAGTCTGACGAACTCTTAATTTAATATTTGCATTCACGAATTCTAGATAGTCTGCTCTTGATCGTGGCCGTCAAGCTCATCATCTTGAACCATTAAAATTTTGTAATCCGATTGGTTATCTTCAAGAAAAGCTACTCTTTTCTCCCACCTTGGACATACTTGCTAAGTGTCTCCTTTCCCTACACTTCCGACAGTATTTGCCCACAGCAAAAGATTTTTTCGAGTCTGCAAGGTGGTAATTACTTCCGCATCTAAAGCAAACACGAGAAGACTTCCCATTCATAGTAGAGGGATTTTTGCAACCAACACTTTTTGTAGAACTACCAGCAGCCAATTGTGGTTCACCTCTTACAGTATTGACTTGATCACAATCTTCAACCAATGCTGTAGAGTCAGAAGCTTTGTTCTCAGAGTTGGAAATTCTCATTTCTCTCATGCATTTTTCGGACTCCTCTACGACCTCCGCAAGAGCTGAAGCCTCCTTCAAGATGGGATTACTGGCTGCCCACAACCTCCTGAATCTCTTTACTGTTGCATTGGATAATTAATTGGTCCCTAATCATCTCCTCCATCATCAACCCACATTGACACATGGCAGAGCATTCTCTCAGCCGAGCCACAAAATCGTCAATTGTTTCTGTGGAACGTTGGGGCTGAGTATAACATTGATGGAGCTGCATTACCACGTTCACTTGTTTGCAAACCTTGTTTGCAGTCGTATGGCCTCCTTGTACACATCGGCAATAGCATTTCCTTGAGCATCACGAGCTGGAGGTAAATACTTGAAAACATGTTGCCCTTCCTTACCCAGAGATCCAACCAATAGCACCTTTTTCCTTAACATACGAAATCTAGCACCATCCAGTGCCAATATGTAAATGTCGAAATAATCCACCCAATCAATAGATGGTTCGCCTGGTAGCATCAAAAAAGGCGGTGGCGTGACAATTGCAGTTTCCATAGAACAATTTGAATATAAACCAAATAGAGCAAAACCACAAACTAAATATAAGAAACTGGTTGTAGTACTCAATCTAACCACCAGATGCCAGTCTTCAACAATGAATTAGTTTCTTGTCAAATGCAGAAATTATGGACAGCTAAACAGCCAATGAGAAGAAAGCTGTTTATCCAATTGTGGAACATGATACAGATTGGGCTCTAGTGACACCGAACTAGTTTCTAGACCACTGGTCGATGAGGAGACTTCAAAATATCGCAGATGCTCTGCACCTGACCTCTCACATCAGGCGTGATCCGGTGCCAGCTCTGATACCCCCGGGTCTAGCCAGCGCTATATAAAACTCTTCAATTAAATACAGACCAGAACTCTATATCCGCAGGAAGTCTATGTAGCCTCGTGGCTGGGGTCTCGCACCACACACAATTCTTCATCAGTAAAGTTTCATCCCACCCTCGTTGCCACAAATGTTGCAAATAAATGAAGCTTCCCCGTTGTATGATAATCAGAAGTATGTACTTTATGAGTACAAAGATGAGACCCCACACCACACACTTGCCAGGCACAGCACAGCGGCAGACTGACGATGCCTGAACCAACATTCCAAGTATGACATGGATAGAACTAAACTGTGTCATAAGTGTAAGAGCAGCATCTGCCTAGCTGATGCTACTAAAGCAAATTACAACAAGTAGCCAAGCCAATCGGTCTTGGCAATGCAAGAACTATTGGCTTTGTCAATGTGTTTCAGCATTGCCTGGCCAGATGGCAAGCGTCCCAGGCAGATGCAGTACTCAAGCGCCCGCAGCTGATGTACCATTACTCCCTTCGTGTAACCATGGGCATACATGAACAATGCATCCCACATTATATTTACCAAGTGACCGAGAGCAAAACATAATATGAAATGTGTCCATTCCCTTTAATGAGTGCTGTCAAAATTACCTACTAAAATCATGACACTTATTTTGTTCATCTCTCAAGAACAGAAGGTACCATCTGCCTTAGTGCAATTTATATTTCTGACTTGCATGTTACACACATGCCTACTGCAGGCACTTAACCCATTGAGCTATCAGACTGGTTAGAAGTATCACAGCCAGCAGTCCTCAATGCAGAGCTGATTGCAATGAAGGCCATGGATGGGATTGCTGATGTACTGTGCGCTGTATTGTCAACCACAACCCACTTACTATACAGATGCGCGCTGTATTGTCAACCACAACCCACTTACTATACAGATGCACTTCAACGCCTAGGAGTGCGGTTGGTGGCAGGTGATGCTTTACAATGAACATCCAGCGAATTGAAACAGGCCCTTCCCACAGCCTGTTTTTTTTTTTTTTTACTAACCAGCAAGCCTGTTATGACGCGTTCCTGTTTTTTGAAACTAGAAACTCAGAGGTGGGTAGGGGGGTGAGAATGAGTGAGTGAAGGCCAGCTGATTCGAGCGGTCACATGACCTGGCTATTATGGTTAAACAAGGTTTACATTGACTATATATTCAACAGTTGCAGCTGGAAGCTTTCCTTACAAATTTAAGCAAACACAACGAGCGATAATGAAAAACAGAATCATGACAGAGTGCAAAGAACAAAGTAATCAGAAATAACTACTGCTAACTAAATTCTGTTAATTTGATCAACTACTATTTGAAATTCTAGTGTGCCTCTAGCCGCCATTTTGTTTAATACGCTAAGCCAACGTTCAGGAAAGGACGTTGCATATAGAGGTGCATCTTGAACCACACCATGATATGTATTTGTCTCCCATTTGACGTAATCAAATACCTCCAAAAATGTTTACTGTTTGATTTGCTTGAGCAGAGAAAAACTCAAATCTTCAATTCATCTTCGACGCTGATGCCCCCATGGTCTTGCAGTTTAGCTCAACAGTAAGCAACTGATATTTCCGTGTAAGGAAACTAAAACCCATTTTACAACTACAATTGGAAATAAGTTGGCTCCTCAACTAAACACTACCTGTACTCCGCTCGGCTTCCTCTGTCTCGCTTGAGTTGTCTACAAAGAGCACAAAATATAACCATAAGAGGTTCACGGGATTGTCGCACAAGCAATGTGAGGTGCACTGCGTGATCTGCGACTATGTGTTTGTGATTCCAGGAACTGGCACTTGAAAGAAATACATGTCAACCTTTCAGAACCACGCAGGTGGTCCCTGGATGCGAGTCTTACTTTTGACCTAGTAGAGAATCTTAAAAATCCGATGGCCTCTGCTTCAATGTCAACATCACTGGACTTTAATAAATAGCAGGTCCCCAATATTTTCAAGAAAAGAGAAGCAATTATAAGTGACATTCAAACCACTGTAGCCTGACTGGTAAAACAAGAGACTCGACTACATAAGTCTACGTGGCGATATTGTCCAAGGACTCCTGTGATTGGTTAGGAAAACGACCCAACCTCAGAAAAGACGGCCCACTCGCACTGGAAGATGCCGCCTCTTGCTGCACTGGGAAAGGCCGCTCTGGAAGTGATCATCTAGCTGCATACAGGTCGACGATCTAGGATGTTAGCACAGCCGCCTCTGGGTGAGTGATCGCTTGGTTAGCCTGGCCTAGAAAGATAAGAGCAAGCGCAGCAAATGGATGACTAGCAGGTCAAGGTGAGCAGAAGAGCTAGCGTTTCCTTAGCAACAACATTTCTGTGATTGGCTAGAAAAACATGACCCACCTTAAAACTATACTCAGAAAGACACTATCCTTTAGCTTGCGCGGCTTCGGATGTATTTTGTTGAAGAAGCAAAAAGAATAGCATTTGAGGAAGCAGCCTAACATATTAACCGGTTGGTCTTCGATTGCACTGCAGATGTGATGAGATAAGAACACAATTTACAGGCTTCTTCACAGAGGAGATTGGATCAGCAAATCAAAACAGGAGCGCTCGTGTTAAGTGCTTTACAACAACAAAAAAAGCAATTCCTGAAACAGATGCTATAATGTGAACAGTGGCAAGATACTGTTATTGGTCCCTGCTCTCGGGGAGGGCTAAACACTAAGGGTGGGCGTAGTGGGGCTACGCGAAGTGGGTGAGAAACTACGCCCACCTATGCACTTCGCGTAGCCCCACTACGCGCCACCCGCCTCCCTCCCGCCTCCCTCCCTAAATGCTTCAATTAGCTTAAAAATTAATTATAAACCACTTACCCTGTCCGCTGCTGTGTCCCTGGGGCTCCATCTCGTCATTGTGCTGCCGCCGCCGCCGTTTTGGATACTAATGCGCATGCGCGGGTGGCCGCGCATGCGCATTAGTATCCGTGATGGTGGCGGATGACGAGAGGGAGCCCTGGGGACGCAGCAGACAAGGTAAGTGGTTTTATAATTAATTTTTAAGGTAATTGAAGCATTTAGGGAGGGAGGCGGGTGGCGGGCAACTTCGCTACGCCCACGGTGTGGGCATAGTGTTGCCTGCTAGCCTACTTCGCACAGGGCGAAGTAGGCAACACTACGCCCACTCCGTGGGTGTAGCGAAGTAGTTCGCCCAGGGTTACTAAACACAGAAAGAGGCATGATGCATACATACCATGTACAAATGGGGAGAAATAATAGGAGTGTGATGATAGAGCCAGTAAACAGGAAGCCTATGGTCGGGCTGAAGCCCACAAAGTATACACAACATGTCTCGAGGAGACAGCGTAAGCGCTGTCTAGCCGAGACCTAAAAAAGATTCCCATTTTGGAAAACAAAGGCAGGGACAGGGAACTCCATCCCTCCATTGGCAGCCAATCACATGAGGATCATAAATTGCAAACTGCTTAGTAAAATTCACCAGCAGGTCATTTGAACAATTTGCAGTACAACCTAGTATTAAATAGGTCACACCCCAAACTGAATTCCCTTTCCTAAGCTAATTGTTCTGCAAAATGCGCAACCTGGTTTCTGAGTGATACATCTGTCCTCAGACTCCTTAGGATATGTGCCAGTGGTGTCGTTCCTCATGGTCAGTGTGATCAGGGAGGTGTCGGACCTCCACATGAGTTGGGTGTCTAACATCTGGTCTGGGTATAAGTAGTATCTCATTGCAGAAATCATGCAATATGGTAAAAATCAATAACCCCATGTACAGAAGTTCTCATAAATTATTTATTATTTTGCAAAAAGAACATTTTGGATAATTATAAGTTATTTCCATCATCAGTGGGCAGATGCAGACATCATTTCCTTGCTATGATTTAAAGTCTCTGTAACTCTGACTTAAACAGACATTCTGGAAATGTCGAGTTGTTTTTGGAACGTTAAACCTACCCCAGGTGTTCTTCAGTTAAAGCAAATGCACCGGTTATGCAGAAATCGATTAGCTGTTCACTGAAAGCTAAGCATTCTTAGTAGAAGACACCGTGCTGCTGAGACTTGGAGTAAACCGCAGTAGTTTGCTGCTCAGACATATGAAGCGAACAAGCCTGTGTTGCTGGGGCCACCCTGTTGAAGGCCTGCTGGGGGGTGGTGTGGGCCCTGAAGAATGGACTTACTAGCCCTGTAGAGAATGACTGTTTGAGTCACTGTGGCTTCTGGGTTAGCTTGGGGGGGCTGTAGGATGGGTGGTTGGTGGTTGAGGGGCTCTTGGAGAAGGTAGGTCTTGTTCTGTGACAGTCTTCAGGCTTCCGGCCAATGAGAGACATCCAACTGTGTAAAACAAGACGTCGAAGGCTTCGAAGAGAAGGCTGAGCACTGGTTTCATGTCCATCTATTCCACTCCTTTCATAAACTCCAGGAACTCTGTGAAGTAAAGGAAAATACACGTCAGCAAGTGTTGTGGCTGCTCAATACCCTCACTGCGGAGGTAGGTGGAGCTCAAGCGGAGGTAGGCGGAGCTCAAGCGGAGGTAAGCGGAGCTCAGGTGGAGGTAGGCTGAGCTCACGCGGCGCTGGATGCTCATGTAGCTCTATGGTTCAAACAATTCTGAAATCCTGGAGCTATCTCGTGTTGCATGTTATGTATATTTGTAATGCGCACTATCACCCGCGAGGGTAACCTTCAAAGTGTTTTACAAGTGAAGACAAACATGTCCTTCTTCAGGATGCTGTTGCACCAATGCTAGTGGGGTAGTGTGGTTAATAATACACAGTACAAGACATAGTGTAGATTTGTGCATTAGTGCTGGGGCAGCAACTTTTGTTATGTATATTTGTTGTTGATTGATACACACTCAATGAAACAACCATCCCACATGTCTCTGGTTCTCCTGGAGGTTTAAACATTGGCTGCGTCTACAAGGCGCACCTGTTTTACCACACCTGTCTGGTTCTTTATTGTAAATTACATTTTGCTTCAATCCTCAAAGTATGAAAGTGGAGTCACATCCATGGGTTTCAGGAAAGAGGGTTGTAAGTGGTGGACCTGTCTGGGATCTGTTGACTAGTCATCACTCCCTGGGGCACCCTAGGGTGTGAGCTCTAGCTCCCTGGGACACCCTAGGGTGTGAGCTCTCAGTGGCAGCGTCACTTCATCAAAGGCAAGTAGTGTGCGCACAAGTCTTGCTGCACAGAGAAGGTGTCATCTAAGAGGGGGGGCGATTCTAAGTGCAGCTGCAGAGTGGGGAGGTCGCTGTCACTCCCTTGCTGTGGAGTAGGAGAGGGGCTGACACCCAAGCGTAGACCATAGGGCCCTACGCTGGCAGTAGGGCAGGCTAAAGGATCAGATGCTGGATCTAGGAGATACAAACTGGAGACTTGGGGTACAAGTGACCCTTCTTTGGTCAGCTCTGCCCCTGGACCTCTTGACTGCTCAGACACTATGACCTGCTACCAGCTTTCCTGTAGGACCCACAGCTCAGGTGCCCTCAGCACTTCCCTCCACAACACTCACTGCTCAGACCCCAAAGACTCACCGTCATAGTCAATCTTGCCGTCGTTGTTCTTGTCGCCGTCCCTCATCAGCTCTTCAATGTCATCTTCGGTGATGGTCTCTCCGGTGGCTTCCAGCATGATCTTCAGCTCCTCCAGGTCGATGTAGCCATCCGCGTTTCTGTGTAAGCCAAGAACGTAACCTTAGCATTTGATCGAATTTAGGAACAGCGACACAGAGAAGCACTCGTACCCTCGCTACGTGTGCAAGCCAAAGATGTGACCTCAGCATTGGATCTGTCTTAGGAACAGCGACACGAAAAAGCTCTCGTACCCTCGCTACGTGTGCAAGCCAAAGATGTGACCTCAGCATTGGATCTGTCTTAGGAACAGCGACACGGAGAAGCTCTCGTACCCTCGCTACGTGTGCAAGCCAAAGATGTGACCTCTGCATTGGATCTGTCTTAGGAACAGCGACACAGAGAAGCTCTCGTACCATCGCTACGTGTGCAAGCCAAAGATGTGACCTCAGCATTGGATCTGTCTTAGGAACAGCGACACAGAGAAGCTCTCGTACCCTCATCACATGGTCTGCTATGTTCTTTCACAACACCACAGTGGAAATATCGAACCACAGGTATATTGTGACCATAATATCGACTATTGAAATATCATACCTGTAGATTTACTATTAATTCCACCACGAGGATATTTTGGGAGCTGAAATGATGGTCATTTAAATCCATAGTACATTATTTCAATCCAATCATAGCAGTGACATGAGCAGCAACACTCAGAAACCAACAATGCAACAAAATGCAAACATAAAAAACAGCAATTAAAATGATATACGTACTTATTCTGCACATAAGTACATTCTTATCTCACATATTTTTCAAAAATATCTTGATCTTGGAAGGATGGAAGGCTGAATGAACTAGTCAGGGTCTAAATCAGAAGCTGTTGAAACCACTGCCCCAAGCGTCCACATGGCTAGTTGTACTGTTTGTGGCGTTTTCAACACAATTTACCTATTGTCTGTGTGACCCAGAGGCAGAAATAATGCACCAGTCTTAGTGCAGAGATGGGGGAAGGACCACTGCAAGTGCATGGAGCAAGCAAGCATGCCCTGAAGATCAATGCACCCCCTGTGCCGGGAGCAGTGGGGCCCGCGGTGACGAAACATAACATAGACTTCTGTTCACCTCCAGAGGATGGAGAGCAACAGAGAAAAGTGATGGCAGAGAGTGAACCCAGGGTACAAAAGAGAGAATGGTCATTGGAAAGGAAGGTATCTCCCCCTCACGATTATCAACACGCCAACAGCCCTCCCCCTTTGCCTCTCTGACACTGTAGAGGGCCAATCTCTGCTGGTTGGAGTGAACCTGGAGGGTAGAACATGTTCAACACAGCTAAAGCAGGGGTCACCTCATGCAAAGCCCTGAGGGAATGTCAAAACTGAGACTCTTCCTCTCATTCGAAGCAATGAGTGCATCTATGAACTGAGGCGTCTTCTCCAAAGCCCTGAGTGAGTCTCAAAATTGAGACAAATTCTTATCCGATGCAAGGAGTGAATCATGACGCTGAGGTGTGTTCATCTCATCTAAAAGAACTGGAAGCTGATACACGCCCTTCTGATCTGAAACCGTGAGAGAGTCTAGGGGCTGGGACATGGTCCTCTTATCTGAGACCATGAGTGAATCTAGAGCCGGGACATGACCATCTCAGCTGAGACCATGAGTGAACCTAGAGGCCGGGACATGACCATCTCAGCTGAAGCCATGAATGAATCTGGAGTTTGGGACATGGTCATCTCAGCTGAGACCATGAGTGAATCTACAGGCCGGGACATGACCATCTCAGCTGAAGCCATGAATGAATCTGGAGTTTGGGACATGGTCCTCTTATCTGAGACCATGAGTGAATCTAGAGCCGGGACATGGTCCTCTTATCTGAGACCATGAGTGAATCTAGAGCCGGGACATGACTATCTCAGCTGAAGCCATGAGTGAATCTGGAGGCCGGGACATGACCATCTCAGCTGAGACCATGAGTGAATCTACAGGCTGGCCCATGGTCATCTCATTATTTTTATTTATTTATTTATTTGAAGTTTTATATAGTGCTGGCTAGACCCGGAGGTATCAGAGCGCTTCACGACAACATAAGAAAACGTAGAAAACAGTTAAACCGGATATCACATGCAGCAAGCAAATCCATCACATTATAACATAAGCGAGAAGAGGAGTAAGGGTGAAAAACGTACTATTTTAAACAATGTAGGGGACGACAAGTACAAACATAATATACATGGGCAATAAATTAGCGTTGGAGAAGCTAGGAATGTTATGAGCAGTGGGTGAGTGTAATGATGGTATGTAAGGAAAACTGACAAAACGAAGTAGGGGAAAAGAAAGTTCAGTCTGTGTGGGGGTTAAGGACCCCAGTATGAGTTGAGAAGGCGGAGTTTGAGGTATTTTTTAAAGCTGAGGTAGGTGGGGTTGCAGCCCAGGTCACGAGGAAGGGAATTCCAGATGCATGGAGCGTTCCCTGAGAAGGAGCGAGATTGGGTGGATTTCTTTTTTAGCAGTGGGGGGATTAGGAGGAGTGAATTGGAGCTTCTCAATAGTGTGGTGCAACCCCCTTTTTTGAGCTTGTTTGTTAAGTATAGCAGGGTTTGTTGTTGAAGGGCTTTGTGCGTGATGTGGGCTGTTTTGTAGAAGCAACTTCCTTCAATAGGGAGCCATTTAAGGGCTTTCAGGGCTGTGAAGATGTGGTCACATTTTTTACAATCCATGATGAGTCTAGCCCCCAAGTTGAGAACAGCTCTAAGTGTGGCCAGGTGAATTTTGGGGGTTCCTGTCAGGATAGCGTTGCCATAGTCTGATCGAGATAGGACTAAGGATTGGACAACTGATTTGAAGTCGTTAGCAGGAAGGAAGGGCTTGATTTTCTTGAGGTGACGGAGAGTATAGAATGCTCCTTTGGCCGAGTTTTTTATATGGTCTGTTAGATCAAGCTTTTTATCAAGCGTGAGACACAGGGATTTCGCCGAGTCAGATAGGGAGAGTGAGCAGTTGAGGGTATTCAGGTCAGTGATCCAGCTTTGGATGGGAGCCGATTGAGAAGAGAATGATTTCAGTTTTTTAGGGTTTAGTTTAGGGTGATTGGCGTAGAACCAGGATTGGATTTTGTTTAAGGTATTGTCTAAGTGGAGGATATCAGAGTGTGATTTAATATTGTAATAGATTTGGGTGTCGTCGGCATAAAGGTGATAGTTGATTCCCGCTTGTTTCAGTTTGAGGCTGAGGGGTTCCATAAAGAGGTTGAAGTGAGAGGGTGAAAGGACAGAGCCTTGAGGAACACCCAAGGAGACAGGCGTCGGGTCAGAGAGGCAGGATTTGAGTTTGATTTGTTGTGTACTGTGTTGGAGGAAGGAGGTGAACCATTTGAGGACAACCCCGTTAAGGCCAAAGCTGGATTGAAGCGAGGTTAATAAGAAGGCATGATTGACAGTGTCAAATGCCGCCGAGTGGTCGAGGAGGATCAGAAGGCAAGCTCTTTATGTAGGTCGTCAACAATGTTCCGCATTGCGGTTTCCGTGCTGCAGCCTTTCCTGAAGCTGATTGAAGGGAGTCAAGTAGGTTAAAATTACTAATGTGATTGTTCATTTGTAACAAGGCACCTTTTTCCAGGGCTTTAGCAAGAAGTGGGAGGTTAGAGATTGGTCGGGGTTGTTAGGATCGTTGGGGTGCGCAGTTAGGTTTTTAGGAATGGGCGTGATTTGTCCGAGTTGGAGGGAGTCGGGGATACATCCAGAGGCGAGGGAGGTATTAATGGTCTTGGTCGGTATACAACCGTTACCACGCATCTTTTACCACGAAATACTGTTACAACGAAACTATTACAACGCAAGTGTATTTACAACGCATGTATTTACAGCGCATTACACTACAACGCAGATAATATTACAATGCATACCATTACAACGTAAGTATAGGTAAGTTTATCTTTTTTTAAAAACATTTATTAGGGGTATTGGGTTATGGGTTACAGGGGTATTTTATGGGTTCTGGGCTGGGTTTGGGTTTTGGGGTACAGGGGAATTTTTAGGGTTCAGGGCTGGGTTTGGGTTATGGGGTACAGGGGTATTTTTAGGGTTCAGGGCTGGGTTTGGGGTACAGGGGTATTTTTAGGGTTCAGGGCTGGGTTTGGGTTATGGGGTACAGGGGTATTTTTAGGGTTCAGGGCTGGGTTTGGGTACAGGGGTATTTTTAGGGTCCAGGGCTGGGTTTGGGTTATGGGGTACAGGGGTATTTTTAGGGTTCAGGGCTGGGTTATGGGGTACAGGGGTATTTTTAGGGTTCAGGGCTGGGTTTGGGTTTTGGGGTACAGGGGTATTTTTAGGGTTCAGGGCTGGGTTTGGATTATGGGGTACAGGGGTATTTTTAGGGTTCAGGGCTGGTTTTGGGGTACAGGGGTATTTTTAGGGTTCAGGGCTGGGTTTGGGTTATGGGGTACAGGGGTATTTTTAGGGTTCAGGGCTGGGTTTGGGTTTTGGGGTACAGGGGTATTTTTAGGGTTCAGGGCTGGGTTTGGGTTATGGGGTACAGGGGTATTTTTAGGGTTCAGGGCTGGGTTTGGGTTTTGGGGTACAGGGGTATTTTTAGGGTTCAGGGCTGGGTTTGGGTTATGGGGTACAGGGGTATTTTTAGGGTTCAGGGCTGGGTTTGGGTTATGGGGTACATGGGTATTTTTAGGGTTCAGAGCAGGGTTTGGGTTATGGGGTACAGGGGTATTTTTTAACATATATATTAACAAATTCTTTTATAAAATTTAATTGAAATAATTAAATTATTTAAAAAATTATTAATTACATAATTTAAAAAAATTATATACTTACGTTGTAATGGTATGCGTTGTAATAGTATCTGCGATGTAATGTCATGCGTTGTAAAGGTATGCGTTGTAAGGGATCCTGCGTTGTAAAAATTGCGTGCTAATGGTATGCGTGGGTAAAAGTATGCATGCTAACAACATACATCCGTCTTGGTCAAATAGGGGTGATGAAATGGTTGAGGTTGTGAACTAGGGACAAAGGGAGAGGATCTTTGGTATGTGAAGATGTTTAAGTTTGGTTATAATAGTGGAGAATTCGAGCTCGGTCATGGGGTGGAAGTTGTGCCAGGAGGCGTTATTTTCCAATTGAAAGGTAGGAGGTATGGGAGTGGGTGATGTTTGAATGGGTCGGAGGTTGGAAGAATGAGGTGGTAGGGGTGTTGCAGCCCAGGAGGTAGTGTTGAAAGCAGTGTTGCTGATAAATTGGGGGTTGGGTGGGTCCTGGGTTTGAAGGAAGGATTGATCAATTTTAGCAATTTTTTCAGAGAAGAAACTGGCAATTCTCTCACATCTCGAGATTGATGCTTTCATCACTAGGGGGGGGGCGAAGAAGTTTGTTTTCTAACTATGTTAAAAAGTTCTCTGGGCCTGTTTTTGGGCCTATCAAGGTGAGCACGGAAAAAGGTAGCCTTTTCGTTAAAAATGCGTTTCCTATAGGTGGATCTAGCAGTTCTGAGGAGGGCGAGGTGAGAGGGAGAAGGATGTTGTCTCCAAGTTCTTTCTGCCAGTCGAAGCGGACGTCTTTCGTTATTTAGTTTGGGATTGAACCAAGATTTAGATTGGATTTTTTTTGTGGTTTAAGTTTAAGGGGGGCAACTTGGTCTAGTACCTCACTTACAGTCATATTGAAATGGTTAGTGAGCTCTGTAGCATTTTGAGAGCGCAGGGTGAGATGAAGTTGAGCTTGTAGTTTATCCTCAAGAACATCTGAGACCATGAGTGAATCTGGAGGCTGAGACATGGTCATGTCATCTGAGACCATGATTGAATCTAGAGGATGGGACATGGTCATCTCAGCTGAGACCATGAGTGAATCTACAGGCTGGGACATGGTCATCTCAGCTGAGACCATGAGTGAATCAAGAGGCTGGGACATGGTCATCTCATCAGAGACCATGCGTGAATCAAGAAGCTGGGACATGGTCATCACATCAGAGACCATGAGTGAATCTAGAGGCTGGGACATGATCATCTCATCTGAGACCATGAGTGAATCTAGAGGCCGGGACATGGTCATCTCATCAGAGACCATGCGTGAATCAAGAAGCTGGGACATGGTCATCACATCAGAGACCATGAGTGAATCTAGAGGCTGGGACAGGGTCATCTCAGCTGAGACCATGAGTGAATCTAGAGGCTGAGACATGGCCATCTCAGCTGAAAACATAAGTGAATCTGTGATATGGTCATCTTATCCTTGACCATGAGTGAATCCAGAGTTGGGACACTGTGGTCTGATCTGAAACTGTGAGTGAATCTGTTGGCTGTGCTATGGTCATCTTGGCAGAAGCAATTAGAGAAGCTGGAGGCTGGGACATGGCCATCTCACCTGAAGCAAAAAGTCAATCTAGATGCTGGGACATGTTATTTGCAGCTAAAACCATGATTGACTCTGGAGGATCGGAAATGGAAATCTCGGCTGAAACAGTGAGTGACTGGAAGGTCCACCAGGTTCTCACCAAGAATAGTTACCCGGAAGTATCCACAGTCATCCAAACCACACAGGTGCTCGTGGGGTCTCATTGTGAGCCGGTGTCATCACTTCTGGCTTCAGGCCTTAACCTGGCCTCTAGGGTTCTAGGGGGTGATTTATATGTAGTGGTATCCGTTCTCCATCGCCGTGGGGATGGAGAATACATACTGCTGAATTAAATGTGGGCAGACCTTCAGTTTGTCCACATTGGAGACTCCTCTGTCCCCGCCGTGGCCACTCTTGTCTGACAGCCCTGGGAAGTTATCGCCATTGGAGAAATGGTTACATGTCTGCCTGCCCAATTTAGATAAATAATTTTTTACTGTTCCGTACCATCAGGTAAAACTTGGTGGTAAGGAACTGTAAAAAACATTATAATTCTCCACCTGCCATGAGAGAATACTCTTGTGGCGAGGGGAGAATTATATATTTTTCTTTACGAGAAGAAAATCCTGTCTGGGGATTTTCTTTTTGTAAATGAAAGAACCATCCCTCTTTGCTTCAGGGCTGCGCCCTGCTGATGACGCCCCAGAGCACAGAGTAACGTGCAGTGCCAGGATTGGAACTGTTGTGACAGCAGTTCCTGTCAATGTTTCATAGATGACCCACAGCTTTGCGCTCATTCATAAATTCGCGGACGGTCTCTCCACCTTGGGGGCGGAGTAACTTACTCCATCCTCATGGATGAACGGCGGCCATTCGTCCAAGATTCAAATTACCCCCTTAGTGTTTCTGGGCACATGAAGAAGGTACCACTGATGCTGTGATGGCCCCTGTGAATCCTCCTCTTTTTTTCATGCTTCGTTTGTGTCGGTGCTTCACAGGCAAGTCTCAGGGGCTCGTTTTAGATGTGTATCTACATCGAAGTTGGTCACACTTTCATGAATGCACCTCCTTCAGAAGGAAGGTTCCTGTCGAGGTCACAACCTTGGCATTTCAAGCAATTTCTCTTCCTATTTAATTCGCCTTGGTCCTACCCTGATAATCTGAGACCCTCAATACCTCCTTGGGGTGAAATCTGAAGGATGTAGGTACCTCCCACTCGAAGAGTTTACCATTCAGGGGCACGACCCTCTGATGTGAATCCCTCCATGGCCAGCTCCCTCCAAGGCTTCAGCCTGAGTGAGTGAATGAATGAATGAATGAATGACTTACTTGTCAAACATCCGGAAGAGGTCCGACAGCTCTTCCTCTGACTTTCCTTTGCTGTCGTCTTTCATGCACCGGACCATCATGACCAGGAACTCGTCGAAGTCCACGGTGCCGCTGCCTGGGGAGGAAGGAGAGGCGTCAGAAGGAGGGCAGTGCAGCCTCAGTGCGGGCATCACCAGTATGGAAATATGAAACAAAATGAAAGGGACGGGAGGTGACTCCCTGCACCCCGCCCAGCTCCACCGGACCCAGGTCCCTGCACCCGGCCCAACTCCACCGGACTCCGGTCCCTGCACCCGGCCCAACTCCACCGGACCCAGGTAGCCGGGTTAGCTGTCACCTGAGATGAACTGATTTACCATAAATCACTGATGCATTGAGTGGATCGGGGGCCTGAAGTCTCACGATTCTTGCATTATTCAATCAATCAATCAATCAATCAGGATTTGTAAAGCACGCTATTCACCCATGAGGGAATCCAGGCGCTATTTCCAGCCCTTTTACGCCTTCCCAGTGCAGCTCCCTCACTTACGTCTCCAGAATGAGAGCACGCACTTGCACCCATCGTGCCTTGTTGTGTAGTACGCTATAGTTTGATCTCGACCCGTCATTCAGCGAGGGCTCCCATGCGTTTGACCCCTGGAGAGGAGCCAGAAAGAAGACCTACCGTCCTCGTCCACCTCGTCGATCATCTCCTGCAGCTCCTCGGGGGTGGGGTTCTGCCCCAGCATCCTCATCACCTTCCCCAGCTCCTTGGTGCTGATGCAGCCGTCCTCCGCACCCAGGACGAAGATGTCGAAGGCCGCCCTGAACTCTGCAGAAAGACAAAACAAAACCCTCATGAGAAGCCGCCACTGCACCCACCCTAAATCCAGCGTGCCTGGTGGGGGTGGGGGGGGTGGGGGGGCACATCCCTCATGAGAAGCCGCCACTGCACCTACCCTGAATCCAGCGAGCCTGGTGGGGAGGGACGCCACATCCCTCATGAGAAGCCGCCACTGCACCCACCCTGAATCCAGCGAGCCTGGTGGGGAGGGACGCCACGTCCCTCATGAGAAGCCGCCACTGCACCCACCCTGAATCCAGCGAGCCTGGTGGGGAGGGACGCCTGCACCACAGCAGAGGGTGAACAACCAGGCTGTGGAGGTGGGGATGGTTGAAGGTGTCTGAGATGTTTCTGATTATCAAGAACCAGGGGGCCTCCGCGCCCCTACATATAGCTTAACATGTGGCTGGTGCTGAAGCAGAGATCCATGGATGTCCTGAAGAAGCCGGGCTACACCTGACTCTGTGGGCCCGATTCACAGAACTAACTTAAGACAAAATCCTAAACTTACTACTTTTGGTATTCACAGAAGTTAGGATTTTGTCTTAAGTTTGTCTTAAAACAGACTTAAGACAAAATCTTAACTTAAGTCTGTCTTAAGACAAAATCCTAACTTCTGTGAATACCAAAAGTAGTAAGTTTAGGATTTTGTCTTAAGTTAGTTCTGTGAATCGGGCCCTGTGTGAGGAATGTGGTGTGTTATATGCTTTAACTGTGAGACCTCGCCGTGTAATACACCCACAGAACCATCTTGAGTCTTATCAAGCTCATTGGACCGAAATATCGAAAGGTAAGTAGAGATATTCTATACCTCACTCCACATGTACCTAGGTTATACATATATATTCAAGGCGCAAAGAAGGCGCTATGAATAGTGCATCTATTCTCCCTCTGTAGGCTCTGACCTGTGGATATATTTCAGTGTTGAAGTAAAGTCGCGGCACTCACCGTTCTTCTGCTCTTCCGTCAGCTGTTCAACCTGGGGGGGAGAGAGAGGCCGGGCTGTGAGATCTCAGCTCCAATCCCATTCATTGCTTCATTTATACTTTAAATGCAGTTATTTCCGTTTCATACAACCAAATAAACAAATGATATCAAACCAACAGCACGAAAGAGGCGGTCCATAGACTTATGAAAGTATCCCACCCCTTCCCATGGTTTACACCCCCCTTTCCTGTGGCGTTGAACCTGCTTCCGTTTGCACCGAGTTCCTTCATAAACACGTCACTCCCTCTATAGCTACATGACCACCACCGCAGAGCCATCGCCGGATAATCCTTTCTAAAGTCTCACTGTGCGTGACGCAGGTCACTAGTACAGGTGGCACGGGTTCGGGTGGCACAGGATCAGGTGTGACGCGTTCTGGTGTCACAGCTGTCGTAGGTTCAGGTGTCAAAAACCAAGGGATCCACACTTACGGGAAAGTACAGAAGTGTTTCTCCAGACTACGTGTGTCTCCTCCAATGGTGGAACGCACACAGCTTTGTTTAAATACCCCTCACCCACCAAAAGGACCCTTGGTGGCATGATTCATCATCGGGGTCTTCCCACCCCGCTGCAGGACGGGGCGTGCTGCGACCTACGACTACATGGGAGCACTGGTTATGAAAAACAACACTATGCGTGTTTTAGGAGTGTGTGTGTGGAAGGGTCAGAAGTGAGTGAATGGTGAATGGTGAAAAATAAAAAAATACCTGGCTCCGTGGAATTTTTTTTTTAATGTTCCTTTGAGCTCGTATCGTTAAAAGTGGGGAATGAGCTGGAGATACTATGCTTTAATGAGCAGCGTCTCCTGTGTGGTCATGGTTCAACGCCCTCCCCTGGCTTCTCATCAGCACCTAGAACAGGTCCCTTCTACACTCAAATCAAAACAACTGTGGGGCATATTATCAAGGGATTTATCTCTGCTTTTTTTGGCTTTAAAAGCCAAGAAAGCGGAGATAAAATTATCTCCCCATCAGCAACAGGGTGCTAATGCGCAAATTCACATGTTAGCACCCTTTTTATCTACGCTTCCCCTTGCATCTCTAATGAGGTGCAAAGGGGGCGTTCCAGAGAAAAATATTAGGAGAAATGTTGTTAAGCGACATTTCTCCTATTATCAAGATTTCCGCTAACCCTGTTAGTGATAAAAAAAAGCAGCGCTAACCGCGGTTAGCGCTGCTTTTTTTACACCTGGTATTTTCCTGACTTAACCATGATATCCTATGGAAGGTGGATATCATGGCTAAGTTTGTGAGCCCCTATCATCAAGCTAACGCCAAACTTTGAGAGATAATCGTTGGTTTTTCAGCGATAATCTCTCATTTGGCAGTTAGCGCGAGGATTTTGATCACTTCTGAAATAAACGTTGCTAATAGCAAGTTATCTCTGCGATAATTTCCGGCGATGCTTAGCGATAAAAAAAATTGTTGCAAAGCCTAGTTAGCGATAAATATCGCTACTCGTTGGTAATATGCCCCTGTGTATTTACATATAATCCTAACTAAGTGGTGCACATAAATTTTACATGCACGGTATACTATACCCCAGAAGGGATATTGCTGAATGGGTTTCTTATATCGCCCAGAAAATGCCCCAAGAGCCTTCAAAACAGGAGGGAATGGATACCTATAGTCACACAAACATCAGGCGACCTCCTCAGCAGGACTCTGCCTCGCTGCGAAGAGACTCTGTAGTATATGGACAGTACTGGCACTTCTTAGCGGAGTCTGTAGTTTATGGACAGTACCAGCACTTCTTAGCAGAGTCTGTAGTTTAGGGACAGTACCAGCACTTCTTAGCAGAGTCTGAAGTTTAGGGACAGTACCGGCACTCCTTAGCGGAGTCTGTAGTTTATGGACAGTCCCGGCACTTCTTAGCAGCGTCTGTAGTTTAGGGACAGTACCAGCACTTCTTAGCAGAGTCTGTAGTTTATGGACAGTGCCGGCACTTCTTAGCAGAGTCTGTAGTTTAGGGACAGTACTGGCACTTCTTAGAAGACTCTGTAGTTTATGGACAGTGCCGGCACTTCTTAACAACGTCTGTAGTTTATGGACAGTAGCGGCACTTCTTAGCAGACTCTGTAGTTTATGGACAGTACCAGCACCTCTCAGCATAGTATCTGTAGTTTATGGGGGTCCGGGCCCTATTCAGCAGAGTCTCTGTAGTTTATGGATAGTACCGGTACTTCTTAGCAGAGACTCTGGGCCCGATTCACAGAACTAATTTAAGACAAAATCCTAAACTTACTACCATTTTGGTATTCACAGAAGGCACTTACTCATTTCGGTATTCACAGAAGTTAGGAGTCCTAACTTTACTACTCCTAAACTGAGAAAAATCCTAACTTTAAGACTTTCTGTATTCACAGAAGGCATTTAGGAGTCCTAAAGTTAGGAGTCCTAACTTTACTACTCCTAAACTGAGAAAAATCCTAACTTTAAGACTTTTGGTATTCACAGAAGGCATTTAGGAGTCCTAAAGTTAGGACTCCTAACTTTACTACTCCTAAACTGATAAAAATCCTAACTTTAGGACTTTTGGTATTCACAGAAGGCATTTAGGACTCCTAACTTCTGTGAATACCGACATAAGTAAGTGCCTTCTGTGAATAACAACATGGTAGTAAATTTAGGATTTTGTTTTAAATTAGTTCTGTGAATCGGGCCCTCTGTAGTTTATGGACAGTACCGGCACTTCTAAGCAGAGTCTCTGTAGTTTATGGACAGTACCGGCACTTCTCAGCAGATACTCTGTAGTTTATGGACAGTACTGGCACTTCTCAGCAGAGGCTCTGTAGTTTATGGACAGTACCGGCACTTCTCAGCAGAGACTCTGTAGTTTATGGACAGTGCCGGAAGTTCTCAGCAGAGTCTGTAGTTTATGGACAGTACCAGCACTTCTTAGCAGAGTCTGTAGTTTATGGACAGTATCGGCACTTCTCAGCAGAGACTCTGTAGTTTATGGACAGTGCCGGAAGTTCTCAGCAGAGTCTGTAGTTTATGGACAGTACCGTTACTTCTCAGCAGAGGCTCTGTAGTTTATGGACAGTACCGGCACTTCTTAGCAGAGTCTGTAGTTTATGGACAGTACCGGCACTTCTTACCAGAGTCTGTAGTTTATGGACAGTATCGGCACTTCTCAGCAGAGACTCTGTAGTTTATGGACATTGCCGGAAGTTCTCAGCAGAGTCTGTAGTTTATGGACAGTACCAGCACTTCTTAGCAGAGTCTGTAGTTTATGGACAGTATTGGCACTTCTCAGCAGAGACTCTGTAGTTTATGGACAGTGCCGGAAGTTCTCAGCAGAGTCTGTAGTTTATGGAGAGTATCTGCACTTCTCAGCAGAGACTGTAGTTTATGGACAGTATCTGCACTTCTCAGCAGAGACTCTGTAGTTTATGAACAGTGCTGGCACTTCTCAGCAGAGACTCTGTAGTTTATGGACAGTACCGGCACTTCTAAGCAGTGTCTCTGTAGTTTATGGACAGTACCGGCACTTCTCAGCAGACACTCTGTAGTTTATGGACAGTACTGGCACTTCCCAGCAGAGGCTCTGTAGTTTATGGACAGTACCGGCACTTCTTAGCAGAGTCTGTAGTTTATGGACAGTATCGGCACTTCTCAGCAGAGACTCTGTAGTTAATGGACAGTGCCGGAAGTTCTCAGCAGAGTCTGTAGTTTATGGACAGTACCAGCACTTCTTAGCAGAGTCTGTAGTTTATGGACAGTGCTGGCACTTCTCAGCAGAGACTCTGTAGTTTATGGACAGTACCAGCACTTCTCAGCAGAGACTCTGTAGTTTATGGACAGTACCAGAACTTCTCAGCAGAGTCTGTAGTTTATGGACAGTACCGGCACTTCTCAGCAGAGATTCTGTAGTTTATGGACAGTGCCGGAAGTTCTCAGCAGAGTCTGTAGTTTATGGACAGTACCAGCACTTCTTAGCAGAGTCTGTAGTTTATGGACAGTATTGGCACTTCTCAGCAGAGTCTCTGTAGTTTATGGACAGTGCCGGAAGTTCTCAGCAGAGTCTGTAGTTTATGGACAGTATCTGCACTTCTCAGCAGAGACTGTAGTTTATGGACAGTATCTGCACTTCTCAGCAGAGACTCTGTAGTTTATGAACAGTGCTGGCACTTCTCAGCAGAGACTCTGTAGTTTATGGACAGTACCGGCACTTCTAAGCAGTGTCTCTGTAGTTTATGGACAGTACCGGCACTTCTCAGCAGACACTCTGTAGTTTATGGACAGTACTGGCACTTCCCAGCAGAGGCTCTGTAGTTTATGGACAGTACCAGCACTTCTTAGCAGAGTCTGTAGTTTATGGACAGTATCAGCACTTCTCAGCAGAGTCTCTGTAGTTTATGGACAGTGCTGGCACTTCTCAGCAGAGACTCTGTAGTTTATGGACAGTACCAGCACTTCTCAGCAGAGACTCTGTAGTTTATGGACAGTACCAGAACTTCTCAGCAGAGTCTGTAGTTTATGGACAGTATCTGCACTTCTCAGCAGAGACTCTGTAGTTTACGGACAGTGTCAGCCCTTATCAGCAGAGACTCTGTAGTTTATGGACAGTATCGGCACTTCTCAGCAGAGTCTCTGTAGTTTATGGACAGTACCGGTACTTCTTTTCTGATTCTTTGTAGTTTATGGACAGTACCAGCATTTTTCAGCAGAGACTCTGTAGTTTATGGACAGTACCGGTACTTCTTAGCAGAGTCTGTAGGTTATGGACAGTACCGGTACTTCTTAGCAGAGTCTGTAGTTTATGGACAGTACCAGTACTTTTCAGCAGAGACTCTGTAGTTTATGGACAGTACCAGCATTTTTCAGCAGAGGCTCTGTAGTTTATGGACAGTACCGGCACTTCTTAGCAGAGTCTGTAGTTTATGGACAGTAGCGGCACTTCTTAGCAGAGTCTGTAGTTTATGGACAGTATCGGCACTTCTCAGCAGAGACTCTGTAGTTTATGGACAGTGCCGGAAGTTCTCAGCAGAGTCTGTAGTTTATGGACAGTACCAGCACTTCTTAGCAGAGTCTGTAGTTTATGGACAGTGCTGGCACTTCTCAGCAGACACTCTGTAGTTTATGGACAGTACTGGCACTTCCCAGCAGAGGCTCTGTAGTTTATGGACAGTACCAGCACTTCTTAGCAGAGTCTGTAGTTTATGGACAGTGCTGGCACTTCTCAGCAGAGACTCTGTAGTTTATGGACAGTACCAGCACTTCTCAGCAGAGACTCTGTAGTTTATGGACAGTACCAGAACTTCTCAGCAGAGTCTGTAGTTTATGGACAGTATCTGCACTTCTCAGCAGAGACTCTGTAGTTTATGGACAGTATCGAGACTTCTCAGCAGAGTCTCTGTAGTTTATGGAAAGTGCTGGCACTTCTCAGCAGAGACTCTGTAGTTTATGGACAGTACCAGCACTTCTCAGCAGAGACTCTGTAGTTTATGGACAGTACCAGAACTTCTCAGCAGAGTCTGTAGTTTATGGACAGTATCTGCACTTCTCAGCAGAGACTCTGTAGTTTATGGACAGTGCCGGCCCTTATCAGCAGAGACTCTGTAGTTTATGGACAGTATTGGCACTTCTCAGCAGAGTCTCTGTAGTTTATGGACAGTATCGGCACTTCTCAGCAGAGTCTCTGTAGTTTATGGACAGTACCGGTACTTCTTTTCTGATTCTTTGTAGTTTATGGACAGTACCAGCATTTTTCAGCAGAGACTCTGTAGTTTATGGACAGTGCCGGAAGTTCTCAGCAGAGTCTGTAGTTTATGGACAGTACCGGCACTTCTCAGCAGAGGCTCTGTAGTTTATGGACAGTACCGGCACTTCTTAGCAGAGTCTGTAGTTTATGGACAGTACCGGCACTTCTTAGCAAAGTCTGTAGTTTATGGACAGTACCGGCACTTCTTAGCAGAGTCTGTAGTTTATGGACAGTATCGGCACTTCTCAGCAGAGACTCTGTAGTTAATTGACAGTGCCGGAAGTTCTCAGCAGAGTCTGTAGTTTATGGACAGTACCAGCACTTCTTAGCAGAGTCTGTAGTTTATGGACAGTGCTGGCACTTCTCAGCAGAGACTCTGTAGTTTATGGACAGTACCAGCACTTCTCAGCAGAGACTCTGTAGTTTATGGACAGTACCAGAACTTCTCAGCAGAGTCTGTAGTTTATGGACAGTATCTGCACTTCTCAGCAGAGACTCTGTAGTTTATGGACAGCGCCGGAAGTTCTCAGCAGAGTCTGTAGTTTATGGACAGTGCCAGCACTTCTTAGCAGAGTCTGTAGTTTATGGACAGTATTGGCACTTCTCAGCAGAGACTCTGTAGTTTATGGACAGTGCTGGCACTTCTCAGCAGAGACTGTAGTTTATGGACAGTATCTGCACTTCTCAGCAGAGACTCTGTAGTTTATGGACAGTATCTGCACTTCTCAGCAGACACTCTGTAGTTTATGGACAGTACTGGCACTTCCCAGCAGAGGCTCTGTAGTTTATGGACAGTACCAGCACTTCTTAGCAGAGTCTGTAGTTTATGGACAGTGCTGGCACTTCTCAGCAGAGACTCTGTAGTTTATGGACAGTACCGGCACTTCTCAGCAGAGACTCTGTAGTTTATGGACAGTACCAGAACTTCTCAGCAGAGTCTGTAGTTTATGGACAGTATCTGCACTTCTCAGCAGAGACTCTGTAGTTTACGGACAGTGCCGGCCCTTATCAGCAGAGACTCTGTAGTTTATGGACAGTACCAGAACTTCTCAGCAGAGTCTGTAGTTTATGGACAGTGCTGGCACTTCTCAGCAGAGTCTGTAGTTTATGGGGTGTCCGAGCCCCATTCAGCAGAGCTTCTGCCCTTTAACACTCACCAGCAGTTAACAATAGCTCACATGTGTCCTTGACGCCCACCTTGTGTTGTTCATGACAGCTGCGGTTGGGGAAGGGGGGGGGGGGGGGGGGTCAGCAATAACAATAGCTGTGGGGGCAGAGGAGGGTAGCAATAGGGGGGGGCAGGGAGGGGTAGGGTAGCAGTGGCCGGGGTGGGGGCTGTTTTGGGAGATAACAATAGCTGCTGGGGGCGAGGGTGGGCATACCCCTGTGATGGACCGGACAGCTGTGTGGGTGGTGGTGGAGGGGGGGGGGGGTCACACTGTCTTCCTATTGTCCTGGCGGGCACTGGCACGGCTGAGGCAGACCCCCCACCCCCGCCTGGTGAACACTTGCCGTGCCCCCTCCCTGGTAAGAGGACTCCCCGAGGCCGGGTATTTTTATCACGGGCCTCAGAGGTGGGAGGGGGGAGATAAACCTGGGCATTGTTCCGCGCTCGGCATCCGGCGGGGGCTGCTGGGGGGCTTTATCTCGTCTCTTGTCCTCAGCCTCGGCCCCGCATTCTTCCTAGAATTAGACCTGCCTCTGCCAGGCCTTATGTGGGCATGAGAGGGAGCGAGGGCTCCGTGGGTGGGGGCACCCGGGCACCCCCACCCACCCACACCCAGGGCTGTGCACTGGACCCCGCACAGGTCCGGCTGCACGGGGGGGGGGGGGGGGGGGGGGGGCTGTCATTGTGCAGATTTGGTGTTAAGTGCAAACGCCCTCGGAATAGAAGCAGCCAGAGCAGTACACACGCACTGGCACGCACACTCACTCACTGACACGCACTGGCACGCACACTCACACGCACCCACTGCTGCGGGCAGAGGGGAGCCCCCCCCCCCCCCCCCCGCTGCTTTTAGTTTTGGAGGTTGGTGCTCCTTGAAACGCCGAAGATTTATGCTTTTAATACACATTCGTTATAAAAACTACCCTATTCGGGTTAAGAGTCTCACAGTCTGCCTTCCTGAGATTTTAATAGCTTGGCCTTCCCCCGTAAGACCCCCTCGCTGCTGAGATTATCGGGGGATGTGTGTGTTGATTCTATTGCACAGATGGAGAGTGCACGCAGTGTGCATGTGGGCAGTGAGGGCACGCAGTGTGCGTGTGGGCAGTGAGGGCACGCAGTGTGCGTGTGGGCCTCGTTTCTATGTATGTATTCAGGCGCAAAAGTAGAACCTTGAAAAGTGGGTATAATGTGGGGGTGGAGTCGGAGCACTTGTAGGGCCCTTATCCTCATACTCGCACCCCTCATGATCAAATAACTGAAACCCCAGAATCCTCTGCAGGGAACGTACTCTCAAGAGCATCTGTCCACCTTTACTCACCTCTAAGCACACTCACTTACCACTCTAACACCTGCACTCACCATACAGGCACCTTCATGTATCACACACTCACTTACCACTCTAACACCTACACTCACCATACAGGCACCTTCGTGTATCACACACTCACTTACCACTCTAACACCTACACTCACCATACAGGCACCTTCGTGTATCACACACTCACTTACCACTCTAACACCTACACTCACCATACAGGCACCTTCGTGTATCACACACTCACTTACCACTCTAACACCTACACTCACCATACAGGCACCTTCGTGTATCACACACTCACTTACCACTCTAACACCTACACTCACCATACAGGCACCTTCGTGTATCACACACTCACTTACCACTCTAACACCTACACTCACCATACAGGCACAGACTCTCTTACCACTCTAACACCTACACTCACCATACAGGCACCTTCGTGTATCACACACTCACTTACCACTCTAACACATACACTCACCATACAGGCACCTTCGTGTATCACACACTCACTTACCACTCTAACATCTACACTCACCATACAGGCACCTTCGTGTATCACACACTCACTTACCACTCTAACACCTACAGTTGCCATACAGGCACCTTCATGTACCACACAATCAGGTACACTCAAGAGCGGCAGCCCACCTTTAATCACCTCCAAGCATCCTCAACATTCTAACATCTGCCCTCACCATACAGGCATCTCAACGTATCACACACACACTCCTTCTGAGCTGAGCTGCCAGTGTGGTGAGACATTTCCCCGGGTGGAAGCTAGAAGTTTGTTTGCAGTGAGTGAGTGTAACTGTTGTGACAGAGATTACTTATGAAGGATGAGAATGCGTACATTAAAGGTGGAAGTGTTTGTGTAGTGAGTAAAAGTGTTAGGAGGAGATTTCATAAAGACTTTAGGCCATATTATCAAGAAAGGGCGATACATTATCGCTGCTTTTATCGACAGGAAACTGCCACTAAAGCGGCGATAATCGGCTTGATAATACGCCCTTGTGAATTCCTGTAGAAGCCCAGGTGCTGATGATAACCTGGCTTCTATGGGAATTCACAAGGCCATATTATCAAGCCAATTATCGCTGCTTTAGCAGCATTTTCCTGTCGATAAAACCGGCGATAATGTATCGCCCTTTCTTGATAATATGGCCCTTTATGCCGTGTTTGCATCACAAAAATGGCGCAAATCGACACAAAATCTTTTTTTTCCTATTTACTTTTCAGCGCTAAACTTGTTTAGGGTTGGAAATATCGTGAAAGTAACACAAAGCAGAGCAATATGCTTCTTTGCATCACTTAGTGCCAAGCCGGTGTAATACCTATGAATGACACTTATGAATGACATTTTAATGGTATTAACCTTATGCTTATAAATCCTGTTGTAGCGGACTTCACCAGAGGGCGGAGACATGCAACTCTACGCTCGCTCATAAATCCAGTTGTAGCAGGCTCCACCAGAGGGCGGAGACATGCAACTCTACGCTCGCTCATAAATCCTGTTGTAGAGAAGGCGGATACATGCAACTCTACACTCGCGTATAAATCCTTTTGTAGCGGGCTCCACCAGAGGGTGGAGACATGCAACTCTACACTCGCTCATAAATCCTGTTGTAGCGGGCTCCACCAGAGAGCAGAGACATGCAACTCTACGCTCGCTCATAAATCCTTTTGCAGCGGGCTCCACCAGAGGGTGGAGACATGCAACTCTACACTCGCTCATAAATCCTGTTGTAGCGGGCTCCACCAGAGAGCAGAGACCTGCAACTCTACGCTCGCTCATAAATCCTGTTGTAGAGAAGGCGGATACATGCAACTCGACACTCGCATATAAATCCTGTTGTGGCGGGCGCCACCAGAGGGCGGAGACATGCAACTCTACACTCGCTTATAAATCCTGTTGTAGCGGGCTCCACCAGAGGGCGGAGACATGCAAATCTACGCTCGCTTATAAATCCTCTTGTAGCGAGCTCCATCAGAGGGCGGAGCCATGCAACTCTACACTGGCGTTTAAATCCTGTTGTAGCGGGCTCCATCAGAGGGTGGAGACATGCAACTCTACGCTCGCTTTTAAATCCTGTTGTAGCGGGCTCCACCAGAGGGCGGAGACATGCAAATCTACGCTTGCTTATAAATCCTGTTGTAGCGAGCTCCATCAGAGGGCGGAGCCATGCAACTCTACACCTGCGTTTAAATCCTGTTGTAGCGGGCTCCACCAGAGGGCGGAGACATGCAACTCTACACTGGCGTTTAAATCCTGTTGTAGCGAGCTCCATCAGAGGGCGGAGCCATGCAACTCTACACTGGCGTTTAAATCCTGTTGTAGTGGGCTCCACCAGAGGGCGGAGACATGCAACTCTACGCTCGCTTTTAAATCCTATAGTAGCAGGCTCCACCAGAGGGTGGAGACATGCAACTCTACGCTCGCTTATAAATCCTGTTGTAGCGGGCGCCACCAGAGGGCAGAGACATGCAACTCTACACTCGCGTATAAATCCTGTTGTAGCAGGCTCCACCAGAGGGTGGAGACATGCAACTCTACGCTCACTCATAAATCCTGTTGTAGCGGGCGCCACCAGAGAGCGGAGACATGCAACTCTACGCTCGCTCATAAATCCTGTTGTAGCTGGCTCCACCAAAGGGCGGAGACATGCAACTCTACACTCGCGCATAAATCCTGTTGTAGAGAAGGCGGAGACATGCAACTCGACACTCGCGTATAAATCCTGTTGTAGCGAGCTCCACCAGAGGGTGGAGATATGCAACTCTACGCTTGCTTATAAATCCTGTTGTAGCGGGCGCTACCAGAGGGCGGAGACATGCAACTCTACGCTCGCTCATAAATCCTGTTGTAGAGAAGGCAGATACATGCAACTCTACACTCGTGTATAAATCCTTTTGTAGCAGGCTCCACCAGAGAGCAGAGACATGCAACTCTACGCTCGCTCATAAATCCTGTTGTAGAGAAGGCGGATACATGCAACTCTACACTCGCGTATAAATCCTGTTGTAGCGGGCGCCACCAGAGGGCGGATACATGCAACTCTACACTCGCGTATAAATCCTGTTGTAGCGGGCTCCAACAGAGGGTGGAGACATGCAACTCTATGCTCGCTCATAAATCCTGTTGTAACGGGCGCCACCAGAGAGCGGAGACATGCAACTCTACGCTCGCTCATAAATCCTGTTGTAGCGGGCTCCACCAGAGGGTGGAGACATGCAACTCTAGGCTCGCTTATAAATCCTGTTGTAGAGAAGGCGGAGACATGCAACTCGACACTCGCGTATAAATCCTGTTGTAGCGGGCGCCACCGGAGGGCGGAGACATGCAACTCTACGCTCGCTTTTAAATCCTATTGTAGCAGGCTCCACCAGAGGGCGGAGACATGCAACTCTACACTCGCGTATAAATCCTGTTGTAGCGGGCGCCACCAGAGGGTGGAGACATGCAACTCTAGGCTCGCTTATAAATCCTGTTGTAGCAGGCTCCACCAGAGGGTGGAGACATGCAACTCTACGCTCGCTTATAAATCCTGTTGTAGCGGGCTCCACCAGAGGGCGGAGACATGCAACTCTACGCTCGCTTTTAAATCCTATTGTAGCAGGCTCCACCAGAGGGCGGAGACATGCAACTCTACACTCGCGTATAAATCCTGTTGTAGCGGGCGCTACCAGAGGGTGGAGACATGCAACTCTAGGCTCGCTTATAAATCCTGTTGTAGCAGGCTCCACCAGAGGGTGGAGACATGCAACTCTACGCTCGCTTATAAATCCTGTTGTAGCGGGCTCCACCAGAGGGTGGAGACATGCAACTCTAGGCTCGCTTATAAATCCTGTTGTAGCGGGCGCTACCAGAGGGTGGAGACATGCAACTCTAGGCTCGCTTATAAATCCTGTTGTAGCGGGCTCCACCAGAGGGCGGAGACATGCAACTCTACACTTAGGTGTCATTCTACAGTCGGAATTATTGAATAGCAAAAAAAGTATACTTATTCCTAGGTGTAGTAACAGGTGAAGTAACAGGTTTACAAATGAGTAAATCTACACGTATGAATTAAGGTGTGTGAATCAGGCCCTACACTGTGGGAAGAGGTTCAAAAGTTATTTCAGAAAACATAGTTTCATTTAATAAACATTTATAGATGCGTTAGCAGTTCCAGGAGCATTTACTAAACTAGAACCGTGAAAGGTGGAAGGTACTTCTGACTAAAGCAGGTCGGGCTGGAAGGGATTGGGCGTCCTGGGTGAGCTTGCACTGCTGGGGTGCTGTGCGTGAAAGCTGCCTTGTGTAGAGTGTAACTTGGGCGCTGTGTGTTGGGTGTGTCTGCAGTGTGCCCTGTGTCCGCAGCGTGTGGAGTGGGCCTCATGTGTGGTGTCTGGGGTGTGCTCTGATTGTTCCTTGGGATGAATGTTGTGTGCACGGAGTGTGCCTGTAGTATGCCTCATGTGTGGTGCTTGGGGTGTGCTGTGAGTGTCCCTTTGGGTGACCGATGTGTTCCCGGGGTGTGCCTGTAGTATGCCTCATGTGTGGTGTCTGGGGTGTGCTCTGAGGGTCCCTTGGGGTGACCGATGTGTGCCCGGGGTGTGCCTGTAGTATGCCTCATGTGTGGTGCTTGGGGTGTGCTGTGAGTGTCCCTTTGGGTGACCGATGTGTTCCCGGTGTGTGCCTGTAGTATGCCTCATGTGTGGTGTCTGGGGTGTGCTCTGAGGGTCCCTTGGGGTGACGATGTGTGCCCGGGGTGTGCCTGTAGTATGACCTATGTGTGGTCCCTTGGGGTGACTGATGTGTGCCCGGGTTATGCCTGTAGTATGCCTCATGTGTGGTGTCTGGGGTGTGCTGTGAGTGTCCCTTTGGGTGACCGATGTGTTCCCGGGGTGTGCCTGTAGTATGCCTCATGTGTGGTGTCTGGGGTGTGCTGTGAGTGTCCCTTTGGGTGACCGATGTGTTCCCGGGGTGTGCCTGTAGTATGCCTCATGTGTGGTGCTTGGGGTGTGCTGTGAGTGTCCCTTTGGGTGACCGATGTGTTCCCGGGGTGTGCCTGTAGTATGCCTCATGTGTGGTGTCTGGGGTGTGCTCTGAGGGTCCCTTGGGGTGACCGATGTGTGCCCGGGGTGTGCCTGTAGTATGACCTATGTGTGGTCCCTTGGGGTGACTGATGTGTGCTCGGGGTGTGCCTGTAGTATGCCTCATGTGTGGTGCTTGGGGTGTGCTGTGAGTGTCCCTTTGGGTGACCGATGTGCTCCCGGGGTGTGCCTGTAGTATGCCTCATGTGTGGTGTCTGGGGTGTGCTCTGAGGGTCCCTTGGGGTGACCGATGTGTGCCCGGGGTGTGCCTGTAGTATGACCTATGTGTGGTCCCTTGGGGTGACTGATGTGTGCCCGGGTTATGCCTGTAGTATGCCTCATGTGTGGTCCCTGGGGTGTGCTGTGAGTGTCCCTTTGGGTGACCGATGTGTTCCCGGGGTGTGCCTGTAGTATGCCTCATGTGTGGTGTCTGGGGTGTGCTGTGAGTGTCCCTTTGGGTGACCGATGTGTTCCCGGGGTGTGCCTGTAGTATGCCTCATGTGTGGTTCTTGGGGTGTGCTTTGAGTGTCCCTTGGGGTGACTGTTGTGTGCCCGGGGTGTGCCTGTAGTATGCCTCATGTGTGGTGCCTGGGGTGTGCTCTGAGGGTCCGTTGGGGTGACTGTTGGGTGCCCGGGGTGTGCCTGTAGTATGACTCATGTGTGGTGTCTGGGGTGTGCTCTGAGGGTCCCTTGGGGTGACTGATGTGATGTGTGCCCGGCTTGTGCCTGTAGTATGCCTCATGTGTGGTGCCCGGGGTGTGCCTGTAGTATGCCTCATGTGTGGTGCCTGGGGTGTGCCTTTAGTATGCCTCATGTGTGGTGCCTGGGGTGTGCTCTGAGGGTCCCTTCGGGGTGAATCTTGTGTGCCCGGGGTGTGCCTGTAGTATGCCTCATGTGTGGTGCTTGGGGTGTGCTGTGAGTGTCCCTTGGGGTGACCGATGTGTGCCCGGAGTGTGCCTGTAGTATGCCTCATGTGTGGTGTCTGGGGTGTGCTCTGATTGTTCCTTGGGATGAATGTTGTGTGCACGGAGTGTGCCTGTAGTATGCCTCATGTGTGGTGCTTGGGGTGTGCTGTGAGTGTCCCTTGGGGTGACCGATGTGTGCCCGGGGTGTGCCTGTAGTATGCATCATGTGTGGTGTCTGGGGTGTGCTCTGAGTGTCCTTTGGGGTGACCGTTGTGTGCCCGGGGTGTGCCTGTGGTATGCCTCATGTGTGGTGCCTGGGGTGTGCTGTGAGTGTCCCTTGGGGTGACCGATGTGTGCCCGGGGTGTGCCTGTAATATGCCTCATGTGTGGTGTCTGGGGTGTGCTCTGAGGGTCCCTTGGGGTGACTGTTGTGTGCCCGGGGCGTGCCTGTAGTATGACTTATGTGTGGTCCCTTGGGGTGACTGATGTGTGCCCGGGTTATGCCTGTAGTTGTAGTATGCCTCATGTGTGGTACTGGGGTGTGCTGTGAGTGTCCCTTGGGGTGACTGATGTGTGCCCGGGGTGTGCCTGTAGAATGCCTCATGTGTGGTGTCTGGGGTGTGCTCTGAGGGTCCCTTGGGGTGACTGATGTGTGCCCGGCTTGTGCCTGTAGTATGACTCATGTGTGGTGCCTGGGGTGTGCTCTGAGGGTCCCTTGGGGTGAATCTTGTGTGCCCGGGGTGTGCCTGTAGCATGACTCATGTGTGGTGCCTGGGGTGTGCTGTGAGCGTCCCTTGGGGTGACCAATGTGTGCCCGGGGTGTGCCTGTAGTATGACTTATGTGTGGTCCCTTGAGGTGACTGATGTGTGCCCGGGTTAAGCCTGTAGAATGCCTCATGTGTGGTGTCTGGGGTGTGCTCTGAGGGTCCCTTGGGGTGACTGATGTGTGCCCGGCTTGTGCCTGTATTATGCCTCATGTGTGGTGCCTAGGGTGTGCTGTGAGTGTATCTTGGGGTGACCGATGTGTGCCCGGGGTGTGCCTGTAGTATGACTCATGTGTGGTGCCTGGGGTGTGCCGTGTGTGTCCCTTGGGGTGACCGATGTGTGCTCGGGGTGTGCCAGTAGTATGCCTCATGTGTGGTGCCTGGGGTGTGCTCTGAGGGTCCCTTGGGGTGACTGTTGGGTGTCCAGGGTGTGCCTGTAGTATGCCTCATGTGTGGTGCCTGGGGTGTGCTGTGAGCGTCCTTTGGGGTGACCGATGTGTGCCCGGGGTGTGCCTGTAGTATGACTTGTGTGTGGTGTCTGGGGTGTGCTGTGAGTGTTCCTTGGGGTGAATGTTGTGTGCACGGAGTGTGCCTGTAGTATGCCTCATGTGTGGTGTCCGAAGTGTGCTGTGAGTGTCCCTTGGGGTGACCGATGTGTGCCCGGGGTGTGCCTGTAGTATGCCTCATGTGTGGTGTCTGGGGTGTGCTCCGAGTGTTCCTTGGGGTGAATCTTGTGTGCCCGTGGTGTTCCTGTAGTATGACTCATGTGTGGTACCTGGTGTGTGCTGTGAGGGTCCCTTGGGGTGACCGATGTGTGCCCGGGGTGTGCCTGTAGTATGCCTCATGTGTGGAACCTGGGGTGTGCTGTGAGTGTCCCTTGGGGTGACTGATGTGTGCCCGTTGTGTGCCTGTAGTATGCCTCATGTGTGGTGTCTGGGGTTCGTTTTGAGTGTTCCTTGGGGTGAATGTTGTGTGCACGGAGTGTGCCTTTAGTATGCCGGTGTGTGTGCACAGAGCGTGCCTTCGGTGTGGTCCCTGCAGTGTGCTTGGAGTGGGCCTAGGGTGTTCCTTTGTGTCATCAGGAGTGTGCGTGCAGTCTGCCTTAAGTGTGACTTGGGTGTGGTGTGTTGGGTGTGTCTGGAGCGCGCCCAGTATCCACAGTGTGTGTAGTGGCCTCATGTGTGGTGCCTGGAGTGTGCTGTGAGTGTCCCTTGGGGTAAACATTATGTGAGTTGAGTGAGTTGAGTTGGGATTTATAAAGCGCATAGCTACCCTAGGGCATCCCAGCGCTAGTGACCATAGATCCAGAGAGAGAGAGGCAGGGAAGAGTGTGGGTTCAAGGGAAGAGCCAGGTTTTCAGTTGTTTCCGAAAGCTGAGGAGGTTATGTTCTCTCCTCAAAGTAAGTGGGAGGGAGTTCCAGAGTTTAGGGGCGTTGTAGGAGAACAGGCGACCGCCGGTTCTGGCCTTCCTTATCCTTGGAACGCTGGCAAGAGCGAGGAAGTCGGATCTTAATTGTTTATTGGACTGGTGCGGTTTCATCAAGGGTCTCAGAATAGGGGGGCCTTCATTGTGCATTATTCTGTGGGAAATACACAAGGTCTTGAAAGTGACCCGTTCTTTCACTGGAAGCCAGTGAAGGCTTCTGAGAGCTGGTTTGGCCGAACATCTCGCTTTAGTTCCAGTCAGGATTCTGGCAGCCGCGTTCTGTGCGCACTGCAGTCTGTGAATTACTGAGGCTGGAGCCCCCAGATAAAGAACGTTGCCGTAGTCTAGTCTGGAGTTCACCAGCCCCTGCATCAGAAGTTTTCTGGATTGGGGAGGAATCAGATGAAGGATCTTTCAGGACATCTTAATGAGGCCGAAACAGGTGCCTGCGGTTTTTCTGGCCTGAGTTTTAAAGCTGAGATCCTGGTCCACACAGATACCAAGACTCTTAACTTCGGATTTGGGGGTTGGAGGCATTCCCATGCATGGTGGCCAGGAGAGGGATGTGGGGATCTTGTTTGGATTTCCCAGGAGAAGTATCTCCGATTTGTCTCCATTTAGTTTTAAACGGGATTCACACATCCACTGAAACACCTTGTCTAGGCAGCAAGCCAGATTGTGTTGGCTATTGCTTGATTGGTTGAGAGAGACCACCAGCTGGGTGTCGTTGGCGTACATTATAGTTTTGATGCCGAAGGGTGCTACAATGTCCTCTAGAGGGGACATGTAAACATTAAAAAGCGTGGGGCTCAGGGAGGAGCCCTGTGGAACCCCACACTGGAGTGGCTGTGCCTTGGACGTGGCGTAACCATCCAACACTTGGAAGGATCTATCTTCCAGGAAGGATTTGATCCAAGCTAGGGCGGAGTCAGCGACTCCTATCAGACTTAGCCGGTGGACAAGGGTTGCATGGTCCACCGTGTCGAAGGCGGCACTCAGGTCGAGGAGGATCACTGCCACTGATCCTCCTGCGTCCATGATGCTCCTAGCTTCTTAGACCACGGCTAACAGTGCAGTGTCTGTGCCTTGTCCAGGTCTGAACCCTGTCTGGGATTGGCGAAGCAGATGGTTGACTTCCAGAAATTTAGAGAGTTGCTGGTTGGCCATGCGTTCGGCGACTTTGCTGATGGCAGGAAGAAGGGGGTGTGCCTGGAGTGTTCATGGAATATGCAGCTGTGTGCAGGATGTGCTTCGGTGTGGTGCCCGGGGTGTGCCCGCAGTGTGGCCGGAGTAGGCCGCTGTGCTCAGGGTGTACTTCGGTGTGGTTCCCGGGGTGTGCCCGCAGTGTGCATAGAGTGTTCCTGCGGCAACCCGCGGTGCACGCAGTAGGCCCGGTAAGAGGGCAGCCCCCTTAGTGCTGCATTGGGCACCTCCAGCCGCCCTGTTGCAGGGACTCCCTACTCAGGTGTCCCTCCTACGTCCGGCGCCTCTGTGGCATCATTTCCGGTGCGCAGTGGGCTGGGGCCAGGTACTTATACCTGCCCCCACCCACTAGCCACCCTCTTTGTGCCCCACTGGACAGGCTGTCTCTACCGATGGGGTTGGCCAGGGTGCAGTTTGGCTCATCAGGTGGGCAGGGCAGCCTAGGTCAGTCACCGCGCCTGCCCTTGGCTCGCCAGTCCTTTAACCCACCGCGTTGGCATGCTCCTTGGATGTATTAAACCCGCAGCAAACTCTTTTTCCAACCACAAACTTGTGAGGAGTGTTTGTTCTGCACAGCGCGACTATTATTGCTAAGGGGGCGGGGGGCGGCTCTAGGGCGGTGCGATCGGTGCCACCGCACCGGGGGCTGACTTAGGGTGGGGGCACCAGGATTATTGTTTTAAAAGCACCAGATGCCTCGAATGTTGCGATAACTCGGGTGATTAATGTTCTTCGTGGAGAGAGACGGAGCTTTGTCTGGTAGTGGAAGGTTTGACTCATCATAGCTCAGAGGGTTAATGTGCCTGCTCCAAAGAACATGTCCCATTCAGATCACAAAGTGCATACACTATAAATAGGTCAATGGGTTATCACTTTTGTGAGAGATCCTTTTGTTACTTACAACGTATAAGTTAAAATCCTAATATAGAGCAGTGAGCTATCAACAGCCGTCAAAGACCTGCGTGCAAACTGCAAGGAATACATTACCAAGCCTTTCCTTATCTTAGTATTGCAAAAAGGGTTCCTTTTGATAGAAATAAATTCTGATTATTAAAGAAAACCCCCAACAATGGTGTTACATTTTAAGTTCTGAATTTGTGCTTTTCCAGACCAAGGACTCTTAAACTATGCTGCCCACCAGTATGGATGACGCCTACACCTTGTAGGCCTCGATCTTTTCGGATCTATGACAGAATATCGACTACAAAAATATCGACCTACAAGAATATCGAGTCAACAATATCGAGGGCAAAAATATCGACATCCTATCTACAACATGGTAAGTACAAAAATATCGAAAAAATAATATCGTTGTAAAAAATATCGATGTTAAAAATATCGATTTTTATTAAAATATATATAAATGTAAAAGTAAGTATATAACACTAATAAATAAAATAAACATATTTAAAAGTATCTAATAATGTTTAAAATTAATAAATAAAAATATATACAGTAAAGATATAATATATATGTACTAAACAATAAGTATTAATAATTAATTTACTAAAAATACCCCTTTACCCAAAAACTGAAAACTGACCCTGAACCCTAAAAATACTTCTTTATCCAAGAACTGAAAACTGACCCTGAACCCTAAAAATACCCCTTTACCCAAGAACTGAAAACTGACCCTGAACCCTAAAAATACCCCTTTACCCATGAACTGAAAACTGACCCTGAACCCTAAAAATACCCCTTTCCCCATGAACTGAAAACTGACCCTGAACCCTAAAAATACCCCTTTCCCCATGAACTGAAAACTGACCCTGAACCCTAAAAATACCCCTTTACCCATGAACTGAAAACTGACCCTGAACCCTAAAAAAACACCCCTTTACCCAAAAACTGAAAACTGACCCTGAACCCTAAAAATACCCCTTTACCCATGAACTGAAAACTGACCCTGAACCCTAAAAATACCCCTTTACCCATGAACTGAAAACTGACCCTGAACACTAAAAATACCCCTTTACCCATGAACTGAAAACTGACCCTGAACCCTAAAAATACACCTTTACCCAAAAACTGAAAACTGACCCTGAACCCTAAAAACACCCCTTTACCCAAAAACTGAAAACTGCCCCTAAACACTCAAAATACCCCTTTACCCAAAAACCCCAAAATGACCCTGAACCCTAAAAATACTCCTTAACCCAAAGTTAAATAATATTTTTTAATTAGCAATTAATAATTAATTAACAATAACAATAAACTAAATATATTAGCACATAAGCTGTAATTAATATAATTTAATAATTATTATCATTTTTCCCCAATTAATTAATTAACAGTAACTAAAAATTATATATAAATAAATAACTCTAATAATGTAATTAACTAACTAATATTATTTAATTACCAATTAATTACTAATTTAAAATATGTACCAAATTATATTAATTAATTAACTAATTAATATTAATTATTTGCCAATTAATTAGTTATAAATATTTAAAAACATATATTAATTAATTAATTAATATTAAATTACTCCCCACCCTATTCCCCTATAAACCCACATCCCGCTACAGAAAATATATATCAATTAATCAATTAATTATTTCCCAATTAATCAATATTAATTAGCAAATAATTATAATTAATTAATTAATCCTACTAATTATTAATCAACTTACCATAATTAAATTACTTCCCACCCTATTCCCCTATAAACCCACAACCCGCTCCGGTACTAAAACATCAAATTTACTTATAAATTTCTATATTATTATAGAAAATGTATACACATATAATAGTAATTATTTTAAATACTTAAATTAAACATATAACACATACATAATAAAAAACTATAAAATAATACAAATATCGATATTAGTGTCATCGAAATTATTAACATCGATATATATGCTATCGATATTACTAACTTCGATATTACTTACATCGATATTAAGTATTTCGATATTACTTACCTTGGGTCGATATTCTGTCCTACGATATTCTTGCCTTCGATATTATGCTCCTTCGATATTACAGACTCGATATTATGGTAAGTCGATATTTACAACTCGATATTTTGACTGTCTACCGATCTTTTCACTGATTTACTTACGATCCGTGATTTTCTCTGTGCAATGTGCCTGTGATGTAAAGGGTTCTGACCAGTGCCTGAAATGTAAAAATAGAAATGCCGGTACTCTACTCTAGAATACCTGCTTGTTTCTGAAAAGTGCTGGTACTCTCCAATTAAAAATATAGCATTTCTCTAGAGAAGTGCCGGTACTCTCCCTATCAAAATAAAAAAGTGCCGGTACTCCGTACCTGACAGTACCGGCCCATTTAAAGCACCGGTTCTGACATCTTAAACTGGCACGAGTGCGCTATAAAACTAAATGAATCTAAGAGAGAGTGGGTATGGAGACTTGGGGGCGCTGTCAAATGGTGGTGGTGAGGGAATCCGGCGAGGTGGTCACGAGGGGAGGGGCGCCAACAAACATTGTCTCACAGGGCGCCCCCAGTGCTAAAGCCGGCCCTGCCGAGTGTGCCCGGAGCGTGCATTGAGAAAGAATGCCAGGGGCGTGCCCGGAGCGTGCCTTGAGCGTGCATTGAGTATGCCAGGAGCGTGCCTGGAGCGTGCCTTGAGCGTGCATCGAGTATGCCAGGAGCGTGCCCGGAGCGTGCCTTGAGCGTGCATCGAGTATGCCAGGAGCGTGCCCCACTTGCATCTCTGGCCTTAGACACCCCCCCCCCTCTGATCCCCTCGGACTGACTGGCAACTGTGCCTGGGGGGCTCCAGCAGGGCCCTTGGGTTGGGGGGGCCCTGGTCAGAGTGGGCGGGGCGACTGCTGGGAGCTTTCGTGTGATGGGGGCGCCCAGGGCTTTAAGTGGGCCGGGTCTCAAGGGGTCTGAGCACCGGCAGTTTTTTTCTGGGGGCCTTAAAACTGGTCTCTATTGGGCTCTGTTTTGAGCCCTGACACAGGCAGCCCGTTTTTTTTCCCCGGACTGCAATGACCGCTGTTTGCTGCCACTGCAGTCTGGAAAAAAGTGCCAGGGCGCAAAACAAAGCCTGATAGAGACCGTTTCGAGACAGCTCTAGGCACATGGATGTGCGCTGCTCACACTGCTCACTTCTCAGCAGTAGAGAAGTTACAGCATGATGTCACGCCAGGGGAGCGTTGCGGGGGAAGGGAAATCCTTTAAGAGTCATTTTCTTTCTGGATGTCCCTTCTCTTTCTGAAACTCAGGAGCAGCAGCATTGTGGTAGGGTCACCAAAGATTTAATTGGAAGCTTTGTCAATATTATATACAAGTTATAGTTGCAGTTTATTTATCTTCGGCAAGTAATAACCATTGACAAAGCCAATATTACTTACTTATTGTAGGTATGATGTTACTTGTATCAAATATCTGGATGCAATGACAGAAACAGCAAATTACAAGTCGGGCGGCACACTATGCTAAGGACAGATTTTTTGCATAAGTGATTTAAAGCCACGCCCCTAATTACACTGGCCACGCCCCTTTGAGAGACCCCCCAGTTTTTTCATCCCACTTAAAGCCCTGGGGGCGCCGAAGGGGGCTCGCGCTAGTCTTTCGGTGAAATATAGGAAAGTTCATCTTTTGGGATATTACTTTCATGACTTGAACCCATGTGCTAGTAGCGCCCCTTTTGAAAGTGCAGTGACACTCCAAATTTACGGAGTATTTTTTGGAATTGAGTAATTCACTCTTCCATTATTTTTATGCACTTTTTTCACTTCTTGTTTTTCACTTTCACGTCCCCAGGTTAGGGTGGGTGATTAGAGAGCCCATACCGCCGGGGTGTAGTCCTGAAGAATGCCACGGTAATATACCACCCTTATGGCTGAAACATGTTGACTAAAAAATTGAGTATATTCTGTATTTTACCAACCTTAAACCTTGGCATGTAAATACAGACACATAATACTCCTTACTTTGTGCCTCAGGGATCATTTATTAAATATATTTTTTTCGATACCCTTTTTCAGGCACTTTTAAACCTTTCACTGTAAACAAGAGCACGCCCTCCAAACACAAAACCTGCTCCGCAGTCTTTCTGGCGTCGTAGCACACCACAGAGGCATTCGGCCTCTGTCGGTGGGGCCCGATGATGAAGCATGACACTGACTAGGTCAGTGTGTGAGGGCTTTCTTTATCACCCAAATCGGTTGTGGTAGTCGAATCTTGTGTTAACTCCATGAACTGTGGTCTGTAAAGTTTGCGTTTAGATTGATCAATAGCCTGATCTGACCTCTCTTTTCTTGTTTTTGCATAATTGAACCCATGTTTGTCAGCGGCGCGTCCACTGTCAGATGAAGGTCATCGTTTTGTCGGCAGAAGGTTCCAGAGCTCCTTTTTTTCAATCATCTCTTTCCTTCGTGTACTTTATGTGCAGGAGCGCAGCATTGAAACTCGGGCCCTAAACATGCAAAGTCGCTGCGAGAAAACATTCATCACAAACCTCCTCACGGTCCCTCCTCTCTTACACGACAGAGAAAAACTCACGGCGTCTTTGTAGGTTTGAGAGGAATCCTCAACGTGTCCAACTCCACCCCCCCCCCTCCCTCAGCATCTTATCCACACCGACTACGACCCTCAGCATCTTATCCACACCGACTACAACCCTCAGCATCTTATCCACATCGACTACAACACTCAGCATCTTATCCACACCGACTACAGCCCTCAGCATCTTATCCACACCGACTACAACACTCAGCATCTTATCCACACCGACTACAGCCCTCAGCATCTTATCCACACCGACTACGACCCTCAGCATCTTATCCACACCGACTACGACCCTCAGCATCTTATCCACACCGACTACAACCCTCCGCATCTTATCCACACGGACTACGACCCTCAGCATCTTATCCACACCGACTACGACCCTCAGCATCTTATCCACACCGACTACGACCCTCAGCATCTTATCCACACCGACTACGACCCTCCGCATCTTATCCACACGGACTACGACCCTCAGCATCTTATCCACACCGACTACAGCCCTCAGCATCTTATCCACACCGACTACGACCCTCAGCATCTTATCCACACCGACTACAACCCTCAGCATCTTATCCACACCGACTACAACCCTCCGCATCTTATCCACACGGACTACGACCCTCAGCATCTTATCCACACCGACTACGACCCTCCGCATCTTATCCACACGGACTACGACCCTCAGCATCTTATCCACACCGACTACAACCCTCAGCATCTTATCCACACCGACTACGACCCTCAGCATCTTATCCACACCGACTACGACCCTCCGCATCTTATCCACACGGACTACGACCCTCAGCATCTTATCCACACCGACTACGACCCTCCGCATCTTATCCACACCGACTACGACCCTCAGCATCTTATCCACACCGACTACAACCCTCAGCATCTTATCCACACCGACTACGACCCTCCGCATCTTATCCACACGGACTACGACCCTCAGCATCTTATCCACACCGACTACGACCCTCAGCATCTTATCCACACCGACTACGACCCTCCGCATCTTATCCACACCGACTACGACCCTCCGCATCTTATCCACACCGACTACAACCCTCCGCATCTTATCCACACGGACTACGACCCTCAGCATCTTATCCACACCGACTACGACCCTCCGCATCTTATCCACACCGACTACGACCCTCCGCATCTTATCCACACCGACTACAACCCTCAGCATCTTATCCACACCGACTACAACCCTCCGCATCTTATCCACACGGACTACGACCCTCAGCATCTTATCCACACCGACTACGACCCTCCGCATCTTATCCACACCGACTACGACCCTCCGCATCTTATCCACACCGACTACAACCCTCCGCATCTTATCCACACGGACTACGACCCTCAGCATCTTATCCACACCGACTACAACCCTCAGCATCTTATCCACACCGACTACAACCCTCTTTATCAACGCCAAATACGACCCTCAGCATCTTCTCCACACTAATTATAACCCTCAACATCTCACCCACAATGTAAACAGCCCACAGAATCTTCTACAGGCAGAATAATCGCGGCAGCATCTTAGCCACAGGGAATAAACCCTCTCCGCATTTTATCCACATCGACGAGGACCCCCAGCACCGTCTTTATCCACACTGACTATAGGCCTCAGCATCTTATCCACAAGGACTATAGGCCTCGGCATCTTATCCACACTGACTATAGGCCTCAGCATCTTATCCACACGGACTATAGGCCTCAGCATCTTATCCACAAGGACTATAGGCCTCAGCATCTTATCTACAAGGACTATAGGCCTCAGCATCTTATCCACACTGACTATAGGCCTCAGCATCTTATCCACACTGACTATAGGCCTCGGCATCTTATCCACACTGACTATAGGCCTCAGCATCTTATCCACACGGACTATAGGCCTCAGCATCTTATCCACAAGGACTATAGGCCTCAGCATCTTATCCACTCCAAATACACCCCTCAGCATCTTATCCACACTGAATACAACTCTCAACATTTTATCCACACGGACTATAGGCCTCAGCATCTCATCCACCCCGAACTGAACCCTCAGCATCTTCTCCACAGAGTGGCCCCACCAGGCCCCCATTCCGCTGCTGTCGAAGGGGACACTCTGGTTTGTAACTTTAACATCTTCAGCCTTAAGGGGTGCGGTGTCACCCCCACAGCTGGGTATATCGATTCAAGGGGTGCAGGGCCCCGGCTGGGGGTGCAGGACACTCTGTGTAAACGAGGGGTGCAGGGCCCCGGCTGGGGGTGCAGGACACTCTGTGTAAACGAGGGGTGCAGGGCCCCGGCTGGGGGTGCAGCGCCACCTACCGCTGCCTTGTAGATGTCATCCATGGTGAGCGGCTTCTGGTCCGGCTCTGGAGGTCTTGGGGTTCAAAGGTCAGGGGGTACTCTGCAGCTTCAGGGCCCCGGGGTGCAGGCCGGCCCAGGGGTCAAAGGATGCTGTGACGTCTCAGAAGTCCCGGGGGATGCGCCAGTTCAGGGACCCTGGAGGTCTTGTTAGGCTGAGGGGTCCCGGGGGTTGCTTGCTGCTTCAGGGGCCCAGGGATGCTCGCAGGGTCAGGGGCCCGGGGTGCCGTGCTGCGTCAGGGCCCGGGGGTGCTCTGTTCCGTCAGGGGTGCTCTGCCTCCAGTCTCCGACCGGCTGACTCTGCCCCAGCCTGACTTTATATCCAGGGTGGGTGGGAGCACCTGTCACTCAGCCCCTGGCATCCTATTGTGTGACACGTCACAGCCCTGATATGAGGCCAGGCATCTCTGGAGAGGTGGATATGGTGTATTTATACACACTCCCCCCCCCCCCCCGCCCAGGGGATTACTCACACAATGCCCATTTTAGAGCAGAGGGGCTCCGAGAACAAAGGCTGCGGTGCGGGGGGGTCACTGGGACAGCGGGCACTTTTAGAGCATGACACCATTCAGGGCCTGTCCCCCCCCCCCCTCCCGAGAGCCGCCCCCCCCCCGCCCCCCCTGCACACTGGGCCTCACGTCCAGAGCACTCAACGCGCAGACTTATCAGCAAGAAGCTGAGGCAGCGCCAACATGTCTCCCTTATGAATGAAAGTGCATTTGTGGCGCTCAAGAGCCCTCACACATGCACTCCGGCCTCCATTCATCCACCCACCGACTCATCCTTTCATCCACTCTCTGACACAACCCCAATGAAAGGCACACGAGCAGGAAGATGCAAAAGAAAACAAGCAGGAAAAGAGAGCCTGCTGCCGACCAATCAGGAGGGGTTTAAACTCGCAGCAAGAAGCCTAAACGGAGCACGGAGTCCATCTTGCAGAGGGGTCGTGAGTGGTCTGTTGTTGTTTTAAAGGTCAAGGGGCATATTCTCAAGGAACTATCGCCGCGTTATCGGCACTTTACCGCAGCCAAAGTGGCGATAAATGTATCGCCCCATTCACAAGCAGGTGTTAACAACCCATATCACCAGTTTACCTGCCGTAGCATCCGCAAAAAACATCGCCACAGGCGACCCCCTCAACTATCGCTAATGATATGCAGAGTAGACCTTCCCGTCCAAAAAGCTGTGACAATGCCACTCCGCAACATTCTCGACGACCAGCCAGAGCGGTGAAAAGACCACAAAAACGGGTGATAAGGCATGTTAGCAGCGGGAAATTAACACCTGCTCTGGCCTGGTGTAAAGTCGGACGACAGCCTGCACCAGACAAGAGAGCGCAGCCCA